>NC_136060.1:516974633-517574633 GCF_964261635.1 Lissotriton helveticus
TTACGTAATTTTTCTTTTTTTTGCTATGTACATGAACTTGATGATCTACCTCCCTATTATGCCCCCTTGTTCCCTTACCCTTCCACCTGCCTGTGTAAAGCGCTCTGTTATCTGCAAAGATCTTGTTCGCGCTATATAAAACTCTCAAAATAAATAAAATAAATAAGTGGCCATGCATTATTACACAATGACCATCTCTAAACTGGCTGTAATGAACCCTGTTATGTTTGGTATCAAACATGTTGGAATCATACCCTCACACGAGGTATGATTCCATGCACTGTAAATCTCCTCCGGGAGGCGAGCAGTGCCCCCGATACCAGTCTTCCAGACCCGGACAGCAAACAATGGCTAGTGCCGACCATAGACACGAGTCTTCCCTCCTGCTGTTGAGCCAAGCTCGAGCAGAGGAAGGCAGGACAATAGGTTTACTGTCACAGGGAGGTGTGACCACCCCCCAGACAGGGTTTAGTGTATAGAGACAGGGTGGGGGCGTTTGCCAGCACCACTGAGACTGCTGGAAGGGCACAGATGGTGCCCTCCTTGCATACTCCAGTTCAAACCAGTTCAGTGAGCCGTTGGCTCCCGCTCTGGAGCGAAACTAGACAAAGGACATGGGAGTATCCTCCCCAGTGTCCAACCCCTCCTCTGGGAGGGACGCCTGAATCGTTCCAACCCTTTCCTTAGGGTACTTAAGGGCTCACCTGTGGGTGAGCCCCTAGATTCGTCATTGGACAAGAACCAGATCACGACACCACTTCAACCATCTGGGCAGACTGGACCTCGCTAGACTTCTCTCTGGGAACCGAGGGCCCGATTCACAGAACTAACTTAAGACAAAATCCTAAACTTACTACCATTTTAGTATTCACAGAAGGCACTTACTCATTTTGGTATTCACAGAAGTTAGGACTCCTAACTTTACTACTCCTAAACCGACAAAAATCCTAACTTTTTCGGTATTCACAGAAGGCATTTAGGAGTCCTAAAGTCAGGATTCCTAACTTCTGTGAATACCATAATGGTAGTAAGTTTAGGATTTTGTCTTAAGTTAGTTCTGTGAATCGGGCCCCAAGAGTGCAACCGGGAAGACTCCTGCTGCTCCTGGTCTCGTCGTCCTCCACGTCTGCTGCAACAGCTGTGCCTGTGTCCATACAGGTTCTTCACAGGACCTGTGAACATCCAAGACACTAAAAGGAATCTCTCTTGGAGTGAAGGAGTCACTCCCCTGCATCGGCAGGCACCGCTCCACAGCTGACCGGTCTGCTGATCCTGGGCTCCCACGGACTCTGAAAGGCTCAGCAACGCAGGTGGTGGTTCTGCGACTCTCTTGAGGCCTGCCCTGTATTCTCACTGAGTTTGAGGCCAGTATCCCTCGTTGGAACGGCTGGAACAGAACCCCGATGCACCACATCACCTTGCTATTGCCAAGGCTTGTTGACTTTCTCCTCCAGAGATCTTTGGGCTCCGAGAAGCACCAACGTCAAGCATCTCCTGCAGCCAAGATCTTTGCCTGCATCTCATTATTTTCACCGTAGGTCTTCATCCCGTGGTGAGCTGCTCAAGGTCCTCTTGCGACTCCTGTGCCTTCGGCCCGTGGGTCTTCCGTGGGTCCTCCGTGGGTCTTCCGCGGGTCCTCCGTGGGTCTTCCGTGGGTCTTCCGTGGGTCCTCCGTGGGTCTTCCGTGGGTCTTCCGTGGGTCTTCCGTGGGTCCTCCGTGGGTCTTCCGTGGGTCCTCCGTGGGTCCTCCGTGGGTCTTCCGTGGGTCTTCCGTGGGTCTTCCGTGGGTCTTCCGTGGGTCCTCCGTGGGTCCTCCGTGGGTCCTCCGTGGGTCTTCCGTGGGTCTTCCGTGGGTCTTCCGTGGGTCTTCCGTGGGTCTTCCGTGGGTCTTCCGTGGGTCCTCCGTGGGTCTTCCGTGGGTCTTCCGTGGGTCTTCCGTGGGTCTTCCGTGGGTCCTCCGTGGGTCTTCCGTGGGTCTTCCTTGACTCCAGTGGGCTCCCCTGCTTGCTCGGAGTCTGCTCTGAGTTACCTGCTCATGGTGAGTCACTTGGACCTTGCTGGTCCCGACACTGCACCTTTTTCTACAAGTACATTAGTTGCCATTGCCAAGGCTTATTGGTGCCCCTGCTGGACACTGACCCCTTGGCTCTTGACATCCAACATGGGACAGCTCGTGCACTGCTCCTGGTCCTCCTCTGCATCGCCTGGTCCGTACAGCTGCAACTTCAAGGGCACCATCAACTCGCCTGCATCCCTGACATCCGTGGGCATTCGTCTTCCGTGCCTCCTGGTCACTCCTGAGTGGCATCGACTCTTTCCCCTCTGCTTGCAGGTACCTTTCATCTTGAATCCACCTTTGGGTTCAACCTGACACTTTCACCTTCTTCGCCAGCGGCATCTTCCTGAAATACTCAATTGTGGTCTACTGCGGTTTCCGAAGTCACTTCGCACCTATGCACCCGGCTTCCCTGGTGTAGGTACCCTGGTTCCTGGGGGTATCCACGGGTGGGGTGACTCCTCTCCAACCTTCCTTCTTTCACAAGACTTCTTCAGGGTCCGCTGGTAAGTATCCTTCTTCTTTAAAATTGAAACTGCAACTTACCTATTGACTAACATTGAGCACGAGGTTGTGTTCCCACTCTGCACCTGACCTCCGTGGGATTCCTAGATACTCACCATTGCTTGGGTCCCCGGCTCTTCTACGTCTCCTGGGTCCATTCTCGACTTAGGTCGTGATTCACATTCCACTTTCATACTATATGGTTTGGTCTCCTCCTGGGGACCACTGTGTATTTGTGCTACTTACTTGTTCTATTTCCTAAGTATTTGTGTGTATTGTGTTTATATCTCCGTGTAGGAGATATTGCAATGTGTTAACGAGTGTTAATAATAAAATACATATTTTTATAAATACACTGTGTGGTTCTTTTTCACTTAACCTATACCATAAGATTATGTTCTCGTAAAACAAGCTGCTTTACACTTCTTCTGGACTATGCCTGAAGGCTGCTTTCCACAACTATCATTTAGAGAGCTTTCTAAAGTTGTCTGAAACCTCTTAAATCACTATAAGGGTTGTCTGGATTGGTCAGAGTGCTTCACTTGCACAAGTTAGCCCCATTTACAAAACCAGACTCTTATGTATTTATTTATTTTTAAAGTTTTATACAGCACGAACATGACCCTGGAGGGTATCAGAGCGCCTTACAGACGAGTTGCGGAACACATAAGTTAGACTATTGTGGGAGAAAAGCAGCAATATATACAAATAACAACAGGTACATAGTGCCATCATAGAGGCAGGTATTAGGACCCTACAATTGCCCAGTAACAAAAGTAAGCAGCGGTGCATGAAAGCAAGACAGAGAACATGTGAGTAGAATAAAACAAGAAGAGTCCTTGCGAGACCAGATGAGGAGGAGCACGCCTTCGGCTCAGAGGAGACGCCAGATCAGACTGGAAGGACAGAAGCTTCGAACTCAATGACGTGCTCACCAGTAAAGCTGTCACTTCTTTTTTTAATGAAAATGTTGAAGGAATCAGTCTAGTTGCCGGCGGTAAGGAGTTCCAGATTCTCGGGGCAATACCTGAGAATGATCGATTGTACGTTTTCATCTTTTTAATTTCTTAGGTTGAAGCAGCGAGGTACTGTAGCTCCTTGAGGCACGGGCACCACCCGACAGTTTGAGCTTATTTGCCAGGCACAGAGGAGTGTTGAAATGCAGTGCTTCATGAGTCATACATGCACGTTTTAGTTGAATCTTGCCTCCAACGGAAGCCAGTTTAGAGGTTTCAGGTCCGGAGACATGTGGTTGGTTTTCTTGGAGCCTGTGATGCGTTTGGCTGCCGCATTCAGAGATGCTTTGAGGGGGTAGGCTGCTCCTCGGTAGGCCGCAGAGGGTTGCACTGCCATATTCCAGCCGTGAGATAACTAGTTCTTGCACAGCCGATTTCAAGTCATCCTGGGGATGGAAGGGTTTAGGTTTCCGTAGGATGCTGAGTTGGAAATCGCGTCTTTATTAGATGCGCTGATGTGATCCTGCATGTTTACGGTCTTATCCAGCACTATTCCCAGCGATCTCGTAGTGTTTATGATGAGGGGTGTGCAGTTGAGAGCAGAGATTTTTCATATATTTCTCCAAGATGGGGGCTTGCTGGAATTGGAGAGGGTTGGATTGGATTTGACTCTCTGAGTTCTGTTATTGAGAAATGAGGCAAACCCTTTTAGCCCTGAGCCCGAGAGCCCCATCCTACGTTCCAGACGGCTCAGGAGATTGTCATGTTTGACAGTGTCGAAGGCAGATGAGAGGTCGAGTAGGATTAATAGGCAGGATTGGTTCTGGTCAAGCATTGTGAGCGCGTCGTCCACCATACGAGGGATGGCTGTTTCGGTGCTGTGGCCGTGACGGAAGCCCGATTGGAATTGATCAAGGAGTCGGAATTCCTCAATGTGGTTGCACAGTTGTTCATGAACACATTTCTCAAGGAATGTTGCCAGAATAGGGATGTTTGTGATTGGTCGGAAAGTATTCAAATCTTCGCGGTCTACGCCTCACCTGGGGAGGCGTATCCTTTTGTCGCGTTCCTAGGTTTACCTGGTTTGGTAAATATGTAAATGTGTCAAAAACCCCAAGAGTTGTGTGGGAACACCCCCACAACGCCCACGGAACGTCCACGGAACGCCCACGGAACGCCCACGGAACGCCTCTCCTATGCAGAACAATCCGGAACAACAGAACGAGAGCAGCTATTGTTTGTGGTTCTTTTATTTGTTGGCCCTTTTTTTTGCAAGAAATGAGACGCTGTGTCAAAAATTGTCATGAGGACGCATTTTGAGCTAAAACACATCGCATGAAATGACGGATTTACATTTTACCTAATTATAGGTTATTTCTTAGAATTGTGCCTAAATTTCACATGGTTATTCAAACGCAAATTGCTGAAATTTTGCACGTCTCATCATAAGGCAACTTTGAGTTTAATCCTCAGGCTCAGGGCTGTGGTTCTGCAGCGCATTGCTTCACAACTGTGTGTGCACAAGCACCATTACATACCTAACAACACGGTGTCATATTTACAAGCCCCTATTGCCACCACAGCGTCACTTTTATCGATGTTCCTGTGGCGATGGGAGCTTTGCCTTATTTACGAGGCAGCTTTGAGTTACTTAGTACGGCTTAGCGCTGCCTTTGTAAATAAAGGCCCCTTTCACGCTATCCTTTGCGTGAAAGGGGAGTGCAATGGGTGTTGGAGGGGTTTTCTGTAAAGACTCAACCATAACTGAACCCCTTTCAGAGGCCAGGGGGCAGGCAGGGGCTACGTGGGGTTGAGGCCTTTTACTCCTGATGTCCAGAGGTCAGGTCAGAGACAGGTGAACGATGAGAGAGAGCCGTGATCGGACAGCGGTGAGACCCACTCTAAAAGTGGGCGACCGTGGAGTCAACAAGGATCGCCACCCCGGGTGGAAGTTCCGAACCCCCTTCGAAAGAGAGGTAAGGGAAGCGGTGCGAATAGAAGGAACCATGGTTACCGGAAGTAGAGGTAGCACCGGTGTATCGACGAATGCGTCGAGAGTCTGGCACGAGATGGTCCTCAGCGGATGAACCTTTGATAATGACAATAACTTGTTTCATAACCGTATTTACTCTTCAACCTTTGGCCTTCTTTTTATTGGCGCAATTCCAGGCGGTTTTCATTTACAGACTTGGGGCCTCATTTATGAAAAGTGACGCATCGCTGTGTGAAAACAGCGATGCGTCACTTTTCATTGCGCACTCCTTGCGACATCAATGGTGCGTCATATTTACAGTATGACGCATCATGGCGCAAGGAGTTACAGATACGCCAGTATTTCTGACAGATCTGTATGGCGCAAAAGTGACGCATTGCTGGAGTGTGTCACAAAAGTGATGCAACTCCAGCATGTGAAAGGGCCTGCGTCAGTCATACACCTGTGAGGCAGGCGTAAGAAATTGACGCATTTGTGTCCTAGAAGTGGCGCAGTGAAATCTTATAGATTTCACGGCGTCACTTCCAGGACCCTTTCTTGCGTTAGAATGCCACCTTGCATACATTATACCTGGCGCAGGTATAATGTGATCCAGGGGTTTACAAAGTGACGCATCTACCTAGATGTGTCACTTTGTAAATATGGTGCAACAAGGCACATTTTTTACGCCACTGATGCGTCACAAAAAGTGACGCACCGGCGGCGTAAAAGTGACACACGGCCTCATAAATGAGGCCCTTGAAGTGTAAAATATACAAATCGTGCTATGGGGGCTGGGGTCATTGAGAGTGGTGGCAGGGTGGAAGAGGTGGCTGAGAAGAACAAACTATTCTGTAAGGACTTTGGGCCCGATGTAGGTAGGCAAATACCGGTCGGAAACGGCCGAAAATACCGATTTTTGGCCGTTTCCGACCGGTATGTGGATATTGAGATGTAGGGGCATGTCAAATTACAGAATCGGTAATTTTACCGAATCTGTAATTTTACCGATTCTGTAATTTAACATGTAGGTAGCAATGTAATCAGTGCTACAATGGTTTAAGAATTCGTTATTTACCACCAACTAGAAGTTGGTGGTAAATAATGAAAACCCTTCAAAAAGCATTCTTTTGCTTTAAAAATGTGCCATGTTGCAGACATACATGCCCTAAGGGCATGTATGTCAGCAACATGTGCACCCATACACAATTGAGGGGTGCAACAGGGTGTCAAAGTGACACCCTGTCCCCCTTGCAAATTCGGTAATTTTACCGAATCGGTATTTACCGATTCGGTAATTGACATTGATTCCTATGGGCCTCAAGGCCCATAGGAATCAATGGCAATTACCGAATCGGTAAATACAGATTCGGTAATTAAAAAATAGAAATTACCTACATCCCATTTGCCTACTCTTAAATACCGAATCGGTATGATTCAGTATTTAAGAGTAGGTAAATCGAGATTACCTACATCGGGCCCGTAGTTATTTCATATGCAATTACGAAAGCAAAAAAGTAACCCACACACAATGAAATTAAAAATAAATTCAGGTTTAAACATCGTGTTATTCTAGCAAATCCCTTAATCTCCGGTGCCTGCAAAACAATTCGACCTTGTGTAATGTAATAGGTGCTCACGGCATTCTGCTATTGTTCAGAAACTAGTGATAAATGAAGGCGTCCAAAGGTATTAATGTAAGACGTCTGATATTTATCAGAAGATACTTCGACTATGTCACACCAGTAGGTTCACTGAAAAAACCTGGAAGGGTCCAGAAATATGCAAAGGAAAAAAAATCCAAATTGGTATAACATACTTATGTTGGTGAACAGAGTGGCAAATCGAATAAATGCGTTTGCCAGGGTGTTAGACGGGGACCTGGAGGGTCGGCCGAGCACAGTGATCGCACAGACAGGTAACTTCCCCCCCACAGATGGACACCACACAAAGATTAGGGTAACACCTTTTATAGGTACTTCTGGTAGTGGAGTGGTACGATACAAGGCGATCAGGACACGATGATCCTCTCAATTCTAGTCTCTAGTACGGGAAGGGGGTAGCGGGACAGTCTTGGTACCCACGGGTACGGGTGTGTAACGGTGATAGCTCACAATCCTCGAGCTCGGTGTTCGGATGGGTCGGACCGCGGCAGCGCCGGCAGGTCCCGAAGAGGTCGTAGGTGGCAACGGGCCGCGGCAGCGCCGGCAGGTCCCAACGAGGATGAAGGTTACAATGGGCCGCGGCAGCGCCAGCAGGTCCCACGAGAATGCAGGTTGCAACGGGCCGCGGCAGCGCCAGCAGGTCCCACGAGGATGAAGGTTATTACGGGCCGCGGCAGCGCCAGCAGGTCCCACGAGAGTGCAGGTTGCAGAGGGCCGCGGCAGCGCCAGCAGGTCCCACGAGGATGAAGGTTGCAGAGGGCCGCGGCAGCGCCAGCAGGTCCCACGAGGATGAAGGTTGCAGAGGGCCGCGGCAGCGCCAGCAGGCAGGATAATAGTTCACAAGGCAGGGCTGTGGCAGCGCCCACAGTCCGTCAAGGATGAGTTCGTCGCGGTGTCTCTCGACTCCAGGATACAACTGCCTTCCTGTCCTGGGGCTGCCTCAGTTATAGGTCTGGCGCCCTTTGATGTCCGGACCCTCGCTCTTGGAGGTCGGGAGGTCTGGGATGAGGGAGTCCAGACACCCAGCAGGGGGGTGGAGCCAGCGCCCGAGGAGGCTGGGGGTGCTCGGCACCTGGCGGGGGAGAGCCATCGACACTTCGTACTCCCATTGACCTGCCAAGTGGGCCGTTCACCTCCTGGGTGGAGGGTGGTGCCGGGATGTCGGGGCCTGGCCAGGCCCAGGGTTGGGGTCGGGCTGAGGCCGCGCGGCCGCGTGGTGCCGTGTCCAAGATGGCGGCTGGGCCGGGCAATGGTGCTGACGGTGGCCCGGGCCCTGTCCTGCGGGGAGGGAGCGAGCCCTTCATGTGGCCTGTCCAACATGCGTCCCCCCCAGCTGAAGGCGGGGAGAGTCACCCATCTTCTTGGGGACTTTCCTCGTCGAGGCGGAAAAAGCAGGACAGGCCATCCGCGTTGGCGTGGTCTTGGCCAGGGCGATGTTCCACAGTGAAGTCCATCCCCTGCAGGGAGATGGACCATCGCAATAGTTTGGGGTTCTCCCCCCGCATCTGCATGAGCCATTGCAGGGGCCGATGGTCCGTCTGTACCCGGAAATGGGTTCCGAAGAGGTACGGCCGGAGCTTCTTGAGGGCCCATACCACCGCGAAGGCCTCTCGCTCAATGGTGCTCCAGCGCTGTTCTCGGGGCAGTAGGCGTCTGCTGATGAAGGCCACTGGTTGGTCCACTCCTTCGGGGTTCAGTTGGGAGAGGACGGCCCCAATACCATGGTCGGAGGCATCGGTCTGCACGATGAACTCGGGGCTGTAGTCGGGGCCTGGAGCACAGGAGCGGTGCACATGGCGGCCTTCAGCGTCTCGAAGGCTGCTTGACAGTCGGGAGTCCAGTTGACTCTTTTTGGGTGGTTCTTAGACGTGAGCTCCGTGAGGGGCCCCACAATGCTGCCATAGTCCCTTACAAACCGCCGGTAGTATCCGGTGAGCCCCAGGAAGGCTCGGACCTCGGTTTGTGTCTCGGGGGGTTGCCAGGACTGAATGGCAGCTACCTTGAGTTGGAGGGGGGCCACCAGACCGCTCCCCACTTGGTGTCCGAGGTAGGTCACGGACCCCTGGCCGATTTGGCACTTGCTGGCCTTTATGGTGAGGCCGGCCTGTTGGAGGGCCTGCAGGACCTCTCTGAGGTGGTGGAGGTGATCCGTCCAGTGGCGGCTGTATACCGCGATGTCGTCCAGGTAGGCGGCGCTGAATTCTTCGAGGCCCGCCAATACCTGGTTCACCAGTCTTTGAAAAGTGGCTGGAGCGTTCTTCATGCCGAAGGGCATCACTCTGAAATGGTAGTGCCCATCCGGGGTGGAGAAAGCGGAACGTTCTTGGGCTCTGGGGGTGAGGCCGATCTGCCAGTAGCCCGCTGTCAGGTCAAAGATGCTTAGGTAGCGGGCTGCCCCCATGCGGTCGACTAGTTCATCTGCTCGGGGGATAGGGTGAGCGTCGGTTCGGGTGACCGCGTTCAGACCCCGATAGTCAATGCAGAACCGGAGTTCAGGGGTGGTGCCCGGGGCCGCGGCCTTGGGGACCAGGACGACCGGGCTGGCCCAGGGACTGTCCGAAGGTTCGATGACTCCGAGGGCGAGCATCTTGGAGACTTCTTCTTGGATGCATGTACGTACCCGATCCGGTACTCGGTACGCCCGGTGTCGAACAGGAGGACTGTCCCCCGTGTCCACGTCGTGCAGGCACCAGGAGGTGACTCCGGGTGCAAGAGAGAACAGGTTTGCGAACGGCAGCAGGAGGGCCCGGCAATCTTGACGCTGCTCTGGGGTCAGGGCCTCGGAGAGTCGGACCCCGTCCACCGAACCATCTCTTTCCCCGGTCCTCAGTAGGTCAGGGAGGGGCTCGGAGTCTCCTTCTGTGCCACTGTCGGTAGCCATCAGCAGGCTGAGCTCTGAGCGCACGAAGTGGGGTTTGAGTCGGTTGGCGTGGAGGACCCGGAGGGGGTTCCGGGGGGACTCCAGGTCGATGAGATAGGTGACGGGGCTCCTGCGCTCGATCACCTTGAAGGGCCCCGTCCATTTGTCCTGCAAGGCACACGGTTCGATGGGGGACATCACCCATACCTGCTGACCCGGTTCAAACTCGATGGAGGAGGCATGTTGGTCGTACCACTTCTTCATGTCCTCTTGACTGGCCTCCAGATTGGCTTTAGCGATCTCCCTGAATTTCCGGGTCTGATTACGGAGGGTCAGGAGGTATTTGTAGACGTCCGGAGGGGTCTTTAGGGGGGCCATTTCCCATTCCTCCTTCACTAGGCTGAGAGGCCCGCGAACGGGGTGTCCGTACAGGAGTTCGAAGGGGCTGAAGCCGAGGGACTTCTGGGGGACTTCTCGGTAGGCGAAGAGGAGGCACGGCAGTAGCACGTCCCACTGGCGGCGTAGGGGTTCTTCCAGCCCCATGATCATCCCCTTGAGGGTGCGGTTGAACCGCTCGACCAGTCCGTTCCCCTGGGGGTGATAGGGGGTGGTGAATCGGTAAGTGACTCCGCACTGCTGCCAGAGGGATTTCATATACTTTGAAATAAAGTTCGTACCCCTGTCGCTGACGACTTCCCGGGGGAAGCCCACTCGAGAGAAGATCCCCATCAAGGCTCGACCCACTACTGGGGCTGTTATCGTACGAAGGGGGACCGCCTCAGGATAGCGGGTAGCGTGATCCACCAGGACCAGGATGAAGCGATGTCCCTGTGCTGTTCGGGGGTCCAGGGGCCCCACAATGTCTATTCCCACCCTTTCGAACGGGGTGGTCACCACGGGGAATGGTTGTAGGGGTGCCTTGAGTTTGCGGCCGCTCTTCCCACTGGCCTGGCAGGTCGGGCAGGACCGGCAATGGTTGGAGACGTCATTTCTCATTTTGGGCCAAAAAAAGTGAGTCACCAGGCGGTGGTAGGTCTTGTCTTGGCCCAGGTGCCCGGCCAGGGGGACATCATGGGCTAGGTTCAACAGGAAGTCTCTGAAGTGGAGGGGCACCACCAGCACTCGCCCGGCCCCCAGTTCTGCGATTTTCTGTTCGCTGTACAAGAGATCATTGTCCCAATAAACCCAGTGGGCCCCGGTGGTGTCTCCTTGGCTCTGGGCGAGCGCTTGCTGTCGCAATCCCTCGAGGGAGGGGCAGGTCTTTTGCTCCTGCCGGAATTGTTCCTGGGTGGGCCCCCCTTCTTGACGCCACTGAGCCAGGTCGGGAAGCGCGGGGGGCTGTGTGGACCCCTCTGGGGTGGGGTCCGGGTGGTCGGTCTGGAGGAAGTTTTCTTCTGGAGTGATCGAGGGCGGAGGTGCTGCCCATTCTGGTTCTTCTGGTCTAGGGATGGTGCGGGTGGCCATGGACCGGGTGGTTACGCACGCCCAGTCCGGGAGACCCAACATCCCCAGATGCTCTCTTCTTTCCACAGCGGCCCACGGGGAGCTCTCGAGATCGTTCCCCAGGAGGCAGTCTACGGGGGCATCGTCACGGACAGTTACTTTCAGCATGCCGGACACTCCTCCCCATTCGAAGGGGACGCAGGCCATCCGACACAGGCTCTCCGAGTTATCTGCCGATCGGACGGGGCAAAGTACGTTTGGTAGGATTTGTTCTGGAGTCACCAGGTGACAGCGGACGGCCGTCACACTGGCCCCGGTGTCACGCAGGGCCTCGGCCTTGCGCCCATTGATGCTCACCCATTGGCTGTACTTCCGAGTGTTGGCGGGCAGGGGAGTCCGCGGGACCATGTCTCTTCCTCCTAGGCATGCCAGGGTCATGGCGGCGGGTTCCCACTCGAACTGCTCCGACTCATAGGTCTCCGTGTCTTCGGAGACTTGTTCTTCTCCCAGGGAGGCGGCCGCCATCTGGCGGGGCCCGGGGGCCTGGTTCTTCGGGCAGGTCGGGTCACTGGCATAGTGGCCGACTCGCTGGCATCGGTGACACGTCACGTTAGCTCGGAACCCCGGGCGCATCGGGGGGTTTCCCCGGCCTGCTGGGGCCGGGGTGGCGTTAGTGGGTGCGGCCGGGGCGGCGTCTCTGCCCCGGCCCGGGCCTCCTCCTCCTCCTCGGGGACGATGGTGACCTTGGTTGGTTCTGTTCTGCTCATTCGGCCCACTCCGGGCCACTCGGGTGCTCTCCCACCGGTCAGCCTCGGTGGCGAGCTGCCGGGGTTCAGTCAATTTACTGTCGAGGAGGTGCTGCCTGAGCTCGACAAAGCAGTTGTTGGAGAGGTGCTCCCACACAATGAGATTGAAGAGTTGTTCGTAAGTGGTTACGTTGTTACCCTTGATCCACCCCTCGAAGGCTCGGCTGAAATAGTTCACGTATTCCAACCACGTCGTACCTGGGATCCGGGTGCAGTTGCGGAACCTCTGGCGGTACATTTCGGGTGTAAGTCCATATCGACTGAGGAGGGCGGCCTTCATGTGGTCATAGGACGTCATTTGATGGTCCGGAAGCTGCAGCAGGGCATCACGACCCTCGTTGACGAATCTCCCCCATAGACCGGCTCCCCAGTCACTTCGAGCGACCCGGTGGGCGGTCATGGCAATCTCATAGGCCTTGAACCACTGCTGTATGTCGTCGTTCCGGTGATATTCTCGGACCACATCCTTGGGGATGTGGACCTTCTGCTCGGTAGGACCCGGGGAGTGCGGTTGCTCGGGCACCCCTAGGTTTTTGTTCAGTTTGCGTATTTCTATCTCCGCTAGTTTGCACTCGTGCTCGTATGCCAGTCTTTTTTCTTCGAGGTCTCTCTGTCTCTGTTTTTCCTCTCGCTCTTCTCTGAGCCGTAAGTGTTCTAAGTTTATTTTTTGTTCCGCCAGTTTCAATTCTCCGTCTAATCTGAGTCGTGCCAAGTCTAACTCGTGTAATCTATTTTTTTCCCGCTCTTGGATCTCTTCGTGGGAGGGGCCTGTTCTCCGTTCCTCCGTCCGGGTGGTGTTGGCTTCCGGGGCTGCGGGGTCCCGGGGCGTTGCGGTATTTGTCTCTGTCCAGGCCTCTAGGGCGTTTTTGAAGTCTTCTTTTGTGCTTAGCCCGGTGGTAGCAATGCCTAAGTCCATGCAAAATTGTTTGAGCTCTCGGTGGTTGTATTCTTCCAGCTTTTCCATCTGGAATTTCTCCGCCGATCCGCTCTCTTTGGTCGTCATTGTGGTTTTAGTCGTAGGGTGAGTTACTGTCTGTACGGTACGCGTTGGTTCGGATCGCGCCGCTAGCCACCAATGTTAGACGGGGACCTGGAGGGTCGGCCGAGCACAGTGATCGCACAGACAGGTAACTTCCCCCCCACAGATGGACACCACATAAAGATTAGGGTAGCACCTTTTATAGGTACTTCTGGTAGTGGAGTGGTACGATACAAGGCGATCAGGACACGATGATCCTCTCAATTCTAGTCTCTAGTACGGGAAGGGGGTAGCGGGACAGTCTTGGTACCCACGGGTACGGGTGTGTAACGGTGATAGCTCACAATCCTCGAGCTCGGTGTTCGGATGGGTCGGACCGCGGCAGCGCCGGCAGGTCCCGAAGAGGTCGTAGGTGGCAACGGGCCGCGGCAGCGCCGGCAGGTCCCAACGAGGATGAAGGTTACAACGGGCCGCGGCAGCGCCAGCAGGTACCACGAGAATGCAGGTTGCAACGGGCCGCGGCAGCGCCAGCAGGTCCCACGAGGATGAAGGTTAATACGGGCCGCGGCAGCGCCAGCAGGTCCCACGAGAGTGCAGGTTGCAGAGGGCCGCGGCAGCGCCAGCAGGTCCCACGAGGATGAAGGTTGCAGAGGGCCGCGGCAGCGCCAGCAGGTCCCACGAGGATGAAGGTTGCAGAGGGCCGCGGCAGCGCCAGCAGGTCCCACGAGGATGAAGGTTGCAGAGGGCCGCGGCAGCGCCAGCAGGCAGGATAATAGTTCACAAGGCAGGGCTGTGGCAGCGCCCACAGTCCGTCAAGGATGAGTTCGTCGCGGTGTCTCTCGACTCCAGGATACAACTGCCTTCCTGTCCTGGGGCTGCCTCAGTTATAGGTCTGGCGCCCTTTGATGTCCGGACCCTCGCTCTTAGAGGTCGGGAGGTCTGGGATGAGGGAGTCCAGACACCCAGCAGGGGGGTGGAGCCAGCGCCCGAGGAGGCTGGGGGTGCTCGGCACCTGGCGGGGGAGAGCCATCGACACTTCGTACTCCCATTGACCTGCCAAGTGGGCCGTTCACCTCCTGGGTGGAGGGTGGTGCCGGGATGTCGGGGCCTGGCCAGGCCCAGGGTTGGGGTCGGGCTGAGGCCGCGCGGCCGCGTGGTGCCGTGTCCAAGATGGCGGCTGGGCCGGGCAATGGTGCTGACGGTGGCCCGGGCCCTGTCCTGCGGGGAGGGAGCGAGCCCTTCATGTGGCCTGTCCAACACAGGGTCACTTCACCCAAACTGATATAAGAGTTCCTGAGCGTCTGCGTGATGCTGTCTCGTCTCTCGCACAAGGGACAGGATTCCTCTCCGTTCACAACAAGCTGTGCAGCTGCCAATAGATTTACTCAAAACACAGCTTTGATAGAACCGGCTCTGGTCTAATACCACTGAGGAAGTTGAGCTAGTGGACGAGTGTTCTCAAGTAAATTTAAGAAACTTAGGGGCATATTACCAAGGGGGGCGATAGACATTTATCGACGATTTAGCTGCTGTTTTCGGCCACTAAGCAGCGATAATTCTATCACCCCATTAGCAAGCTGTCGCTAACTGATGTTAGCGACAGCTTTTATGCGATAGCGAGCGGTTTGGAGCCCGCTTTGTATGTCAGCGATGTTTATCGCTAATGACATGCAAAGTGGGCGTACCCAACCCGTTAGCAACTGAAAGCAGTCGATAACGTCGCTATCGCCTATTAACAAGGCAGGCGTAGCGTTGGAAATATTCGCGCTAAGCGCGAATATCTCCAAAAACTAACTCAGACCAGTTCTTAGCCATGTTATCCAATGGGAGGTGGATAACATGGCAAAGAACACTTTGTCGCTAATGCGTGAATATCGCTGTATTCTCTGCGATATTCACACTATCGCCGGAAAATGTTTTGCTTTGGAGATAAACCTTGCTAATAGCACGTTATCTCAGCGATAATTTCCGGCGATGCATAGTGATAAAAAATGTGTTGCTAAGCATAGTTAGCGATAAATATCGCTAATTGTTGGTAATATGCCCCTTAGAATCTTTGGTCAGCTTTTCATTATTTGCCATAGTCCTTTCCCGATGCTGCAAAAGTGCTCCATTTTCCAAAGTCTTTTGCCTTCATTTTATTAGGGACTTTTGCCGAAGTGTACACCACACCCAGGGCGGGGAACGTGTCTTATTTTTTTTTTTTATACCAGGTGGGCTGCCTGCTCTTCTGCCACTGTAAAATGCTGACTCAGCAAATATAGGAGTCAATAACACGGGTTTTCCAAACATTTGTCCATTTTCACATGTGTAAGCATATCTGATTTTAATTTATGTTTGCGACGGTGAGAGTAGGCGCGTTTGTGTTGTTTTAGCAACTTGTGATGTCATTGGATGTATGTGAGTTCCTACTCTGCGCATATGACGTGGCATGTGTGCGTGATGGTCTGTGTGTGTATGTGAGGGCGCATCTGTATGTGATTATGTATGATGTAGGGTGACCAACGGTCCGTAAATTTCACGGTCCGTCCGTAATCTGGACGTCACGTCCGTTGTCCGTGAAGATCCCTTTCACGGACGCCTTTTGTCCGTAATTTTGGGCACTGCAGGGAACAGCTCCCCTGCGAGAAGCCTCAGCCCCCTGAAGGGGGCGCCTCGCACTCCCCCTCGGAGCACTAGAGCAGCCCCACCCCGGCCACTGTCATTCTGTCTGCGGCTGATTGACACGTACAGACTGACAATGGGCCAGTCTGGGCTGTCACAGCATGTGGCGGCCACCCCCAGCCTCGGTCCAGGGCAGGGCCTTCTGTCAGATGGAAGAAATGTACAAACAAGCACAGGCTGCTACCTGAGGATCCAGCTCAACCAAAGGAGCCGGTGGAAGAAGTTAAAAAGAAGGGGCTGGAGTTCTCTCACAGTCTCGTCATTTGAGAACTGATGCATTTTCAATATTATATTCAAGGAAGCCATGATTGCTGCTTTTTTATTTTATGCAACTAACAACCATTGACAAAGCCAATCGTGCTGGCTTGTTGCAGGTGTAACGATACTTGTTGTTATATATCTGGATACAATGACAGAAGAGGCAAAATACTGATCGGGCGGGACACTGTGCTAAGGACAGAGTTTTAACTGACGTGTTTAAGCCACGCCCTTAATCACATCGAACGCCCCCTTTGGAGAGACCCCGGTATTTTCATCCCACTAAAAACCCTGTAAACAAAACCAAGTCACAGTCACTCATGGCCTGGCCCTGTGCGTCATGCAAGGCTCATGACTCATGACCCCTCCCCCGCCCCCCCCACCCCTTGATTCAGGAACTACAGCGGGGTGAAGTCCTTGATGGGCCTCTTCTGTCTGCAGCTCTGTAGACAAAGGCTCGGCGAGGGAAGGGAAGGGCGCAGTGGATGGCTGGATGGATGAGTGAAAGGGTGAATAGATGGATAATGAGAGAAAGGATGGATGGATGGATGAGTGAAAGGGTGAATAGATGGATAATGAGAGAAAGGATGGATGGATGGATGAGTGAAAGGGTGAATAGATGGATAATGAGAGAAAGGATGGATGGATGAGTGAGTGTAAGGAAGGATGAGAAAAACAGTAAAAGAATGAATGTATCGGTAGAAGGGTAGATCGATGCATAAAAGAGTGGATGGATGAGTGAAATGATGGATGGATGTACAGATGAGTAACCCGGTGGATGTGAGGATGGCTGAGGGAGTGAAAGGAAGGGTAGATGAACAAAACGATGGATAGATGAGTGAAGGAGTGAAAGGGTGGAAGCATGACTGATAAGGTCAATGGATGGATTCATGAGTGGATGGCTAACTGAAAGGGTCGATGGAGAGAGAAAGGGAGGGTGGATTGATGACTGAAAGGATGAGTGACTGGGTGGATGAATGACTAAGTGAAAGTATGACTGGATGGATGGATGAGTGAATGGAAGGGTGGATGAGTGGATGAATGAGTGTACCGATGGATAGGGTGGATGGATGAGTGACAGGGTAGACAGAGGGATGGATGAGTGAAATGATGGATGGAAGGATACAAGAGCGACCTCCTCTGATGTGTCTGTAAAACTGACCTTTTGTGTCCTGATTTTTTACACTCACCGTCCTTAATTTGCACCCATGCCAGTTGGTCACCCCACGATGTGGTCACCTCGAGGGGAGAGACTCCGACGGACAGCCTGAGGATAGGGTCACACCGAGGGAAGAGACACCCAGAGACAGGCTGAGGATAGAGTGAGAATTACCTAGTGGTACAGACGGAACAGGCCCGGGCACCCCCCCCCCCACTCCTCACCCCTCGGCCCCCCCCCTACAAGTCATATTTTCTTTTCCATGAATGGTGTATTCCAGCGGTGCCACACCTGGAGGTGTATTTCGGTCATAAAGGGGCCTCTATTCGACAGGAGGCGGAGGGAACAGAGGCCCAGTCTTGGCCTCTCTGAGGTGTGTGCCAGACCTTCCGACGGGGGGGGGGGCTGGCTCTGGCGCCGCCCGGGGGCCAGAGACGTCTCTGCATTATGCAGATGTGTCTGCTGCCGCGGTGCATGCTGGGCCGGGTCCCTCTGCCCTCCTTCAGACAGTATCCCCAGCCCCTGGCCCCAGAGTGGACATTAACCCTCTATGCACGGGATAAGGACCATCACGCGGAGTCAGCGCGGGGAGCGTAGAGCCCCCCCCCTCTATACAGAGACTTGTGCTGGAGCACCCCTGGGCACCCCTGGAGCACCCCTCGGGCACCCCTGGGGCACCCCTGGGGCACCCCTGGAGCACCCTTGGAGCACCCCTGGGACACCCATGGAGCACCCCTGGAGCACCCCTGGGGCACCCCTGGAGCACCCCTGGAGCACCCCTGGAGCACCCCTGGGGCACCCCTCGGGCACCCCTGGAGCACCCCATGGCACCCCTGGAGCACACCTCGGGCACCCCTGGAGCACCCCTGAAGCACACCTCGGGCACCCCTGGAGCACCCCTGGAGCACCCCTGGAGCACCCCTGGAGCACCCCTGGAGCACCCCATGGCACCCCTGGGGCACCCCTGGAGCACCCCTGGAGCACCCCTGAAGCACACCTCGGGCACCCCTGGGTCACCCCTGGAGCACCCCTGGAGCACACCTCGGGCACCCCTGGGGCACCCCTGGAGCACCACTGGAGCACCCCTCGGGCACCCCTGGAGCACCCCATGGCACCCCTGGGGCACCCCTGGAGCACACCTCGGGCACCCCTGGAGCACCCCTGGAGCACCCCTGGGGCACCCCTGGAGCACCCCTGGAGCACCCCTGGGGCACCCCTGGAGCACCCCTGGAGCACCCCTGGGGCACCCCTGGAGCTCCCCTGGGGCACCCCTGGGGCACCCCTGGGGCACCCCTGGAGCACCCATGGGGCACCCCTGGGGCACCCCTGGAGCACCCCTGGAGCACACCTCGGGCACCCCTGGGGCACCCCTGGAGCACCCCTGGAGCACCCCTTGGGCACCCCTGGAGCACCCCTGGAGCACCCCATGGCACCCCTGGAGCACCCCTGGGGCACCCCTCGGGCACCCCTGGAGCCCCCCTGGGGCACCCCTGGGGCACCCCTGGAGCACCCCTGGGGCACCCCTGGGGCACCCCTGGAGCACCCCTGGAGCACCCCTGGAGCACACCTCGGGCACCCCTGGGGCACCCCTGGAGCACCCCTGGAGCACACCTCGGGCACCCCTGGGGCACCTCTGGAGCACCCCTGGAGCACCTCTGGGGCACCCCTGGAGCACCCCTGGAGCACCCCTGGAGCACCCCAGGGGCACCCCTGGAGCACCCCTGGAGCACCCCTGGGGCACCCCTGGGGCACCCCTGGAGCACCCCTGGAGCACCCCTGGAGCACCCCTGGGGCGCAGAACATGTTTGACATAAAACCTAACTCTGCAGACACTGCTAGGGTGATGGGCCCTGACATCCGGCTGAAGGTTTCCAAAATCTGCACCCTCCTCCCTGCTTGAAGGGTCTTAACAGCAACTTTGATAACAAGCATTGGCATGGCAGGTAGGTTTCACTTTTGGGACCTTGTAAGTATTTCGTTATCCAGCACAATATCCTTGGTGCAACAACATTAACTGTTGCGTGGCTGAACACTTGTAAGGTCCCAGAGGCGAGACCTATTGGCTATGCCAATGCTTGTTATTCATTGAAAAAACAGAGGTTTCAGGGACTTTATAGTTAGCTGGACATTTCACTCATATAAAACCATTGAAATTCCCCTGTTATAGTTAGTTTAGCTAACTATAACTTGCGCGCCTGCAATGCACTGCTGATGATCACATATTACATCACTCATGACATGGTGAGTGACATCACTGATGACATCTCAAATGACATCACTGATGACATCTCAAAGGACATCACTGATGACATCATCCTGTGACTGAGTGTTTCTACAAAAATCAAAAATGTTATATATTCATATATGCCAAGATGTATTGAAGAATGAGTGGGTGTATAAATGTCTGAATGGATGATTTAGTAGGTGAGTGACTGACTATAAGTGAGTGATTAAACGTGTCTTACTGAATGCATGAGTTAATGACTAAACTGGGTGAATGTCTGTATCAATCTGTCTGTTGGTGTGTAAGCAGCTGCATGGCATGGGTTGGTGAGTAGCTAAATGAGTGTCCATGGGTTAATGATTTGTTGTCTGAGTATCTTTATGGGTGCCTGAGTGTCTGTGTGTGTGGGTGGGTGTGTCAGACTCCCTGCATGGATGTGTGAGCAGGTGATTGACTGGGTGTATGGGTTTATGAGTGTGTATGTTAGGGACTGTATGGATGAGTGAGTGTACGTATAGCTGTGTTGGTGAGTGAATGGATGTCTCAATGGTACATGTGTAAGTAACTACATATGTGAAAGGCATTATATGCGAGTGTTGGAGGATATAAGTGAGTATATGTGACAGTGAGTGATTGTGACAGTGGCTGCATGTATAAGTGTGTGCTTATGTCAGAAATTGCTGAAGAGCGTATGTATATGGTGCTATCTGTATGAATAAGTGAGGTGGTGTGTGTATATAATTGTATAGGTGAGTAAATGGCAGTGTGATTGATTCTTTGGGTGACTAACTAGGTGTTTGAATAAGTCTTTGGGTGAGTGGCAGTGTGTGAGTGTCCATATGGGGGTATGAGTGGATATATAAGTGGCTGTATTGATGAATGACTGCGTGTAGGAGTGACTTATGGGTTAGTGAGTGGAAGTGTGTGTAGACGTATGAATCACTTAGTGGGTATGTACTAACTGTTATTGGTCTGTCTATGGTTTTGGTATTGGTAGTCTGTATTTTATAGTGGGTGTATCAAATGTTATATTACGGTGTGAGGAGTAAACTTGGGCGTAGTTCGCAGAGTTTTGCTACGCAGAACTCTGCAAAGTTACAAAAAAACTCCACGAAGTACAGCGAGTGGTGGAGTGCAGTGAGAACTGCAGTTTGCGCTGGTATTCCTGCAGCTCGGGTATAAATTCTACCCAAGCGGCAGCTCGCACTGTTCGCGATCGCAAGCGGGGAATAAACACCGCTGCACACCGGGAACTGGAGATTTCTGCACTCCGCGAACTCCGCGGAGTGCAGAGTGCAGAAAACTCTGCAAACTCCGCGAACGGAGTGAACTTCACTGCCCAGGTCTAGTGAGGAGGTGCATCAGATGATCATGTGGATGATGTCATCAGTGATGTCATTTGAGATATCATGAGTGATGACACTGACCATGTCATGAGTGATGTCATATGTGACGTCAGTGCAGTTACGGGGGCGCGAGTTATCTATAATGGCCAAATTTCTCTGGTTTTATGGTTTTATACAAGTGAAATGTCCAACTAACTATAACATCTCTGAAACCTGTGGTTTTTTCAGTGAATTTCAAAGGTTTTTTAAATGCTAATTTCTAACTATAATGTACCTGAAATGTCTGTTTGTTTCAGTGAATTTCTAAGGTTTTTTAGATGCTAATTTTCAACTATGCCTGCATAGGTAGGATATGTCCAGAAAGAGCAAGAGAAGTACAGAAAGAGGCAAGAGAGGTGCAGAAAGAGGCAAGAGAGGTGAAGAAAGAGGAAGAAAGGTGCAGAAAGAAGCAAGAGAAATGCAGAAAGAGGCAACAGAAGTCCAGAAAGAGGAAGAAAGGTGCAGAAAGAAGCAAGAGATGAGCAATAAGAACCAACAGTGGTGCAGAAAGTACTCTAATCACTAATCCTTCTAGAAGATGTCTTTGTCTTAAACCTCACTTTTCTCTTGAAGGTTCACTATTAATCGACTGCTCAGAATGTCAGGCCTACCAAATATAAGACAGCAATCCTAAGCATATCACTGTTTTAAGTCTGACCAAGTTTGTGAAGATAAGAATGCATGTCTATGCTTTTACCTAGTGACATGTGAAATGTAAATAAACATGCAAACACTTGAATACATGTGTTTCAAAGAGGATACTTTGCACATTTGTGTAAAAAAAGGTGTATGTGTTTCTTTCTGCCCATAATACAGGACACATGGGTATTCAATAGTACATCTGAGGGGCTCTATAACACCTACATATATAAGGCATATCTGCCTGTGCAACCGAATGACAGAGCAGAACTGAGAAGATTTGATAACTTATAGAAGAAGCTGCACGCTTTTTAAGCTACCATCTTCATATGCATAACACATGTAAGAATACATGTACAAGTAGACATATACCTCAGTCACAAGAGCATGCAGACCTTTAAACTTGACAGATTGCACTTCCCATTTGAGTACAGAAAGAAGCGAGAGAAGTTCAGAAAGAAGCAAGAGAGTTGAAGAAACAGGCAAAAGAGGTGCAGAAAGAGGGAACCTGGGTACAGACAGAGGCAAGAGAGGTGCAGAAAGAAGGAAGAGGGGTGCAAAAAGAGGCAAGGGGGTGCAGAAATTTGCAAGAGAGGTGCATAAAGAAGCAAGAGCAGTGCAGAAAGAGCCAACAGAGGTGCAGAAGGAGGCAAGTTGGTACAGAAAGAGGCAAGCGAAGTGCAGAAAGAAGCAACAGAGGTGCAGAAGGAGACAAGAGAACTGCAGAAAGAGGCAAGACAAATGCAGAAACAGGCAGGAGAGGCGATGAAAAGGGTAACGGGTACAATAAGAGAGGTGCAGAAAGAGGGAAGAAGGTTGCAGAAAGAGGCAGGAAAAGTGCAGAAAGAAGCAACAGAAGTACAGAAAGAAGCAGAAGAAGTGCAGAAAGAAGCAACGGGGGAGCAGAAGGAAGCAAGGGGATACAGAAAGAGGCAAGAGAAGTGCAGAAAGAACCAACAGAGGTGCAGAAAGAAGCAAGAGGGGCGCAGAAAGGAGTAGGAAAGGTACACAAAGAGGCAAGAGGGGTAAAGAAAGAGGCAGGAGGGGTACAGAAAGAAGGAAGAGAACTGCAGAAAGAAGCAACAGAGGTACAGAAAGAGGCGCGAAGGGTGCAGAAAGAGGAAAGAGAGGTGCAGAAACAGGCAAGATAGTGTAGAAAGAGGAAAGAGAGGTGCAGAAGGAGGCAACAGAACTGCAGAAAGAGGCAAGAGAGTTGCAGAAAGAGCTGAGTGAGGTGCAAAAGGAGGCAAGAGAACTGCAGAAAGATGCAAGAGAGTTGCGGAAACAGGCAAAAGGGGTGCAGAAAAAGGGAACAGGTGGGCAGACTGAGGCAAGAGAGGTACAGAAAGAGGGGAGAGGGGTGCAGACAGAGGCAAGATGAGTACAGAAAGAAGCAACAGAGGTGCAGAAAGAGGCAAGAGATGTGCAGAAACAGGTAGGAGAGATGCAGACAGTGGGAACAGGGGTGCAGAAAGAGGCAAGAGAGGTGCTGAGAGAGGGAAGAAGGGTGCAGAAAGAGGCAAGAGGAGTACAGGAAGAAGCAAGTGAGGTGCAGAAAGAGGCGATGTAGGTGCAGAAAGAGGCAAGAGAAGTGCAGAAAAAAGAAAGGTGCAGAAAGAAGCACCAGAAATGCAAAAAGAGGCAAAAGAGGCGCAGAAAGAAGCAAGAGTGGTTTGCACACCATTAGTACCAATTTAATACCCACATTTAGCAATAAGTATTAGGAGACCATTCTAAGTTTGCAAAGGGCATTCCACCACGCTGTAACACTTGCCACTACATTTTTGGTGGTGTTTGAGCAGTTTGAGCTAGAAACAAGTTTTTTTTAGGTCAAATCTGTATATTATGCAGCAGATGATGAATTATGAGCAAATGCAGAAAATGCATAACTGTGCGAAGGTCAGTGCAGTCAAACAGTCGCATAATTCCAGTGGCCCTGCTCATACCTCTGACTAGGGACAAAAGTGCTCCTCAGTGGTGCCTTCTGTTTTTGTCTCATTGAGTTTATAGTTGCAGCACACATGGAAAGAGGAAAATGCCTCTAAGGATTGTTTTTGTGTGCAAGTGGTCCCGTCCTGCACACAATCAATCCTGCCTACAACATTGGCACCCTTAGAGCATGACGCAAGGATGCCTGTGTTGGTGCTAGGCTGCCAAAAGGTTGCCAGTGCAGGGAAATGACAGGAATGGGCTGTATAATGTTAATTACGGCGCGTTCCGGATCTTTCCCTTTCACTCCGCACAGCAAGGTAGCTTATTGCATTGTGCTGCGTGAAAAAATGTTAAATAAGGACTGGAATATACAAGGCACAGGTAACAATTAGGAGTTTCGGGCTCAGTTGGTCGTATACAGCTAGTGGATTGCCCTTCCAGGGAGGCTCACCCATGAAAGGGTGAGTGCAACTGGGAGAGGGCAGGTAGGAGCAGGAGGGGACATTCTGGGCGTTTCACAAAGTCTTCTGTAATCAAGAGTATTGCCGTTTCAAGGATGTTTGCTCCAAATGTGGAGGGAAACATCTCCTTACACAGGGTGCTCAACCGTTTGAGGGAGCGCTCGGGGGTCCTAGCGGAGATGGGCAGGGACATGTGAGGAGAGGGGGCTGTGGTAGGGGGCAGTGAGATTTAGGAAAGGGTTTGTACACCAATTAAGTTGGACATGTTAGAACACTGGCTACAGTTTTGCAACAAAAGAGAAGAGGCCCTTTTGCTGTTGGAAAGTTTCAGCTCAAATTATGAGGGCCCTCAGGAGAGACAAAGGCAGAACATTTATGTTCCGTTAATCAACATAAAACTGTGGTGGAGAGAAACATTGATGAAGGAGGTGGGTGAGAGGAGGATGACCGGCTCGTTTACAGACTGACCATTGGGCAGGGCGATGATCCCACCAATAGTAGTGCCGAAGAAAGAGTTTGGTGAGTTTCATCGGATTCAACATTTGTCGTATCCAGGTGGTTCTTCTGTGAATGATTTCATTGCATAAGAGTTGCCAACAGATACATTCACCATGAGAGTTGATGCAATGGCGTTGATGAAAATGACGGGGGCATGAACCCTGGTGGAAAAGAGTGACATTCAGTTTGCATTCTTTTTATTCCCTATACACCCAGAGGATTTGGAATTGTTGGGTGTTGGTTTTGAGGTGGAACTTTGGGCACGTTGTGGCATTGAGAGGTTAGGAATGTTGGGGCAACTGGGATTCGGGGAGGACGGTTGGGAAGGCATTTTGTGTATCCTGCGCTGTGATGTACTGGGGGTGTTTAGGAGTGTATTGGAAAATAAATACTCTTACTTGATGCCACGTGCGAAGGTTCGTCTTTTGTTGGGCGTAAAGTTTCAAAGACAGGTCTTTGTTGATAAGGCATTGCTGATGTGCTGCTCTATCTCCTGTACCTTGTTCGACAAATTCAACTCCTTTTTGTAATGTTTGCTCCACTATGCTCCTGGAGCTGAGTCTGTGCTTTGCTACCTGGATGACTTCTCATTCGTTGGGCCTGTGGAGTCTGACAGTTGTCAGGGCCAGTTGGCGGGTTTTGTCACTTGATGGAGGATATGGGCGTTCCGTTGGTGCCAGGGAAGACACTCGGCCCGTCTCCGGCATTGACATTCTTAGGGACTGACTTTGAGTCAGTTGCTGGGGAGGTGCAATCAGCAGTGGATACGAAGGAGAGGTCAGAGTTATTTCAGGAGATGCTAGGTAAAGGTAAGGCACGCGTGTGAGAGGTGCAGTGGAGTGGAACAGTGCAGCATCGGAGGGAGAATGGATTCCTGGATCTGAATGATTTTCCTGCTGCTGGAACATCAACACTGAGGCATCAAGCGTAGAGCGGTGAGAGCAGGGAGGACTTTCTGTAGACGGTACGGTCTCTCCGGAGCAGGGATGCCTCTGTCTTACCACAGAGTACTTCTGTCTGCAGGAGTAAAGGCGGGCTTGAGGATGTGAACCGCCTTCCTGACCACTTTCAATTCCGTTTCATTGCAGGGACTGGGGAGGAAGCAGAGTGCTCAGCAAAGATATTTCTGGACGCTGCTGGACAGTTGTGGTTTTGGACTGTACTGGCAGGGGAGATGGTGTGCTGAACGGTGGCCAGCATCTTGGAAGTCAGAAGGAAGGAGCCGGGCATTCCTGGAATATTTTCCATCAGTGGCTACGTTGCTGCTGCGCAGGAGACTTTTCAAGAACAAGAAGGGACCTTTCAATGTGGACAACATGACGGTTATTAACATCGTCAATAGGCAATCAGCCAGGAATGTGCGAGTACAGAGACTGCTAAGAGTGTGTGTCTTGGACTATTTAAACTACAACATAGTTTTTAGAGCAAGACATGTTCCAGGAGGGGCAATGACATTGCGGAGGCGCCGTCTCGTTTTCAGTGGAGGAAATTCTGGCTGCTTGTGCCGAGAGCAGAGCAGAGGAAGATGTAGATGCGTGGGGGAATGGTGGCCACTAGGAGATTGAGGAACCTTCGGTTACTACAAGGTTCTTGATTCCATCTACTAGGAGTGTGCTGCACAGCAAATGATGGACAGAATGTCTTAACTGCCAAGCTGGGTCCTTCTGGGACTGCTTTCTGGTTATATCACCCCTCAGCAGCCCGGCTAGCTTGAATCCAGTGGTAGAGCCAACAAGGGACCCACATCTGGGCATACCCAGTCCACTAAGGGTGAAAAGTGCTGCAGCAACAAATGATGAAGAATTCTGAATATATCAAACATTCTCCCCCAGTTCGAGATCTGGGTTAAATCCATCATCGTTCTTTAGCTTACTTTGCCACCCCAGTTCAGACACAGCTATATACAAATCATTCTTGACCCTGTGCCTCATAGGAACAGCCCAGCCCAAAACTGATTGTTTCCGGTCCTCCCTGGACCGGAAACAAGCATCCTAGGACCGGTTTCTGGTTATATCACCCCTCATCAGCCTGGCTAGCTTGAATCCAGTGGAACAGCAGGCAAGGTACCAACGTCTGGCCATACCCATCCCACTAAGGGTGAAAAATTCCCATGAGAAGCAGGGTCAGGACTGATTTGCATATGGCTGGGTCCAAACTGGGGTTAGTGGAGTGGTGTGGAGCGGAGTGGTGTGGCTCACTGGTTAGAGGCGGCAGACCTGTAAGCAGAGAACGGCCCAGGACCAGGGTTCAATTCCCGATGCGGCAGGGTCGTGGACCAGGATCAGCGGACTCGATAATTCTCGCCTCGGTGCCTACTCTAACCAGGGAACACACTCGGCAACTCTGGGTATTAGCTTGCCTCATCTCTACAACGGCCCCCCCACATTCGCCGGGGATACCTGGTTTCACCTTGGAGATACCCAGAAAGGGACCATCTCACAGGGAAAACCAGGACGGGTTCCCCAGCGGTCTACAGCGCCAGGATACTCCTTGGAGTCGCAGTGCGCTTTACAAGTACACCCACAAGTACACCCACATGTAATGAAAAAAATGATGGATTCTCTTGACTGGGGGCGAATGTTTGATTCATTGAGCATTTCCGTCCATCATTTGTTGCTGCAGCACTTTATGCCCTAAGCGGGATGGGTATGCCAGACGTGGGTCCCATGATCGCTGTGCCATTAGATTCAAGCTAGCCAGGCTGATGAGGGGTGTTACCCCAACACAGGTACCAGGGTGCTTGTTTCTGGTCCAAGAAGGACCCGGCTTGGCAGTTCAGGCTGGACTGTTCCCATGGGGAGCTGAGTCAAGACGGATTTGCATGTGGAGAAGTGTGGCTCAATGGTTAGAGCAGGCAGACCTTGATGCAGAGCTCTGGCCAGGGACCAGGGTTCGATTCCCGCCTCGGCGGGTCTCCGACTCATTAATTCCCCTGACCGGATATTCTCGCCTCAGTACCTGTTCTGATCATGGGTCCCACGCTGCAACTCTGGGCAATAGCTTGCTTAGTCTCCACAACGGCCCCAAAAGCGCTGGGATGCCTGGCTGCACCTGGGGGGTGCCCAGGAGTGGACATTTCCCAGGAAAGCCAGGAAGGGTTCCTAAGCGGTATACGGACAGCGCCGGGACACCTCCGGTGGAGGTAGCTGTGCGCTTTACAAATTCCGACATTTACATTTACATTTACATATGGCTGGCTGGAATGGAGATGGTCAGGGGTCATGAATGGAGAGGGTCAGGGGTCAGGGATAGAGAGGGTCAGGGGCCAGGAATGGAGAGGGTCAGGGGTCAGGGATAGAGAGGGTCAGGGGTCAGGAATGGAGAGGGTCAGGGGTCATGAACGGAGAGGGTCAGGGGTGAGGAATGGGGAGGGTCAGGGGCCAGGAATGGAGAGGGTCAGGGGTCATGAATGGAGAGGGTCAGGGGTCAGGGATAGAGAGGGTCAGGGGCCAGGAATGGAGAGGGTCAGGGGTCAGGAATGGAGAGGGTCAGGGGCCAGGAATGGAGAGGGTCAGGGGTCAGAAATGGAGAGGGTCAGGGGCCAGGAATAGAGAGGGTCAGAGGTCAGGGATAGAGAGGGTCAGGGGTCAGGAATGGAGAGGGTCAGGGGTCAGGAATGGAGAGGGTCAGGGGTCATGAATGGAGAGGGTCAGGGGTCATGAATGGAGAGGGTCAGGGGTCAGGTATAGAGAGGGTCAGGGGCCAGGAATGGAGAGGGTCAGAGGTCAGGGATAGAGAGGGTCAGGGGCCAGGAATGGAGAGGGTCAGAGGTCAGGGATAGAGAGGGTCAGGGGTCAGGAATGGAGAGGGTCAGGGGCCAGGAATAGAGAGGGTCAGAGGTCAGGGATAGAGAGGGTCAGGGGTCAGGAATGGAGAGGGTCAGGGGTCATGAATGGAGAGGGTCAGGGGTCAGGAATGGAGAGGGTCAGGGGTCATGAATGGAGAGGGTCAGGGCCAGGAATGGAGAGGGTCAGGGGTCAGGAATGGAGAGGGTCAGGGGCCCGGAACGGAGAGGGTCAGGGGTGAGGGATGGAGAGGGTCAGGGGTCAGGGGCCGGGAATGGAGAGGGTCAGGGGTCAGGAACGGAGAGGATCAGGGGCCAGGGATGGAGAGGGTCAGGGGTCAGGGATGGAGAGGGTCAAGGGTCAGGGATGGAGAGGGTCAGGGGCTGGGAATGGAGAGGGTCAGGGGTCAGGAATGGAGCGGGTCAGGGGTCAGGAATGGAGAAGGTCAGGGGTCAGGGATGGAGAGGGTCAAGGGTCAGGGATGGAGAGGGTCAGGGGTCAGGAATGGAGAGGGTCAGGGGCCAGAAATGGAGAGGGTCAGAGGCCAGGAATGGAGAGGGTCAGGGGTCAGGAATGGAGAGGGTCAGGAATGGAGAGGGTCAGGGGCCAGGAATGGAGAGGGTCAGGGGCCAGGAATGGAGAGGGTCAGGGGTCAGGAATGGGGAGGGTCAGGGGCCAGGAATGGAGAGGGTCAGGGGCCAGGAATGGAGAGGGTCAGAGGCCAGGAATGGAGAGGGTCAGGGGTCAGGAATGGAGAGGGTCAGGGGTCAGGAATGGAGAGGGTCAGGGGTCAGGAATGGAGAGGGTCAGGGGCCAGGAATGGAGAGGGTCAGGGGTCAGGAATGGAGAGGGTCAGGGGTCAGGAATTGAGAGGGTCAGGGGTCAGGAATGGAGAGGGCCAGGGGTCAGGAATGGGGAGGGTCAGGGGCCAGGAATGGAGAGGGTCAGGGGTCAGGAATGGAGAGGGTCAGGGGCGAGGAATGGAGAGGGTCAGAGGCGAGGAATGGAGAGGGTCAGGGGTCAGGAATGGAGAGGGTCAGGGGTCAGGAACGGAGAGGGTCAGGGGCCAGGAATGGAGAGGGTCAGGGGCGAGGAATGGAGCGGGTCAGGGGTCAGGAATGGAGAGGGTCAGGGGTCAGGAATGGAGAGGGCCAGGGGTCAGGAATGGAGAGGGCCAGGGGTCAGGAATGGGGAGGGTCAGGGGCCAGGAATGGAGAGGGTCAGGGGTCAGGAATGGAGAGGGTCAGAGGCGAGGAATGGAGAGGGTCAGGGGCCAGGGACGGAGAGGGTCAGGGGTCATGAACGGAGAGGGTCAGGGATGGAGAGGGTCAGGGGTCAGGAATGGAGAGGGTCAGGGGTCAGGAATGGAGAGGGTCAGGGGTCAGGAATAGAGAGGGTCAGGGGTCAGGAATGGAGAGGGTCAGGGGTCAGGAATGGAGAGGGTCAGGGGCCAGGGATGGAGAGGGTCAGGGGTCAGGGATGGAGAGGGTCAGGGGTCAGGGATGGAGAGGGTCAGGGGCCAGGAATGGAGAGGGTCAGGGGTCAGGGATGGAGAGGGTCAGGGGCCAGGAATGGAGAGGGTCAGGGGGCCAGGAATGGAGAGGGTCAGGGGTCAGGAATGGAGAGGGTCAGGGGTCAGGAATGGAGAGGGTCAGGGGTCAGGAATGGAGAGGGTCAGGGTCCGGGAATGGAGAGGGTCAGGGGTCAGGAATGGGGAGGGTCAGGGGTCAGGAATGGAGAGGGTCAGGGGTCAGGGATGGAGAGGGTCATGGGTCAGGAATGGAGAGGATCAGGGTCAGGGATGGAGAGGGTCAGGGGTCAGGAATGGAGAGGGTCAGGGGCCGGGAATGGAGAGGGTCAGGGGTCAGGAATGGGGAGGGTCAGGGGTCAGGAATGGAGAGGGTCAGGGGTCAGGGATGGAGAGGGTCAGGGGTCAGGAATGGAGAGGGCCAGGGACAGAGAGGGTCAGGGGCCAGGGACGAGAGGGTCAGGGGTCAGGGATGGAGAGGGTCAGGGATGGAGAGGGTCAGGGGTCAGGAATGGAGAGGGTCAGGGGCCAGGAATGGAGAGGGTCAGGGGCCAGGAATGGAGAGGGTCAGGGGTCAGGAATGGAGAGGGTCAGGGGCCGGGAATGGAGAGGGTCAGGGGCCAGGAATGGAGCGGGTCAGGGATGGAGAGGGTCAGGGGTCAGGAATGGAGAGGGTCAGGGGTCAGGAATGGAGAGGGTCAGGGGCCAGGGACAGAGAGGGTCAGGGGCCAGGGACGAGAGGGTCAGGGGTCAGGGATGGAGAGGGTCAGGGGTCAGGAATGGAGAGGGTCAGGGGCCAGGGACAGAGAGGGTCAGGGGCCAGGGACGGAGAGGGTCAGGGGCCAGGGACGGAGAGGGTCAGGGGTCAGGGATGGAGAGGGTCAGGGATGGAGAGGGTCAGGGGTCAGGGATGGAGAGGGTCAGGGGTCAGGGATAGAGAGGTCAGGGGTCAGGAATGGAGAGGGTCAGGGGCCAGGAATAGAGAGGGTCAGGGGTCAGGAATAGAGAGGGTCAGGGGTCAGGAATGGAGAGGGTCAGGGGTCAGGAATGGAGAGGGCCAGGGGTCAGGAATGGAGAGGGTCAGGGGTCAGGAATGGAGAGGGTCAGGGGTCAGGAATGGAGAGGGTCAGGGGTCAGGAATGGAGAGGGTCAGGGGTCAGGAATAGAGAGGGTCAGGGGTCAGGAATGGAGAGGGTCAGGGGTCAGGAATGGAGAGGGTCAGGGGCCAGGAATGGAGAGGGTCAGGGGTCAGGAATGGAGAGGGTCAGGGGCCAGGAATAGAGAGGGTCAGAGGTCAGGGATAGAGAGGGTCAGGGGTCAGGAATGGAGAGGGTCAGGGGTCATGAATGGAGAGGGTCAGGGGTCATGAATGGAGAGGGTCAGGGGTCAGGTATAGAGAGGGTCAGGGGCCAGGAATGGAGAGGGTCAGAGGTCAGGGATAGAGAGGGTCAGGGGCCAGGAATGGAGAGGATCAGAGGTCAGGGATAGAGAGGGTCAGGGGTCAGGAATGGAGAGGGTCAGGGGCCAGGAATAGAGAGGGTCAGAGGTCAGGATTAGAGAGGGTCAGGGGTCAGGAATGGAGAGGGTCAGGGGTCATGAATGGAGAGGGTCAGGGGTCAGGAATGGAGAGGGTCAGGGGTCATGAATGGAGAGGGTCAGGGCCAGGAATGGAGAGGGTCAGGGGTCAGGAATGGAGAGGGTCAGGGGCCCGGAACGGAGAGGGTCAGGGGTGAGGGATGGAGAGGGTCAGGGGTCAGGGGCCGGGAATGGAGAGGGTCAGGGGTCAGGGGTCAGGAACGGAGAGGATCAGGGGCCAGGGATGGAGAGGGTCAGGGGTCAGGGATGGAGAGGGTCAAGGGTCAGGGATGGAGAGGGTCAGGGGCTGGGAATGGAGAGGGTCAGGGGTCAGGAATGGAGCGGGTCAGGGGTCAGGAATGGAGAAGGTCAGGGGTCAGGGATGGAGAGGGTCAAGGGTCAGGGATGGAGAGGGTCAGGAATGGAGAGGGTCAGGGGCCAGAAATGGAGAGGGTCAGAGGCCAGGAATGGAGAGGGTCAGGGGTCAGGAATGGAGAGGGTCAGGAATGGAGAGGGTCAGGGGCCAGGAATGGAGAGGGTCAGGGGTCAGGAATGGGGAGGGTCAGGGGCCAGGAATGGAGAGGGTCAGGGGCCAGGAATGGAGAGGGTCAGAGGCCAGGAATGGAGAGGGTCAGGGGTCAGGAATGGAGAGGGTCAGGGGTCAGGAATTGAGAGGGTCAGGGGTCAGGAATGGAGAGGGCCAGGGGTCAGGAATGGGGAGGGTCAGGGGCCAGGAATGGAGAGGGTCAGGGGTCAGGAATGGAGAGGGTCAGGGGCGAGGAATGGAGAGGGTCAGAGGCGAGGAATGGAGAGGGTCAGGGGTCAGGAATGGAGAGGGTCAGGGGTCAGGAACGGAGAGGGTCAGGGGCCAGGAATGGAGAGGGTCAGGGGCGAGGAATGGAGCGGGTCAGGGGTCAGGAATGGAGAGGGTCAGGGGTCAGGAATGGAGAGGGCCAGGGGTCAGGAATGGAGAGGGCCAGGGGTCAGGAATGGGGAGGGTCAGGGGCCAGGAATGGAGAGGGTCAGGGGTCAGGAATGGAGAGGGTCAGAGGCGAAGAATGGAGAGGGTCAGGGGCCAGGGACGGAGAGGGTCAGGGGTCATGAACGGAGAGGGTCAGGGATGGAGAGGGTCAGGGGTCAGGAATGGAGAGGGTCAGGGGTCAGGAATGGAGAGGGTCAGGGGTCAGGAATAGAGAGGGTCAGGGGTCAGGAATGGAGAGGGTCAGGGGTCAGGAATGGAGAGGGTCAGGGGCCAGGGATGGAGAGGGTCAGGGATGGAGAGGGTCAGGGGTCAGGGATGGAGAGGGTCAGGGGCCAGGAATGGAGAGGGTCAGGGGTCAGGGATGGAGAGGGTCAGGGGCCAGGAATGGAGAGGGACAGGGGGCCAGGAATGGAGAGGGTCAGGGGTCAGGAATGGAGAGGGTCAGGGGTCAGGAATGGAGAGGGTCAGGGGTCAGGAATGGAGAGGGTCAGGGGCCGGGAATGGAGAGGGTCAGGGGTCAGGAATGGGGAGGGTCAGGGGTCAGGAATGGAGAGGGTCAGGGGTCAGGGATGGAGAGGGTCATAGGTCAGGAATGGAGAGGGTCAGGGTCAGGGATGGAGAGGGTCAGGGGTCAGGAATGGAGAGGGTCAGGGGCCGGGAATGGAGAGGGTCAGGGGTCAGGAATGGGGAGGGTCAGGGGTCAGGAATGGAGAGGGTCAGGGGTCAGGGATGGAGAGGGTCAGGGGTCAGGAATGGAGAGGGCCAGGGACAGAGAGGGTCAGGGGCCAGGGACGAGAGGGTCAGGGGTCAGGGATGGAGAGGGTCAGGGATGGAGAGGGTCAGGGGTCAGGAATGGAGAGGGTCAGGGGCCAGGAATGGAGAGGGTCAGGGGCCAGGAATGGAGAGGGTCAGGGGTCAGGAATGGAGAGGGTCAGGGGCCGGGAATGGAGAGGGTCAGGGGCCAGGAATGGAGCGGGTCAGGGATGGAGAGGGTCAGGGGTCAGGAATGGAGAGGGTCAGGGGTCAGGAATGGAGAGGGTCAGGGGCCAGGGACAGAGAGGGTCAGGGGCCAGGGACGAGAGGGTCAGGGGTCAGGGATGGAGAGGGTCAGGGGTCAGGAATGGAGAGGGTCAGGGGCCAGGGACAGAGAGGGTCAGGGGCCAGGGACGGAGAGGGTCAGGGGCCAGGGACGGAGAGGGTCAGGGGTCAGGGATGGAGAGGGTCAGGGATGGAGAGGGTCAGGGGTCAGGGATGGAGAGGGTCAGGGGTCAGGGATGGAGAGGGTCAGGGGTCAGGGATGGAGAGGGTCAGGGGTCAGGGATGGAGAGGGTCAGGGGTCAGGGATGGAGAGGGTCAGGGGCCTGGAATGGAGAGGGTCAGGGGTCAGGGATAGAGAGGGTCAGGGGTCAGGAATGGAGAGGGTCAGGGGCCAGGAATAGAGAGGGTCAGAGGTCAGGGATAGAGAGGGTCAGGGGTCAGGAATGGAGAGGGTCAGGGGTCAGGAATAGAGAGGGTCAGGGGTCAGGAATGGAGAGGGTCAGGGGCCTGGAATGGAGAGGGTCAGGGGTCAGGAATGGAGAGGGTGAGGGGTCAGGAATGGAGAGGGTTAGGGGCCAGGGACGGAGAGGGTCAGGGGTCAGGGATGGAGAGGGTCAGGGGTCAGGAATGGAGAGGGTCAGGGGTCAGGAATGGAGAGGGTCAGGGGCCAGGGACAGAGAGGGTCAGAGGTCAGGGATAGAGAGGGTCAGGGGTCAGGAATGGAGAGGGTCAGGGGTCATGAATGGAGAGGGTCAGGGGTCAGGAATGGAGAGGGTCAGGGGTCAGGGATAGAGAGGGTCAGGGGTCAGGAATGGAGAGGGTCAGGGGTCAGGAATGGAGAGGGTCAGGGGTCAGGAATGGAGAGGGTCAGGGGCCAGGAATCGAGAGGGTCAGGGGTCATGAATGGAGAGGGTCAGAGGTCAGGAATAGAGAGGGTCAGGGGTCAGGAATGGAGAGGGTCAGGGGTCATGAATGGAGAGGGTCAGAGGTCAGGAATAGAGAGGGTCAGGGGTCAGGAATGGAGAGGGTGAGGGGTCAGGAATGGAGAGGGTTAGGGGCCAGGGACGGAGAGGGTCAGGGGTCAGGGATGGAGAGGGTCAGGGGTCAGGAATGGAGAGGGTCAGGGGTCAGGAATGGAGAGGGTCAGGGGCCAGGGACAGAGAGGGTCAGAGGTCAGGGATAGAGAGGGTCAGGGGTCAGGAATGGAGAGGGTCAGGGGTCATGAATGGAGAGGGTCAGGGGTCAGGAATGGAGAGGGTCAGGGGTCAGGGATAGAGAGGGTCAGGGGTCAGGAATGGAGAGGGTCAGGGGTCAGGAATGGAGAGGGTCAGGGGTCAGGAATGGAGAGGGTCAGGGGCCAGGAATCGAGAGGGTCAGGGGTCATGAATGGAGAGGGTCAGAGGTCAGGAATAGAGAGGGTCAGGGGTCAGGAATGGAGAGGGTCAGGGGTCATGAATGGAGAGGGTCAGAGGTCAGGAATAGAGAGGGTCAGGGGTCAGGAATGGAGAGGGTCAGGGGTCAGGAATGGAGAGGGTCAGGGACCAGGAATGGAGAGGGTCAGGGGTCAGGGATGGAGAGGGTCAGGGGTCAGGAATGGAGAGGGTCAGGGGTCGGGAATGGAGAGGGTCAGGGGCCGGGAATGGAGAGGGTCAGGGGCCGGGAATGGAGAGGGTCAGGGGTCAGGAATGGAGAGGGTCAGTGGCCAGGAATGGAGAGGGTCAGGGGTCAGGAATGGAGAGGGTCAGGGGCCAGAAATGGAGAGGGTCAGGGGCCAGGAATGTGGAGGGTCAGGGGCCAGGAATGGAGAGGGTCAGGGGTCAGGAATGGAGAGGGTCAGGGTCCAGGAATGGAGAGGGTCAGGGGTCAGGAATGGGGAGGGTCAGGGGCCAGGGACGGAGAGGGTCAGGGGTCAGGAATGGAGAGGGTCAGGGGTCAGGAATGGAGAGGGTCAGGGGCCAGGAATGGAGAGGGCCAGGGGTCAGGAATGGAGAGGGTCAGGGGTCAGGAATGGAGAGGGTCAGGGGTCAGGAATGGAGAGGGTCATGGGTCAGGAATGGAGAGGGTCAGGGTCAGGGGTGGAGAGGGTCAGGGGTCAGGAATGGAGAGGGTCAGGGGCCGGGAATGGAGAGGGTCAGGGGTCAGGAATGGGGAGGGTCAGGGGTCAGGGATGGAGAGGGTCAGGGGTCAGGGATGGAGAGGGTCAGGGGTCAGGAATGGAGAGGGTCAGGGGCCAGGGACAGAGAGGGTCAGGGGCCAGGGACGAGAGGGTCAGGGGTCAGGGATGGAGAGGGTCAGGGATGGAGAGGGTCAGGGGTCAGGAATGGAGAGGGTCAGGGGCCAGGAATGGAGAGGGTCAGGGGCCAGGAATGGAGAGGGTCAGGGGTCAGGAATGGAGAGGGTCTGGGGCCGGGAATGGAGAGGGTCAGGGGCCAGGAATGGAGCGGGTCAGGGATGGAGAGGGTCAGGGGTCAGGAATGGAGAGGGTCAGGGGTCAGGAATGGAGAGGGTCAGGGGCCAGGGACAGAGAGGGTCAGGGGCCAGGGACGAGAGGGTCAGGGGTCAGGGATGGAGAGGGTCAGGGGTCAGGAATGGAGAGGTCAGGGGCCAGGGACAGAGAGGGTCAGGGGCCAGGGACGGAGAGGGTCAGGGGTCAGGGATGGAGAGGGTCAGGGATGGAGATGGTCAGGGGTCAGGATGGAGAGGGTCAGGGGTCAGGGATGGAGAGGGTCAGGGGTCAGGGATGGAGAGGGTCAGGGGTCAGGGATGGAGAGGGTCAGGGGTCAGGGATGGAGAGGGTCAGGGGTCAGGGATGGAGAGGGTCAGGGGCCTGGAATGGAGAGGGTCAGGGGTCAGGAATGTGGAGGGTCAGGGGCCTGGAATGGAGAGGGTCAGGGGTCAGGAATGGAGAGGGTGAGGGGTCAGGAATGGAGAGGGTCAGGGGCCAGGGACGGAGAGGGTCAGGGGTCAGGGATGGAGAGGGTCAGGGGTCAGGAATGGAGAGGGTCAGGGGTCAGGAATGGAGAGGGTCAGGGGCCAGGGACAGAGAGGGTCAGAGGTCAGGGATAGAGAGGGTCAGGGGTCAGGAATGGAGAGGGTCAGGGGTCATGAATGGAGAGGGTCAGGGGTCAGGAATGGAGAGGGTCAGGGGTCAGGGATAGAGAGGGTCAGGGGTCAGGAATGGAGAGGGTCAGGGGTCAGGAATGGAGAGGGTCAGGGGTCAGGAATGGAGAGGGTCAGGGGCCAGGAATGGAGAGGGTCAGGGGTCATGAATGGAGAGGGTCAGAGGTCAGGAATAGAGAGGGTCAGGGGTCAGGAATGGAGAGGGTCAGGGGTCATGAATGGAGAGGGTCAGAGGTCAGGAATAGAGAGGGTCAGGGGTCAGGAATGGAGAGGGTCAGGGGTCAGGAATGGAGAGGGTCAGGGACCAGGAATGGAGAGGGTCAGGGGTCAGGGATGGAGAGGGTCAGGGGTCAGGAATGGAGAGGGTCAGGGGCCGGGAATGGAGAGGGTCAGGGGCCGGGAATGGAGAGGGTCAGGGGTCAGGAATGGAGAGGGTCAGGGGTCAGGAATGGAGAGGGTCAGTGGCCAGGAATGGAGAGGGTCAGGGGTCAGGAATGGAGGGGGTCAGGAGCCAGAAATGGAGAGGGGCAGGGGCCAGGAATGGGGAGGGTCAGGGGCCAGGAATGGAGAGGGTCAGGGGTCAGGAATGGAGAGGGTCAGGGGCCAGGAATGGAGAGGGTCAGGGGTCAGGAATGGGGAGGGTCAGGGGCCAGGGACGGAGAGGGTCAGGGGTCAGGAATGGAGAGGGTCAGGGGTCAGGAATGGAGAGGGTCAGGGGCCAGGAATGGAGAGGGCCAGGGGTCAGGAATGGAGAGGGTCAGGGGTCAGGAATGGAGAGGGCCAGGGGTCAGGAATGGGGAGGGTCAGGGGCCAGGGACGGAGAGGGTCAGGGGTCAGGGATGGAGAGGGTCAGGGGTCCTGAATGGAGAGGGTCAGGGGTCAGGAATAGAGAGGGTCAGGGGTCATGAATGGAGAGGGTCAGCGGTCAGGGATGGAGAGGGTCAGGGGACAGGAATGGAGAGGGTCAGGAATGGAGAGAGTCAGGGGTCAGGAATGGAGAGGGTCAGGGGCCCCGAATGGAGAGGGTCAGGGGTGAGGGATGGAGAGGGTCAGGGGTCAGGGGCCGGGAATGGAGAGGGTCAGGGGTCAGGAACGGAGAGGATCAGAGGCCAGGGATGGAGAGGGTCAGGGGCCGGGAATGGAGAGGGTCAGGGGTCAGGAATGGAGAGGGTCAGGGGCCGGGAATGGAGAGGGTCAGGGGTCAGGAATGGAGAGGGTCAGGGGTCAGGAATGGAGAGAGTCAGGGGCAAGGAATAGAGAGGGTCAGGGGTCAGGGATGGAGAGGGCCAGGGGTCAGGGATGGAGAGGGTCAGGGGTCAGGGAGGGAGAGGGTCAGGGGTCAGGAATGGAGAGGGTCAGGGGTCAGGAATGGAGAGGGTCAGGGGCCAGGAATGGAGAGGGTCATGGAGAGGAATGGAGAGGGTCAGGGGTCAGGAATGGAGAGGGTCAGAGGCCAGGGATGGAGAGGGTCAGGGGTCAGGGATGGAGAGGGTCAGGGGCCAGGAATGGAGAGGGTCAGGGGTCAGGAATGGAGAGGGTCAGGGGCCAGGAATGGAGAGGGTCAGGGGCCAGGAATGGAGAGGGTCAGGGGTCATGAATGGAGAGGGTCAGGGGTCAGGAATGGAGAGGGTCAGGGGTCAGGGATGGAGAGGGTCAGGGGCCAGGAATGGAGAGGGTCAGGGGTCAGGAATGGAAAGGGTCATGGAGAGAAATGGAGAGGGTCAGGGGTCAGGAATGGAGAGGGTCAGAGGCCAGGGATGTAGAGGGTCAGGGGCCAGGAATGGAGAGGGTCAGGGGTCAGGAATGGAGAGGGTCAGGGGTCAGGGATGGAGAGGGTCGGGGATGGAGAGGGTCAGGGGTCAGGAATGGAGAGGGTCAGGGGTCAGGAATGGAAAGGGTCATGGAGAGGAATGGAGAGGGTCAGGGGTCAGGAATGGAGAGGGTCAGAGGCCAGGGATGGAGAGGGTCAGGGGTCAGGGATGGAGAGGGTCAGGGGTCAGGAATGGAGAGGGTCAGGGGTCAGGAATGGAGAGGGTCAGAGGCCAGGGATGGAGAGGGTCAGGGGCCAGGAATGGAGAGGGTCAGGGGTCAGGAATGGAGAGGGTCAGGGGTCAGGGATGGAGAGGGTCGGGGATGGAGAGGTCAGGGGTCAGGAATGGAGAGGGTCAGGGGTCAGGAATGGAAAGGGTCATGGAGAGGAATGGAGAGGGTCAGAGGCCAGGGATGGAGAGTGTCAGAGGCCAGGGATGGAGAGGGTCAGGGGTCAGGGATAGAGAGGGTCAGGGGTCAGGGATAGAGAGGGTCAGGGGTCAGGAATGGAGAGGGTCAGGGGTCAGGGATAGAGAGGGTCAGGGGTCAGGGATAGAGAGGGTCAGGGGCCAGGAATGGAGAGGGTCAGGGGTCAGGGATAGAGAGGGTCAGGGGCCAGGAATGGAGAGGGTCAGGGGCCAGGAATGGAGAGGGTCAGGGGTCAGGAATGGAGAGGGTCAGAGGCCAGGGATGGAGAGGGTCAGGAGTCAGGGATGGAGAGGGTCAGGGGCCAGGAATGGAGAGGGTCAGGGGCCAGGAATGGAGAGGGTCAGGGGCCAGGAATGGAGAGGGTCAGGGGCCAGGAATGGAGAGGGTCAGGGGTCAGGAATGGAGAGGGTCAGGGGCCAGGAATGGAGAGGGTCAGGGGTCAGGAATGGAGATGGTCAGGAAAGGAGAGGGTCAGGGGTCAGGAATGGAGAGGGTCAGGGGTCAGGAATGGAGATGGTCAGGAAAGGAGAGGGTCAGGGGTCAGGAATGGAGAGGGTCAGGGGTCAGGAATGGAGAGGGTCAGAGGCCAGGGATGGAGAGGGTCAGGAGTCAGGGATGGAGAGGGTCAGGGGCCAGGAATGGAGAGGGTCAGGGGCCAGGAATGGAGAGGGTCAGGGGCCAGGAATGGAGAGGGTCAGGGATGGAGAGGGTCAGGGGCCAGGAATGGAGAGGGTCAGGGGCCAGGAATGGAGAGGGTCAGGGGTCAGGAATGGAGAGGGTCAGGGGCCAGGAATGGAGAGGGTCAGGGGTCAGGAATGGAGATGGTCAGGAAAGGAGAGGGTCAGGGGTCAGGAATGGAGAGGGTCAGGAAAGGAGAGGGTCAGGGGTCAGGAATGGAGAGGGTCAGGGAGAGGAATGGAGCACGTCAAAGACTTGGCAGCAACAGACTGAAAAAGAAGGAAGGGAGCTGAAGAGATGAGTAGGGATGATGCAATATTTAAGTTTGAAGTTGTTGATAATAAGTTTGAAGCAAGTCATTTGTTTTGTGAGGATGCTATACATCTTGCTTTTATGGGATGGAATTGTATTCGTTTCAGATTATGGACATGTTGGCTATTCTGCTTGGTGAGAGTTTGTGGTGGAAGGGAGTGCTGAACTAGCCCTCTAGAGAGGGTTTAAGTGACATCATATGACCTTTGACCCTGCATAGTTCCATGAAGTGATGTCACATAACCTTAATCTTGAGGACATCACAGTAATAATATTACAGAAGTTACATAGTTGCATAATTAATATGATATATTCTTCAAGGGGAGAACAAGGGGTGGGGGTTTCTCTTCCCTGAGAATTTGTAGAAAAAATGGGCTTTTCTAGTGCATTTTAATGCACACGTTTCAGATCAATGTTCTAAAAGTCACAGGCTCTAAAATACTCTCACTAAATATTCAAGTCCTTTCATGGTGCGCCAAGCTCCTGAAACCTGACAGCCCCCTCCCCCGAGTTCACCAAATTATGTATTTTAAGTGTCCTAAGAGTGCCCCCTTGTTTAATAAAATACCTCCATTGCTAGGACCAGCCTCTTGCCACGGTGGCCCCTTTGGCCCAAACATTACATAGAAGATGCCAGAGCCAGAATGTTCCTAATACTGCTTCTCTTGCGCTATGGAGGTCCCTTAGGTCAAAGGTCATGCCCAATATGTCAAGGAGCACCTTTTGTCATGGATGGCCCAGTGACTCCCATGCCACAGCTGCCTTCCCATCTACCAAGAGTCTCCTACACTGTGCCATCGCAGCGGGTGCCAACTGAGCAATGAATGCCCTCCCGGCGGCCATCGCTGCCATTTCTTCATGGGTGCTTCATGCCAACATGTACCTACAGAGCGTCACCATCAACATCCTGCTGAGGGCATCCCATGTGCAAGCATTGCCTCGGGTACTCCAGCGCCAACCTTTGTCGAGGAAGCTTCTATGAGCCAAGAAGCAGCCAGGCCCATCAGCACACGCTCACTCACATTCACCCATTCACTGATGCAAGCAGAACAGCACACGCTCACTCACATTCACTCATGCAAGCAGAACAGCACACGCTCACTCACATTCACCCATTCACTGATGCAAGCAGAACAGCACACGCTCACTCACATTCACCCATTCACTGATGCAAGCAGAACAGCACACGCTCACTCACATTCACCCATTCACTGATGCAAGCAGAACAGCACACGCTCACTCACATTCACCCATTCACTGATGCAAGCAGAACAGCACACGCTCACTCACATTCACTCATGCAAGCAGAACAGCACACGCTCACTCACATTCACCCATTCACTGATGCAAGCAGAACAGCACACGCTCACTCACATTCACTCATGCAAGCAGAACAGCACACGCTCACTCACATTCACTCATGCAAGCAGAACAGCACACGCTCACTCACATTCACTCATGCAAGCAGAACAGCACACGCTCACTCACATTCACTCATGCAAGCAGAACAGCACACGCTCACTCACATTCACCCATTCACTGATGCAAGCAGACCAGCACACGCTCACTCACATTCACTCATGCAAGCAGAACAGCACACGCTCACTCACATTCACTCATGCAAGCAGAACAGCACACGCTCACTCACATTCACTCATGCAAGCAGAACAGCACACGCTCACTCACATTCACTCATGCAAGCAGAACAGCACACGCTCACTCACATTCACCCATTCACTGATGCAAGCAGAACAGCACACGCTCACTCACATTCACTCATGCAAGCAGAACAGCACACGCTCACTCACATTCACCCATTCACTGATGCAAGCAGAACAGCACACGCTCACTCACATTCACTCATTCACTCATGCAAGCAGAACAGCACACGCTCACTCACATTCACCCATTCACTGATGCAAGCAGAACAACACACGCTCACTCACATTCACCCATTCACTGATGCAAGCAGAACAGCACACGCTCACTCACATTCACTCATGCAAGCAGAACAGCACACGCTCACTCACATTCACCCATTCACTGATGCAAGCAGAACAGCACACGCTCACTCACATTCACCCATTCACTGATGCAAGCAGAACAGCACACGCTCACTCACATTCACTCATGCAAGCAGAACAGCACACGCTCACTCACATTCACCCATTCACTGATGCAAGCAGAACAGCACACGCTCACTCACATTCACCCATTCACTGATGCAAGCAGAACAGCACACGCTCACTCACATTCACCCATGCAAGCAGAACAGCACACGCTCACTCACATTCACCCATTCACTGATGCAAGCAGAACAGCACACGCTCACTCACATTCACTCATTCACTCATGCAAGCAGAACAGCACACGCTCACTCACATTCACTCATTCACTCATGCAAGCAGAACAGCACACGCTCACTCACATTCGCTCATTCACTCATTCTATCATTAGCATTGACTTGCAATCATTCATTTTCACCGACTCTCGTGCACTCCCTCGCACCCTGAATCACTCATTCGCCCTCTTTCACTCACTCTTACTCTGACTCACTTATACTTACTCACTCATTTTGACACGCGCACACACACACATCCACGAGTCCATATACAAACACGCGTGCTCACAGATAGACGCGCTCTCACCCAAACTCACTCTGCAGATCTTGCTGCTCCACTTTATTTTACACCAATAGTGAATGATAACCTAGTATTCACTATTAATGCAATAACAATAAGCAGATACAAGGTCCTGGCTCTGATAATGCGAGACCCCCCGGCGTTCTTGGCACTGATGTTGCCATCTCTGAGGCCAGGGGTCGCAAAAGCAGTGCCAGGGGTAGCAAGGGGCAAACTGCGACCCCCGGCGACCCTTAAAGGAGGGCCACATGTGCACTTCCTATTTCCTTATCTTCCCCAACACCCTACACTTCCAGTCTCCTTATCTGTGAATGTTCCTTTTCATCCCCTGCTTCCTCTCTTCAGCAATGTTTTCAATATTCTCTTAATTCTTCTTTTTTGTCTTTCTCTCCTTTGCTCTGACTCAGTGTGTGGAAAACCCATTCCCAGTCCGTCCCACCGTCTGGAATCACTGCCACAAATTAAGCTCTGGACAATAAGGGGCACATTTACAAGGAGACATCACCACCAGACCCTCACTTTTCGTGACGTTTTATTGGGCATATCCCCTTTTCCTTATTTACAAAGAGGTGTTAAGCCACTTAACGTGACATAGCGCCACCTTGTAAATAAAGCTCCTTTTCACGTTTCACTTAGCATGAAAGGGGCTCTGCACTGGCTGTTCCAGTGGGCGTCCTACCACAACAACCACGGCTTTTAATGCTGCCACATATGTACAAGGCTGGTGCAGCACCTAAAACTAAGGCCAGGTAAAATCTAGGCTTAGGATGGCCATACGGCGAGAAATCATTCATTTCTCTTCGTATTTTGCTCTTTCTATGTGCGCTGCGTTACTCAAGACACATAGGGCCTTATTTATGAAAACTGTTGCATCGCTGCGTGAAAACAGAGATCCGACAATTTCAGTGCGCCCTCCTTGCGACATGATGGATGCCTCATATTTACTGTATGACGCATCATGTCCCAAGGAATGACAGATACGTCAGTATTACTGATGCATCTGTCGGCGCAAACTGACGCATTCCTGGAGTTGTGGTGGAAGCGTGACGCGACTCCAGCAATACAGGGGGAGGGCTATGAATATAGCACTGCATCAGTCTTATGCCTACTGTGCGGCAGGCATTGGACATCGACGCAACGGCGTCCTAGAAGTGGCTCCGTGAAACTCTCATAGATTTCACTGCGTCACTTCTACGAGGCTTTTTGCGGGGGAACGCCCACCCTGCATACATTATACAGCGCTAAAGTGTCGCAAAGCCTCATTAATAAGGCCCATAGAAACAGTAAATTGCCTTTCAAGATTGTTTATGTGCAGCAAGGTGCGGAAGCTTTTTTTAGCACAAGCACCAGGGGGAACGCAGGGCTGTGCCGTATATTTGTAAATACGGCGCATCCCTGTGTTTAAAAGATGTCAGACCGCGGCGTTACCGATTTTGTCGTGCCACTGTGCTCTAACATGCTATTGTAAGTATCTCCCTTGGTGCGGTGGTGACGTCATTTCAGCAGGAGGGGCCACTTCGCCGCTATGAATATGATTCTGGCGACGAGGGAGGGGGGGGCTCAAAATGCGCATTCTGCCCTCGGATACCCGAAGACGCGCTCCGACTAAAGGGGTGTACCCCCAGAGCCTGGTCATGTGTCCAGGCATGAAGTCCATGTGACATGGGCCGTCCACATGGGGGGGTCACGCCCCGACTAAAGGGGTGTACCCCCAGAGCCTGGTCATGTGTCCAGGCATGAAGTCCATGTGACATGGGCCGTCCACATGGGGGGGTCACGCCCCGACTAAAGGGGTGTACCCCCAGAGCCTGGTCATGTGTCCAGGCATGAAGTCCATGTGACATGGGCTGGTCCACATGGGAGGGCCGCCTGGGATCCTGTTACCATCATCGTGACCTGTATTGTAGTGTCCCAGCCAGGACCAGCATTAGGACAAGCACAGAAAGCCAGTGGACTTCCCCTGATCAGTACACACTTTGATTGTAAATATAAGACAGAAGAACTTTCAAATGCACTCTGGTGCTGCCTGGAAGAGCCCTGAGTGAGATGTAATGTCAACAAAGAGAGAAAAACAATGTTAAGAATAAATAGTGCATATAAAGTTCTATTTAAGACTCATGTCCGGGACTTGCAGAAACTTAAAAATAAAACCAAATGTCTTGTATTTTTCTCTAGGAAAGGAGGAAACCCTTTAAGGCACAGCCAGCTTCTACTGGTAACACATGTAGCGCTGCAAGGCCCCCCACTGCTCCTCCACAGACCTCCGTGACCAGAGGTCAGTAGAACGGCCAGTAGGGTCCTGGCAGCCTGGACATCACTGTTAACGCATAGTGAGTGGTCTGGGCCAATGAGAAGCGAGCTGCCTGCATACCCACCAATAGCATGTGGATGCAGTGGCAGCTCCTCTGGTGTGGCAGAGGAGCGTCGCCCCACTGCTTTCAGTTATTATCATCTTATGTGTTTTGTGTTGCTTTGCGGGCGGGGGGGGGGGGGGGGGGGGTGGGCGGGGCTGCTCCGCTCTCAGAGCAGGGCGGGGGGGGGAGTGGTTTGCCCACTCCTAATTGTGCGCTGTGACTCTTTGCAGCCCTCTTGGGCCACCCAAACCAGTCATGCGCACTTTCACCTTCTCCATGCAGGCTCTAAACATGCCCACCCTCCAGCCCCTGGCTGAGCACCGTGTCACGGTTGTAACCCAGCAGCGAGGCGCCTTGAAGCCTTCTGAGCCTACCTGTAAGCCAGCAGTGAGGCACCTTGAAGCCTTCTGTGCTTGCTTGGAGGCCAGCAGTGAGGTGCCTTGAAGCCTTCTGTACCTGATTGTAAGCCAGCAGTGAGGCGCCTTGAAGCCTTATGTGCTTGCTTGGAGGCCAGCAGTGAGGCGCCTTGAAGCCTTCTGTGCCTGCTTATAGGCCAGCAGTGAGGCACCTTGAAGCCTTCTGTGCTTGCTTGGAGGCCAGCAGTGAGGTGCCTTGAAGCCTTCTGTACCTGATTGTAAGCCAGCAGTGAGGCGCCTTGAAGCCTTCTGTGCTTCCTTGGAGGCCAGCAGTGAGGCGCCTTGAAGCCTTCTGTGCCTGCTTATAGGCCAGCAGTGAGGCGCCTTGAAGCCTTCTGTGCTTGCTTGGAGGCCAGCAGTGAGGTGCCTTGAAGCCTTCTGTACCTGATTGTAAGCCAGCAGTGAGGCGCCTTGAAGCCTTCTGTGCTTGCTTGGAGGCCAGCAGTGAGGCGCCTTGAAGCCTTCTGTGCCTGCTTATAGGCCAGCAGTGAGGCACCTTATAGCCTTCTGTGCTTGCTTGGAGGCCAGCAGTGAGGTGCCTTGAAGCCTTCTGTACCTGATTGTAAGCCAGCAGTGAGGCGCCTTGAAGCCTTCTGTGCTTGCTTGGAGGCCAGCAGTGAGGCGCCTTGAAGCCTTCTGTGCCTGCTTATAGGCCAGCAGTGAGGCACCTTGAAGCCTTCTGTGCTTGCTTGGAGGCCAGCAGTGAGGTGCCTTGAAGCCTTCTGTACCTGATTGTAAGCCAGCAGTGAGGCGCCTTGAAGCCTTCTGTGCTTGCTTGGAGGCCAGCAGTGAGGCGCCTTGAAGCCTTCTGTGCCTGCTTATAGGCCAGCAGTGAGGCGCCTTGAAGCCTTCTGTGCTTGCTTGGAGGCCAGCAGTGAGGCGCCTTGAAGCCTTCTGTGCTTGCTTGGAGGCCAGCAGTGAGGCGCCTTGAAGCCTTCTGTGCCTGCTTATAGGCCAGCAGTGAGGCACCTTGAAGCCTTCTGTGCTTGCTTGGAGGCCAGCAGTGAGGTGCCTTGAAGCCTTCTGTACCTGATTGTAAGCCAGCAGTGAGGCGCCTTGAAGCCTTCTGTGCTTGCTTGGAGGCCAGCAGTGAGGTGCCTTGAAGCCTTCTGTGCCTGCTTATAGGCCAGCAGTGAGGCGCCTTGAAGCCTTCTGTACCTGCTTGTAAGCCAGCAGTGAGGCGCCTTGAAGCCTTCTGAGCCTCCTTGAAAGCCAGCAGTGAGGCGCCTTGAAGCCTTCTGTACCTGCATGGAGGCCAGCAGTGAGGTGCCTTGAAGCCTTCTGCACCTGCTTGTAAGCCAGCAGTGAGGCGCCTTGAAGTCTTCTGTACCTGCTTGTAAGCCAGCAGTGAGGCGCCTTGAAGCCTTCTGTACCTGCTTGGAGGCCAGCAGTGAGGCGCCTTGAAGCCTTCTGTACCTGCTTGTAAGCCAGAGTGAGGCGCCTTGAAGCCTTCTGAGCCTCCTTGAAAGCCAGCAGTGAGGCGCCTTGAAGCCTTCTGAGCCTCCTTGAAAGCCAGCAGTGAGGCGCCTTGAAGCCTGCTGTACCTGCTTGGAGGCCAGCAGTGAGGCGCCTTGAAGCCTTCGGTGCCTGCTTGGAGGCCAGCAGTGAGGCGCCTTGAAGCCTTCTGAGCATCCTTGAAAGCCAGCAGTGAGGCGCCTTGAAGCCTTCTGAGCCTCCTTGAAAGCCAGCAGTGAGGCGCCTTGAAGCCTGCTGTACCTGCTTGGAGGCCAGCAGTGAGGCGCCTTGAAGCCTTCTGTACCTGCTTGGAGGCCAGCAGTGAGGCGCCTTGAAGCCTTCGTGCCTGCTTGGAGGCCAGCAATGAGGCGCCTTGAAGCCTTCTGAGCCTGCTTGGAGGCCAGCAGTGAGGCGCCTTGAAGCCTTCTGAGCCTGCTAGGAGGCCAGCATGGCCAGCAGTGGGGACATTCGTACTCGCAGCCGCAGCTGCTTTGCCTTGCGGGCTAGCAGGCATCATTCACTCACTAACCACATGACATAGCGCCGCGAGGCGCACCAGAACCACACACAGCGCCCTGAAGCCCTGACTAACATGACAAGCCCCCCCACACAGTGACCCTCTGTGGGTGCCATGCTGTGCCGGGGTGACAGGGGGCAGGGGGGCTATGGCTGGGGGGTCGTAGGGTGAAGGCCCAGAGGGGGTGGCAGAGTGGACGCCCTCCCTGGGCAGATACTGGGCAGTAATGCACCTGGAAGTCAAGGGCAGAGCTGGAGACCACGTGCAGTCAGGAGAGCTGCTGCTAGTGGGGGGGGGGGGGACAGGGGGGGGGGGCAGGAAGCTTTACGTGTGCCAGCCCCCCCCACCTCCCCTGTTCTGAAACTCCTCCGCCAAATACACAACTACTGCCCACTGCAAAGAGTGATGCTGCAACTGACCCTGCCCCAGCCCCACCGTCCATGGTTTATCGGCCTCTAACAGACACCGGCCGGACATGTGAAGGCCTAAGGGCCCCCTCCAGCAGCCCCAGCCCCCCCCCCCCCCCAGTCTGTGGGAGGCGCCGGCCCCGAAGGTGTCAGAGGCTTCACGGTAGGACCAGAACTGATACATGAGGAGAAAATTACAAGTGAACAAATTACAAAAGCAGAAGATAAGTTACATGAGGCAAAAGTGACAATTGTGAGCAACAAAATACAAGAAGAGCAAACGGTGCATTAGAGGAGGGAAGAGAGTGACGTGTGCAGGTTACAAAAGCGAACAAAGTAAACATAGAGGTAAAATACCGCAATATATGGAGGACACTCAGGCACAAGAACAACCGTTACGTAGGCAATGGTGGCACTTGTGCAGGTATCGAAAGCAAACAAAATGTAAGAGGAGCAAAGAGTGAGTTACAAGAGAAAAGTGACGTGTGCATGTTACAAAAGAGAACCAAACACAGGTAGAAGTATAACACTGCAATAAAGGGCAAACTCTCAAACGACAAGAACACACTGGGAAGACACTTCCATAGTCATGGAGGGTAGAGTTTCCTATAATGGAGGGTCTTCCTTCAGATAATAGAGAGCCTCAGAGAGTCACCGGCCTGACATGTGACTGACCCTGCCCCAGCCCCCCCCCCCCCCCCCAGCCTGCGGGAGGCGCCCTCCGCCACACGGAGCCCTCTGCCCCCCCCCTGGGGCTCGGGCAGCTCTTACCTCCTCCCCGGATGTCCTCCTCCTTCCAGGCCTCGGGGTCCCCTCTGTGGGATGACGCGCTGATATCGGGGTTCACCTCTGGAGCGAGGGGTTCAGTGGGCCCCGAAGGCCGCGGCTGTTCCCGGGGTCCCCCCTGGCATGGGACCACCTCCGAGGAAGGTGAGACTGGTACCCGGGCGAGGGCAGTGGGTATCCTGGGATGTGGGGGCTCCGGGGTCCCTGAAGTTGGGGTGCTCCTGGAGGTTGGGGAGGGGGGGCTCTTAGAGGTGGCGGCGGGGGGTGGGGGGGTCCCTGAAGTTGGGGGGCTCTTGGAGGTGGGTGTGGGCTGGGAGTTGGGGTGCTCCTGGCGGTGGGGGGTGCTCCTGGCGGTGGAGTGGGGGCGTCCCTGGATGTTGGGGTGCTCCTGGCGGCGGGGGGAGCGGGGCTCTGCTGTGGTCCGGGTGCACGCGCCTCGAGCTCTGCCCAGCTTGTGTAAGGCGCAGCTGGCAGAGCGTCCCCCCCATCCATGCACTCCTCCCCTCCTCCTCCCACGCCCCCCCCCCCTCATCCCCAAATATTTGAACCTCTGCGCAGCCCTGAGCGCGAGCCCAGATGTGCGGCCTGCGGTGCAGCCCCAGCATGAGCTCACAGGGTGGAAGAGATGAGAGGGCACATTCCAAGCCAGGGGTGGGGGCAGAGAGAAGAGGGGCAGAGGGCACACAGGGAGGGCAGAGAGAAAAAGAGAGCGAGGGACACAAGGAGGGAAGAGGGAAAGAGAGAGGAGAGAGTGAGGGCACACATGGAGGGCAGAGAGAGAGAGAGAAGGTGAGAGAGAGGGAGAGAGAGAGAAGGAGAGAGAGTGAGAGAGAGAGAGAGGGAGAGAGAGAAGGAGAGAGAGAAGGAGAGAGAGAGAGAAGGAGAGAGAGAAGGAGAGAGAGAGAGAGAGAGAGGGGGAGAGAGAGAGAGAGGGAGAGAGAGGGAGAGAGAGAAGGAGAGAGAGAGAGAGAGAGAGAGAGGGAGAGGGAGAGAGAGAGAAAGAGAGGGAGAGAGAGTGAGAGAGAGAGAGAGAGAGAAAAAGAGAGGGAGAGAGAGAAGGAGAGAGAGAGAGAGAGAGAGAGAGGGAGAGGGAGAGAGAGAGAAAGAGAGGGAGAGAGAGTGAGAGAGAGGGAGAGAGAGAGAAAGAGAGGGAGAGAGAGTGAGAGAGAGAGAGAGAGAGAAAAAGAGAGGGAGAGAGAGAAGGAGAGAGAGAGAGAGAGAGAGAGGGAGAGGGAGAGAGAGAGAAAGAGAGGGAGAGAGAGTGAGAGAGAGGGAGAGAGAGAGAAAGAGAGAGAGAGAGAGAGAGAGAGAGAGAGAGAGAGAGAGAGAGGAAGGACAGAGAGAGAGAAAGAGAGAGAGAGAGAGAGAGGTAGAGAGAGAGGCAGAGGCAATGAGAGAGAGAGATAGAGAGAGAGAGAGACAGAGAAGGAGAGAGAGACAGAGAAGGAGAGAGAGGGAGAGAGAGGGAGAGAGAGAGAGAGGGAGAGAGAGAGAGGAAGGACAGAGAGAGAGAGAAAGAGAGAGAGAGACAGAGAAGGAGAGAGAGTGAGAGAGAGAGAGAGGGAGACAGAGAAGGAGAGAGAGAAGGAGAGAGAGAGAGAGAGAGGGCTCACAGTGAAGGAAGTGACCGGATTAGGGTCACCCGGGTCACTCACGACCACCTCTCAGCTTTCCATACAAATGAAGAGTCGATCAGACAGTAGAGAATACAAACCAATATCTGTTTATTGAGGTGCACTCAGAGCGGAGCCCGTCGAGGTGCACTCAGAGCGGAGCCCGGTCTGCCCAGTCGCTCAGGAGTGCTGCAGAGGGACTGACATCAGCAAGCATAGAGATACCATATGTACATCCTGGACCCAATGAAGACACGCCCACAGTGGACATTTCCAAGGAGATGCAGTACAACAGTGAGGTACAAAGAATACGTTTTGATTCTGAGGCCGGGCACTCGCTATCTACTACTCAAGGTCTCTCTGCCCGTGCCCGCCACTAGACAAGTGGGAGAAGGCCTCTATCTAGTGGGAAGGTATGCGCTAAATAAGAACAGTGTATTCATTAGTGAAGCAAAACTCGGCCTTGGGGAAACGCAACTCAGCAGAGGCCGTTTCTCAGCCATAACAAAGGATCAGTTTCGATCATGATTCAAAATGGCGCCGAAATAGCCTGCGAATGCTAACCTACATATGATAATGCATGAACAAAATCATTGCTATTCTAACAGACCCTCCTTTTAGCATGAGCTAAAACATTTTCCAGTAAAGAACAGACAAAATAAGAAAACAGTAATTCATGAGTACCTTACTTATGAACACTCCAAACTTTCAGCATCAGGAAGGGAGACCGCAAGGAGGGAAGAAGTCTCAAAAATGCCCTCATCTATCGGCAGCAGGTCGTCTACCTCCATCTGCAGCATGATTCCTCTCAGGAGTGGGGAGAGTGGTGCAATAAGAACAACAGAAGGGCAGGCATTGAATAAGGACACAGCAAGAGACCAAGATCACAATGAAATAAATCACCTTTTCAAGTGTCCAACCCCAACTACCAAAAGTGACCAACTCCAGTTCCCACTTCCCATTCCCTTCACATTTTATAAGATGTTTAAAATGTGCTGGGTAATATTATTTTCCATATTTGTGATCCCAACTACACACTGGTCTCCGTAAACAGCGCACACACCACCACTCCTCGCTAGGATTAAATCAACAGCATATCTAGTTTGCTCAGAATATAGCCGCATACTTTCCAATTGGGTGGTGATGTCATACAAAGCTGCTACTGTGGAGTTAGACAATATTTGCATCTTACATCCAAAATATTCTCCAGCTTTCTCCCCCCAGGCCACAGCAGGACCACCAAAGGTAATAATGCGGGAAAGAATGTACTCGAAAGTAATACCATTACTATAGTTATTGACTTCGAGATCTGTCACTCCTTTGCAGAATTATTTGGTCAATGTCCTTTCAACCCATCTTACGTTAGGCTTCGTATGTTTGCAGGGTACACCCAAAGGCAGTACCATCCCAAGTGCCACCTCATCCGTACCATTATGAACATTCCAATAAGTCCCATTAGATGGAAAGAAAACCCCTGGGTGTGCATACACCGGTCTATCATAATCTTCCTGGAATTCCTTCCAAAGGGACTGGGGTCCTTTGTCTTCACCAAAGAGTGCGTGCCCTTACGCAATACTATCCCTGAGCAATTGACATACAGTATAGTGTCAGTAAAATTAATAATTGGGCAACAAGCAGGGTAATAACCAGCTTCTCAGGGAACTGTCAATTCCCTACACTGATAAACCGCCAGGGTTACATTCTGTTTTTCCATACAGAAGTTGTTGCAATAAGTGTTGTTTCCACACCCTGGATAACCCGTGCCTCGTGGCTTTCTATGATATAGACAAGGACATGGCTAGCCAAACCCAAATACTCCTTTCACCTCTTCGAAATCAAGGGGCCGATTATAGGTATAATTTACAATTGACAATGGGTATGCTGTTCAGAGACTAGGGACAGATTCAGTGAGGTAACAAGCAGTCCATTCTCCAAAGAACCCCTTGTGTGTATCTAGAAACACATTGCTTGGGGCTGTCCTTCTCTTTCGAACTTGAGGAAGAACCTAGCGGTACATTAACAAGGACCTTGTTAAAATTATCGCTGTTTTAGCAGAAGGAAACTGCCGCTAAAATGGTGATAATGGGCTTGATAATATGCATTATAGAATTCCTATAGAAGCCCAGGTTAGATGTCCGGCACATCTAACCTGGGCTTCTATTTGAATTCTATAACGCATATTAGCAAGCCCAATATCGCCGCTTTAGCGGCAGTTTCCTGCTGCTAAAACGGCGATAATTTTAACGAGGTTCTAGCTAATATGCCCCCTTATCTTTACTATGTAACAGTACACTTTGATCACTTTCCAAAACCCATGATACGCCACATAACATGATTAACAGCAAAATCATAAGGTCAATACATGTTAACTTTTGTTTACGGGTCTACACTGCATTGTGCAGGGCAACAAGAAGCAATGGCTGCTCTTCCTCAGCAACTATTCTACCAAAGGGATGCATAACGAATGATGAAATGGGGGCAAATATAAAAGTAATATACAAGTTCCCAGTGTCCGTCAGAGCCTCACTGGTACAGGCTCCTATTGGTCACCAAACACGTTGGCACTCTTGAGCACCGGCGGTGGGGCTTGCTCTGTCCTAAGCTTGTATCCCATGTCGGTCAAGATGGTATACCTTCAGGGTATACTTTTTAGTCCTCACTATCTAATGTTCATGCAACCAACTAAAATAAGCAAAACTCGTCACAAAGCTCAGTAAACCTCCATTGGCACTATGACCTCAGTACAACATATCTTACACAGTCCATCCCTAATCTCTTTTCTTCTTAGATACAGTTTCCCTCAGCTGAGGGCGCAAATTGTACAGTGCAGCCCCAAGCACTGTAGGATGAACAAACAACGGCTCCTTGATGGCTCGTATTTCCAGAGGAACAGCCGCATTCAGCACATTTTCATTCTCCTGATCCGTTTGAGTCCTATTTAGCTGGGCATCACTAAACGGGATAAACCGAGGCACCTGCTCAGTCTCGGAGTCCCCAATGGCATTGTTCACCCACTGATCATAGGGCAAAGGCAGAGGGACCCTGCGACAATGGGTCGCATGTATCCAGTTCTTACGGCCAGCAACTTTCACTGCGGTGCACGTTGCTAACAGGACCTGCTCCGGCCCCCTCCACAGTGGCTCCAAACTTTTCTTCCACTGAAAATATTTCACCAAGACAGTCTCCAGGCTGAATGTCATGGCCAGGCCCCTCTGGTGTTGGCGGTAGAGAGCCTCGAACCTGTTGGTGAACAGCACTTTCAGTTAACTGGCCAAGATAATCAAGCAACAAGGGATACTCAATATCAGAAAACTGCAGAGGGCGCTGGACGCCCCAAGACATTTGCCGGGCGTCCAAACACAACCTCATACAGTGACAATCCTGTTCTAGAATGTGCTGTCGTTCTCGTTGACAACAGAGTTAACGGTAAAGCATCTGCCCATGGTAACCCTGTCATCTCCTGAATTTTTTGCCAGTTTGAGCTAGAGAGTACCATTGTACTTCTCAACCAAACACGCTGACTGTGGGTGGATGATTGGCAGTATGGAACTCTTGCTTTATATGTAAACCATCACAAATCAATTCGATCACTTTTGCATTAAAATGACTTCTGTTATCACTCCAAATCAGTCGGGGCAAGCCAAAACGAGGAAAGAACTCCTTCAGGAGTACCTTAGCAGTTGTAATGACTGTATTGTCGTTTGTGGGATAAGCCTCAACCCACTTACTAAATGCACAGACAACCACCAAAACATACTTCAAATTATTACATCTCTCCAACTCTATATAGTCAATTTGAAGGACCTCAAAAGGAAAAGTGGGTGGTGCAAAGTTACCAGGGGGTATAGGGATACCTTTCCCAGGATTATGCATCATGCATACCATGCAGTACTTCACTAAGTGTGCAGTTTGTCTAGGGATATTATCATTCTGCCATACGGAACCTAATTTATATTATTTATTTATTTGTTAAGTTTGTAGGGCGCTCAGCTACCCAAGAAGTGTTTCCCGGCACCAAAACGGGGCATAGACAGTGAAGCAGGACCTTCCGTAGATGTTACTGATCAAACAACCAGGTTTTGAGGGTTTTTTCGGAAACGCATGTAATTAGTTTCTTTACGAATGGAGGTAGGGAGAGTATTCCAGATGGAGGGGCCAAGATAGGAAAACGACCTCCCTCCCCTTCTAGAGAGTTTAAACCTGGGCACACAGAAGTTTGCCGCGGTTTCAGATCGTAAATAACGAGCCGGTACGTAAGGACGTACTAGTGCTTGAAGATATTTGGGAGCAGTACCAGCTTTTATCCTAAACATATAGCTCAGGGCTTTGAATTTAATGCGATTCTCGACCCTGAGCCAATGTAGGTCACGTAGGTGGCTAGAAATGCTGGTGTTCTTTGGAATCCTACAAAGCAATCTAGCAGCAGAGTTCTGGATAAGCTGTAGTCTACGTACCACGGCTTTATTTGACCCAAGTTAAAGAATGTTACTGTAGTCAAGTCTTGATGTAATAAGAGCATTGACTACGGTCTTTTGGGTGGAAACGGGCAACATCCATAACATTTTCTTGAGCCATTCTAAAATGATGAAACATAGAGCAGCTATCTTAACAGTTTGTTGGTGCATGGACAGTGTGTTGTCTACAATAACACTCAAGTTACGAACATGGCTGGTCGGTACAGGGAGATTGCCCATTTGAGTAGGCCAGTGGGACTAACAACTTACAATTGCCTTTTAGCACTAATATGAGCTGGACCGTGGGCCAAAGTAACGACAGGAAGAACCTATGCATCAGGCAACATCCATCTCTGCTTCCCTGACTTATCAATCCAACATCCTTTGTCATTCAATTGTGCTGTACTTTCCTGCCACACTGCCAACTCCTCAATTGTTCCTTCACTTTGTATCTCTTTTACATTCTCATGGGTGTCTACAAATATAACAACTTCAGGAACACACCAAGCCGGACCTGCTACAAACATTCTTTACATTTTTGGCCGGGCCATTTCCTTAGCTGTCTGATCAGCGTAAGCATTTCCCCTATGTACATCATCAGTAACCTTCCTGACAAAAGCCTCAATTTAAGGTGCCCATGCTGAATCCTGGTCCCGTGATAAGTTAGGAACGCCCTTTCTGCCCAGAGTCGCCCAAAATGACGCGCGACCCCGATGGCATACTGGCTGCCAGTATAAATATTGACAACCAGTCCTTCACTTAATTCACAAGCTCGAATAAGGGCAGCTAACTCAGCAGCTTGGGCTGATTGACAAGGGACTCGTGATGTCTCTACTACTGTGTGCAGAGTGGTAATAGTGTAAGATGCAGTGGTGGTGCCATCTTGTAATTTAAAACAAGAACCATCAACATATAGTTTCCCCTGTGGGTCAGATAAGGGAACATCAGTCAAGTCTACCCGTCCTTTTGTATATTCCTCCATTTGGAAAATACAATCATGTTTGTCAACTTCATCATTCTCGAAAGGGAGGGGTAGTAACATGACTGGAATCAGAGTAGCACACCTTTTGATCGTAATATATTTAGCAAACAATGTCAATTCATAGCCAGTAAGACACGCATTGTTGAGGTGCTGTGTCTTCGTCTTAATTAAAAGTGTGTCCACAGCATGGGGTACCATGACTGTGAGGTCATTGTCAAGTAACGACAAGCCAATTATCTGATTGAAGTGGCCACAGGCGCAATTGCTCTTAGACAACTCGGGAGGGCTCTCGCGACTAGATCAAGCACAGCAGAGAAATAAGCACACAGCCATTGCTTATCCCCAAATGTTTGTGTTACAACAGAAAGTGCACAACCAGCCATCTCGTGGATGTACTACACAAATGGTTTGCCGAATTTGGGGTGCCAAGTACAGGAGCCAAACAAAGCGCAGCTTTCAATTGCTCAAAAGACTGCTGACATTTAGGCGTCCAGGGCAAAGGCTCATGCACTTCTTTAGTTGCTAGTGCAAGCAAGGTTTAATTCATAAGGAGTACTTAGGTATCCACTGCCGACAGTAGGAAGTGATACCTATAAAATTGCACACAGCTTTCTGAGTCGGTGGGATGGGCATTTTAACAATGGTACTGATGTGCTTAGGGGGCAACCTCCTACCCTCCTTTGACAGTAGGTGACCTAAATAGGTGACCTCCTGTTGACAAAACTGAAATTTAGAAAGAGAAACTTTATGTCCATGTTGAGCCATGCAACAATAACAACTGTACTGTCTGATCCTGAATAATCTGAAGAAGAGCCCATTCTCCCACCTGGGGATTTTATACTGAGGAATACGAGGCAAAACAGCATTATCTTTAACCTGAATCGAGACCAGTGGTATATGTAGCAGCCCCACATCTGTGTCACCCGTTGCCCATAGAGTGTATGGTATATCGGCAAGTTCAACGGGAAGAGGATGGGATAGACACCGTTTAGTTCTCATATTGGGGCCCATTGTCATATAAACACCTTCCAGAGAACAATAAATAGTAGCGTGCAATTCTTTCAACAAATCTTTAACCATCAAATTCTCACCACAATTGGATGTCAACAAGAAGGGAAAATCCACAGTAAAAGAACCAATAGTCAATGCAAGGGGCCAAGAAATGGGGCTTACAACCAGTACACCTGAAAAAACCTACCGAAACATTATTATGGCCAAACAGAGCCGCCCCAGGGACCAAAGAATGAGAAACAGAGCTCTTCTTTGCACCTGTATCCACCAGAAATTCCTTAGTCGAGCCATACATTTCTGCGGTGACATAAGGACCACGTTGATCTACAGGTATCAGAACTAGTCCCTCAGTCTGTCCCTGGCTGTCCTAGCTGTGCGATGTTCCTGCCACCTTGTCAAGATCATAATCATCATGATAATACTGTCCATCACAAGACTCATCAAAATATTTAAAATCAGAATGACCCTGTGAGGCAGCAGCTGCCTGAGCCCGAACTGTCCCTCTACCTCGTCCGCGAGGGCCTCGCCCTCACAGAACAGCCACATTCTGCAAAAGCGCAGGACACTCGCTATGCCAATGGTCCTCTTCCTTACAATATGCACATTGATTCAGCCCCAAAGGAGTTGTGGTGGACTGTCTACTAGTGCGTGTAAGTTGTCTGGCAGGGCCACCACGTCCCCTACCATTGCCTCTAAACGCTTGTTGCAAAGGCATCTTCGTCTTTAAATCCTTATTCCTTTTATCTGTCTTTCTTTTTCATCCTGATCATGATGCTGATAGTATTGGGCCATATTCAAAATAACAGAGGGGGAAGAGGTGGTCCAGGTGCTCTCAGATGCCTTCAAACGAATCATAATTTCAAGAAGCAAATTAGAAACAAACCTGTCAACAAACAATCGCACACCTCCCTCAACAGACATATCCTGCCCACTATAATCCAAAAACTTATCTTCAAACCAGGTGAAAAAATCAGACACACTTTCTTCCTTTTACTGTCGACAAGCCGTCAGCTTGTCCCAACTAAATTTCTTCGGCAGAATAAGGGAATGCATATACGTGATAATACGACCTGGCAAAGCAAGAATCTTGGCACAGGGCTTGTCACCTGGCTTTTGTTCCTGATCCCATCCTTTAATCCAGTGGTTCCCAAACTTTTTTGACCCCTGGCTCCCCTGATCCACTGGCCATAGGCTGTGGCTCCCCACTATGTCACTTTTCCTTGACGGGTGGAGAGATGCAAGCCCGCCCCAGGAGTACCTACATTCCCTCTCCCCGAAAACAGCTGGGGTGAAGCTGATGAAGGTATCACAACCATACAGCGTCCCTCCCGCCCACATCCATGGATGCAGGCTCCAGGCCCTTCCCTCCAGTTCCCCCTGGACACTGTGTGCTAGCAGCGCTCCCACAGCATCTTATAGATGAGGCATCCACCCTTGGCCTCACTGCAGAATGTCTGCAAGGCACGTGGAGCAGCAGTCACCCTGGGCCCACTCTTGCTTCTCCATCAAATCTCATTGATCAAGCAGCAGCGCCCACTCTTTATCCCAGTGCGGAGGGACCCCACCCCTTGCCCGGCACTCTGTCTCCCATCAGTCCATCTAGGGAAGGAGGTGGCCATGCTGGAACTGCTGCCCCATGCACACTCCATTCCTCACACAGTGCCAGCAGCACTCCTTCAATGCCGCAGCTGCCGCAGGAGGGGGCCACCCTGTGGCCGCTGTACCTCTCTACCCCAACTCCTCAGCATTCCAGCTCTGCACTGGAGGTGAAGGTGTGCACCTCGGGCCTCCCATGTCTCTTCGCCAGCACCGCAACCCCGATCAAAGGTGCACAACTCGGACCCATTCAGCCCCCTCCACCAGCCACCCCTCCAGTGTGTCGGCATCCAGAATCTACCTCCCACCCCCCAGTGTGCCAGCTCCATGCCTCGGACTGGAAGTCCATTCCCAGGATCTCCGCCCCCCTCCACCCATGGCCCCTCAGGGTGCCATCTCCACGCCTCAAGATGGAGGTACGCACCATTGTGCCTGCTTTCCCCCTCTCCAAATCCCCCCATGCACCGGTCCCGGATTGGAGGAGTCCACCCCCGGGTTGTCGATGGCCCGAGGCCAGACGGAGCCAGTCTCTCAGCAGCAGTACTGGACCCCGGAGACAGCCGTGAGAGACCCTTAAAAGTGGTCCCACCAACCCGCTGCCACCTCCTCTCCCTTGCAGGAGACTGCAAGAGCCCCAGGTGAACAATAGGAATCTGTGTCCAGCAGCCGAACCTGGAAAACAGAATCCAAGGGAGTCCAGTGGCACCAAAAACACACAATCACAAATGCAAATGCGCAAAACATTCATGAAGGTGAGGCGAGCGTTGTCCTTGCCCGCTGTGAGCCAGGTCTGGGCCTGCGACGTGGACGAACACCACCACCTATCTGTCTCTGTTCTTATTTGCCACCCGACTTCAAAATGACCCCAAATGACAGTTGCAATCGCCTCTTGGGGTCCCCATTCCACCAGCTCCCATCAAGAAGCCAGGGAGCGACGCCCCGTGCCCTGCCTCATGCACTGGGCAGCAAGTGCAGTCCAGCAGGTTGAGCCAGATCAGTGTGCAACATGGATGCCACGGACTCCAATGCCGGCCGGGTGGACCCAAACCTCCACTCTTCACTCATGGCGTGCCCCACTTGAACAAGGTGACAAAAACGGAGCAACTTTAATGCCCATTTACCATAGTGTGTGCACAGCATCACAGTTACATGGAGCACATCACAGGGAGTAGATCACACGAAGCACATCAACTGAAGCAAAACACATGGAGCAATCCACAATGAGCAATCTCATTGCTGCGAAATGACATGAAGCAAATTGCATGCAGCAGATTACATGTAGCAAAATGATATAGGACAAATCAGAGAGGGACTTCCTGCAGCCAGGACAATAGGGCAATGGACCTTTCAGGACATGTACCTGATGAATGAGGAGGGAACAGAGAGAGAGATGTGGTTGAGGCGTGCTTCAATGCATCATTCTAATTTTTGGGCCACATTTTGTCTATGTGTAGTGTCAAGAATGCTTAAAAGTTCTGCTTTGTAGAATTTATCTGTGACTCTCTTCTGAGTTCTACCCCTTGGATATTTGGGCCCCAGTCTATTCAAGGTATTTTGTAAAAAATCTCTTCAATAGACTTTAGCAGAAGAGAAGATTGCCTGCTTTAACCCCTTCCATGCTCATGACGGAACGGTTCCGTCATGAGCGTCGGTTGAGCTGTGCTCATGACGGAACCGTTCCGTCACGACCACACCCGTTTTTAAGAACGTTCAGCACTGCGCGAAAATTCGCGCCGTGCTGAACGGTTTAATGTCTCTGGTGCGACGTCAAAAGGAGGCAAGTGCACCATCTAGTGGTCACCAGACAACGCACTGGCCCTGCACTCCAGAGCCCGGTGTAATTCATGGTGCACTCTGCTCAGCAACTGTGACTGCGGCGCCCCTGGATGCTTTTTGCGGCGCACCAGGGTGCCGCGGCGCACAGTTTGGGAACTACTGCTTTAATCACATCCCATGTACTTCCAAGCTCTGCAACATGGTCTTGTGTATGAACCTGTCTCCAAATGTCAACCGAAACAAGAAGACCGAAAAACAGTTCAATGTCAGCAAGAGTCATTACAGTCGAAGAGGCAGCCTCAGTCCGTTCTTTATAATAAGCAGGTGGATTTTTCCTAGGATCAGGGATATGAGCTTTAAGGGATAAAACCTCACTCCTGTTAGAATAAAAATGTCTTAGATGTATTGTTTATACACTGTTCTGCATAAGTTAGCATTTGCGGCACCATTTTATGTTCGGCCGCCATTTTGAGTCGTGATCGACACTAAAACTCTCTATCTCTGCGAGAAACCGCCTTGGTAATGTTTGTTTTCTTCAAGGTTGGACCTTGCTGCACTAATTAATACTCTGTTCTAATAAGCGCATAGTCGTCCCACTAGATAGAGGCCTGCTCCCACTAGACCAGTGATGGGCACGGGTAGAACGACCTTGGCATAGATAGTGTGTGCCCGGTCCCAGGATTAAAACTTATCCTTCTGTATCTCCTTTGTGTAGCTGCCTCCATCTGGAACTTTCCAGTCTGGGCATGCCTTCTTTGGTTCTAAATCGTACCTAATGTATCACCATGTTTTCTGATGTCAGTCCCCCTCTGCAGCAATCCACAGAGACTGGGCAGACCGGGCTCCGCTCTGAGTGTACCTGAATAAATACTTGTTTTGTATTCTCTACTGTCTGACCGACTCTTTGTATGGAAGGCTGAGAGGGGTCACGAGTGACCCAGGCGGCCCTAATCAGGTCATTTCCTTCACTGGTCTTCCACGGAGTATACACCCATTGTTCCAGAAAACAGGCATCTACACTCAGTCTAGTAACATTTCCACGTTGATCTGTTAACTCTGGTATTTCTGGGTGATGTATAGGATGAACCCCTCGCATTGGAAACTGAGATGTCAGGGTGGGACCCTTCTCATGCAACCTAACCCTATAGCAACTAATGTGATACTCCCAAAAACCTGGCCAGGCTCCATGCCACTAGCATATACGCAATCTTTAACATCAAATAGAATTTGTGGTGCACCATCCCCAAAATGTTGCTGCCAGAGATTAACTAACATAGCAGACATATGTTTTAGGGCGTGCTGCTGTACAAAAGGCTCATCATTTTTTCATCACACTCCAAACATCCTCCACACTGTAAATGGGATTACGACCCCACTGCGCAGCCTGATTACCTACTACCTTCTTCTCCTCATCCCCTTCCTCACATCGAACAAATGGACCCATGCGCTTTTTATATTTCGTCCAGCCTCTATCCTCGCATCCACGCACTGGCGTCCCAGTACTCAAAGAAATTGGAGGATAAAAAACCATATGAGAAGCAACAGAAGTGGTAGGTAGGATCGTCGCAGGCGAGCGCACCACAGGAGAAAGAGCTGGAGAGAGGAATGCCGAGACAATAGGTGTGAGAGGGGTGCTAACCGTCACAGTTGCTACGAATGGTGAAGGTAAAGTAGGAGGAGGAGGAGCCAAAGTCACAGCCATCGAGACAACAGCAGTACATACAGGGACAGAAGGAACAACTGTAACAGCCGGCTGTGATGGCACAGGGACAGTGGTATATATCCTTTGCGAGGCATATGGGGACAGGGGTCAGGCATCTACCAATTCTTCCACAAAGGTATCAGTTTCCTCCTGTTCATCAAAAGTGCCCATCAACGGCCACTGTAACTCTGTATTATCCCTCGTATATTTGTGCCAAAATGTACTAAACATATTAGGGCCAAGACCATGCTTCACATACATATCAAAATTAGGGCTGCCTTCTAGAGACGCCGGCTGAGCTTCTTCCAATCAAGCATCGGCAGAACAACAGCGACAGCACAAAGAAACCAGTTTACTGATACTTGGCATTCTCAAAAGAAAACAGGTTCTCTATGTATGCCTGGCAAAGCAATTGCAAATGCTTTTTATCCCAAAGACGGTCCTCAGACCGTACGAAAGTCAAACCAAAACGGGACTATATCCACAAAGAACCAAAACAAACTCACCTGGTATGTGCAGGTCAAACAAACCAATTCTCTACGGCTGACTCTTTCAGACCAAATGGTCAACTCCAAGGGTTTCGCCATTTAGGACTCGTCAGGATGACTGCTGGGCGAGGCACCATCCGGCGGGACAGAAGGGGCAGCTGCGAGTATCAGAAACTTTTTGTGCAGGGATCCCTGGCCCATCAGTCTGACTCAACCTCCCTCCCCCATCCGCGGAAGGGGGTGGGTCACTCATCCAAAGGAGTCCCTTTTCGAGCACCAACGGAAGGATGTGACCCGATTAGGGTCACCCGGGTCACTCATGAGCACCTCTCAGCCTTCCATACCAAATGAAGAGTCGGTCAGACAGTAGAGAATACAAACCAATATCTGTTTATTGAGGTACACTCAGAGCGGAGCCTGGTCTGCCCAGTCACTAAGGAGTGCTGCAGAGGGACTGACATCAGCAAGCATAAAGATACCTTATGTACATCCCGGCCCCAATGCAGACACGCCCACTGTGGAATTTGGGGAAATGCAACTCAGCAGAGGCCTTTTCTCAGAAATAACAAAGGATCAGTTTTGATCATGATTCAAAATGGCGCCTAAATAGTAAATGGCGCCGTGAATGATAAATTACCCTCTCACCCTCACACACCCTCTCACCCTCACACACCCTATCACCCTCACACACCCTCTCACCCTCAAACACCCTCTCACCCACCCTCACCCAACCTCACCCTCACACCTCCTCACCCTCACACCCCCTCACACCTCCTCACACCCTCACCCTCACACCCCCAAACCCTCATCCCCTCACACCCCCACACACCCTCACACCCTCACACACCCTCACAACCCTTCACCCTCACACCCCCTCACCTTCACCCTCACACACCCTTACCCTCACACACCCTCACCCTCACACCCTCACCCTCACACCCCCTCACCCCCCTCACACCATCACCCTCACGCACCCGCTCACCCTCACCCACCCCCACACCCTCACCCTCACCACCTCACACCCCCACACACCCTCACTCACCCTCACACCCTCTCACCCTCACACACCCTCACTCACTCTCACACCCCCTCACCCCCTCACCCCCCTCACCCTCACACACCCTGAGGTTCCGTGAATTCTGAACCCGTTTCATAAAGGTCATGGTTTTGTTACGAATTTGATGTTAGCGAACCGTAACTAGTTAGTGCGGCAAGTATGAGTGTTTTCATCACGTTAGACCGATGGATTCCCTACGTATTTAGGGATTTCGTTCTGAACCCTTGGGTTCCATTTTGTGTATGGCAGCCATTTTGTGGTTGCCCTCACATAGGCCGATGACTGTGGCTGAACTAGTCTTTTTAAGGACATGTACACCTTAGCTCCAGTTCGTGCTGACTCCTGTTTGACCTGAGTGAACTGACCCTGTTGCCTGAAGCTGACCTTGTTAAACCAGTTCCTGCCCTTTAGCTGATCAAGATTAAGTATCAGAGCACAGGACATCGTAAAGTTTTATTGCACACAAATATGCCTTATCCTACTCTCACCTGTTTCTGCTCCTTTCTTTATGGTCTATTTATGATTGGGTTGTGGCCTTTTTTATTATGGGTTCGTTCGACCTGTCTAAAGAAGAATGTTGGGTTTGACCGATGATTGATCATGGGCTGGGCAACTGAAAAGTGGGTTTTACTGTCATGCGATACCTTTGGTGTGAATACATGTGATTGGACAGTTTGTAAATATTAGGTATTTGTCGGGAATGTGATTTTTGGCATAAAAAGGGACGACTTGCTTTGTAAAATTGAGCAGTCTCCTGAGAACTCATACCGTGATGATTTCTAGGACTTCTGTTACTGGCTGCAGCCAATAAATTTGATCTTTGACGCCACCAAGAAGTTTCCGTGTCTCTGTATTCTAAGACAGGTGATACCCGAAGACTTTGGGCGTGCCCCTGGCGCCACTGGGTCCTAAATAACCCGGTTCTTCAGTTGGCGCTTCCAACGTGGGGCGACTTCAGTGGTACCGGTCCAAGCCTGAGGTTGGTGAGGAAATTCTGGAGGACGGCCACCACTTCATCGACCCCGGCATGTCGAATGTGGACTGAAGGTCTTTTCTGCGAGGCTTCCCGCTTTCCTGACGGCTACGAAGGACTGCTGCCCTGACGGTCGCCCTGTCTTGGACCCATTTGTGATGCTTTGTACAGCGAGACGATAGACGGGTCTTCTGGTGGCGTGACTGATACCTCAGTTAAGTATAAGTGGGTCGCTCCCAGTCCTTAGTTTTTGGTCCTTAGGTTTGATTTGAAAATTGCAATTTCCAAAGCCGAGGGTCTTGTATATTTACGAGTGTATCGGTAGAGATAATCCCTTGAAGTTTGAAGCTCGATTAGTGAGTGAAGATGCCTAATCGTAGCAAATTTGGTACTTGGTTTGGTTGTGGTTGCAACAGGGATTCCCGATTGGAGGATTCGTGTCCGGTTGAAACTCCGACTTATGAGCTCTATTCTAAACACGGCGTGGGACCCATTACATTCAATGAAGTATGGGTCCACTACACTAGAAAAGATGGTGTCTTACAATGGCCCCAACATGGTAGCTTTAACACAGAGATTTTAGACAATTTAGAAACAAAATTATTTAGGAAGAAAGCCCGGCCGGCATTGTTTGACTCCTTTCGCCTTTGGCATAAAGAAGCCAGACAACGAGAAATTAAACAAGCTAAAAGAGATAAAAGAGAAAAGGATGTATCAATAATGCAAGCTGCTAGGCAGTTTAAAGAAAACGAAGAAGATAAAGCAATTGAGGTGTCAGATAGGCAACGTTGCATGGCCATAGATAAATGTTATCCGGCCTTGCCGTCTTCTCCTCCCAAAGCGATTGAAGATCTTGAGAAAGATCCTTTGATGTCTCATTTACTGAGATTACCACCTCCTTATGTGCAGGGTGCTACTGCGCCTCCATTACCACCGGTTGTTCCACCCTTTGTTGTTCAACCTCCTGCTGTTGTTCAGCCACCCGGTGCTCCACAGATGGTTTTACCTTCTCCTGTGCAACCCGCTCTAGGGTTGCCAGCTTTGCTATCAGCTTTGCCTCAAACTCCTTTGCCTTCCGCTTCTGCATCTGAGACTCCTACTGTTCTTATTCCTACACTTTCTTTGCCTCAAAACACTTATTCTCCTGTTCTTATGACTGCTTCTTCTCCTTCTGTAACGAAAACGAATGACAGAAACTGTTTCTAGTTTATTGTCTCCATTGTTTGGGTCACTGAATATGACCCCTGTTTCGGAACGTAAGCAGAGTCGTAGTCAGCTTCCTGGTTCCGAGGAACGGGCTGTGTTGGATTTGTTGGCTCGTAAATGGATTATAAATGCCTCAAGGTATAGTTTGCCAGCGGTTATGGATGTTTTCTTTCAGTGGGAACCGCCTATGCAAAGGTATGTTTTCGAAGTGATATGTATGTTTCTGCGTCAGGAATGGGAAGATCATGATTTGGGTTTGATCCCACAGGAACTACTTGATGTTCAGTTGGATTTTACTAAAGGGATGATAGTGGAATCTGATATTACAGATGCCGTAGAGACGATACTGGCTTTTAGATCTAGCCTTCCGCCTCAGACATTGTACGAACCCGATTCCTCTGTTAGAAGAAAAGCGAGACAGTATCCCATGAGAGAAGTTCCTCCTGTATGGAAGGAAGCTGTTCAGGCTAATGTAAATCAGGGTATTGTTGCCGCACCGGCTCATTTTCAGTGAGTATGGGTACATGTGCCATGGAAGAGAGCAGAGGTCTTGGCTCTTAAGCAGACCTTACCTGATCCCCGTAAGAATCCTGCTGGCTATTACAAAGAATTGTCCCAGACAGTTGACGCATGCATCATGAATTTGGCAGACATAGATATGCTGTTGGGTAATGTAGTACCTTAACCTCTATGGGCAAAGATTCGTCATGAGAATCATGCGGTAGAATTAGGAGATACTTGGGCAAATATTATTGCTGCGGATGGTAGACAACAGGGAGGTGCTAAACCAGAACCTTTGGTTACGGAATTGCCAGGTAGAATTATTAATTTAATGAAGACGATGATGCCAGCGTTACGAGTAAATTGGGACAAGTTAGCAGCATGTAAGCAGAAGAAGGACGAAAGTGTATCTGATTTCTTCACTAGATTTGAAGAAACATTTATAGATCATAGTGGTCAGGATATGAGTACGGAAGGTGGGCAAAGATTGTTCGTAGATAAGTTTGTCTTTAACTTACTTCCTGAACTGTGTAATAAGTTGAAAGATTCTGAGAGTTCTTGGGCTGTTTCCTCGTCGGCCCAGATATTAGCGACTGCACAGTACTACAAGAATAGGGACAAGGACGAGAAAGAAAGAGTAGAGAAAAAGACCAAAGACTTAAAGACAAAGGTTCTTTTGCAGCAGGCGTATCCGCCTCGCTTGAATCAGCAAGAGTCACAGCAACGCCCACAGTTTCAGCAACCTCCCCCATTTCAGAGACCGCCACGGAACGCTGGGTATTTTCCTCCAAGACCACCCTTGGGTTTAAATCAGTGTGCGTATTGTAGGGAGGAAGGCCATTATAAAAATGAGTGCCCTGTGTTGCGACAGCGCGCGAGTGGTATGACGGCCCCGAGAGGCCGTGGTGGTTTTCAGCAAGTGTCTAGGGGTAGAGGACGTGGTGCGTTTCCTCAGAACGAACGTTCCATTCCCCCACAGAATTCTATGAATTGTTTTGATCAACAGAAAATTGCATCTGATCAGTCGACTCAGTACTATGCTGATGACTATTATGTTGAGAGTGAGAATGCTGATTATAATGATTGCTAGGACAGCCATGGACAAAGAGAGGGAGTAGTGTCGGTTCCAGTAGATCAGAGTGGGCCTTATGTTGCAGTAGCCACATCGGGTGTGGTAGAGCCTTTTCTTTTGGATACTGGTGCAGCGAAGAGTTCTATCATGCACTCTAAACTCCCTGGAGCCCCTTTGTCTGGCTTAACTAATGTTTCAGTAGGATTCTCTGGCGCCCCAGTTCGTAACCCAGTTTCTAGTCCCTTGTCTCTTTCTATAGGGCCTTGTGAGTTGGAAGCACCTCTCATTTTTACGACAGGTTGTGGTGAGAATTTGTTGGGTTTGGATTTGTTGAAAAGGTTGCATGCAACATTATGTTGTTCTCCTGTGGGAGTACAGCTTACATTGGGTAAGAAAGTGATCTCTCCGATGTATTTGTCTAAAGATCGGCTTCCACCGGAATTGCGTTCTCTCCCTGATACTCTTTGGGCTACTGGTCCTAATGATGTGGGTCTTTTGGAGATTCCACCTTATGTTGTAACGCTTAAAGCGAATGTTAAAATGCCGCGTATTCCCCAATATCGGATTTCTAGCGATGGTGAAAGAGCGCTTTTAGCGATCATCTATGATTTGATTGAGAAAGATGTGATTGAAGAAACGAGAGGTAATGTGTGTAACAGTCCTGTTTTGCCTGTCCTGAAACGCACTGACTCTTCTCAGCCACCTGTTTACAGGTTTGTGATCGATCTTAGAGAGGTTAACAAGATTGTTGTGCCACAGTTTCCAGTTGTTCCGGATATTACTGCTTTGTTGACTTTGATTCCTGCTTCAGCTGCCTGGTTTTCGGTTATAGATCTGAAGAATGCTTTCTTTAGCATTCCAATTGCCGAGGAAAGTAGAGATATTTTTGGCTTCTCTTCAGGAGGCCGAAGCTTCCGGTTTAAGAGAGCTCCCCAAGGCTATTGTGAAAGTCCTTCTATCTATAGTCAGGCTTTGAAAACTCAACTTGATGCTCTTGTGTTGCCTGCTGGTGCTGCTCTTATTCAGTATGTGGATGATCTGTTAGTGGCCGCTGATGATGAGAAAACTTGTAAAGAAGCTACTCTTTCTTTGTTGCGACATCTGTCGGACTTGCATCATAAAGTATCGCCTTCAAAGTTGCAATATTGCCGCCAAGAGGTAACCTACTTAGGTCATCTCTTGTCAAAGAAGGGAAGAAGGTTGACCCCAGAACGAATTCAAGCGATTGCGCAAATGACTGTACCAAGCACACAGAGAGAAGTGCGTGCTTTCTTGGGTATTACATCGTATTGTAGACAATGGATCCCTAATGTTTCATTTTAACCCGGTTCTTCAACCCTCACCCCCTCTCACCCTCACACACCCTCACACCCCCTAACACCCTCACCCACACACCCCCTCACACCCCCTCACCCTCACACCCTCACACCCACTCACCCTCACACCCCCTCACACCATCACACCCCCTCACCCTCACACACCCTCACTCACACCCCCTCACCCTCACACCCCCTTACCCTCATACCCCCTTACCCTCACACACCCTCACCCTCACACACCCTCACCTTCACACACCCTCACCCTCACTCACCCTCACACATGCTCACACACCCTCACCAGCATAGCATAACAAAACATAGCATAGCATAACAAATCAAAGCATAGGATAGCAAAACAAAACATAGCATAACAAAACAAAACATAGCATAGCAAAACAGAACAAAGCATAGCATAACAAAACATAGCATAGCATAACAAAACATAGCATAACAAAGCATAGCATAACATAACAAAGCATAGCAAAACAAAACATAGCATAGTAGAACAAAGCATAGCATAGCATAACAAAACACAACAAAACATAGCATATCAAAACATAGCATAACAAAACAAAGCATAGCATAACATAACAAAGCATAGCAAAATAAAACATAGCATAGTAGAACAAAACATAGCATAGCATAACAAAACACTACAAAACATAGCAGAACAAAACATAGCATAACATAACAAAATATAACATAACATAAAACAAAGCATAGCATAACAAAACATAGCATAACAAAACATAACAAAACATAGCATAACATAACATAAAACAAAGCATAGCATAACAAAGCATAGCATAACAAAACATAGTAAAACACAACAAAATATAGCATAGCATAACAAAACACAAAACATAGCATACATATCAAAACGTAGAATTGCAAAGCATAACAAAGCGTAGCATAGCATAACAAAATACAACAAAACGTAGCATAGCATAACAAAACACAACAACACAACATAGCATAACAAAACAAAGCTTAGCATAGCATAACAAAACATAGCATAACAAAACATAGCATAGCAAAACAAAGCAGAGCATAATGAAACACAACAAAACATAGCATAACAAAACATAGCATAGCATAACAAAACACAACAAAACATAGCATAGCATAACAAAATAAAGCATAGGATAGCAAAACTAAACATAGCATAGCATAACAAAACAAAGCCATGGATAGCGAAAAAAAACATAGCATAGCATAAGAACACATACCATAACATAACAAAGCATAGCATAACAAAACACAACAACACATGGCATAACAAAACATAACAAAACACAACAAAACATAGCATAGCTTAACAAAACACAACAAAACATAGCATAGCAAAACAAAATATATAATAGCATAGCAAAACATTGCATACCAAACACAACAAAACATAGCATAGCATAGCATAATAAAACATAGCATAGCAAAAAAAAGCATAGCATAATAAAACACAATACATAGCATAGCATAACAAAACATAGCATAGCATAACAAAGCATAGCATAGCAAAACATAGCAAAACATAGCAAAACATAGCAAAACATAGCAAAACATAGCATGGCATAACAAAACATAGCATAGCATAACAAAACACAGCATAGCATAACATAACAAATCAAAGCATAGGATAGCAAAACATAGCATAGCATAACAAAACATACAATAGCATAACATAACAAAACATAGCATAGCAAAAAAAAGCATAGCATAATAAAACACAACAAAACATAGCATAGCATAATAAAGCATAGCATAGGAAAACATAGCATAGCATAACAAAACATAGCATAGCATAACAAAACATAGCATAGCATAACAAAGCATAGCATAGGAAAACATAGCATAGCATAACAAAACATAGCATAGCATAACAAAACAAAACAAAACATAGGATAGCAAAACAAAACATAGCATAGCATACAGCATCATTCCGCACCCCCACAGCATCACTCAGGGACACCACAACATCACTATGCGCTACCACAGCATCACTGAACGCCACAGCATCACTCCGCACCACCACAGCATCACTCAGGGGCACCACAACATCACTCCGCACCACCACAGCATCACTCAGGGGCACCACAGCATCACTCGTCGCCACCACAGCATCACTCAGGGGCACCACAGCATCAATCTGTGCAACCATTCAACAACAACTGGTTCAAATATGTTCTCTCAATGTTTCAAGCTTTATAACAAATGTCACTAAAAGATGTTAATATTTCACTTCTGTTCTTGGATTTTCGTCACAATAAAATACACTGAACATAATCTTCACAAAAGTTATTTACAAACGTTTAAGCTATTGCCATTATGAATTATAATAACTTTTATTTAAGTATTATTATTTAAAAAAATTAAAAGCCATTGTTATTTGTAATATCAAAACATGTAAGTCACGTAAATACAACTCATATTGCATTACAAATGCTATAGGTGTCACATTTGCGAAAGGTATAACTATTGGCATTGAAAATGACAAAGCTATTAATTTCGCTATTTTCAAAACAAGCACATAAACAAAAAATGTGTCATTTACAATACCAATAGCTCAAACTTTCCTAATGCGAGACCTATTGCATTGCAAATGCTTGTTTTTAAAGTTGCGGTGCACTCTTAGAAACTTTTCAACCGTCTGAGCTCCAAACAAAATCTTTTTTTGTTAAAATCTGTAGATTCTGCGGCAGAGGGGGGTAGGGGGGTGGGGGGGGGCGGTGGGACGGTCGGTGGAAAATGCGGCAAAATTCTAATGTTACCAATATGGCCGCAGCCACAGAAGCCCATGATTCCAGCAGCTCTGAGCGAGGGGGGGCTCTGCACGGAGGGGACGAGCCGGCCCTTCATCATGCCAGGGTGCACGTGTGAGATGGAAAACAGCCCCTCGTGGGTTGCAAAGGAGGCGAAGGGGGACTCCCAGACAGCCAATAACAAGTAGGGGCACAAACACTCCAGTGGTGAGATCCATGGGGTTGGCAGTGCCCGCGTCCAGAGCTGAAGGCTCCTGAGGGACCCAGGGGGACAGAGGGACCCAGGGGGACAGAGGGACCCAGGGGGACAGAGGGAACCAGAGGGACAGAGGGACCCAGGGGGACAGAGGGACCCAGGGGGACAGAGTGACTCAGGGGTACAGAGGGACCCAGGGGGACAGAGTGACCCAGGGGGACAGAGTGACTCAGGGGGACAGAGTGACTCAGGGGGACAGAGGGACCCAGGGGGACAGAGTGACTCAGGGGGACAGAGTGACTCAGGGGGACAGAGGGACCCAGGGGGACAGAGGGACCCAGGGTGACAGAGGGACCCAGGGGGACAGAGTGACTCAGGGGGACAGAGTGACTCAGGGGGACAGAGGGACCCAGGGGGACAGAGTGACTCAGGGGGACAGAGGGACCCAGGGGGACAGAGGGACCCAGGGTGACAGAGAGACCCAGGGGGACAGAGTGACTCAGGGGGACAGAGTGACTCAGGGGGACAGAGGGACCCAGGGGGACAGAGTGACTCAGGGGGACAGAGTGACTCAGGGGGACAGAGGGACCCAGGGGGACAGAGGGACCCAGGGTGACAGAGGGACCCAGGGGGACAGAGTGACTCAGGGGGACAGAGGGACCCAGGGGGACAGAGTGACTCAGGGGGACAGAGTGACTCAGGGGGACAGAGGGACCCAGGGGGACAGAGTGACTCAGGGGGACAGAGTGACTCAGGGGGACAGAGGGACCCAGGGGGACAGAGGGACCCAGGGTGACAGAGGGACCCAGGGGGACAGAGTGACTCAGGGGGACAGAGTGACTCAGGGGGACAGAGGGACCCAGGGGGACAGAGTGACTCAGGGGGACAGAGGGACCCAGGGGGACAGAGGGACCCAGGGTGACAGAGAGACCCAGGGGGACAGAGTGACTCAGGGGGACAGAGTGACTCAGGGGGACAGAGGGACCCAGGGGGACAGAGTGACTCAGGGGGACAGAGTGACTCAGGGGGACAGAGGGACCCAGGGGGACAGAGGGACCCAGGGTGACAGAGGGACCCAGGGGGACAGAGTGACTCAGGGGGACAGAGGGACCCAGGGGGACAGAGTGACCCAGGGGGACAGAGGGGCCCAGGGGGACAGAGGGACCAAGGGGGACAGAGGGACCCAGGGGGACAGAGGGACCCAGGGGGACAGAGGGACTCAGGGGGACAGAGGTACCCAGGGGTACAGAGGGAACCAGGGACAGAGGGACCCAGGGGGACAGAGGGATGCAGAGTGACAGGGGGACCCAGGAGGACAGAGGGACTTAGGGGGACAGAGGGACCCAGGGGGACAGAGGGACCCAGAGGGACAGAGGGACCCAGAGGGACAGAGTAACTCAGGGGGACAGATGGACCCAGGGGGACAGAGGGACACAGGGGGAAAGAGGTACCCAGGGGGACAGACGGACCCAGGGGGACAGAGGGGCCCAGGGGGACAGAGGGGCTCAGGGGGACAGAGGGGCTCAGGGGGACAGAGGGACCCAGGGGGACAGACAGACCCAGGGGGACAGAGGGACCCAGGGGGACAGAGAGACCCAGGGGGACAGAGGGGCCCATGGTGACAGAGTGACTCAGGGGGACAGAGTGACTCAGGGGGACAGAGGGACCCAGGGGGACAGAGTGACTCAGGGTGACAGAGGGACCCAGGGGGACAGAGGGACCCAGGGGACAGAGGGACCCAGGGGACAGAGGGACCCAGGGTGACAGAGGCAGCACCGACCTCAGGCCGAGCCTGAGCCATGGTTGGTTCACACAACCCTGCACGTGTGCTCCTCGGCACAGCAGGGGTGCCAGCAGCGCCCGCTGTGTGCCCTACAGACCCTGACCCACTGCCTCGTGACCCACAACCTGTGGCAGAGCGTCGGGTCTGGGGCTCAGTGGACTCATGCGCCCACTGCAGGGGCCTGCGCGTGACCTCAGGGTCACAGGTTCAAGTCCCGGCGTGTCCACTCAGCCTTTCATCCTTGTGAGGTCGGACAACCGAGTACCATTGAGTTGTTTAACAATGAGCAGCTGTTATTCAGCGGTATATAAAAACGCATAAATAAATACATAAAAAAACTGCCACTGACAGACCCTGCACCGCCGCCCTCAGAACCGGGCATTCAAACATGCGGCGGAGGGCACCGCCGCCCAGGGTGTGGCGTAACCACACCAGTGGCATGGCGCACTTTCACACGCACCTCAATGCCCTACTACCAGGGACGTGAACCCCCCGCCCCCTCCCCCTTCAGAACAGTGAGGCACAGTCTGTGGCGCAGTGGCCCGCACAGCTGGCCCCGCATCATCCTGGCTGTCGGGGGCTTTGTGAGCACCAGAGCAGCAGCGGTGACCAGTTACCGCTGGGAAACACTGGGGAGTGTGTGTGAGTCCCGGTAAATGGAGCAGGAGCGCCCCCTGCAGGAGAGCGGGTGAACTGTCCGAGTCCAGTAATGATGACAGACCAGTTAGCACCAGTGGGACCAGTTACCGCCCTGAAGCATCGTGTTAAATAGAGCAGGAGCGCCCTCAGGCGGCGGCGGGGTGAACTGCCCGCACCTGGCACTAACAAGAGACCCGTTAGCGTCACTGACACACATCGCCTCTGAAAACATCACCAAATCTAAATATTGGGACAAAAATAGAACTGTCAAAAGTTTTGTCATCCTATAATTATAATGGTAAAAACAAACATATCGGAAAAAATATTGTTGTGATTAATATCATTATATTAAATATCATTTTGTAAATATATATACATTTTAATATTACATATTTTAATATTAATTTAATACAAATAAAATAGACGTAATACATTTCTAAACCAATGTAACACTTAAAAAATGAAACCTACTTATATATGAATATATGACGTTGTTCTCCGCTCGCAGCCTCATGTTTAAAGCCCAGGTGAGCGCGGACCACAGGTGAGCGCAGCTTAGTTTTATTCAGCTCCGCACACAACTCAACAGCTTCAATCCCCGACGTGTTTCTCCTCCCGCAGCCTCATGTTCTACTGCACAGAAGGAGGTGCCTATAAATACCATTTTGAGGCTATTTCCTAAAGTGACTTGTGCCCAGTTTTGTTTGCATAAACGTAGAAGAAATGCTTCACGATGCAAGGACTTGCTAATTTATGGTTACATATATCATATACCAGGATAAATATCAAAATAAATAGTTTAAGACCATAAATTAATATAAAGTCAAGCATTTCTTAAAAAAGACAAATAAAGTACTCGAAGAACTCAAGAGGAAAAAGCTGTGTTCACACCTTCAATAAATAAGATAAAAACTATGCAAATTGCAGACTATTTGACAACGTCCAGGTTTAAATACCTCTAGTCTACTTGTTATACACAAGGAATAAAGTGCTAATGCTTCCACAGTACTGAGTTAAAGTTTTATTATTTTATGTAAACAATTCAACTGGTATTGTGGTGTTCAGTGCAAAATACATAATACATAAAGTGCTAAGTGCAAAACCACTTCTAACCTTGATGCAAGCACCTAAATCTATATCTGCCTGTATAATGTGGAGTGGAGGCGATGCGAAGTCAACTCTAGAACATAATGTTCAGTAGTATGTATTTTCCTCCTATAATGACGGTGTAATTCTAAGTCTAGCTTCTCTTTGCATTCTACTGTTGAAGATTTATCCTTGGAATGAAAACAATCGTCCGTGACCAGAATTAAAGCAATTACACTTTTACCGTGCACAGATATTTATACGTTTAGTTAGTGAATAACATAAAGAGCATAATGATGCCTGTACACAATACCTATTTCTGCATCAATTCAATGAACCACACATGAAAACAAGCGCCACACTATATAATACATGTCACGTTATTTATTATAGAGTCAAGTCAAGTCAAGTCAAAATTTCTTTATTCGACTGCGTGGAATACAGTCATAAGGGTTTCATAAAAATACACATACATATATAGAACACCAATATTAAAAAGATATTTCAACAAAGCTATAGATCACTAGATGGATTGTACGTGCACAAACAAATGTGAGTATACCATTAATCAGAGACGTATTTACAAAGATAGGAAGGGGTGGGGGTTAGCCTTCCATACTTTTCCTGAATTTCAAGGCTGTCTTTAAAAAGTTACAAATGAATAAAGTGCTTTCACAGTGCAGCATTTGAAGGTAGAGTTGAGCTGGTCTTATTTGCACAAAATTCATTTTTTTAAGGAGAGGTTTTAAAAACATGTTCCGAGGTATCGTGTAATAGGAGCATACAAATAAAAAGTGTGCCAAATCTTGCGGATACTTATTGTCGCAGCCGCAAGTTGGCAACACTTGTCCCCTATGGGCTCCACTGGGCACAGCTAACAACAGATGGAATAGATCAAATCGAAATCTAGTCAACAAGAAGCACTCGTATCTGGAAATGGACCAGGATAGGTAAGGTTCAATTTGCAAACATGATTTAGTTAAAACATGTCTCATCACACTATCCTTCTTCAGTTCCAACTCTTCCCTGACAAGCTGTCGAGACAGCAGGAAAGCGTCCTTTACAGATGTTATGTCATACTTGGATACATGCTGTGGAGTTAGGAAGAGATCCGGCCTACCCAGATCTTGAAGACAGTTTCTGATATATTTTAGCCATGGGATCTTGAGTTTCCCATCCCAGGTTAGTGCTTCGAGGAGGATGTTTTGGGTGAATGGAATTTCATCGTTCAGCCAGCAATTTAGCCAACACAACAGCGGTTTTACGGCGATCTTGTCCCCTAGGTGTGGCAAGCCCAGTTCCTCATGAGTGGAGAAATTTGCTGTGCTTTTTGGGAGACACAAGACTTGTTTTAAAAAGTTATTTTCAGTGGTTACAATGTCGCCCACTGGGACAAAGCCCCAAAGTTTGCTCCCATAACTGGCGACGGCGATGCTTTTAGCTTGGTATAATTTCATCATAGCAACCACTGGTGTGTTTCCCATTTTGCGCGCAAAGTCAATTATTGCAGCATTGGACCTTGTTAATTCTCCTTTCTTTTTCCTTACTGCGGGACCCCATGTGAGTTTTTGGTCAAACAATACACCAAGATATGAAAAAGTTTTTGTTATGGGTATTTCTTCCCCATTAATATGAAAAGGGTAGGATTTTTTTGAACCAGGACCTACCTTCATAACAAAAGACTTGGTATTGTTGATGCACAGGCCCCGTAGCTTCATAAATTGGAAAAAAGAGTCAAGTAATATTTGAAGGCCAAGTGCAGTTCTAGAGATGAGGACGGCGTCGTCTGCATAAAGCAGAACAGGGACGCCCTTTTTCCCTATATAAGGATAATCAGTGTTAGTTTTTAAAAGATGCTCCTCGAGACCATTTACATATAAATTAAAAAGAAATGGCGCTAAAATACAGCCCTGCCTAACCCCCCGATTTATTTTGAAGTCTCTGGTTACTTTCAAGTCTTTAGTATAACGAACATTCGCTCGAGTGTCACTGTGAAGATCAGCTAAAAAATTAATTAATTAGGAGTCAATCAAGAGTTATTTTATGACAATAGGTTGCGCGCGAAGGGAGAGGTGAAAGGATAGGGTAGTGGTGTTGAGTAGTGATATAGTGAATAAAAAGGATTAAGGAATAGACAATTCAAAACTTTTCAATACTGATATCAAAGATCAGTTACAGCAAGCTTGTTCATAAAAGATTTACATGTAATCTGTACATTTTTGGTCTGCATTCAATGCAAATTCAATGGTATGGTGAGGTAGGTAGGTACTGGTCTTGATCAAAGGAAGAGCGTCGACGTTTCGACACGTTTCGGCAGTGCGGAATTCGAACCTTTGCTGCGAATCTTCATCAGGACAGTGTGTATGCAGCCTACACCTGCAGCCAAGCTCGGCTAAACAGGTAGACTTGTCAGCGTGCCGGGAGGCCCAAAAGTGGCCTCGGTACGTTTCTTCCGGTGTGTTGAAGGCACATCACCAGGTGTGTAAAGCATCAAGGATCAGCGAGTGCCCCTTCTCTTCGTTAAGAGGCCTCCGCGTCCAGGACTGCCGCTCCCACGGGATGCTGATAACGGGGAAGATTTATCTTTGTTTTCTTCTAGAGACAGGTGTATAAGTCTTCTGTCTGGTTCAAGCCCGCCGGTTGCTTAGTATCTAGATTCCGGATGTATTTCGTTTCCCGTTGTCTAAGGGCTTTTACTCGGTCACCACCCCTCTTTCTGATTGGAATGCTGTCAATTATGAAATATTTCGGCAAGGTGGAATCTGCATCATGGCTTTCTTCAGAATGACGGGCTACTGGATATGCCTGATCGCGGTTCTTAATTGCCCTGATTTCCTGGAGTACCCTCTAGTGTCCCCGTAGTATAGTACTACCTACATATCTGAGTCCACGGGGGCTACAGCACATATACGTCATGATCCGCTTTGCATGACAGAGACTTGGTGAGAGGGATTTTTGATGGATTAAACGGTGTCTTGAAGGTGATAGTATTAACGCCATGTTGACAGGCCTGGCGAGACTTGCACTTGTAGAAACCCTTGCGTGGACTAAGCCGAGTGCCTCTGGTTGAACCCTCTAAGTCATTTCTCACCAATGTATCCCTCATTGAGGGTGCCCAGCGATACGTTATGGCAGCTTTTCAGGGGAGGAGGTGACCAATAACCGGATCTCCCAGGACAATGGGACAATTTCTGGCAATCAGGTTTTTAATGATTCTACTTTGTTTGCTGTAACCAAAGAAAAATCTGAATGTATCTTCATCTTCAGATGGGTTCATTTTCACTTTGGTGTTCAGAAGGGTTTCCCTCGAGCTGAGCTTGAGCCGGGCTGCAGGATTGAGTCTGGCTCAAGCTTTCATCGGCTCACCCACCTATAGAATAGCTATATAATGTCTAAAAGCCAGCAATGTTAGCATATGGTGTATGTTTAGATATGATGTCAGATTCACCTGTTTTTTTTTTAAACAGTATACTATCTTACATAAACGTAAAAAAACACTGGGGCATATTATCAAGGCGGGCGATATGAGATTATCACCACTTTAGCGGGAGTTTTCGGCCGCAAAGTGGCGATAATTCTATCGCCCTATTAGCAAGCTGTCGTTAACAGCAGTTAGCGACAGCTTTTAGGCGTTAGCGAGCAGTTTGGGCCCCTCTTTGCATGTTAGCGATGTTTATCGCTAATGACATGCAAAGTGGGCGTACCCAACCTGTTAGCGACTGAAAGCAGTCGCTAACATCGCTATCGCCTATTATCAACAAAGGCGTAGCAAATTTTTTTTTGTGCTAAGCGCGAATATCACCAAAACCTAACGCCTGCTCAGACCAGTTCTTAGCCTGTATATCCAATGGGAGGTGGATATTCAGGCTAAGTCCCTATTAGCGATAATGCCTGAATATCACTGGATTTCCAGCAATATTCATGCTTTTCGCCGCTATCGTCGGATATTTTATCGCTTTGGAGATAAACGTTGCTAATAGCACGTTATCTCAGCGATAAAATCTGGTGTAGCGCGGCGATAAAAAAAATGTTGCTAAGCTTATTTAGTGATAGATATCGCTAGTTGTTGATAATATGCCCCACTGTCTTCTGGTTTCAAAAGGGACTGAGGAAAATACATTTATCTAGTCAGTGGCTCAACTGCCCTGTGTGTGGCCGGGAAGCCTGGGTTCCAATCTCAGATTTCCCGCATTACCTAAATTGTGTGATCTTCGTCAAATCAATTTACTGAACACGTTGATAGTGACATTTGAGAGCACTTTCAAATAATTCACTTTAAGATGGCCTGTGTACAAAAAACTCACTTGTATGTTTTATTCGCCTGGAATGTTCCACCATCCATAACAATAATATCGGCCGTGAAGTGAGGGACACCAGATAGAATAGAATAGAATAGAATAAGATTTATATAGCGCTAAAAGTCGAGTTGGAAATAGTGACACTAAACCCAAAAAGGGTATCAAGGCGCTAGAACCTGAGAAATACCAAGAGCAAGAATAATCATAGCCAGTTCGTAGAGTTAGAGGAGAAAAGCAGAGCCAAATTCCTAAGGAACTAACACGAAGAAGGAAACAGCCACGTTTTCAGCAATTTGCGAAAGATGGACAGTGAAGGTTGGGTGGCCAGTTCAGGCGGGAGCGAGTTCCAAAGCCTAGGAACAAGCCAAGAAAAAGCTCTACCGCCCCACCTCGCTTTGCTGATTCTCGGCACCTCCAGCATATTCCTTGAGGCAGATCGAAGAGCTCGGTTTGGAGTATAGGTCTTCAACAGGCCCTTAACCCCTTTTGGACCTGATCCAAAAAAAACACTGTGAGCAAGACACAGATCATTGGTTCACTTTCTTCCAGGAGCGGCCAGTGCAGATAAGAGTGGTGGGCCATTTTGGGGGGATTCAACAGACTACGATGAGGGAAAATGAATGAATTAATTAATTTTCCCTTGTCGTCGTCTGTCGAAATCCACCCCCACCGGCCCCACTGCCCCACCCCTCTTACCTGCCCGGGCCGCGGCTGCTTTCTGGTGGTGTCAAGAGGGAGGGTTAGTGAATGTTTAAAAGTTCATGTTCATTCAATGCAATGTTGTGATCTAATTTACTAAATTGAAACACTACCTTGGTTTTTTAAAGGTTTTATTGTTGTTTGCCAAAATAGGTTACATGAGCATGACAGCAGCCAGGCATGGAGCAATAGATTCCATCGGACACTCACAGAAGAACCGAGCAGGGCTATTTATGAAGAGTTAGCTCACCATGTGTGACATTTATCCGTGTAAAACAATGGACCCATCCTGACCTGTCCCTCTCTGCACCCCTGCCCCGTCGCTGACGCCTTAACTATCAGCGAGGGAGGCGGAGCCATGAACCCTGTGGTGCTTAGAAGAAAGTGTTCTAGTGGGGACATCATGACCGTGTGTCGGCGATAGGTGCCCTTAGACCACGGCCTTGTGTAGTTGCCTCGATGCGGAAAGAACGAATACATAGAAACCAGGGGCCTCATTTATGAAAAGTGACGCATCGCTGCGTGAAAACAGGGATGCGTCACTTTCACAGCGCCCTCCTTGCGACACCAATGATGCGTCATATTTACAGTATGACGCATCATGTCGCAAGGAGTTACAAATATGTCAGTATTTCTGACGTATCTGTATGGCGCAAAAGTGACGCATTGCTGGAGTGTGTCACAAAAGTGACGCAACTCCAGCAATGCGCCCTTTCACATGGGGCAAGCCCCATGTGAAAGGACCTGCGTCAGTCTAACGCCTGCTCTGAGGCAGGCGTAAGAAATTGACGCATTTGTGTCCTAGAAGTGGCGCAGTGAAATCTCATAGATTTCACTGCGTCACTTCTACGACCTTTTCTTGCGTCAATACGTCCCCCCTGCATACATTACACCTGGCGCAGGTATAATGTGGCGCAGGGGCTTACAAAGTGACGCATCTACCTAGATATGTCACTTTGTAAATATAACGCAACATGGCGCACTTTTTACGCTGCTGGTACGTCACAAAAAGTGGCGCACCAGCGGCATAAAAGTGACGCAGGGCCTCATAAATGAGGCCCCAGGAGTGTATGTGTCGGGGGGGATGACATGAGCAGAGCATCAACCTTGGTGCACTCCTTAAAGCCCTCCGCCAAAATATCCCACGTCTGAGCAATAAAATATTTCCTCAGACCGGCTCATTCCTCCATGTGTAATAGGTGCTCGCAGATCGAAACCAAGAGAGCGCGGCCTTGGACCAACATATGAGAACCAGAGGAAGTGAGGGGCATATTACCATGGAGGGCGATAGGCGAATATCGCCGCTTTAGCAGCCGTTTTCGGCCGCTAAGCGGCGATAATTCTATCGCCCTATTAGCAAGCTGTCGCTAACAGCTGTTAGCGACAGCTTCCAGGCGATAGCTACAGGTTTGGGGCCGGCTTTGCATGTCAGCGATATTTATCGCTAATGACATGCAAAGTGGGGGTACCCAACCCGTTAGCGACTGACAGCAGTCGCTAACGTCGCTATTGGTTATTAGCAAAGCAGGCGTACCAATGGAAATATTTGCACTATGCGCGAATATCTCCAAATACTAACACCTGCCCAGACCAGTTCTTAGCCATGTTATCCAATGGGAGGTAGATAACATGGCTAAGAGCATTTAGTCGCTAATGCGTGAATATCGCTGTATTCTCAGCGATATTCACGCATTTCGCCGCTATCGCCTGGATTTTTATCGCTTTTGAGATAAACCTTGCTAATAGCAAGTTAACTCAGCGATAAAAACCGGTGATGCGCGGCGATAAAAATATTGCCGCTAACCCTACTTAGCGATAAGTATCGCTATTTGTTGGTACTATGCCCCTGAATCCTTCCAGAGCAGTGTAATATTGTGTGTGGCTTGTAGAAGAGCCAGGTCGAGGAACTAGGCGGAAGGTTCCTTGAACTAAGGGTGGGGGAAGATGTCCAATAGGACTACTTCTGGGAATTCATAGTACACGACCCATCGTGGTCGGCAGTACCCCAAAACTCTTCCAGTATGAAAGGAGTGAGGGGTGAGACCAAAATTTTCTGAAACAAATCGGTATCTAATTGCATACAACGACGACATGCAGCTGTGGCGCCCGGGTATATTATGTTAATTCAGCCAGATGTAAGGTAGGCTCAGTTCAGAATATTAAACTGAATATACTTAGTGGGAATATCCCAATATTTTAACTCGGCCCGTATTGTGCAGAGGTTTGGCAATGTCAGTCTCCCAGTTAGTACGGAGAGACGCCCTGGAGTGGTCCCCATGCTGCTGGAAACCTCTGTACACCCATCCTATCAGTTTGCTGCCAGGGGCTATGGCGTAGAGCGTCTGGTACACGTCATGTGGGCTAGGCGATGGACAGTGAAAAGGGCATTCATGATTGTTTAAGGTGTTCATAGGAAAGGAATATATTTTTTTTTTTTTAGGTTTTATAAGACGCCAACTCGACCCGAAGGTATCAGAGCGCTTTACATGAGCACCAGGTGCATTACAGATGGACACATTAATGTATTTTAGGCACGGGGAGATTAAGCGATTTGCCCAGAATGACAGAATGCTTGAGCCTCCCACCAGACTTGAACCTGCTGCCTCAGCTTCAAGGTCAGTCACTCTAGCTGTTAGGCCACACCGTCTCCGCAGTTGACCTGGGTGAAGATTCTAGTATGCCGTGAAGGGTTTAGAAATCTGGTAGCTCACTGTCAACAAACAACGGGGCTTATCATCAAGAACGGCGTTAATATTATCGCCGCTTTAGCGGCAGTTCGGCAATAATGGGCTTCATAATACGCCGTAGAGAATGGGTACTCACAAACTTTCTGTCGGGGGCCAAAATTACAGTGTGGTTTGTGGCCGAGGGCCTCACCGGTAGAGGTGGAGTCAGTGGGGGGTGAGTCAGTGGGGGGGGGGGGCGGGGTTAGAGTAAAAAAAATCAAACCCGTTTGAAAACATTACACAGTGCAATAATGCTGTATTTCGAAAGCAGATGTAATACAAAGAGCGCATTTTGATAATACTTTTTTATTAGCAGACAATAGCAATCTTAAGAGGTGTTGCATTGCTTCATATACATTTTGACCTCAATTCCATCAGTCTCTCTCTCTCTTTCTCTCCCCCAGTCCAAGTCTCTCTCTGTCAGTCTCTCTCTCTCTGTCAGTCTCTCTCTCTCTGTCAGTCTCTCTCTCTCTCTCTCTCTTTGTCTGTCTGTCAGCCAGTCAGTCTCTATCTCTCTCCATCAGTCAGTCTCTCTCTCATGTAAACAAAAAATCTGTGCTTAGCATAGTTTGCCACCCTACTGGTATTTTGCTGTTTGTCATTGTATCCTGATATATCAGATACAACCAGTGACATTACACCTGCAACAAGTCCGGACGATTGGCTTTGCCAATGGTTATTAGTTGCATAAGATAAATAAGCATCAACTATGGCTTTGTTTATATATATATATATATATATATATATATATATATATATATATATATATATATATATATATATATATATATATATATATATATTATCATATTGAAAATGCTTCAGTTCTGAAACTATGAGACTATGAAGGAACTAAAACAAGTTCTTTGAATTACATCAAAATCTTTGAGCAATGAAGCTGGTATTGAGATGAGATATTGTTGGTTCACCCTGAGGGCGAAAATGGAGACCCCAATAGTCGTTAGTAGCATAAGATAAATAATCAACAACTATGGCTTTGTTGTATATAATATATACCTTTGAAAATGCTTCAGTTCTGAAATGATGAAACTGTGAAAGAACTAGCAGGGCCTATTTTGAATTGCATCAAAGGTTTTGTGCTGCTGTTGAGTTGACATTTATCTAAGGGTGAAAATGGAGACCCCAGTAGTTGTTAGTTGCATAAGATAAATAAGCAAAAACTATGGCTTTGTTGTATATAATAATGAGATTGCTTCAGGTCTGAAATGATGAGATTGAAAGAATGAAAACAGTGGATTTGAAATGACAAAGGCTTTCTGAGCAGTAGTGCTGCTGCCGAGTTGATATATATTTTTTTCACCCTGAAGGCAAAAATGGAGCCCCAATAGTTAGACATCTCAGCAACCCGGCCTGTTAACTCGGGGAGAACAAATTTGCATAAAAAGTACATTTAAGCCGATAACTCACATTACGTCACAGAATACAGCAACAGTGCCATCTACTGTTGCATGCACTTACATTAATATGCAAAACCACTCGTCATAAATTGAAAAGAAAAATGTACATAACTCTTCTGCCCAAGATTTTAGGGTTTGAAAGCTTTATTGGAATAAAAAGATATACAACAACAAGGCGGCACCAGCAGAAAATAGGAACAAAATGCACGAGGAAATATAATTGTAGACTACTGATGTCAACATTAAGAATCAAAGCATTTTCTAATTTTAAGAGGGGTAGGGGGGGGGAGGAAAGGGAAAGGAATCATGTTAAACAAGTCATATTAATATATGAGTATATAAATATATAAGAACAATTGTTGGCAGATCGACAAATGCACAAGACCGAAAAGAGATACATCATAGATAAAGGTGTATAACGGAACCAAACCCAAAACACTATAACTGTGAATACTAAGAAGTAAAACTAAAGGCAAGAGTACCAGCATTCAGGGGGTTTTAAAGTTGTCAGAGATAAGGGGGGTGTAGCTTCTTTTGGCAGATTGCTCTAAAAACAAGGTAAGGGGTAACCAATAAAGTTCAACATTGCGAGAAGGTTTACAGGAGGACGCAAAGGCCACATCAAGTCTATGGAAGTTACATAGTAAGTTCCACCAACAGCAGCTGGAAAGTTTAGTAAGGCACTTCCAATTAGAGCCAATGTGCTGAAACGCAAGGGCCAACATAAGGTCAAAGAGACCAAGTGAGTGTGGGGGGAGATTCAAAGAGTCCAACAGACTCCCCAAAAACACAAGGGAATTGGAGTAAGGAACAGAGAGTGCAAAAATACGTGAAATGTAAGACCAAACCTGCTTCCAAAAAGTGGCTACAGAAGGACAGAGAAAAAGAAGATGAAGGAGATCAGCATCAGGGGCGCTACATGTCCAGCAGTTAGAGTTGGAAGAAGAAAGAAAGCGAGAGAGAGAAAGTTTACGATAGAGGAAAAATAAGGATTGAGTGAGGGAAGCAGAACGAGAAGTCTTCAGGGATTTAGACCATAATTTGTCCCAGAGAAGAACAGACCAGGAACAACCAAGATCTGACTCCCAAGAGAGCTCCAATTTAGTCTTGGACCGTGCCGGATCGGGGGCTGAAAAGAAGCGATAAATGAGAGAAGCTTTAGGAAGAGTGGTAAGGATGGCGAGGAGAAGTGAAGAGGGAAGAGGCGATTCCGAAGATGGGAGAGAGTAATAACGGTCGAGGACAATTTCCATAAGCATAGAATACTTCTGCGTAAACGAACGAGGGCAATGAAATTGTGTCTGAAATTGAGGGAAAGAGCAAGGTGACGAACCATCAAAAAGCTGCTGGACCCAGATAATGCCTTTCGACCGCCATGAAGACCAAGCGATTGGCCTATTCTTTATTAAAATAAGGGAGTTATACCAAATGGGCAAGAGTAGGAAAGATTCCCGGGAGACAGTAGATGGGGAAAGCAAGGGTTTCAAAAGAGAGGAAGTATGCTTAAATAGTGGAGGAACAGTATAAGGGGATTTAGAAGTAAAGCGGAGTACATCTTGAAATGAAAAAGGTAATAATAAAGAACGTTCAATATGGAGCCAAAGGGGGGAAAAGGGCGACAACTCTGGCGATAACCAGCGAGAGGCTTGACGCAAAGAAAAGGATTTATGATAGAGACGAAAGTCAGGAACATTGACCCCTCCATTTGATTTGGCCCTGCGAAGGGCTGAGAGGGATATCCGAGCTTTTTTCTGTTTCCAAAGAAATTTGGATAAAACAGAGTCAATACGATTAAAATAAAGAGCTGGAATATGAACGGGGAGCATGGAGAGTAAATAAATCAAAATAGGAGCAATCATCATCTTGACAGAATCAAGACGACCCCACCAAGAAAGGAATAGAGGATTCCAGGAAGAACACAAATGTTCAACTCTAGAAATAACTGCATTCATGTTAAGTCTGATAGAAGACGATATAGAGTTAGAGAATAGAAGACCAAGATATTTTATTTTAGTGTTATTCCAAGTAAAACCAGTGGACGTGAAAAAGTGCGGGAGACAAAACTTAGTTAACGGGAGAATCTCTGTTTTATCAGAATTAATCTTATAATCTGAGACTAGAGAAAACTTCTCGAATTCTGCTAACAATGCGGGAACAGAGGAGACTGGATCTGAGATAAATAAAAGAATATCGTCAGCATAAGCAGATAGTTTGAGTTGCTGTTCTCCGTATGGAAAACCAGAAATAGAGGAGTTATTGCGAATAGAGGAAAGGAAAGGTTCAAGAGCTAATACGAAAAGAAGAGGGGAGAGGGGACACCCCTGACGAACTCCACGCTGGAGCGTGAAAGAGGAGGTGAGTTGACCATTGGCAAGAACTGAAGCTTTGGGCATGGTATATATCAAAGAAATAAAGGAAATAAACTTAGGGCCAAAACCATGCCATTTCAGGGAGGCAAGCAAAAAAGACCAATCCACCCGATCAAAAGCTTTTTCAGCGTCTACTGAAATAGCCGCTAGGGGAATAGAAAGAGAAGCGGCTTTGTTTAGAACATTGAGGAACAGTCTAGAATTGTCTGAGGTAAGGCGACCCTTAACAAAACCACATTGCTCTTTCCCAATAAGATGTGACATGAAAGGATCGAGACGTAGTGCGAGCAATTTAGCGTTTATAGTCGACATTAACTAAGGATATTGGTCGGTAATTTTTACAATACTTGGGGTCGCGACCTTCTTTGGGAATTAGGCAAATGGTAGCGTCTTGAAAAGATTCCTGAGCAAGACCAGAAGAACAAAATGATTGGAAAAGACAAAGAAGTTTAGGTAAAAGGAGGTCAGAGAAATGCAAATAAAATTCTACCGGAAATCCATCAGGACCTGGTGTTTTGCCTTTTGTAAGGGAGGACAAAGCAGTGGAAAGTTCATGAAGGGAAAAATCCTTTTCGATGTCTGAGAAATGAAGTTGAGATGTATCAGGCTTTGGTAAACTATCAAGGTAGGACTGGAGAAGAGCAGGAGTAGGGGGTGCTTCTGGAGTGTATAAAGATTGATAAAAGGCTTGAAATTGATCTAGAATATCTTTATCTGTATGTAGGAGAGTATTCGTGGGGGAATAGATAGATTCGATAAAGGTACGTTCTTTACGAGATTTAAGGTAATTAGCAAGTAGTTTGCCCGATCTGTTACGACCACCGTAGTAGCGCGCACTACTTCGAAGGAGAAAGGAAGAGGCCGAGTCAGTGGAAAGTTTGTTGAAGGCAAGTTTGGCTCGAAGAAGCTCCGGGGACATGTGATTGGAGGAAGAGGTATAGAAGCGATGTTCCAAGATTTTGATACGGGATAAGGCAACCTTCCGCTTTTGAAGAAACTGTTTCTTCTTCTTAGGAACGAAATCTATAATGAAACCTCGAGCTGTGGCCATGAAATAATCCCAAAGGATATGGGGGGAAATGTGAGGATCAGAGTTGATATGGAAGAACTCATTAGTGAAAGAACGGAAGGAAGAGGAAAAATTGGGATCAGTAAGCAGGGAGAAATTGAATCGCCAACAAGAGGATTTAGGGAGAGGAGGAAGCAAGTCAAAATTTGTAAAAATAGGAGCATGGTCTGAAATTACAATAGGTTCAATAGAGGAGGACAAAAGATTTTGAGATAAGGAAGAGGATAGAAAGATGTAATCTAGACGAGAAAAAGAAGCATGGGGAGGAGAGAAGAAAGAAAAGTCTAAAGTGTCTGGGTGAGTGAGTCTCCAAGAATCTACAAGGTGTGTTTGGGAGATAGTGTCCAAAAACTGCTTATGGGGTTTATGGGGAACAAAGCGGGCAGAGGACTTGCGATCTAAAAAAGGGTCAACTATCTGATTGTAGTCTCCGCCTAGAAGAAAACAGTCATCTTTATATTGAATGCATTTGGAAGTGATTGACGGCCAAAAGGAAGGATCAAAATTGGTGGGACCATAAACATTAAACACAGTAATTGGGATTGCATTAATAAGTAATTTAGCTAAAACCCAACGACCTTCGGTATCTTTTTCTTCTAATACAATCTTACATTTAAGTCTTTTATGAATTAAAACAGCAACCCCATTCTTTTTATGAGGCGCCGGAGAAAATAAAACAGTACCAACCCAATTCCTTTTCAACTTCAGGGATTCAAGTTCAGAGAGGTGGGTTTCTTGGGGAAGGGCAACATCGGGATTATAAGAAGATAGATGGGAAAATACTCTCTGCCGCTTAATGGTGTTATTAAAACCTTTCACATTCCATGAAACAACTCTAAATATGAAAACTGGGTATACATGTTAAATTCAGAAAGTGCAAACAATACTTTAATAATAACAGACACAGCATTAAAAGGCTAGAAAAGAAGAAAGATGGAAGATGAATGAAAAAGGGGAAAGGGGAGGGACGGGATAAAGGAAAGGAAATAGAACTAGCAAGGGAAATGAGAGGAAAAAGCCAAAGAAGACAGTACAAATCCATCAGGACGACTGCAAGGAACATACCTGAAAGGGGAGTACACAAGGAAGATGGGGAAATGGTGACGCGTAACAAGACGAGTCAGGCCAGGAGCAGAGACACAACCGCCCCGGGCTCCCACAGAACCACAGACAGGAATGGTACAGGATGATGGGAACAAGGAATACATACCTACAAGAGGGAATAAAGAGGACGGTTAGGTACAATAAAACGATACATTATACAGCGTACGAACTAAAAACACACAATAACAAAATATTAAAGAAAGGTGAGTAGAAATGCAACAACAGGAGCTATTGAAAAACAAAATAATGCAACAGGAACTAATGAAAGATAATGGGAGCATATAAAGATAAAACAAACACAAGGATTAAAAGAGCATCCAAAACTGAAATCAAGATTTCTTCAAGTTCGGTCAGCCACTAGTAGAAGGGGAAGTTTCCATTCCTCCGTTATTTTTCAAGAGGATGAAGTTTCGTAGTTCATCAGGATTGTGAAATGTCCAAGTCTTGTTCTGGTGGGTGACTCTAAAAGTACAGGGGTGGAACAAGCCATAACGTGCTCCAAGGGAGCGCAAGGAGGGATGAAGAGCTAGGAATTCCTTTCGTCTAGAGGCAGTAGCATTAGAGACATCCTGGGTCAGGAATACACGTTGACCAAACCAGGAAAGCTGGCGCTTGGCTCTAGCTGCAGTAAGTATGGAGAGAAGGTCCGTGAATTTCAAAAAGAGGATGATGACACCACGAGGTTTTGTCGAGGTAGTTGTGCGTGGACCCAATCTGTGGGCTCTTTGGATGCTGATGGACGTAGATGGCGGCATGTCCAAACGTTTGGGGGGAAATGATGTGAAGAAGGATGGATCGTCGCCCTCAAGTGATTCAGGAAGGCCATAAATACGGAGGTTGTTCCTCCTGTTGCGATTTTCCAAGTCCTCCGTATGTTGTTGAAGAGATAGAACAGTTTTTTCCAAAGAAGCAATACGTTGTGAATTGGCTTGTACGTCAGGAATTTGCTGTTCGAGTGAGGAGATTCGGACGTCCATGGTCGACCATTTGTCCTTTAGGAGTTGCATGTCTTTACTCGTTTCCTCAATAAACGGACGCAATGCACGGATTTCTTCCAAAATTAAGTCAATGGAGGTTGGAGAAGGAGACTTATCTGGTGAAAGAGGATCCTGCTTTAGTCGCTTGGAAGAGGACGCAGGAGGTGAAGATTTGCTGGAAGTGGACTGCACAGTAGAGGAACGATGGGGAGGAGAGGTCGCCATTGTGACAACTTGTGAGGGTGCGTCCAGCCTAGTAGAAGGACTTTGAAGAACACTCGTAGAGGGAGTAAAAACAAATTTTGGTTTGCGGAGTCTGACCATGAGTGAGAAACCAATTCAGTGATGGAACAAGAATTAGAAGTGTGGAAGTGACACTTCGTCCAGGAAAAACCAGTCCAAATTAGCCGCTATAAGCTCAAACCACCACAGAAGAGACAGCTGTCCGAGGATGATGATGGGGCCCTTAAGAAAGTCCAGCCAGAAACAGAGCACAACATTTGACGTTGAGGTGTAGAAGAGAGCAGCAGTGCGTAGCGTAAAGAAGAGTCATAAAATGGGGGAGGCACGGACCGCCATGAGAGGAACAAAACGCCAACACTGTAGAGCTCCGTCACTCTGAGAGGCTGGGGCCACCACACAAAGCAACAGCCCTCACAAATGGAAAAATGCTGCCATTCCACCAAGGCGCTGTGACAATATTGAGGATGCGTCATGAACTCATTGAAAAATATAATTGAGGGTTATAGAAGGGCCCAACAAACCATCACAAGGTAAGTAAATGGAAGTCTCTGGAATTACTGTTGAAGAAACATAGTGTAGGATGGCAGAAGAGGTATTTGTTAAAATACTGCGCAGTTTGTGAAGAAAGAAAGGCTCACCATAATAGGGTGCAATGGGGATAGGCGTTGCAGGTCATATTCACCTCATAGGTCGAGGTATTACCTTGGGAGAGCCACAGGGAGCGCCGTTGGTGCGGAGGATCAACCTTTGAGGAGGCGCCGATATGCCTGTGAGGAAGCCGCGGCTCTGTAATCAGCCGCGGCACGTCATGAAATGGCGGCCGTCCGATGCGCGACGTTCGCGTCGCGAATTCCTGCACAGGGAGACTTGAGAAGGGCTGCAAAGATCACCCCTCGGCTCTCCGTGATGTCCGACGCCTAAAAACGGCAAACTGCATGAGAAACGGTTCCCGTTACATGCGGGAATCTGTGAGGAGGTCCGATGGTGCGGCGGAGCTCTGCAGCTAGCCGGCCATCTTGCTCGGCGTCCAGACCACGCCCCCACTGCCCAAGATTTGAAGCCCCTGGAAACCCCCAAACGATGTCTTTAACTTTTGTGTGGTGCATAAACAAGGTCTAGCAACAGAAAACCACAAAGTATGGGGGCCCAGCAATAACAATTATGGCATTGGCATACACTTGCTGCTTTCGAAGGCGAGGCTACGCGGCCATTGGTGTCAGGTTGCAGTGAAGCTCGGCTCGGTTTCAACTGGGCCACACTGCTTACATTGGCGTGAGTCCGAAGTAGGTCCTGCTGTGATGTCACAATGGGCAGATGAGGGGGATGCGCAGTTGAGCATGGAGACACTAATTGTCTGCGCATGCCCTATGACCTTTTCTCGGTAAATGCGGCCCCCAAGGAGACACCACAACAGCAGTGATGGCGCTGAGTCCGTGACTGCTGTTGGGGCCCGCAAGGAAAAGTCTGGCGGGCCGCAAATGGCCCGCGGGCCGTACTTTGAGTACCGCCGCCGTAGAGAATTCCCATAGCAGCCCAGGTTCACACCAGAACATGGGCTTCTACGGGAATTCACAAGGGTGTATTATCAAGCCCATTATCGCTGCTTTTGTGGCAGTTTTTTGCCGCTAAAGCAGCAATAATGTTAACGCTGTTTCTTGATAATATGCCCCTTTATCCCTGATTTTGAGAGGCCTGATGCATGGCACTGACAGAGTTGCCCTGAGCATAGCTGTCCACTGTGAGTGGAAAAGGGGATGTATGGCACTACGACGCGGTGTTTACACCGCACTACCATTACAACGCAGGTATCACAATGCAAGTCGTTACAACGACTTGCGCTGTAGGGTGCTGGACTTAGGAATAGTACGATTTACTATTCCAACTCCAGCCTACGCAACAGTAGGGAAGGTGTTGGAATAGTAAATCTACTATTCCTTAGTCTCTAGCGCCATCCAGCGCAAGTCGTTCTAACAACTTGCCTTGTGATACCTGCGTTGTAATGGTAGCGCAGTGTAAACATTGCATCGTAATGGATGTTCCCCGTGGAAAGGCCTGGCAAAGGTGTTGGAGAAGTATAGGTTCTTCATGCTGGTGAGTTTACGGGCTCTAGTAAGGCAAGAGAAAGTCATGTGGGATAACCCCGGATGGCGTTGGGTAGAAAGGTCAGTAGGAAACAATGAGTAGTGAAATAAACCCTCCTTAAAGTTTTACGCAGGGGGCGGCCAGCGAAACACCCATTGGAGCTGTGCAGGTAAATAACGTCATTCTGAGTCCAGAAGAGCGAATCCACCCGCAGCCATGGGCAGCTTTGGAGTCAAAGAGCTATCTCTGTAGGCGCCCCATCCCCAGGTCAAACGTAGCACATGTCGATGGGTCTGAAGAAGGAACGAGGGGTGAACAGGTGAAACTTTACAAAATAACACAATAACCGGGGTAGCTCTAGGAACACACAGATTGGCTAAGCAGAGAAGCCGGCAGTGATCCCAAGTTTTACATTTTCACTGCAGCTCAGACACCAACTGGGCATGTTTCTCTGACATCAAAGGGTAAGGCTTTGCCCTGAAAGACGATATTATAGCGAAGGTGACAGGCAGAAATAATTTTCTTTTTGACAGGCGCACGAGCTCTTCATGAAGGGGAGAAACCGTATACTATCTTACCTTCTTGCAGCATATGGTAGAGCTAGGTTGGTGAGCTGTCCTGGATTGCAGCCAATGGGCCCCATAATGTGTTCCTCTAGCCACTGCTACCTTTAGCCAGTACAAGGTTTTCAAGAGTAGAGCACATTGCCATGGGGGCTTCTAGTTTCACTTTATAAGATTTCAAGAATGTGTGCTGATGGCAGAACAACAAGACTACCAGAACGTGCCACTCGGGGGCAGCTCCTCCTGTGTCTTCCCCCCCATGCCCTACCCTGGCCAGTACCCTCAGTATGACCTATGCCCCTAAGACCACCTCACACTGTATTGTATTTTATTGTATTGTATGGCATACTTGTATAGCGCAAAACGGTCACCCAAAGGGTATCCTGGCGCTTGACTTGATCAGCCATACACAGCTTTATGCTACTTCGATTTTACGGCAACCTGGGAAAAAGGTGTGTTTTTAATCCTTTTTTAAAGGAGGAGAGATCCTCCTTACTTCTCAAGGGCAAGGGTAGAGCATTCCACAGCTTAGCTGCGGTGAACCTGAAGGAACGTCCACCCATCCGCTTCCTCATGATTTTAGGAATGAGCACCAAGCAGGCGGAAGAGGAGCGAAGGGATCTGGTGGGAATATACCAAGAGAACATCGTCTGCAGCGAAGATGGCCCCTGACCATGAAGAGCCCTAAAAACAAGGCATAGTGCTTTAAAATCAATACGCCGGGCAATTGGCAGCCAGTGGAGATCCATGAGCGCCGAGGAAGAGGAGTCGAGACGCCGTCTGGAAAGGGCCAGCTTAGCAGCCATGTTCTGCACCCGCTGCAGTTTACCCACTAGGGTGGATGGCGCGCCCAGAAGTAGCGCGTTGCAGTAATCGAGCCTGCTGTCTGGCTTCTGTCCCGTGTGGAGAAGCGTGACTCAATGGGTGGAGGAGTGTGGCTCAATGGTTAGAGCGGCAGACCCTGATGCAGAGATCTAGCCCGGGACCAGGGTTCAATTCCCGACGCGGCAGCTCTTGGACACAATTTCCCCGGACCTGATAATTCTCGCCTCGGTGCCCATTCCAATCATGGGTCCCACTCTGCAACTCTGGGCAGTAGCTTGCTTAATCTCCACAACGGCCCCCACAACGCTAAGGATTCCTGGCTTCACCTTGGGGGTGCCCAGGAGTGGACACCTCACAGGGAAAGGCCAGGATGGGTTCCACAGCGGTATGAATACAGCGCTACGAGACCTCAGGGTAGAAGTGCGCTATATAAAAATACAAAACACACACACAAAACACCCTCCAGTCTTGCTCGTACCACCCCTTCAGTCCGAGTGTGCTTGTGCCTCCTTGGGCCCCAGTCTAGTCTGTGGCTCCTTACGGTCCAGCCTGGCAAGTGCCCCCTCCCCGTCTTTATGCCTCAGTCTGGCTTGTAGCCCCCAGACACTTGAGTCTGGTGGGACACTGCTCATTGAAGCTTCCCTTTCTTCGTCAGATTTCTAATAATAGCCGGTCCCTAAACATCCGACTGACTGAAAGCCCGCAGACTCTGCGACCTCAGGGACCTGGGTTGAGAAGGCTTAGCTGCCCTCACCTGTCCCATGCAGGTGCAGAAGAGAGGGGTCTTGCACTCTGAAAAAAGGCCTCCCCTCATAGAGAGCACTATTCACAAGTGATAGGGAACACAACTCCCGATCTAAACAAACCATAATCTTATTATTTCACCAGATGAGTGCAGACTCAGCAGAGGTAAAACATGTTTAAGATAGCTCTGCTTGTTAGAAACTCCTTGTGGCATATTACCAAGGAATAGCGATATTTATTGCAAAATGCGCTTAGCACCTTTTTTTTAATCGCTGCCTATCGCTGGATATGTTGGGGAACATCCTTTACGACGCGGATGTTACCCCGCGCTACCATTACAACGCGTCTCTTACAACGCAAGTCATAACCACGACTTGCGCTGGAGGGTGCTCAAGGACAAGGAATATTTAATTTACTATTCCAACACCTTCCCTACTATCCACGGGGACTGGTGTTGGAATAGTAAATTAAACTATTCCTAAGTCCACACCCTACAGCGCAAGTCGTGGTAACGACTTGCGTTGTAAAACACGCGTTGTAACGGTATGCGTGGTAATAGCCCGCGTCGTACCGTCATACATCCGATATGTTAGCGGAGAAAACATGCTATTAGCAACATTTTTCTCCATTGTGCTAAAATATCCAGCGATAGCGACGAAATGCGTGGATATCGCTGAAAATGCAGCAATATTTACGCATTAGCGATGAAATGCTCTTAGCCATGTTATCCACCTCCCATTGGATAACATGGCTAAGAACTGGTCTGGGCAGGTGTTAGTATTTGGAGATATTCGTGCTTAGCACGAATATTTCCATCGCTACTCCTGCCTTGCTAATAGGCGATAGCGACGTTATCGACTGCTTTCAGTCGCTAACGGGTTGGGTATGCCCACTTTGCATGTCATTAGCGATAAACATCGCTGACATGCAAAGCGGGTCCCAAACCGCTCGCTATTGCCTAAAAGCTGTCGCTAACATCAGTTAGCGACAGCTTGCTAATAGGGCGATAGAATTATCGCCGCTTAGCGGCCAAAAACGTCCGCTAAAGCGGCGATAATTGCCTATCGCCCTGCTTGATAATATGCCCCATGGTTTTCCATTGCATTGTGGGGGCCATAATTTGTTTCTAGTGCAATGACACGAGGATGTGCATTACTGCAGAGCCAGTAGTCAACCATGCAATTGTGATGTGTTTGAGAGTGCACTGCTGAAGTGCACACCGCTGCTCTCATGTGAGAGCAGTGCTGTGATTGGGTGGGGACGGGAGAAGAGGAACCCTGAGGCGGCATCCGGCAGCAGCAGTGACGTAAGTTAGTTTAAGTTTTGTTAATATTATTACCTTCCATCCCTCCCCCTCCCCCCCCCCCCCGTACCACCCCACCCTCACTGTCCCACCAAGTGTTTTGACGGTAGCCCTGATTGGTGCCACTCAAGGCAAAATAAATCTTTCTTTAAAGTTAAAAGCCAGCAGCAGCGGAGGAAGAGCTGCAGCCGAGGGCCCCGCACTATACAACGTTATTTAGCAAAATGAGCCAATTGAAATGCAGCAGTGAACACTGGTACACCGCTGATGGCAGGAAAACAAGAATACCTGAACGAGCCACTCCAGGCAAAATTCACGTTCAGGTAGTCTTGTTGAAGGGCCTGGAGGGGGTCTTGGAGCCTGGAGGGGGTCTTGGGGTTAGAGAGGGGCCTGGAGGGGGTCTTGGGGCCTGGAGGGGGTCTTGGGGTTAGAGAGGGGCCTGGAGGGGGTCTTGGGGTTAGAGAGGGGCCTGGAGGGGTTCTTGGGGTTAGAGAGGGGCCTGGAGGGGGTCTTGGGGTTAGAGAGGGGCCTGGAGGGGGTCTTGGGGTTAGAGAGGGGCCTGGAGGGGGTCTTGGGGTTAGAGAGGGGCCTGGAGGGGTTCTTGGGGTTAGAGAGGGGCCTGGAGGGGTTCTTGGGGTTAGAGAGGGGCCTGGAGGGGGTCTTGGGGTTAGAGAGGGGCCTGGAGGGGGTCTTGGGGTTAGAGAGGGGCCTGGAGGGGGTCTTGGGGCCAGATTATTTATTAATTTATTAATGCATTTTTATATAGAGCGGACTTTACCCGAAGGCGTCAGAGCGCTTCACAATAGGAACACAAATGATACATGATGAGAACATTACACAGGAACTGATTACAAAAGTAGACAGAGAGTGGCCTGGAGGGGGTCTTGGGGCCAGAGAGGGGCCTGGAGGGTGTTAGAATAGAAATATTCATGTTTGCGCATTGCCCTATGTAGGTTAGCATTCGCGGCACGATTTTCTATCCAGGCGCCATTTTGAATCATGATTGAAACTAATCCTTTGTTATTTCTGAGAAAAGGCCCCTGTTATGTTTTGTTTCTGCAGTGTTGGGTTTTGCTTCACTAATGAATAGATTGTTCATATTAGCGCATACCTTTCTTACTAGAGAGAGGCCGTCTCCCACTTGTCTGGGGTTGGCGCAGGATGGAACGACCTTGGGTTGTATTAGGTAGTGTGAGATATGAGAACTGAAACGTATTTTTTTTATATTTCACTCTCCAGCTGCATCTGCTTAGAAAATTCCACTGTGGGCGTGCCTTCCTCCGGTCATGAAACGTACATAATGTATCTCTATGCTTGCTGATGTCAGTCCCTCTGCAGCACTCCTGAGCGACTGGGCAGACCGGGCTCCGCTCTGAGTGCACCTCGATAAACAGATATTGGTTTGTATTCTCTACTGTCTGACCGACTCTTCATTAGTATGGAAGGCTGAGAGGTGGTCATGAGTGACCTGGGTGACCCTAATCGGGCCACTTCCTTCAGTTGGTGCCCGAACAGGTACTCCTTTGGGTGATTGACCCATCCCCTTCCGCAGACGGGAGGAGGTCGAGGCTATTGTTGGGTCAGACGGACGGTTCAGGGATCTCTGCACGAGGAGTGTGAGAAATTGGCCTGGCATATGCTGTCCACTATTCTAGTGGGCACCTTGCACCAGTCCAAACGACCCCTTATTGATGGTAGGTTAAATACAACCTTTATAGAAAGCTATCCTAGTGGTAGCTGTGGAGAGCAGCCTTCAGGCTAAGTCTCGAAGGAATGTAAAGCAGCTTGTTTTACCAGTCTATAATCTCATGAATGACCAAATGAAAGGAGAACCAGGTATATATATAAAATATATGTATTTATTCTAAACACACCCTACTAGTCTCTTTCTGAGGCAAGAGGTCAAAGCACATACGTTACACTTAATATCACACAGTAAATTAGCACAATATATGTTGAGCCCTAGGGGCGTGCCAAACCATATATTAAGAAAGTGGTATAAGAACCATGACTTGACTAGACACAAGGCCTAGAGCCTGTAGAATCTCCGGGACCCCAAGGAACCACCCATGGTAGTGCCACAGGGGACCCACGGGGGACGTGTGCAGTGTGAGAACACAGCTGCGAGATGCCGTTAGCTTCTATGGGGAAAGTTGCGGTTGGAATTTTAAAGTTAAAGGACACTTGGGAGAGGACTTTGAGCAAACCCCTTTAGACTTAGGGGGTTCTAGGGCCAACACCCACGGGAGCACCATAGTCCTCGAGTTACCTCACCCAGGGAAGCCGGGTGCATAGATGTTAAATGATGTCTGCAATCATCATTGATTTCAATGGTGACCTGCTGCAATGTGCTGCTGCCGTAGAGAAGAAAAGTGTCCGGGGTGATCCAAACCTGGATCGAAGATGTGAAGAACCTGAAAGCAGAGGGGACAGAGTCTGGGTCACTTACCAATGACCATGGGCACGATAGACGAATGCCCACCGATGTCGGGTGTTTCAGGGATAAAGAGATGAAGCTTGACTCTGCAGCCATGAGGACCAGGAGGCATCGACGACAACCAGAAGCTGGATTCGAGCTGTCCCACAAAGGATGTTGAGTGCTGCGGTGTCGGTGCTTGGATTGAACCCAACAAGCCTTGGCAACAGCAACCCACGCAGAAAAGATGCTTCGATGAGGACCAGCAAGGTCCGGGGGACTCCCCAAGAAATGGAGTGTCAGGGCACATCTGGAGCAACCAGGGAAGCCCAAGGGAAGTTAAAGTTGCCTTTGCAGAGACCCACCAGTCGACGAACTAGGGATCGCGAAGGGACCTCGAGAGAAAACACAAAGGGCCAGCTCACGGAACACTCGTGGAGTGTAGGCTGGCAATCTTCGGTGGAAAAGGTGCTCGGGTCAGGGCTACAAGTAACCCAAAGCTCAGCTTCAGGGGTCGCCTCAAAGCTGATCTTCTGCAAATGGTCGCAGTGTCCAGGGGTTCCGGTTGCTTTGTCTTCCACAAGGGATACAGGCCTCAGAATTGCTGAGTACACAGATGTAAAATGTAAATGTAAATTGATACTTGTATAGCGCACTACTCACCCGCAAGGGTCTCAAGGCGCTTGTACGAATACCGCTGTGGAACCCATCCTGGCTTTCCCTGTGAGGTGTCCACTCCTGGGCACCCCCAAGGTGGAGGCCAGGCATCCTTAGCGTTGTGGTGGCCGTTGTGGAGATTAAGCAAGCTATTGCCCAGAGTCACAGAGTGGGACCCATGATTAGAATAGGCACCGAGGCGAGAATTATCAGGTCCGTGGAATTTTTGAGCCCAAGACCCGCCGAGGCGGGGAATTGAACCCTGGTCCCAGGCTAGACCTCTGCATCAGGGTCTGCCGCTCTAACCATTGAGCCACACTTCTCTGGGTTTCGACCTCAGAGATGACAGAAACCCACCTCCTGTGTTGCAAAATTCTTCAGAGTCCGGCGGGAGCTTCGGAGATGCAAATGGGTCAGATGCGTCTTAGGTGCCTGCCAAGCAGGGGAGTAACTCCTTTACTCCAAGGGAGATTCTTCAGTCATCTAGAGCATTGTACATCATTGAGTTCCAGGATTCTGTATCAGAGTTTCGTCCAGGTAAATCTAAAATCCCTTAGCCAGGGGTTCCTACCTTATACCCAAGGAAGGGGTTGGACAAACTCTAGGGACCCACCTATGGGAGGGTTTGGAAAGAGGGGTGGCTACACCCATTTCCTTTGACCAGTTTCACACCAGAGCAGGGGCTGGTAGCCCCTGTGACCGGTTTGAGCTGGACTATGCACAGGGACACCAAATGTGCCCCCAGTGCAGACTTCAAAGCACTCTTGGAGTGCACCCACCCAGCCACAATACACTAAAGCCTGTCTAGGAGATGGTGACACCTCCCTGTGACAGGAAACCTATTGCCCAGGCCTCCTGCCAGAGTTTCATTCAGCAGAAGGAGGTCAGACTTGTGTCTGTGGCTGGCAGCATCCATCCTGTGATGCCAGGGCTCTGTTAACTGGTACCAGGTGTACCGGTGCTGTCATGTCTCTCCCTCTAGAAGTGTGGGATCATACTCCCACACCCGTTACTGGTGTTGGGTATGATTTCAAGGTGTTTGACACCAAAAACGACATGTTTCCGTGCAGCCATCCCAAATTTAGCATTTACTGTGAGGATGTAATGCACTTAGGAGTATATGGTTTGGCTGCATCACAAACAACGCCGGAATCAAGATTCTGAAAGTTGCAGAGGGGCCCTGCTCATTCATGGGCACCCTCTCACATGAAACCCAGCACCTTGCCTTCTGGATTGTTAAGGCCTGCCATAGGGGTGGCTGATAGGTTTACATGTGCAGTGAACCTATATCTCAGTAAGGGGCGCATGCACCACCTTACCTAGGCTGTAGTAGCAGACCTATGGTGTCATTTTGAAAGGCTTCCCAGGGTTGGCATAATACATGCTGCAGCCCCTGGTAGGCCTCTGGGGTACCTATGTCCTGGGTACATAGTGTACCATATACTAGGGACTCACAAAGGTACCCTAGAATCCAATCTGGAGTGTACCTAAAGTACATGTAATCAATTTAAAGGGGAAAGCAGATAGACTGGGGTACTGAATAACAGGATCCCAGCCAAACTAAGTCGAAAACCAGCAAAACACCAGGAAAAAAGTGGGGGCAACCATGCAGTCAGATTCCACCTTCCTACAGTAGGGTCTTAGCAAAATATGGAATTTGTGTTGCCGTTGTTGTTCTGCAGATGCCCGGTTGGAAGAAGCCCAGCCGGCGCCTATTGAAGGTAGCCCTAACTTTGATATGTATGTGAAGCCTGGTCTTGGCCCTATTATGTTTAGTACACTAGGGCACACATATACGAGGGACGATGCTGAGTTGTAGTGACCTTTGATGAGCAAAAGATTCTGGGGCATATTACCAACGATTAGCGATATTTATCGCTAACTAGGCTTAGCAACACATTTTTTATCGCTAAGCATCGCCGGAAATTATCGCTGAGATAACTTGCTATTAGCAAGGTTTATCTCCAAAGCGATAATTTTTCTGGCGATAGCGTGAATATCGCTGAGAATACAGCGATATTCACGAATGAGCGACAAAATGTTCTTAGCCATGTTATCCACCTCCCATTGGATAACATGGCTAAGAACTGGTCTGAGCAGGCGTTAGTTTTTGGAGATATTTGCGCTTAGCGCGAATATTTCCAACGCTACGCCTGCCTTGTTAATAGGCGATAGCGACGTTATCGACTGCTTTCAGTCGCTAACGGGTTGGGTACGCCCACTTTGCATGTCATTAGCGATAAACATCACTAACATGCAAAGCGGGCCCCAAACCGCTCACTATCGCCTATAAGCTGTCGCTAACATCAGTTAGCGACAGCTTGCTAATGGGGCGATAGAATTATCGCCGCTTGGCGGCCGAAAACGCCGCTAAATCAGCGATACTTGTCTATCGCCCCCTTTGGTAATATGCCCCTGGGTTTTTGCAAGAACAGTTGTTTAAAAGATTAAGTAGGCAGTCGATGTTTGATTCTCTTCGAACTTGGCAGAAGGAGGCTAGGCAGAGACGATTAAAGATGGAGAGGGACTCACAAAAAGGTAACATACAAACATTGACCCAGAAAGCTGTAGCTTATGAAAGAGAAAAACAGGAGACTGGAGTTGAATGTGAAGATAGAAGGTTTTGGTTACATATTGATAAATCTTACTTGGCCCAAGAGGAAAATGATACTTTTGTGGAGGAACTGTTAGATACTCGACCCCAACCTCCGTGTGCCCCTCAGAGGATATACCCCATTGTTCCATTACAGAGACAGCAGCCTGTTTCGTCTGCTTTGGCTGTTCCTATGTCCATGGCTTTTGTTTCAATGGCTTCGGCTACTGTCCCTCCCGCCCCTTCTTCGTCCTCGCTCTCGTTGACGACGGTAACCTGTAATGCTTCTACTGCTCCAACTCCTTTATCTTCAGTTCTTTCTCCTCCAGTGCAAGAGTTGATAACGATGGTGCCCAATACCTCTGTTGCTTCTCCTTCTATGGTTTTTCATCCTCTGACACTTTTAACAGCTGAGACGCCAGTGCGTGGGTTTGAGGATAGAGATTGGGAGAAATTTAGGGAGCAAATGGGTCCGCTCGTATGTTCTGATGTAGGAGTAGAAATGAAGGTTGTGTTAGCAAAGCAGGCCATGCAGTGGGTTTCTAATCAGGTTTATAGCGCTGAGGACATTTGGCAAGTTATGCGTGATTTTGAGCCTTTTTTACAGCAGTATGTTCTTCAACACATGTCCACTGCGCTAATTGATCTTTGGCATACCCACTTTGGAATGGAGGTCCCACAAGTGTTGTTTGATATTAAGGACCATGTTTATTCAGCTGATTTGGTTCCTGGGTAGGTGTTTTAAAATATTGCTAATATTGTTGCTTATCAACTTCGATTATTTGAGAAAAGTTCCACCAAAATTGTTCAGTCTCAGTTCCCTATGCGTGAAGTCCACCCGATTTATCATCCAGAGATACCTGTGTTAACGGATCAGCTCGATAATGTCACTAGAGGAGCCGTAGCAACGAAGGAGTATGCAGCTCCTGTGGGGCAGAAAGGAAAAGAAAGAAGGCTAGGTTGGTCAACACCCCCACTCAAGAGAGGAGTGTGGGTGCCTCCCAATTTGGGAAGTGGGACCCTCACACACCCAGTTGGGTGCCATGCTTCATCATAGGGCTTGCTCCTCGTCAGGCCGGTGATGAAATGCCTAACGGGCACCCTATGAGGGGCTGTTTGTTGGAGATCTTTTTCCCAAGCCGTATGGGTGAAGTGCGTGTTTGGGGCCTATTGATGTAGATGTGAAGTGATGTGTGGGAAAATAAAATGAGGCGAGTTGGTGCTCCAAAATGAGTTTATTCTGCGAGCCCACTCGTCTCAATTAAAACCAACAGGGAAGTCACTGACGAATATAATGGTCGGGGGTAATGTTGTGAAAGAGGCGCTCTTGTGGTTTGGCAGCCTGACCTTCGACTACCACCATTTTAACTGACTTTAGTGTGTTATTTTACCCTAGCATGGATGTTGGACTTGGCCTTTTTTGCAGGTTCACCACTAAACTTTTTGCATTTCTCCCAGCCTTTTTCTCTGTGTAGTGTTAGTGGTTTTAGGTCCCTGGGCACTTTAGCCCAGTGGTCCAGTGTAAAGTGTGTGCACTCTCTGTTACATTTAGTAGGGAGTGAGAGTAGCCTGCCCTCCCATAGGAATGCATGGGGGATTCCCTGCTCAGTGTGTGCCAGTGGTAATTCCTGTTATGAGAGGAGCAGTATGGTCAAGTCTGGTATGTATGAAATTGTGAGAATAAATGCTGTGCAATGGTGTGCGCAGATTTATTATGACTATGTGAGAAATGCCACTTTTAGAAGTTGTCATTTCTGTGTGCTATGTGTCCGCCAGCCTGGTGTGAATTGCATGTCTGGTTTTGGAGGGACAGGGCAGGCTGAGCCAGACGTGGGTTGAATAGAGAGATCTGCAGTTGGAGTATGGGGAGGGGTGACCCTTTGATCTGAGCAGGGCTGTGCCTGGCAAGGTGACTGATGGCTCCACCTCCCGCTGTGCGGCTGATGGCAAACCCCCTCTTCCTCAAGGGAAGGATACAGCCTTGTAAACAAAGGGCTCCAGGGCCACACAAAACTGGTTCTGGCTGGGTTCAGTGACTTGTGACTTTTGAAAAGAAAGTCTTTTGGTGGTATAAGTAAAGGGGCTGTGACCCCATGAAATTGTTCAGTTCCACGGTGCTCTTCTAGGTTGATGTGCTGTTACTGATCCTGCTGGGGCATGCTGCTGCTGGGACCAAGGAGGAACTGCCATGAGGGCTTGCCTCCCTGGGCCCTGCATTGCCCCCTTGATTGCTGAGGACTTTTGCTTTAGGAGCTATGGCTCTCTGCACCATGTGAGCGCTATATTTTAATTCTTTCCTGGAGGAAGAACGTGTTACTTCTGGATGCCAAGACGAACCTCTGTCCGTGTAACTAGAGGGAAATAACTTTCATCCATCTTGCTGAAGCAACTACCCAAGGGCCTAATTCGAGCTTGTCTCCTGCTGAAGTCTCAGGGACATTAGACTTCACCCATCAGCCGTTCGGATTCCTATTTGAGGGTAATTCTCCTCGCAGGTGAGGCCTCTGTTGAAAATTTCAGAGCCTTTGGTTCTACTGCGGGGAACGCGGGCTGAAAGTTATCGATATCGCTATTGTGGGCCGCCGCAGCTGAGGAGCTGTTGCCGCTGAGAGCCCCTATTTACCTGTGTTACCAAAGTCATCGTTATCGCTATTGTAGGTCGCCGCAGCTGAGGAGCTGTTGCCGCTGAGAGCCCCCATTTGCCTGTGTTACCAAAGTCATTGTTATCGCTATTGTGGGCCGCTGCAGCTGGGTAGCTGTGGCCCCTGGGTGCCCGCATTTGCCGTCCTACGAGAATCATCGCTATCGCTGGCTGTTGCAGCTAGTGAGTTGTGGCCGCTGAGTACCCGCATTTGCCGTACTACCAGAATCCTCGCTATCGCTATTGTGGGCCGCTGCAGCTGAGGAGTTGTGGCCGCTGAGTGCTCGCATTTGCTGTACTACGAAAATCATCGCTATCGCTGTTGTGGGCCGCTGCAGCCGAGGAGCTGTGCCGCTGAGTGCCCGCCTTTAAGCCCCGTACTTTCACAGCTGTGCAGCACTTAGTGCCAGCTGCAATGTTTAGACCATGCAATTGGGCACGTGGATTCTGCTGCATTGGCAGCCGCCCTGACACTTTGGACATAGGGCCTTTTGAGCCCCGTCGAGAAGGCTAGTTGGTCAGGGGCACTGTTAGGTTTGTAGGGATTAAACCCAGATCTGTTGACTGGGTGTGAGTGTTTGATTGGTTCAGATGCTCCATCCAACGCCACCCCCTTTTGTACCACTTTGTTCACCATAAGTTGGCAGGGTATGCTCAGACGTGAGTCCCTTGCTCACTTTGCCACTGGATATAAGCAAGCCGGGCTGAAGACGGCTGAAATGCCAGAAACCGGTCCTCGTAAACTTGTTTCCGGTCCAGGGAAGGCATGGCTTGGCAGTTCGGGCTGGACTGTTCCCATGAGGCACAGGGTCAGACTGATTTGCATGTCTGAACTGGGGTGGCAGAGTGGGCTAAAGAACGGTGATGGAGTAAACCCAGATCTTTTGACTGGGTGTGAGTGTTTGATTGGTTCAGATGCTCCGTCCATCGCCACCCCCTTTTGTACCAGGTTTGTAGGGTGCCAGGCCCTAATGTGATGGATGTGGTGCTAGGAAATGTGATTTATGTAGTATGATTTACGCACCCTGTTTTATGCCTCTAAATGTGATTTATGATTATGAGGTTTTGCATACTGTATTTATGTTTGAGTTATCCCCTACTGTGGTTTATGCTAGTGAGATTATTTCCTAAGGTGAGTTAAGCTTAGGAGTTTATGGACTAATATGTTTAGGCTTATGAGGGGGCATATTATCAAGAAACAGAGTTAAAATTATCGCCGCTTTAGCGGCAGAAAACTGCAGCTAAAGCGGAGATAATGGGCTTGATAATATGCCCTTGAGAATTCCAATAGAAGCCCATGTTCTGGTGTCAACATGGGCTTCTATTGGAATTCTCCATGGCATATTATCAAGCACATTATCACCGCTTTAGTGGAATTTTTCTGCCGCTAAAGCAGCGATAATTTCAACTCCGTGCTTGATAATATGCCCATAAGTTGGCGCAGGATATATTTCACGCGTAATGTGATACTGTGCATAATATGATTTATATTACAGGATGATGCTGAGTCCAGTGTTTGCCAGTAATTACTGGTTGTATTCTGTGCTTATTATATAATCTCCATTTACTATCTTTACTAAGTGATGGTTCTGACAGTGGTCCAAGTGGCCTTGTCCTGTGTATATAATCCCCTGTAAATATTGCCCAGTACTAGTTGGCACAGGGTATATTGTGTGATTACTATTCTAATGTGGTTTATGATAATACAAAGGCTATATTTGATATAACCTTGTGTTGAGTACCTTTTGTAGTATGCCTCGTATGTTGTTGCTGTGTGTGTGTTGTTAAAATGCCTCCGGGATAAGCCTGACTGCCGTGCCATGCTACCAAGCGGGTGAGCAGGGGTTTTCTTGGGCGTGTAACTCCCTTGCCCTGACTAGAGAAGTGGTTTCTGCCTGGCTTTGGCGCAAGCCCTAGCCAACCAGAAATCCCATTTCTAACACTGGATATATGAGATGGTCCTGCATGTGCCTGCTTCTCTCCTCTCTTGTAATCTTGTCATATGGTCTTTTAGTGAGAGCTGTCAAGGAGTAGAACAGTACATTTCTATTATAAGTGCTTACTATTGGCTTTGCCTCATGTCATCTTGTTTTCTGACTTTTGCCGTGCTTCTGCGTGCACAGTGCTTGCAAGTTGTTTGGGTTATGAGAATTATGCTTACTATTGGCTTTGACAGGGCCTCATGTCATCTTGTTTTCTGACTTTACCTTGCTGCAGTTTTTGTGCATGTACAACAGTGCTTGCAAGTTGTTTAGGTTAATTATGAGTTCTTACTGTTGGCTTTGACATGGCCTCATGTCATCTTGTTTTCTGACTTTGCCTTGTTTGTTAATTATGAGTGCTTACTATTGGCTTTGACATGGCCTCATGTCTCACTTTGCCTTGCTCCTGCATGCACGGCAGTGCTTGCGATTCATATTCAAGGTCTTTCTTCTCCTCACTCGTTTTTCGCACCTCACCGACCAGAGTGAACTGGAATATGTTGTGGGAAGTGTCTGTGGAATGTGGAACTCTGCCTCGAAGTCAAAATACGGGAGCTTGGCCAGCCTCCGTCTTGACCTTGACGCAGACTGGTGCAGCCAGCTCGGTTTCTTCCAATGAGAAGGGGATGAGGTTTTCTAGAAGCTTTGTCTTACGTTGAGTAATGGTATTTTTTTTTTGTAGTAAAAGTATGTTTATTAGACCATTGGTCTCCAAACAAAATACATATTACAATAAATAAGTTAAAACATGTATAAAAAATTCCACAGATACTTTAAAAAGAGACACATTTTCATACAGCACCACACCCAATATTGTAATCAGCAATACAGTCAAGCTTTAACTTAGGGATAGCGTTCCACACTAGACACAATTTTCTAGAGCGTGACCTACTGTTACTTCATGCCAATTTCTATCCAACCATATTTGGTTCCAACAGAGTCCTTTTTACCACATTCATATATTTTGCCATGGCGATTGCTATATCAAGATTTGGCATGTCGGTAAGTAGGTTAATTGCTAAGAGGCGCTCAGTTATACCATATTTTAAAAACAAGGGTCGCAAAAACAGTTTCCGCTGTGACACCCATTTTTGAAAGTCTAGTAAGATATGTAGATTATCACACTTTTTTTTGTAACTCTTTTTGTTATTGATAAAGAACAAACAGACAAGGCAATAAAAAGCAGTACAGCTGGATATGCGTTCAAGAAGGAAGGAAAGTGCATTACAGTATAATACAAAGAATCATTAGTGCAGGAGGGGGGGCAGGGGAGAAACCAGAGTCAAAAAACATATAGGCTAAACAACACTAGGAATGTCGGGTCAGGGGGAAAGAGGAACATCCGGAATATCTGCAAGGGGAGGTGTGCATATATCTCCAGGGTAGGAGTTCCATTGACCCCAGATTTTACCCCACTTCTTAGGTCTGCCCCGCGCCACATACACCGTCTTCTCTCTAAACATACACCAGTCCATGTTCTCCTTCCAAGCAGAGACCGTGGGCGGCCTCTGGGAACCCCACAACTGCGCAATGTCTCTCTTGGCAACCATATTCCCAAGGGTCGCCCACTGCGTCTGTGCCACATCATAGTCATTCGGTTCCCATACATTCGACAGACAATGCCTGGCTTCAGGCGACAGCGCGACACCCGTGACCTCCGCCATCACAGCATGTACTCGAGTCCAAAACACAACCACTTCCGGACACTCCCAAATTATATGGAGGAAAGTACCAAGTAAACCACAACCACGTTTACACAGCCCATCCACAGAATAACCCATACGAATCAGGCGAGGGCCAGTCACATAAATCCTATGCAGGATCTTAAGCTGGACGAGTCGGAGACGGGACGGAATTGCGACCTCCTTAGGTGAGGATATCGCCGACTGCCAGTCCTCGTCATCCAACTCTAAACCGTCACTGGTCCAGACCTCCCTGAGTTGCGCCAACAGGTCCGCTCGATCGTTGATCAATTTCTTATATATCAAAGAAATAGTGCTGTCGGGCACATAGCCATCAAGCACCCGATCTTCAAATGGGGATGATTCCGGGATGTCGATACCTTCAGGAAAAACCGAACTCAACGCGTGGCGAATCTGCGCATAACGGAAGAATTCCCTGTCGCTCAGCTTATATTCTACCTTCAAAGCCTCAAAATTCTTAATCCTGCCCTTGGCCCAGAGATCACTCACCCTAAAAATACCAATCATATCCCACTTCTCAAATCCTTTTGTCTTCCACAGGCTACCCAATCTTTCAGACGCATAGAGCGGAGTCGCCCGGGTCAGTCGATCCCTCCATCCCATTGCCGCATTCGCACAGTGCCACACTCGCCCCGCTATCTTAGTGGGTCCCGAAAGTTTCCCTACAGCAGATTTGGAATAAAGCGCCCTATTATAATCCCCACCCGGTAGCAACCACTTATCCATCTCGAACGCAGGATTTAACGCTGGACCATACATTCCATGATTAATCGCTCCAGGCTGAGAGGCCCAATAATATCGCCTGATATCCGGAAGTGCAATACCGCCGTCATACCAGGGAAGCGTCAGCTTGGCGAGGGCAATACGCGAATGCCCATCCCATATCAACCGTCTCTGCAAACTCTCCACCTCCCGAAAATAGCTCGCCGGATTTACGTCAAATGTGTTCTGGAGCGCTTATAAAAAACGCGGCAAGGACATCATTTTGAAAAGAGCTGCACGCCCGAGGGGGGATAGCGGCAACCTGCGCCAGCCCACAACATCAGACTTTAACCGTTGGAGCAGAGGAAGCAGATTGCGATCGCAACGAACCCCGGGGTCTAACGTTATAAAGACCCTCAGATACTTAAATCCCATCTGCGTCACCTGGATGGGACACCCGCGCGGTAAAGGAGGGATGTCACCCGAGAGCACATGGACTTGGTCCAATTAATCACAAGGCCGGAGTTCCTTCCGAACGAGTTTAGCACACCAAACAATACAATCAACGACTTCCGAGGAGACGTGAGGTACAACAAAATGTCGTCTGCATAGAGCGATATGCGGTCCTCAAATTCCGGGGTCCACTGAATACCCCTCATCGATGGCTCCCATCGCAGCCAGGCAGCTAGAGGTTCCAAGGCAAGGGCAAAAAGAAGCGGAGACAACGGACATCCTTGCCGCGTACCTCTCCCAAGAACAAAGGACTTAGACACCCGACCATTCACCACAATCTGCGCTAATGGTTCCTCATACAAAAGTTTCACCCAGCCTATGAAACCAGGACCAAAACAAACTTCGCCAGAGCAGCCCAAAGGTACGGCCATTCCACTGTATCAAAGGCCATAGTAGCGTCCAAGGAAGCCAAGATGGCCGGTTCACGCAGTGACGCCGCTCTCGCGAGAACGCCATGCAAGCACCTCAAGTTCAGTGCTGTATTGCGATGTGGAATGAAACCGGATTGATCCGAATGAATCAAGTCACTGATTCCTTTTATCAAGCGGTTTGCCAGCAACTTTGCGAGGATCTTGGGTCCCGCATTCAGAAGCGAAATAGGCCTATAGGACGCACAGCGATCCCGCGGCTTCCCTTCCTTATGAATCACCACAATGGTCGCAAGACGCTGATCACGAGGAAGGGAGCCAATGTCTCGCGATTCTAGGAACATATCACGAAGATATGGCGCCATTTTGTCAGGACGCAGCTTGTAAAGCTCGATGGGAAGACCATGGGGGCCCATTGCTTTTCCCGAACGGACAGAACGAATAGCGAGTGCCACCTTGTCAACCGAAAGTGCTGCGTCCATCAAGTCTCTATCTGAGTCTGACAGACAAGGCAACGCAATGTCTCGCAACAACAAATGGGAGTCTTCCTCAGGTCTATTGGAAACTGGGGAATACACATCTCGAAAATGTTCAGCAAAACACTCTCAACAGGGTCAGTCACTCGCACTCCATCAGTTCTCTCAATCACAGGAACCACACGACTCGCCCTCTCCTTTCTATCTAACCACGCAATCAGTTTCCCAGCCTTATCTCCCACATCACACAGCCGTCCCTGCTGCTCTCTACTCATAACTTTAGCGGCGTCTGTTACCAACGCCCGATAATCAAGTTGTTTAAGACTGAGGACATGAACCTTGTCACGAGTAATACCTAGCTCCAAATCCCCTTCCAGCTCAGCTATTTCGGTCTCGAGGCAGACCGCCGCCTCATTTTTGCTTTTTTTGGCACCAGCAATTAACGATAGTGCCTGTCCACGGATAACCGTCTTAAATGCCTCCCACAGTGAAACAGAGGAGGACACCGACCCCTCATTCTCAGCAAAATACTGATCCAGAGACTTGACCAACTCAGCCTGGGTTTTGGGGTTACGGAGATACCAGGGATTAATCGGGGCCACCCGTCCCTCAGCACCCATCTTCGTGTCCATCAGGAGCCACAGTGGGGAGTGATCTGAGATACCCCGAGCCAGATGTCTAACTTCCCTAACTGACGAGGCCTGTGCTGCAGGCATCAAGACATAATCTAGTCTGGAGTGACTACCGTGGGCACCCGAGTGAAAGGTGTATTGTGCCTGTCCCGGATGCATCAACCTCCAACAGTCTACTAGTCCCAGCGTCTCCAGAAAGCCACTCAGCCGTGATCTCGTGAGGTCCCTGGGGGGATACCGATCTTCCCTACTGGAGACAACAGAATTGAAATCTCCACCCATCACCAAGATGCCATCTGGTAGCCCCAGAACTACCCGCCCCAAATCAGCGAAAGTCGTAGTCTGCAGACCAGGTGGGACATATACAGAAAGCAGTGAAACAGTCTTCCCCTACCACCTCCCAGTGAGAGCAGCATAGCGCCCCCTGTCATCAAGGATTATGTCGTCTATCTCCAGGGGGAGGGAGCTCTTAACTAGAATACCCACCCCCCTAGAACCAGTAGTGAACCCAGAATGTACAGCAAGACGATATCATTGCCGATTCATAGCATAACAAGTGTTTCCGATCAAGTGTGTCTTTTGCAATAACACTACATCAGGGGAGAGGCGTCTCAACAGTTGCAACACTACCCCACGTTTTATCCTATCCCCCAACCCGTTAACATTCCAACACAGTAATTTCAACCCCCTACCCCCCAATCCAGAAGTGGATGCAGAACCCATCCCATAGCGAACACAACACCCAGATCCAGAAGTAAAACAATACGTTGCCTTGAGAAAGAATGAAACACACCCAAACCCCCCTCCCCACCCCCCAACAGAAGGCCAATACAACACCCCCCACCCTGCACCCCTGCGTTAGACTCAAAAGCCACCCCAACTTGCAGTGTGCCTGTCGCCCTAACATTAAACTAGTCTACAAAAAGAAACCAGGAGGAGGAAAGAGTCCCACTCCCCCCGCCACCCCTGGGTGTTCTACCATAAGTCACACAAATATAAAAGTCAGCAAACCACAGCTGTATGTTATGCACAATGTTCGGAATCCGGAAACCACTGCTCATTCTTGCTCCGATGGGCCGCCTTCAGCTCCACCAGAATGTTCTGTGCGATCACGCCGCGTAGGCAATGTATCAAGCCAGTCACTCACTCTCTCAGGGCGGTCAAAGAAAAACGTCCGATCCTCATATTCAAAATGCAGCCGTGTTGGGAAAAGCATTGCGTATTTCAAATCCATGTCCCTCAGTCGTCGCTTCACCCCCTGAAACCCCATCCTTTGCTTCTGAACGAACTGGGTGAAGTCCGGGTAGAAGCTCACCGTAGTGTTCTCGAACTTCATGGGGCAGCCCACCCGCGATGCCTGCAGGATAGCGTCTCTATCTCTGAAGTTGAAAATTCTGGCGATGATCGGCCACGGAGGGGCACCCGGCTTCAGCTTCCCACCCGGCACTCTGTGCGTGCGTTCCACCGCAAAGAATTTACTCAGGCCTTTAGGGGCGAGGTGATTTAGGATGAGGTCCTCCACAAGAAGGTCTGCAGCGGGTTCTTCCGATTTTTCAGGGACCCCAATAATACGTACATTATTGCGTCTGGCCCGACTCTCAAAATCCTCCAGCCGATGAGCAAAAAGATCGTTGAAGGATCGTAAGTTGCAAACCTCCGTCTGTAGGTCGGACACATCAGTCGTGAGGCTGGAGGTCTTCAAATCTAAGGATTTGACCTTCTCATTAGTCTTTGATAAGTCCACTCTGATCAAGTTGACGTCGATGGCCACAGTGTCAAGCTTAAGGGCAAGAGCCTCATATTGCTGGCCAATGGAAGTCTTCATACCATCAATGGCGCCCATGACATCCTGTAGAGTGAAATCGGCCAACGCGGCGGGGCCTTCACTTGCCTCTTCCAGAGTCCTACTCGTGCCACCGGGGGACCCCTTGGGTTGGATATAACGATCCCTAACATTCGTTTGAATAGTACCCCCCCCCCCCGAAGAGTGGTCTTGGTTTTTTGTTTCTCGCTATCGGGTCTGGCCGCCATATTGGGCAATGTGCCCCAGAGGGGCCTTTGAGACCTGGTAAAAATGGCTTCACACGATTCACACACCGGAATCTCCAAGAGCGAATGTCAGCAGTTATGTCGCAGCAACCATAAACACGCAGCCGTTGGCACACAATGAATTCACGGGGTCCGGCTGCACCTCAGGCTACCAGATCGGTCTTGAGATAGGATGAGGCCAAAGACCCAAAAAACGAAACAGAAAGTCAACTCCAAAGCGGTGATCAGAGCCCCGCAGGCCGTTGTTGTTCAACTACTGCCTGGGCTCTTTAACAACTCGAGCCCAGGGTAACTCCATGGGGCGGGCCTCAAAAGTTCAAAGTGTCGTCGTTGCGGTTCCTGGAGTCCGAATCAATTTCTGAAAGCAGCTATTATATCAGCTGGGTTGCGTCTTCAATAACCCGTCACCATAATCAGGATATGATTCAGGATAGATGCGGCAGGTGGCGAGGGTCTCTGGAGCCCTGTGCTCCATATTGGATGCGCGCGAAGCTCCTCCTCTAGATTATCACACTTGGTACCTAATCCACAGCGGCATTTACCATCCGGTTGTACCAATTCTGCTTTTCTGTTTCTCTGAGATACCCAACAGTTAATCCCTATTCTCCATCGGAGCACCTCGGCTCTTAATCCAGCATTAGGTAGTGTAGTATCCAAATAGGGATACCACGTATCATTCTCCCAACTATTTATCATATAATGGACTGACACTTTCTTTTTCAAATATCTCATATCATTTTGCTATTTCTCTTCCTGTTGTTCTAAGCTCCGCATTTGAGGCTTCAACCGACAGTGTCGCCTGGTCAAATTTTACATTTAAATTTTTACACAGTGCGCACAATTTCATTCTGATCCTGCAGGCCCAATTTAAGTAGCTGTGCAAGATCTCCTCTTTACACCATTGTGACACTTTTGTGACTTCCTCGGATCCCAATCTTTTCCAAAATCTTAAAAGGGCCACTTGTACCTGTATGTTCCATGAGGTCACGCCTAATTCCAAGCGGATTGCCTGAATCATGGAGGAGCCGGGCAGTGACATCAACGGTTTGACACATTTCCCCTCCTCAATGCCCCAATTAATCTTCCCGCTCAAATATAAAACTTCGGCTCCATACTGCACTTGTGGGGGTATCATTGCCTTATAGGCTTTCAGTAATGGTCTATGTGACATATCCCCGTAAACTTGGCTACATTTCCTTAGCCCGCATTCTGATGTATGGGCTTTGGCAGTCTGGGCTACTAGATGGATATTCCATTTTAAAGACTTTTCAAACCAAATACCAAGGTGTTAGACCTGTCAGCCTTAGGGTGGTCTTTCCCTGTGATTTTTTTGCCCTTGCCTCATTTTTCCACCTACTTTTTTGCTGGCCCTTAGATCTTCGGGCACCTTTTTCATAGCTAATCTGTGTTAGGGTGCAGGTGCTCTCTACTTTCAACATGGCTGCCACTGGCTCCTGCTACTGCAGCGTGGTCTTTTTAGTGTAGCACCCTAGTTGCCAGGAGCAGGCTGGGTCCCCATACAATGTTGCAACACCAGCCACCCAGCCCCTGTCCATAGTTAGAGTGGGGAAGCTCCTGGAACCTTCCAGAAGGAAGGCGGACCTGACTTTTCCCGCTTTAAAGAGTGGTCACCTGACCTGGGCATATATAAGCAAGGGAGGGAACTTTTTCTAGTCAGTTGGGGCATCACTGACCTGGGGAACCCACGCAGGAGTTTTAGGCGGGAGGGCCTAGTGAGGAACCTATGCTACTGGGAGTGACAGGATCTAGGTGCTGCCTCTTAAGCTGGGTGAGGTGTCCAAAGCTAGCCCCCTGATCTGGCCCAGTGGTAGGGAACCCCAGGGCCCATCTGCAGTGACTGAGGAGAAATTCTTCAAGCCTTCAACTCATCACCCCCCCCCCCCTTCCACTTCAAGAAACAAGCAACTAAGGGCGCAGAACCATCCAAGCGCCAAGAAACCTGCTTCCTGGGACCAGGTACTGGACTGTGCCGCCCTGCGCATCCCCTGCCTACAACTGGGCCTACCTGTCTCCCCCTGACTGAACTGTGGGCCAAGCGCTACAACTTGCTCCCATCCTGCCTGCCCTAAGCTAACTGTGCCCACGAGACTCTAGCGCTGAAGCCCCCTGTGAGGCACTGGTATTCTAAAGCGCTTCTCCCCCTCAGGAATCATCTTGTCAGCGAGGCGCTGTATTTGCCCCCAAGCGCTCACCTGCTGTCCCCAAACGCTGCGATAGCCTGTCGCTGTCTGCCGCTGTCGCGCCGGGCCTGGAGGCGCCAGTGGCCCTCCTCCTTCTGCCTAGCCGAGACTGCCCCCCAGGCGCTGTCGGGCAGCGCACCGAATCACCGCCGCAGCCCACGGAAGCACTGTGAAACCCCTCGGCGGCCCCCGGTACCAGAAGAGGGCCGCCGCGGTGAGGCCGGGCCCCACCCGACTAAGAGGAGGTCCCGCGGCGGCCCCCGGAGCCTGAGGAAGGCCGCCGCGTAGTCCAGTCAGACCTTGTTAGGCCTGAAGCCAAGTCGCTGCCTCCATCACGTGACGAGGGCGCTCGGCCTCGTCATTGGCCGCGCCCCCGTCTTCCTGTGCCGCGATTGGTCCCGCGGCCCGGCTCACACTGCTCCCGCATTGGCCGTCACCGCGGGCCCCGCTGACACGGCCCGGCGGCCGAAGAGAGCTGCACTCCACTACGGAGGGGGCTGCTGAGCCTGAGAGCCCCCTCCGCTTGCCGCCCCAAACGCTGGTCCAGCTTCGTCCCGGTGCCGGGGCTCCAGAACTGCCCCCGCGGCGCACAGGGCCGGAGCTCCTTTTCCCCCCCAAGCGGACACTTCGCAAGGGCCCCGGAGGGCCGAAGAAGAGAGGTAACCCCCTGGGGAGGAGGGCGGTAGGCCGAGTGAGGCCCGAGGTCGCCCCTCCCCCGGGGTTAACTGTGACTGGGTCCTGTTGCCCCCCCCTTCTGAATGTGCCTCATTATATCGTTTTGCCTGCATATCTACAAGCCTGAGTTATTCATAGTGTACCATACTTACAAGCCTGTTAATGAGAGGGAGAGTCACTTCACTGTACTGAATTTTCTTGCAGAGGTGGACTTGCATAGTATTCTGATGATCTGATCTGGGTCGCAAACCGACCTGTATTCACAAGAAGAAAGGCTTGTCACGGATGACTAAAGGCTGTGTTCTTTGAAGTTCCCTGTTAGACTGATAAGTACTTACTGTTATGTTTTATTTCTTTCCAGGAAAAGCGTCCATGAGAGGTTTGATGTGTTAATTAGACGCATTACTATAGTCGCTTCTTGTAGGATCCTCCAGGTTTATACAATTACCCCTTTGCCTGTCAAAGAGTCTGATGCGACAGGCGGGGTTAGTTAATGTTTCACTGCATAGATGAGCTGGTTGTTATTTTAATGAAATGTCTCACTGAAATGCTTATCTGAAATGTGTACCCCTTCACAGGAAGTGCAATCTGCACGTGATTCATGAAACGTCTTAATGAAATGCTTGTCTGAAATGCTAATGAATTACCAATGCATTGATCTAATTGAAAGCCTATATAAAAGATCTTGATTTTTCAAATACAACTACTGGTGTGGTCTCCATTATTGGGCCACTGTGTGTTTCATTGGATGTGTGTGTTAAGTAGCTGTTTTACACGTAAGCCCCTGGCTGCCTTCCTGCTCGAGCCATGCTACCCCCCGGAGAACTGGCGGTCCCAGTTCTTACATTGGTGGTGAGCGGTTGGATCCAGGACCTGTAGCTACCTAACACCCTCCAGTGGAACAGGGTGTGCTGCAATTAATTGGACACCTATCGTGCTACAAGCAAACCCAATTGCTCACCACTGTCTAGCCTGCAACAAAGTGTGTTGAACCAGTATTGTTGCCCACGTCCTAGGATTTTTTTTCCAGGTTATCTAGGTCCTCACCTGACAGAATGGAGTTCCAGCTGGCTGACCTTGATAGGTACACGGCAGTGCAGTTAAGGGAGTTTTGTCAGGGGATGGGGGTGCCTGTGGGGACGAGAGCTGTAAAAGAAGAGCTCCGTACCGCCTTGAGGGCATGGGTAAGTGCCCACCCAGAGGAAGAAGAGGATGGGGAACAGGTCACACACGGGGAGGTGGACACTCAGGAAGACCCAGGCCTGCTCAACATTGACTTATCATACAATATATTGCCAGGAAGACGTTCCAGGGCAGGGAGCAGTGTATCTAGGGAGAGTGTGTCACCGCAGGAGTACGAGGACAGGAGGGAGGAGAGGCGATTGAAGTGGGAGCTTGCCAAGTTAGAGTTAGTGAGAGAAAGGGAAGATAAGCAGTTTGCTTTGGAGAGAGGAAAAATTAGCATTGGAAGAAAGGAAGTGGGCGCACGAGCTGCAGCTCAAGGAAATGGAGCTGCAAGCATTGCAGTTGAGTGCGCCAGGGAGTCCTAATGGTGGCAGCGTACCAGGAGCTCATCAGGAGCCCAGATTCTGGTTACCCAAGGAGGTGATAGCGAGCTACACCAAGGGGGATGACATTGCCAGGTGGTTGGAGGCGTATGAAGTGTCCTTGACTGCCCATGGGGTGCCTGAGAAACATTGGGGGGGTGGTTTGTACCATTATATACCTCCTGATGTCAGGGACTCACTCCTGTATTTGGAGAAGGCAGACCAGTTTAGGTATCCCCCCATGAAGGAGGCGCTTATCAAACATTTTGGCCTCAACCCTGAAAGGTATTGCCAGAGGTTTCGTGGCAGCCATAAGCTGTCCACGCAGAATTCGGTGGATTTTTTTGAATATGCCCGAAAGGCTCTGGATGGTTGGGTGCGTGGCAGCGAGGTGCGAGATTTTGAGGGTCTGTATAACCTTTTATTGAGAGAGCACCTCTTGGATAAGTGTTTTCCGGAGTTGTGCCAACGTTTGGTGGACCGCAAGCTTACTGATCCCCGTGAGCTTGCGGAGGAGGCGGATATTTGGGTTAGCACCCGGGTGTCACACAAGGGCCCCGGGGGAGATGGCCCGAAAGGCGGACAGGGCGCCCCCCAGAAGAAAGAGGGTGGAGATAAAAGAACAGAGTTCTCACGAGGCCCACAAACTAGACAGTTTGGGAAAGGAGTAGGTACCCCACCTCAGAACCGTTCCCCAAAACCCACTTACCCTGACAAGAGTCAGCAGCCAAAAGTGGTCCGGTGCTATGAGTGCGGAGAGGTCGGACACTACACGGGAGACCCCCAGTGTCGCAAACGATCCCACAGCCCCCACTGGTGGCAAGAGTCCTGGGGTGGCTAGTGTAGCGCTTGGGTTGGAGCTGCCCCCAGATAGGGAAGGGGAGTGGACAGGCCTGACCCTGGTTTCACTCGGGGATAAAGAGAAGGTCCCAGTGACACCCTTACCATCGAATACTGCTAAGTACCAGTAGAGGGTGAAGGTCAATGGGGAGGAGGTGGACGCTCTGAGGGACACAGGAGCCAGCATGACCACTGTAGTGAGGCGGCTGGTGTCCCCTGAGCAGGTTGTTCCTGATGTGTACCATCCGGCCGTGTTGGCTGACGGCAGAATGAGCTACTATCCCGTGGCTCAAGTTCCCTTTGAATGGGGAGGAGTGTCAGGCCTGTTGAGAGTTGCGATCAGCCCTGCCTTGCCTGTGGACTGTCTGCTCGGTAATGACCTCAAACATACTGCCTAGAAGGAAGTGGAGTTTAAGGCCCACACTGAGATGCTGGGGTTACCAGGGTGGACGTGCGTAGTCACGCGGTCCACAGCTGCCCGGCAAGAAGCTCAACCCGGGTTGGAGCCTGAAACAATGGCCCAACCCACTGTCGGTCCAGAGGAGAGTGTTGTGGAGGACACACCCCGTGTGATGGATGGGGAGCCCGCGGAGGTAACCCCGGAGTCCGTGGAGGTGGATGTCGTTCCCGTGGGGGATTTGCCGACCCTTGCCGGGTGGCATGTGGAAGGAGGTCCTACCCGGGAGGAATTCTGTCAGGCGCAAAAGGAGTGCCCCACGCTTGAAGGCATGCGGCGACAGGCCGAAGCCCAAGCGATGAACAAGGAGACCGGCAACTACCACGTGTATTGGGAGGATGGCCTCCTGTACAGTGAGCCAAGGGTTCCGGTGCATGGGTCTTCGAGGGCCTTAGTGGTCCCCCAGTGCTACCGGGCCTTTTTGATGGAACTGGCGCATGAGATACCTCTAGCCGGACACCTGGGCCAGGACAAGACCTTTGCTAGGCTAGTCCCACATTTTTATTGGCCTAGGATGAGAGTTGCCTCTGACACCTTTTGCAAGACCTGCAAGACTTGCCAGGCCAGTGGCAAGACTGGAACCAAATTGAAGGCCCCGTTGGAACCACTCCCAGTGGTCGGGACCCCTTTCGAGCGGGTCGGTATAGACATCGTTGGGCCGTTGGACCCTCCGACCTCTGCGGGACATCGGTTCATTCTGGTGTTAGTGGACCACGCCACTCGGTACCCGGAGGCCATCCCTCTGAGAACAGTTACTGCACCTGTGGTGGCGCGGGCCCTGATGGGGATATTTACCCGAGTGGGATTCCCCAAGGTCGTGGTGTCGGACAGGGGCACAAATTTCATGTGAGCCTACATGCAGGCCATGTGGAAGGAGTGCGGAGTGACCTATCGGTTCTCCACTCCTTACCTCCCCCAGACTAACGGGCTCGTAGAGCGCTTCAACAAGACCTTGAAGGGGATGATCCGGAGTCTGCCAGAAGACCTGAGGCGGAAATGGGACATCCTCTTCCCTTGCTTGCTGTTCTCGTACCGCGAGGTACCCCAGAAGGGAGTCGGGTTCAGCCCCTTCGAATTGCTCTATGGCCATCCCATTAGGGGACCCCTCAGTCTGGTCAAGGAGAGTTGGGAGAAGACTTCGAAGAAGCTTCCCCGTGATGTTGTCAGCTACATGCTGGCATTCCGCAGCCAGATGGCTAAGCTGTGGAAGGAAGCCTAGGACAATCTGGAGGCTAGCCAAGCCGTCATGAAGGAGTGGTATGACCACAACGCTCGGACGGTGGAGTTGGACGCTGGACAGAAGGTGTGGGTCATGGAGCCTGGGGAGCTTAGTGCCCTCCAGGACCGGTGGACTGGTCCGTACGAGATTGTGGAGCGTAGAGGCCAGACTACCTACGTCGTGGACTTGAAGACCCCCCGACAACCCCACCGGGTGCTCCACGTCAACCGCCTGAAGCCTCATCATGAGCGATCAGAGCTTGCTCTCCTCTTGGTGACGGATGGGAGCGAGGAGGAGGAAAGTGAGCCTCTTCCTGACCTTCTAGCGGCTCAGGAGAAGGATGGTTCAGTAGAGGGAGTTGTCCTCTCTCCATCCTTGACCCCAGAACAACAGAGGGACTGCCGCCAGGTCTTGGCACAGCACGCCTCGTTGTTCTCCCTCACGCCTGGAATTACGCATCTGTGTACCCATGATGTGGACACAGGGGACAGTCCGCCAGTGAAAAACAAGTCTTACCGGCTGTCCGACAAAGTAAAGAACAGCATCCAGGGTGAGGTGACCAAGATGCTGGAGCTGGGAGTAATCGAGCCTTCCAGCAGCCCTTGGGCTAGTCCGGTCGTGCTGGTGCCGAAAGCGGCTCCACCGGGCACCACACCAGAACTTCGGTTCTGTGTCGATTATCGGGGGTTGAATTCTGTCACCAAGACAGATGCTCACCCGATACCACGGGCAGACGAGCTGATTGACCGGCTGGGAGCAGCCAAGTACCTCAGCACCATCGACTTAACATCAGGGTACTGGCAGATTGCCATGGCCGATGGAGCAAAGGAGAAGAAAGCGTTCTCCACCCCCGAGGGCCACTTCCAATTTCGAGTGATGCCCTTCGGGCTCAAGAATGCTCCGGCCACCTTCCAGCGGTTGGTGAACCAGGTATTATCTGGCCTGGAGTCCTTCTCAGCAGCTTACCTGGATGACATAGCTGTCTTCAGTAGCACCTGGGAGGACCATCTGCAGCATCTCCAGAAGGTGCTGCGGGCGTTACAACGGGCTGGCTTGACCATCAAAGCTAGCAAGTGCCAGATTGGACAGGGCTCTGTCGTGTACCTGGGACACTTGGTGGGCAGAGGTAAGGTGCAACCCCTCCAGGCCAAGATTGAGACCATCATGGCCTGGGAGCCCCCCAAAACTCAGACTGAGGTCCGAGCTTTCCTCGGCCTCACTGGCTATTACCGCAGATTCGTCAAGGGGTATGGCACCATCGTGGCCCCCTTGACCGAGTTGACGTCCAAAAAGCAGCCACGTAAGGTCATCTGGACGGCTGCTTGCCAGGAGGCATTTGAAACACTGAAGCGCGCGATGTGCACTGCTCCGGTGCTGGCCACTCCGGACTTCCAAAAAGAATTCATCGTGCAGACAGATGCCTCAGAGCATGGCGTAGGCGCCGTGCTGTCGCAACTCAACGATGATGGCCAAGACCAACCTGTGGCCTTCATCTCCCGAAGACTCCTTCCTCGGGAACACCGATGGAGTACCATCGAGCGAGAAGCCTTTGCTGTGGTCTGGGCTTTGAAGAAGTTGAGGCCATACCTCTTTGGCTCTCACTTCCTGGTTCGAACCGACCACCGACCCCTTCGCTGGCTCATGCAAATGAGAGGCGAAAACCCAAAGTTGCTAAGGTGGTCCATTTCCCTACAGGGGATGGACTTTAGGGTGGAACATCGACCCGGAGCTGACCACGACAATGCTGACGGTCTCTCCCGGTTTTTCAGCCTTAGTGACGAGAACTTCCTAGAGGTTGGGTAGCTCTACCCACTTTCAGCTGGGGGGGACGCATGTTAGACCTGTCAGCCTTAGGGTGGTCTTTCCCTGTGATGTTTTTGCCCTTGCCTCATTTTTCCCACCTACTTTTTGCTGGCCCTTAGATCTTCGGGCACCTTTTTCATAGCTAATCTGTGTTAGGGTGCAGGTGCTCTCTACTTTCAACATGGCTGCCACTGGCCCCTGCTACTGCAGCGTGGTCTTTTTAGTGTAGCACCCTAGTTGCCAGGAGCAGGCTGGAGCCCCATACAATGTTACAATGCCAGCCACCCAGCCCCTGTCCATAGTTAGAGTGGGGAAGCTCTTGGAACCTTACAGAAGGAAGGCGGACCTGACTTTTCCCGCCTTAGAGAGTGGTTACCTGACCTGGGCATATATAAGCAAGGGAGGGAACTTTTTCTAGTCAGTTGGGGCATCACTGACTTGGGAAACCCACGCAGGAGTTTTAGGCGGGAGGGCCTAGTGAGGAACCTATGCTACTGGGAGTGACAGGATCTAGGTGCTGCCTCTTAAGCTGGGTGAGGTGTCCAAAGCTATCCCCCTGATCTGGCCCAGTGGTAGGGAACCCCAGGGCCCATCTGCAGTGACTGAGGAGAAATTCTTCGGGGCAGATTTATGTTAACTGGCGCATCCCCAGGGATGCGCCAGTTAATGTGCGCCACAGTGCGCCACAGCTCCGCCACCCATGGTGCGCCGCATTTATAATGCGGCGCACCATGGGGAAAAAACGGCACAGATGCCTGACGCATCTGTGCCGTAAAGGTGGCGCATTGCTGGAGTTGCGTCGCAAGAGCGACGCAGCTCCAGCAAGGCTCGGGGGTGCCCCATCTTCACAATGCTGCGTCAAGACCTACGCCTGCTTCAAGCAGGCGCAGGGTTTTGACGCAGCATTGGCCTGAAAGTGACTGAGTGAAATCTTATGTTGAGTGATATCTTTAATGTTGATGATTTGAATTCATATGGGATATATTGGTTAATCCTACTAAGTAAGTTTTCAATTAACTAAATTTTGCCTAAACAAATTCCCTTGAGAGCACATTTACCCTCTTATCTAATTACCCAAGCCCTCAAGGGTTGATTGGGTTGCTCACTGTTTGTTTATTATTACGTTGTAAATAGGGCGCATTGTTTGCGCTGCCGTTGCGTCAAATAAAGTGACGCAATTGCGGCGCAAAGAGGCGCAAGGGCCTCATAAATCTGCCCCTTCAAGCCTTCAACTCATCACCCCCCCCCCCTCTTTCACTTCAAGAAACAAGCAACTAAGGGCGCAGAACCATCCAAGCGCCAAGAAACCTGCTTCCTGGGACCAGGTACTGGACTGTGCCGCCCTGCGCATCCCCTGCCTACAACTGGGCCTACCTGTCTCCCCCTGACTGAACTGTGGGCCAAGCGCTACAACTTGCTCCCATCCTGCCTGCCCTGAGCTAACTGTGCCCACGAGACTCTAGCGCTGAAGCCCCCTGTGAGGCACTGGTATTCTAAATCGCTTCTCCCCCTCAGGAATCATCTTGTCAGCGAGGCGCTGCATTTGCCCCCCAACCGCTCACCTGCTGTCCCCAAGCGCTGCGATAGCCTGTCGCTGTCTGCTGCTGTCGCGCCGGGCCTGGAGGCGCCAGTGGCCCCCCTCCTTCTGCCTAGCCGAGACTGCCCCCCAGGCGCTGTCGCGCAGCGCACCGAATCACCGCCGCAGCCCACGGAAGCACTGTGAGACCCCTCGGCGGCCCCCGGTACCAGAAGAGGGCCGCCGCAGTGAGACCGGGCCCCACCCGACTAAGAGGAGGTCCCGCGGCGGCCCCCGGAGCCTGAGGAAGGCCGCCGCGTAGTCCAGTCAGGCCTCGTTAGGCCTGAAGCCAAGTCGCTGCCTCCATCACGTGACGAGGGCGCTCGGCCTCGTCATTGGCCACGCCCTGTCTTCCTGTGCCGCGATTGGTCCCGCGGCCCGGCTCACACTGCTCCCCCATTGACCGTCACCGCGGGCCCCGCTGACACGGCCCGGCGGCCGAAGAGAGCTGCACTCCACTACGGAGGGGGCCGCTGAGCCTGAGAACCCCCTCCGCTTGCCGCCCCAAACGCTGGTCCAGCTTCGTCCCGGTGCCGGGGCTCCAGAACTGCCCCCGCGGCGCACAGGGCCGGAGCTCCTTTTCCCCCCCAAGCGGACACTTAGCAAGGGCCCCGGAGGGCCGAAGAAGAGAGGTAACCCCCTGGGGAGGAGGGCGGTAGGCCGAGTGAGGCCCGAGGTCGCCCCTCCCCCGGGGTTAACTGTGACTGGGTCCTGTTGGCCCCTTTCTGAATGTGCCTCATTATATCGTTTTGCCTGCATATCTACAAGCCTGAGTTATTCATAGTGTACCATACTTACAAGCCTGTTAATGAGAGGGAGAGTCACTTCACTTTACTGAATTTTCTTGCAGAGGTGGACTTCCATAGTATTCTGATGATCTGATCTGGGTCGCAAACCGACCTGTATTCACAAGAAGAAAGGCTTGTCACGGATGACTAAAGGCTGTGTTCTTTGAAGTTCCCTGTTAGACTGATAAGTACTTGCTGATATGTTTTATTCCTTTCCAGGAAAAGCGTCCATGAGAGGTTTGATGTTTTAATTAGACGCATTACTATAGTTGCTTCTTGTAGGATCCTCCAGGTTTATACAATTACCCCTTTGCCTGTCAAAGAGTCTGATGCGACAGGCGGGGTTAGTTAATGTTTCACTGCATAGATGAGCTGGTTGTTATTTTAATGAAATGTCTTACTGAAATGTTTACCCCTTCACAGGAAATGCAATCTGCACGTGATTCATGAAACGTCTTAATGAAATGCTTGTCTGAAATGCTAATGAATTACCAATGCATTGATCTAATTGAAAGCCTATATAAAAGATCTTGATTTTTCAAACACAACTACTGGTGTGGTCTCCATTATTGGGCCACTGTGTGTTTCATTGGATGTGTGTGTTAAGTAGCTGCTTTACACGTAAGCCCCTGGCTGCCTTCCTGCTCGAGCCATGCTACCCCCCGGAGAACTGGCGGTCCCAGTTCTTACACAAGGTATCTGTATTCATTCACAATTTCTAGTTTAGTAGTTTCCAGGTACCAATTAAAATTCAGGGATTTCTTCCCAAAACATAGGATTTTAGTTTTATGCATATTTACCGTCAGGTGTTTAGCCAAGCAATATTTATTGAAGGCAGCTAACTTCCTTTGCAATCCAATTTCCGTTAGGTCAAAAATTACCAAATCATCGGCATACAGCAGACAGGACAGATGTTTCCTATGCATTTTGGGGCTGGCACTTCTACTCACTTCTAGAATAGATGGGAGATCAGCCAGGTATATTGCAAATAATGAGGGGGCTAATACACATCCCTGCCTTAGGCCATTCTTAATCAATATTTTAGGAGTCAAGGCTCCGTCTACGTCTTTGATGACTTGCGCCCAGTTTCATTTCATTTCATTTTCAAAGCTTTATTCGATTATTAAAAACAATCACAAAAGCATACAATATAAAAACACACGATACAAACATTACAGTGAGGACAATAACTCAGCAGTATGAGAATTTAAAAGTATTAAAACACCAGACTTTTCCTATGCGAAACAGCTTTAAGTAAAAAGGTAGCGGTAAAAAAACAGATATCTGCAGAATCAAGTGCAAATAACAATTTCAGGGCTTGGGCTGTAGTATACACAGAGTGTTTTATAAACACAGGTCTAAGGTAGTAACGGCGAAGGTGCATATAAAGTGAGCAAATAAGCATAAAGTGCAAAGTGCTTTGCCTAGACTGGCCATCACAGGGGCAGGGGGATTGGCTATGTAGTTTCATCACTGGGAAGGCCACTAAGTTATGTACAATACCAAGTCTAAACCTCGTAAGAACAAACTGATGCGATTGCTTGGTTATAAATTTAAGGTACATAGGCATGCCCTTGTCTTCCAACATATTAGAATAATAAAATACCTGAGTAGACATTGAGCTGCACTTCGCTCTGCGTAAGTCAGATTTAGTCCCAATAAAGACATTTTTGAGTTCCTTTTTGGATACAGTAACAGCACAATGGGGGTCATTAACGATGTCTAGGTTAAAAACATCACTATAGGAAGAAGAGACATAGTTTAACCAGGGAATCTTGTAGGCTTTGTCCAAGCATTATCAATTTCTCCGGGATATGATAGATACGGACTCTCCTGACATCATCTTTCTGACCGAAACTTGGTTACAGGATGCTGACACTGCTATCATAAACCTGGCCTTCCCTTTTACCTATACGGTGTTTAGTTTGAACCGCACAACTAGGGGAGGTGGTATAGCCATGGCGATTAAATCTTGCTTTTCGGCTGAGTGGAAGGCTCAGAATCTTCCTATGTGTGAAAGCGCCTCTTTTAAGGTAAAGGTAAGCCATCAATTTACCTTTAGTGGCATGCTTATCTATCGTCCACCTGGGAATGACACCGCCTTCAAGGCCGCCCTTGTAGATGTGGTTAGCTCGCTGGTTCCTAGTTGTGCCAACTTTAACATAGTAGGAGACTTAAACATACATCTTGATTTGACGTCATCTCTACCCATTAGCTCCTTGCTAGCGGACCTTGAAGCGATGCAATTTAACCAATTAGTCACCTCCCCCACCCATAGAGGAGGACATATACTTGACCCCTTCTTCACCACTCTAGTCCGGGCTAGAACATCTGACCCGATGGTGGTGGGTTGGACAGACCATATGTTGGTTAAAGTGTCATATCCCTTAGATAACCCACAACTGAAATCTGCGGATAAACAGATCCTAAAGCGCAATTGGCGTAAACTCAAGCTGGAGAAGTTTGTCAGGATATTGGAGGCACAGCCCCTAGGCAAACTGCAGAATGTGGAACAGGGATATGAACAGTTTTGCAACTGGGTCCTTACTGCCCTCGACTCTCTTATACCCCTGCGTTGGTCTAAATGTCACGCCAAAACCCGCAGCCCTTGGTACAATGAGACTCTTGCCGAGCTTAAGAGAACCTGCCGGCAAGCTGAGAGGGCCTGGAGGAAGTCCTTTGATCCTACGTTAAAATCGCTGTACTTTGCCCAGCTCAAGAGCTACCACAGAGCTATCTGTCAAACCCGGGCTGCTTATTATGCAACTGAGTTCTCCAATAGCCCTAACCCTTCCAAATTAATCTTCAAGGTACTTAAAGACCTGATGGGGAAACGGGCTACCTCGCTAGAAATCTGCACGGACTCGCACTGTGAGAGCTTGGCATCCTTTTTCGTGGAGAAGGTGCAGGCAATCTACCGAGGATTCACACCATCTGTTCCCGGGGATGCTCCTAGTGCTGTGAATGTCTCGGTTTCTGAAACTCTGTCCTCCTTGCCGGCTATGTCTAACGAGGTATTTGACACTCTGAGCCTCAAAATTAAATCTGGCTCTCCCTTAGACCCGCTGAAGCCGGAGTTTTTTATTCTTCTCCCGCCCCTGTGTCGCGAGCCCATCCTGGATCTGATTAATCTCTCCCTCACTGAGGGCGTGGTTCCTCCCTCCTGGAAGCAAGCTGTGGTCAGCCCTATTTTGAAGAAACCCAATCTTGACCCCTTGCTCCCGGAAAATTATCGGCCTATCTCCCTCCTGCCGTGGACCGCTAAGGTCACTGAGGCACACGTGAATTCCATTCTGTCTGCCCATCTCTCTCGTAATAACATTCTTGACGAGAGTCAAAATGGGTTCCGCTCTCAACACAGCACGGAAACTGCTTTGCTCTTTATGACCGAGCATTTGCGGTCAGTGCTGGATGCGGGGCAGACTGCGGCGCTCCTACTGTTAGATCTGAGCGCCGCATTCGACACGGTGTCTCATGACATCTTGATGCGGCGTTTGGAGGAAGTAGGTATTGGCGGGAAGGCTCTTCAGTGGTTCCGCTCTTTCCTCTCGGACCGGTTTTTTAAAGTAGCCATTCCACCTGGCCAGTCCTCGTTCCATTCTCTGGGTCTGGGAGTCCCTCAGGGCTCTGCCTTAAGCCCTACACTGTTCAACCTGTATGTGAAACCGCTGGCTGCTGTCGTCAGGCAATGTGGCCTTACCATGACATCGTACGCCGACGACACACAGCTGGCGGTGACACTCAGCGGGGACCCTGAGGTGAATGCGCCCAGATTCCGGGAAGGACTTATAGCTGTGGCTAATTGGATGCGTAGCAACTGCCTACAGCTTAATGCTAAAAAAAACGAGGTCCTGATCTTAGGGAAGCAGGCGGAACTTTGGGGAGACCAGTGGTGGCCTCCCGAATTGGGGGTTTCCCCTATTCCAGCGGCCGAAGTTAAAAATCTGGGGGTCTGGCTGGACTCCCACCTTTCTTTCACCAGTCACACAAAGAAGACAGCAGCTACCTGCTTTGGTATTCTGCGAGGACTGAGACCTGTCCTTAAATTCTTCGACCCTCCCACGCGGCAACTGGTGGTTCAGGCCTCTATCCTTTCTCGGCTGGACTACGGGAGTGCTCTGCTGCTTGGAGTGAATCAGGCTGAGGCTTCTAGGCTTCAGATGGTGCAGAATGCTGCTGCACGGGCCATTGTGGGCCTTCCGAGACGATGTTCTGTCTCCACTGTCTTGACCTCCCTTCATTGGCTTCCGGTCAGACAGAGAATCAAATTTAAGGCTCTCTGTCTGACATTTAAGATTCTGAAGCTTTCCTCCCCTCCTGCCCTCGCGGGCCTTATTTCTTGGTATGTCCCCACGCGGTCCCTCAGGTCTGAATCTCACCATCTGGCGATTAAGCCTAGGTTCAGACTGAGTAGGATGGGAGGACGCTCTTTTCGCATTCTGGCGGTTGATCTATGGAATTCCCTCCCTGTACACATTCGTGCCCTTAATAGCCTAACTCTTTTCAGACGCGCCATTAAAACTCACCTGTTCGCTTCTCTTAATTGATCCTTTTCTTTTTAGCTTTGACCTGTTATGTTGTGGTACCTGATCAGGCGCCAGGACGCCCCTTCGCTGGGGCAGCTGTGCGCCGAATAAAAGTTATTAACATAACATAACATAACAATTTAAGGCAGTCTAGAATAATCTGCCTGGTAAAGTCAGTCTCGTCTTTAGCCCAAATTGACCTCCATACCATTAAAGGTCTCAATCCCATCAAGTCCGTTAGATAATTCATGCACACCTCGCTATGACACAGTTCAATGGATGCCGAGGGGGGTAAACAAAGGAGTCTTTTAAGGAACCCATTCTCGGTGACTTGCAGTTCCCTATGCTGACAGTAGCCCCAGATACCAGAACCATATAGAGCAATAGATACACACCTATGCCTATAGATATCTAACATGTCTGGTATGCGGCGACTACCTAGCTTAGCTGCGAATCGAAAAACTCCGGAGGAGCGTTTAGCCATCCTACCGTTAACATTTAAAATCTCTTGTGCCCAAGTCCCTTTATTATTAAAAGTAACTCCGAGGTAGCAGAATCTGTCCACCACCTCAATTTTATGATTATTAAAATGGAACGGCATTAAAGATTTCATCCGTTTACCACAAGCCATATTAAAAGTCTAGGAGTTATTAACTTTCAGTTTTCTCTCATTAATAAAATTATAAAAGATATTCATTAATTTTTGAAGCCCATTTGGAGTGCGCGAGAGCAATACCGTGTCATCGGCATAAAGCAGGACTGGTACAGGGTGGCCACCAACCTGGGGAGAATCTGCCTGTACCATCTTCAGTTCTGATTCTATAGAATTAATGAAGAGGGAGAATAGCAGGGGGGCCAGCACACAGCCCTGCCTTATGCCTGATTTAACCTTAATTTTCTCTGTGCATTCACCTGACCGGCCAAAACGGATCTGGGCTGATAACTTATTGTAAAGTCTGGCCAGGAAGTGAATAATTGCTGGGGGAGCACCCATACCCAATAATGTGGACCATAACAGGTTATGGTCCACAAGGTCAAAGGCACTCGAAAGATCAGCGAAACAGAGAAATAAAGAGCCCTGTTTCGCTCTCGTGTACTTTCCAATGAGAAGGTCAAGATTAATGCACTGCTCTGTTGTCCCCAATCCTTTGCGGAAGCCATATTGGGATTCAGCCAGAATTTTATTTTCCTCTACCCATTCCTCCAGCCTCATCAGGAGAACCCTACTCATGATCTTCAGGGAGGAATCAAGAAGGGAGATAGGGCGGTAGTTCTTAGCCTCTCCTCTATCTCCCTTCTTGTAGATAGGTAGAATTATAGATTCAGTCCAGGTAGGTGGTGTACTCTCCAAAACTGAAGCATTAAACACCTGCGTCAGGAGTGGGCTCCAAAGAGTCGGGTTGGATTTATACAGGTCAACCGGGACCCCATCGGGTCCCGGTGCCTTTCCCCCTTTACTCCGACTTATGGAAATAACAACCTCTGGTAGGGTAATATCCAAGGGTAACCTCGTTTCAGACATCGGGATAGGAGAACTGACAAAGTCCCCCTTGGGCGGGTTAAAAATTCCAGAAAAGTGGGCAACCCAATTTGCTTCACTAACCTGGGCTGACAGTAAGGGGAACTCTTCATTAGCAAGAAAGGGACTATTGACCGTAGACCAAAAAAGCCTGCTGTCCCGTAGTACCGATGCTTGGTTCAGGGCATCCCAGGCAAGTTCCCTAAGCTCTTGCTTCCTACGTACAAGATTGTTTTTGTAGGTAAGTCTAAGTGATTTAATAGCCTCCCTGTCTCTAGGAAGTTTAGTCAAAGCCTGCTTAAGTTCCCGCAGAGATTTGGTACACATGCTATCAAACCAACCCACATTTTGCTTCTTAATTCGGGCTTTAGTAATAGTAATACACCTTTTTATAACAATGCCGAGTTCCACAAAATTAGCTATGATGAACCCACAGAAGGCCTCTGAATCTAAGCATTTGTAAATTTCGGCAAACCCAGCTTCTAGGATTTTAGCTTGCAACTTCTCAGAGTTGTCCAGGCACCACTTTATACGGATACCATTCTGTCTACAGGGGGTGACATCTTCAATTAACAGGTGATGACTATTAGCTGGTGACCCCTGTTAGACGGGGACCTGGAGGGTCGGCCGAGCACAAGGGAGAGGCCTCCAGTGAGGACCGTCTCTAGCGAGCGCACAGACAGGTAACTTCCCCCCCACAGATGGACACCACACGAAGATCAGGGTAACACCTTTTATAGGCAATTCTTGGAGTAGAGTGGTACGATACAAGGCGATCAGGACACGAGGATCCTCTCAATTCTAGTCTCTAGTAAGGGAAGGGGGTAGCGGGACAGTCTTGGTACCCACAGGTACTGAGGTGTAACGGAGGTAGCTCACAATCCTCGAGCTCGGTGGTCGGACGGGTCAGACCGCGGCAGCGCCAGCAGGTCCTGCAGAGGTCGTAGGTGGCAACGGGCCGCGGCAGCGCCAGCAGGTCCCAACGAGGATGAAGGTTACAACGGGCCGCGGCAGCGCCAGCAGGTCCCACGAGGATGGAGGTTACAACGGGCCGCGGCAGCGCCAGCAGGTCCCACGAGGATGAAGGTTACAACGGGCCGCGGCAGCGCCAGCAGGTCCCACGAGGATGAAGGTTGCAGAGGGCCGCGGCAGCGCCAGCAGGCAGGACAATAGTTCACAAGGCAGGGCTGTGGCAGCGCCAGCAGTCCGTCAAGGATGAGTTCGTCGCGGTGTCTCTCGACTCCAGGATACAACTGCCTTCCTGTCCTGGGGCTGCCTCAGTTATAGGTCTGGCGCCCTTTGATGTCCGGACCCTCGCTCTTGGAGGTCGGGAGGCCTGGGATGAGGGAGTCCAGACACCCAGCAGGGGGGTGGAGCCAGCGCCCGAGGAGGCTGGGGGTGATCGGCACCTGGCGGGGGAGAGCCATCGACACTTCTTACTCCCATTGACCTGCCAAGTGGTCCGTTCACCTCCGGGGTGGATGGTGGTGCCGGGATGTCGGGGCCTGGCCAGGCCCAGGGTCGGGGTCGGGCTGAGGCCGCGCGGCCGCGTGGTGCCGTGTCCAAGATGGCAGCTGGGCCGGGCAATGGTGCTGACGGTGGCCCGGGCCCGTCCTGCTGGGAGGGAGCGAGCCCTTCATGGGGCCTGTCCAACATGCGTCCCCCCCAGCTGAAGGCGGGGAGAGTCACCCATCTTCTTGGGGACTTTCCTCGTCGAGGCGGAAAAAGCGGGACAGGCCGTCCGCGTTGGCGTGGTCTTGACCAGGGCGATGCTCCACAGTGAAGTCCATCCCCTGCAGGGAGATGGACCATCGCAATAGTTTGGGGTTCTCCCCCCGCATCTGCATGAGCCATTGCAGGGGCCGATGATCTGTCTGTACCCGGAAATGGGTTCCGAAGAGGTACGGCCGGAGCTTCTTGAGGGCCCATACCACTGCGAAGGCCTCTCGCTCAATGGTGCTCCAGCGCTGTTCTCGGGGCAGTAGGCGTCTGCTGATGAAGGCCACTGGTTGGTCCACTCCTTCGGTGTTCAGTTGGGAGAGGACGGCCCCAACACCATGGTCGGAGGCATCGGTCTGCACGATGAACTCGCGGCTGTAGTCGGGGGCCTGGAGCACAGGAGCGGTGCACATGGCGGCCTTCAGCGTCTCGAAGGCCGCTTGACAGTCGGGAGTCCAGTTGACTCTTTTTGGGTGGTTCTTAGACGTGAGTTCCGTGAGGGGCCCCACAATGCTGCCATAGTCCCTCACAAACCGCCGGTAGTATCCGGTGAGCCCCAGGAAGGTTCGGACCTCGGTTTGTGTTTCGGGGGGTTGCCAGGACTGGATGGCAGCTACCTTGAGTTGGAGGGGGGCCACCAGACCGCTCCCCACTTGGTGTCCGAGGTAGGTCACGGACCCCTGGCCGATTTGGCACTTGCTGGCCTTTATGGTGAGGCCGGCCTGTTGGAGGGCCTGCAGGACCGCTCTGAGGTGGTGGAGGTGGTCTGTCCAGTGGCGGCTGTATACCGCGATGTCGTCCAGGTAGGCGGCGCTGAATTCTTCGAGGCCTGCCAATACCTGGTTCACCAGTCTTTGAAAAGTGGCTGGAGCGTTCTTCATGCCGAAGGGCATCACCCTGAAATGGTAGTGCCCGTCCGGGGTGGAGAAAGCGGAACGTTCTTGGGCCCTGGGGGTGAGGCCGATCTGCCAGTAGCCCGCTGTCAGGTCGACGATGCTTAGGTAGCGGGCTGCCCCCATGCGGTCGACTAGTTCATCTGCTCGGGGGATAGGGTGACCGTCGGTTCGGGTGACCGCGTTCAGCCCCCGATAGTCGATGCAGAATCGGAGCTCCGGTGTAGTGCCCGGTGCCGCGGCCTTGGGGACCAGGACGACCGGGCTGGCCCAGGGACTGTCCGAAGGTTCGATGACCCCGAGGGCGAGCATCTTGGAGACTTCTTCTTGGATGCATGTACGTACCCGATCCGGTACTCGGTACGCCCGGTGTCGGACAGGAGGACTGTCCCCCGTGTCCACGTCGTGCAGGCACCAGGAGGTGACTCCGGGTGCGAGGGAGAACAGGTTTGCGAACGGCAGCAGGAGGGTCCGGCAATCTTGACGCTGCTCCGGGGTCAGGGCCTCGGAGAGTCGGACCCCGTCCACCGAACCATCTCTTTCCCGGGTCCTCAGTAGGTCAGGTGTGGTATATAAATAAATAATACCGGATCTATTTTTGAATGAATGAATGAATAACAGATAGCTCAATAAAATAAGAGTCAAGATTCGAGGTAGTGGGAGTTTTGCAGGTTTATTACAGCATAAAGGACAGGGACAGGACAACCTGCATTGGAACAGAATGGCAAGGACTAGCATGGCCCGGCAGCTGCCGGGGACAGGATCTGGAATGGCTAGCTCTAACATTTAATAACATTACATGAGCATATATACATAACGCAAACACATAGCATTACATTGCAATGGGCGTAGCAGTGGGTGGAGCAGTAGGCGTGACGCGTAGCAGTCGCGAAAGATAAGAGTAAAAAGAAGGTGTAACTCAGACATGTGATGCAAACGTAACAGAATATGTCATGAATGGGCGGAAACATAGGAGGGGGCTACCTAAGGAGCCGGGACCTCTAACCTGGTGGTGCGCGCAAACTAGCAATGACGTGTTACTAGGAGAAGCTGGGGGCTATGAACTCTGTGCTAGGAGCAGAGACTAAAGTCTGGAGGGTCGGAGCGACATGTACCTAAACCCTATCTGGTATCTAATGTTTAGGGAACATGTTGATATAAACTAGAAGTCATGAGGGGAAAAGCTAACTGACTCTAAGGCTAGAGCATGCATTTATTCTACATGTAGTGCGTGATGAAGAATATTAAATGACCATTAAATACAGTATTTCTCTTAATATGGAGCCGCATAGGCTAGACAATGACGGAAACTATTGATGCAGTTCAGTAGCTTAGGAATGCAGAGAAGGAGGACTGAACTGATAGCTGGAATCACAACATAGTCTTGGCAGACTCAGAGGCAGAGCCAAGCTGCACCGGGCACTGCGAGGCAGGAAGTAAGTGAAAGGTCGAGGATACAGGTGGGGGCTGGATCGCTCCTCAGCGAGGGCTCAGGGGACAGGAGCTGAATCTGATGTCCGGGCCCTGTTGAGGCCTAGAAACGGGGACTTTATAATGAAATAACGTGCACACTGAGAAACGTGGCAACATAACTTTACATAGGCCTGATATTCGTAGTATTCACGGGGACTGGGAAATGACATACCAGAGGTGGACACAACTATAATTGCGTCATTAATCGGACATGGGGAGTACATATGCATATTTAATCATGCACACATAACATATGATGGATGACTCGTAGGGACACAGAACATGGCAAAATTTACTTTTCCACATTCCCTCCTTGTCACTACGTTTCCATCAGGAAACATCAATATTCATGATACCATCTATCATTTCATACAGTACCATTTGTTCATCTCGAATTGTCTTGGAACGAGATTTAGAACGGGGCTTGGGACTAGAAATACAAGAGGTAGCACACATGCCGCAAATCGCAGGGCCACATTGTATACAGAGGCAGCAGCTGAATATGATCGCTACTGCGATACCTAGAAAGGACAGGATTTTCCATCCCCAGGCGGAAATTATATTCCAGAACCAACCGGACCATGTCCAGGTGCCTGGATCTTGGTGTAACAGATGGGCAATTTTATGAAGTCTGGTTATAGCTGAATAAACAGACGGCGCGTTATTTGGAATGAAAATGCAGCAACTAGATCCGATGAGTCTACAGGCCCCGCCCCTATCGGCCAGTATGACGTCAAGGACGAGACGATTCTGGAGCACAACAATTCTCATAAAGGATTGCTCTTCGGTTAAGTTACCTAGAGCGGAGGCAGTCTCATCTACTACAGCTTCAAGGGTTCTTGTTAACCTACGAATTAGCTTACTGTTTACAACTGTACCTAAATAAGGGAAAACACCTTTATCAATATCAATGAATTGCTCTGCAGCAGTCTCAGTATAATCGACAATCGGGAGGTTTCTCTTGTGTCTAGTATGTACTAGGAAGGAATTCCTATGGTAGTCAGGTGGGGCTAGGAAAACAGGTGGCAGTAGGAAGGCAATGTAACAGGTTCCCTCCCAATCGAGGGGCAGACGAACATATGCAGTTTGACCACAAACGAAATAGGAATGACGTGAAGCTTTAAAAATAGATTTCCCACTGTCACTATACTTGATAATAGTAGTACAATCACTATGTCCTACATGTACGGAACCATAACTACGGACACATAATTCACCTTTGACTGGTAATACTGAAATGGCAGGTGAGTCTGGAGTAGTATCAGACTGAACATTCAGGACCATAAAATTCGACGAATAATTACCTAAATTGTACACTTCATTTTCTAGATCTAAACCTGTTCTGTGGGGAAGACCTTGCATGTCTGGGAAACATGTGCTGTTAAGAAAAGACATATCTGTTGAGGATGACGTTAACGTGGACCATGCTCCACACGAACCATTATGGGAAAAAGGATAAGGAAAAAGTGGCAGAACTCCCTTCGGGATCTGGAAAGGGGGGAGTCGACCACACACCCAACAATTAGTGGCATTGCTGGTCTGGTGTGAATAATGCAACATGCGGATAAATGTATTGTTACGCATAGCGAGGCGGTATGAATATTCATGAGGAGGCAGATCACTAAACGTGTGCTCTACTGTAACATTAGAATGCTTATTTACATGAGGAACTGGAAAACACAGGAAAAATGCGTAACTAGTGCAGGAAATCATTATGCTGAGAAATAATATGAAACTTAGAAAAACGATACATCGGTTTGAGTTTTGGCTGACTCTCTCACTATGGGGGTCTATTTTATACATGTCAGAAACAGTCTAACCGTTTCACCTAGGGGAGGACTTATACAATCAAACTGACTGACTTATTTTACTAGACCGGAGTTTTTGCTTATACTCCTGCTGCGGAGTTTTCTCTACCAAGGGAGGGGTTGTATCAATGTCATTTGCGGGACAGTCCTTAGGAACAATGTTTTGACAAGTCTTTAAGTCCTGGGAAATGTTCTTGGAGACCGGCTTTAATCCGTAGAATTTCTTGACGTGCGAAAGATAGACCCAGCCGCGGCGTCCTTCCAATTTCACGGCTGTACGGGTGGTGAGGAGGACCTGACGGGGCTCCTTCCAACGTGGCTCCAGCGGACTTGATCTGTCGAAGTTCCGGACAAGTACCATCGAACCTGGAACGATTTCATGCGGTGCCACCTCGGTATTGTCTGGAAATGCGGCGGCAACCTGTGAACGACATGAGTTGAGGGCAGACATCAAGGAAGCTAGGTAATCTGTCAGCATATTACATGAAACATCAGTAATACTTCGGGGTCTAGGAGTACCCCACATGTTAGGGGGGCGGCCGAATACGACCTCATACGGGGACAGACTTGATCTGGAATGTGCGACCATGCGCATATAAAACAAAGCAACTGGCAGAGCTACTAGCCAGTCCACACCCTTGTCTTTACATATTTTAGCAATTCGGATTTTCAGAGTCTGATTATGTCTCTCGACTAGACCGGCTGCTTCAGGATGGCGTACACAATGGAACTTCCACTGGTACCCTAACAACAGGGAAACGTGCTTCATCAGTTCAGATGAGAATGGCTGACCGTTATCAGAATATACGACTCTAGGGAGTCCATATCGAGGGAAGAATTCACGAACCAACTGCTTGGCAGTGGTCGCGGCTGTGTAATCGGGGACTGGATATGCTTCTGTCCATCTGGACAAAGCGCATACAACTACAAGGACATACTTGAAACCTCGACATCGCTCCATCTGAATATAATCCATCTGGAGGACTTCAAAGGGGTGGTCAGGGGGCTGGAATCCACCTTGTTCCACCGGGACACTTTTACCTGGATTAAACTGACAACATATCATACAGGTACGGACTTTCTGCTTGGCTGCAGCTCGTAAATGCTTGTTGAACCAAATGTTCTGGATACTGTCTAACATTGCTTTTTCTCCTAAGTGTGCTGGACTGTGTGTGGTATTAATGATGACTTGAACCATAGAGTCGGGGAGAAACCATGTGGTTCTTCCCTTCGTCACCCATCCTTGATCTGTCTGGACCCCTCCTTGTTCAGACCATTTCTTGATTTCATCGGGAGTAGCATGTAACTGGATATCTATGACATCCTGGGTGGGGTCCTTAACTGTCATACATGTAGTCGGATCTGGAGTATTTGTCTGTGTCGGATTAGCTTGAATGTCTGGAGTCTGTGCTGTAAGCTTGGCTGTGCGATCTGCTAGATCATTACCCTGGGAAATAATGTCAGTAACTTTCGTATGTGCTTTGCATTTCATAATAGAAATGGAGGTCGGTAAATGTATTGCATCTAACAGAGCTTGAATAAGGAAACCATGCTGAATCTTGGTTCCATGAGAAGTCATGAAACCTCTCTCCTGCCAGAGCACTCCAAAGTCGTGTACGACTCCAAATGCGTAACGTGAATCTGTGTAAACATTAACTTTCAAGTTCTTGGCATGTATACAGGCTTGTGTCAGAGCAACTAGCTCTGCTGCTTGAGCGGACAGGGTATCAATACGGTGTGTTTCAATAACTTCAGTGTCAGTAGTCACTGCATATGCGGCAACTAAATCTCCTGTACTAGTCCTCATACATGAACCATCCACATAAAGTGTCAGGTCAGGATCTGGTAACGGAATGTCTGTCAGGTCTTGTCTTGGCTTTGTCGTAATGTTGACTACTTCCACACAATCATGTGTGGCAGAATTTGAACTAGCTGATGGTAACAGTGTAGCAGGATTCAGGACGTTGCAGCGTCTAATTTCTATGTGTGGCTGAAACAGTGTCAATTCATAACCTGTTAAACGTGCAATTGTCAAGTGCTGTGTTTGTGTTCGGTTTAAAAGAACTTCCACGGAGTGTGGGACTTGTACTGTCAAGGTATGTCCTAAGACTATGGAATCACTTTGTCTGATAGCTAGTGCTGTGGCTGCAACTGACTTGAGGCACGCAGGCAGAGCCTGGGCGACTGGATCTAGTGTGCTAGAAAAGTAAGCACACGGCTTATACTGTCCTGCTTGATCTTGTGTGAGAACAGATAATGCTGTACCTTCGCGTTCAGTGACGAAAAGTGTAAAAGGCTTACTGTAGTTCGGTGTCGCTAGAACTGGAGCTTGACATAGAGCTTTCTTTAACTCGTTGAAACTAAGTGTATGTTCAGATGTCCAAGGGAGGACAGTCGATACGGCTGCCTCCTGTGTCGTTAACTGTATCAGTGGCTTGGCTAGAAATGCATACTGTGGAATCCATTGTCTGCAATAAGAAGTAAGGCCAATAAAGGCACGTACCTCCTTCTGGGTTCTGGGCTGAGGAAGACTCGCTATCAATTGGATACGGTCTGGTGTCAACTGCCTACCCCTCTTGGACAGTAAGTGTCCTAAGTAGACCACTTGCTGGACACAGAATTGAAGCTTCGAAGGGGACACCTTGTGCCCCATCTCGGCTAGGAAATACAGAACCGTGAGTGACGCTCGCTCGCAGTCACGTTCAGAACGGGCTGTGATCAATAGATCATCGACATACTGGAGCAGGGCAGTGTCAGTTGGCATATGAATATTGTCTAGTTGTCTTTTAAGTGCTTGACTGTAAATACTAGGACTTTCTGTGAAACCTTGAGGAGCGCGTGTAAACATATAGCTCCTTCCATTTAAACAAAATCCGAAAAGGAACTGGCTGTCTGGATGAATCGGAACACTAAAAAATGCATTCTTAAGATCAATTACAGTAAAGAATGTGGCTTCGGAATCAATAGCTGTCAATATGGAAGATATATCTGGGACAACTGGGTACTGAGGAATAATACATTTGTTAAGTTCTCGTAAATCAATCACTAATCGATATACTGGGGGTGCATTTGGATCAGTACGTTTCATGACTGGAATGATCGGAGAATTGCATACATTGGAGTCAGTTTCTACAACTACTCCTTGAGCCATGAGCTCGTCTATAATTTTGGATAAGGCTGCTACAGCCTCAGGTGGCAATCTATACTGTCTGATTCGTGGTAACACTACACCTGGTTTGAGAGTCACACGATAGGGTGTGATTTGCATGTAACCTACATCAGTTGGACCTTGCGCCCATAAATGCTGCGGAACTTTAGACAGTCTGGGATCAAAATCTCGTAATACATAGTGACCCTTAAAGTCACGTAGGAACAATCGTATTCCCTCAGGGGAACAGCATATAACTGCACCTAACTCTTTCAGTGTTTTAATGCCTAATAGATTTTCTGGACATGACTTAGTAAGTAACAGATCAGTAGTGCGGGACAATGGACCTACTTCTAAAGTAACTGGCTTTGAAATCTCATTAACGATAGGCTTTCCTGAAAATCCAAGGGAAACATTTCTAGAGCCTGAGAGCGGAGCCCCTGGAACTTCGGCATGACTAATTGTGGTCCTACTTGCCCCTGTATCAATCAAAAACTTTCTGTCTTTCCCTAATACTTGACTGTGAACATAGGGACCTTCTTGATCTACAGGTATCTCGATGAGAGGCAAGCCTACCTCCCTCTCTAGGCTGTTTCATGAATATGGCTGGTACTCTGGATACTCAGACTGTGCATACTGGTACATCTGCGATGTGACATGCTGTGTTGCAGCAATAGGCTGCGGTGCTGTAACTGTCTGTTGTGCATTCTGTGGCTGAGGAGTCTGTGAAACTTGTTCTTGTCTAGGCGGACGTGGTCTTTCTTTAGTCTTACCAGTAGCTATGTTGTGTTTCAGAACTGCACACTCATTTATAAAATGACCTGGCTGTTTACAATAATTGCAGTTCCCTTTAACGGGTGCTGCAGGATGACTGGCTTGATTCGGACCCCTCTTCTGACTGTCTTGAGGAACAGATTGTGCAACTAGCACTTTCATTTTCGTGTCTTTCATACGTTTTCTCTCGTGTTCTTGCTCTTCCCTGATTCTATTCTGGTGATACTGAAGCATCTGGAGCATCTGGGACGGAGTATTTGCTTGCCAGGTACTTTCGACTTTCAGAACTCGGTTTTTAACTTGTGGGCTTGAATTCTCGACTAATTTAGTAACGAAAAGGTGAGGGTATGACTCACTACTTGTCTTGAGACCACTGTTAATACTGAAACATTTTTCAAACCTAGAATAAAAATCACTAATATCTTCATCTTGTTTCTGTTTACAGGCTGAGATTGCATCCCAGTCTTCTTTTCTCGTTGTTAATAATCTGGGTAAAACTTGAATCAATAATTCTGGTAATTCTTTACATTTATCTCCAAGACCAGTACCTGGTACACGTGACTTGTCTTCAGCTTCTAGAACTGCCCAATCTATCTTTTTCTCTCCCACCTCCCATTCTTTCTCTTTGAGCTTTTCATACACCCCTGCGGGCAACAGAACCTTTAACATTTTAATGATATCTGGGTATGTGTATTCTCCCATACGGAGCATGTCTTTTAATTCTCTATGGAACCCTGCTGGATCTTTATCATGACAGGGAATTAATTTCTTCATCTCTAGAAGTTCCATCTTGGTGATTGGAGTGTATACAAACACTCGGTGCATTTCGCCACCCGCCCCTCTGACTGGGTGGACTTCTCGTAACGGATTCTGTCTGTCTATGTAGAATGATTTACTTTCTGGGGGTGAGACATGAACAAAATGCGGGTTCAAAAACGTTCTATATTTGTGGCGCTGTTCTAGAATGACACTAATTAAATCGGTACCTAGACCTCTCCATCTATACTGGAGTAACTCGTTCAAGATATCATGTAACGGGCCTGGATCAGAATGTTGACCCTCATACAGAATAATGAGGTGCTGGATCATATACATACCCACCAGTCGCTGCTCGGCTGGGGGCATTTTCAGAAACATTTGTGCCACTATTTCGTCTGGAAAAGTGGTAGAATCAGTAATCCATCGGACTGCTGACCGAACTATTTCTTGTTCATGCATAGTACTTAACTCACTATAATCGATTCGTGATTTCAGAATGTGATCGGTAGCTTGAAATACTTGTTCTAGGGAACCTTGTTCTGGTGCTGAATGATGGAAAGTAGACTTGTGTTCTAGGCGTAAATGGCGATCTGGAAATCTAGGTTTTCCTACATACGCTATTCTGGCAGTATTCTCGTCGTCTTCCTCTTCAGGATCAGAGGTACTTTCTTTCTCGCTTACTTGTGCTGCTTTACGCTGTTCGTGTATCCTTATTATCTCTCTACGAATTTTCTTGTACATACTTTCCATGGCACCAATGGTGTTGTGCTTTCCTTCGGCTATATTATCACTCCACTTTGTTAGAGTTTTCATTTCTTCCGGGTCTTTAGACGGATAATCCTGTTCCCTTATTAGACAATTAATTAAGAACTTTAATATCATGCGCTGAATCTCGGCTTTCCTTTGAGACATGGCATCACTAATACTTTGTGGGTCATCCCCTGTACGGATGAAACGATATATCCTGTCTAGATCTTCTTTCATATTTGGTAGGGTGACTAGATACTCGGTCACTCTCCTTACGCGTACGGAATATAAAACCATATTAAACTCGCCTGGAACTGGGTCATAGGCACATTCGCCAAGGGTTTGCCTGATCTCTGCAACAGACTTATTACTCTTAGGAGTACGCTGTGATGCTTGAGCATGTAATTCGAGTGCTGATAAACGTTTGTATGGCGGCGGGGTTTGAGGAAGACCTCCTCCTGCGGCCCCTAAACTAGAATCATCAACTGATGCTTTTCGTCCTGGCAGGGTGGGTAATTGTAACGTGGGCTGGACTTGTATGGCGGGCTGACCCGGGGGAGCTGTTAAGGGCACCCCGGTGTCTGGAGGAGCAGGAATTACCTGATTTACAGGGACTGGCGGAGTGCGAACAGGATTTGCATATTCAGGGACTGTGTCGTCCAAATAGGACGAGATGAAAATATCAGCTGCGGTCGGTTTGTGACGTAGCTTGGTCGGAACTAATGGTGGCGGGAAATTACTGGATGCCTCCGGGGTCGCTTTTGGCAAGCCTTCGGCAAGAAGAGGATACATACCCTTAGTAAGGGCATTCCTCTGTCTGTCTGATTGCTCAGTTCTAACTCGTTCACCTATCTCGATTAATTCTCTTTCTTGGGCTCGTTCTTGGGATTCTCTACTTAGTTCCGACTTTCTGATTTCTTTTTCGGTTCTTTTATGAGCTTCTTTGCGCCATAACTCGATGGCATCTTTCTGTGATTGTCTGGCTTTCTTTTTCCATAATGCCTCTTCTACTCGCATGATGCATTCGGCATCCCATGTACCCGATACGGGCCATCTATACTTTTCTTCTAACTGTTTGGTATACTCTACCCATAAATCTAGATACAATATGGCGCTTATGCCATGCTTCTGATACATAAAGTGACCTGGACTGTCCCTGGGCGGGACGGGAACTGCTGCTTCCAGCAGACCCTTTCTAGTTTTTAACTGACGTAATTTTGAGAAGAGCGGCATGACTGGACTATAATCTGGACATAATACAATACACAATAAACACGATACTTATACCCCATTCATACCACGACATTGAAATACATGAAAAACATTTAAAATAACAGTTCGAACAGAATACTACCTGGAATACGGAACACAGAATACATGAATTTTCTCGAGAACAGAACTGACTAGAACAGGAACTAGATGCACTGCTGAAACAGTACGAAACTTACCGGTCTCTTAAAGAGACACGTCAGGACCCGCATCCACCGAAGTGAACACTTCGTTTTGTGGGACTGTGTACCACCAACCCACAGACCAGAGTCAATTAGATTGACCCTGTCTAGATACCACCCCAGTAATGGTACTCACCGGGCAGCAAGAACGGAAGGCCTCGGACTGGACTGGACTGCTACGACGACGAACTTCGGACTTCGGACTTCAGTTACGGGTGGACCTCCGGATACCTCGGACCTTGGACTCTTGGCTTGGGCTCTGGTCGGGACTCGCCGCGTTCCTCCACCGTCTCGTCTGGATGCTGGACCGCCTCCTCCGTCTCCTCCGTGGGCCTGAGGGATACTTGAGCAGAAATATCTGCCACTGCGCAGAAGAGTTCCGTCACGACTGCAGAGGGTCAGGGGGTCGGCGTGGCTTCACCGACGCGTGGGGAAAGGGCAAGTCCCTATTCGGGCGCCATTATGTGGTATATAAATAAATAATACCGGATCTATTTTTGAATGAATGAATGAATAACAGATAGCTCAATAAAATAAGAGTCAAGATTCGAGGTAGTGGGAGTTTTGCAGGTTTATTACAGCATAAAGGACAGGGACAGGACAACCTGCATTGGAACAGAATGGCAAGGACTAGCATGGCCCGGCAGCTGCCGGGGACAGGATCTGGAATGGCTAGCTCTAACATTTAATAACATTACATGAGCATATATACATAACGCAAACACATAGCATTACATTGCAATGGGCGTAGCAGTGGGTGGAGCAGTAGGCGTGACGCGTAGCAGTCGCGAAAGATAAGAGTAAAAAGAAGGTGTAACTCAGACATGTGATGCAAACGTAACAGAATATGTCATGAATGGGCGGAAACATAGGAGGGGGCTACCTAAGGAGCCGGGACCTCTAACCTGGTGGTGCGCGCAAACTAGCAATGACGTGTTACTAGGAGAAGCTGGGGGCTATGAACTCTGTGCTAGGAGCAGAGACTAAAGTCTGGAGGGTCGGAGCGACATGTACCTAAACCCTATCTGGTATCTAATGTTTAGGGAACATGTTGATATAAACTAGAAGTCATGAGGGGAAAAGCTAACTGACTCTAAGGCTAGAGCATGCATTTATTCTACATGTAGTGCGTGATGAAGAATATTAAATGACCATTAAATACAGTATTTCTCTTAATATGGAGCCGCATAGGCTAGACAATGACGGAAACTATTGATGCAGTTCAGTAGCTTAGGAATGCAGAGAAGGAGGACTGAACTGATAGCTGGAATCACAACATAGTCTTGGCAGACTCAGAGGCAGAGCCAAGCTGCACCGGGCACTGCGAGGCAGGAAGTAAGTGAAAGGTCGAGGATACAGGTGGGGGCTGGATCGCTCCTCAGCGAGGGCTCAGGGGACAGGAGCTGAATCTGATGTCCGGGCCCTGTTGAGGCCTAGAAACGGGGACTTTATAATGAAATAACGTGCACACTGAGAAACGTGGCAACATAACTTTACATAGGCCTGATATTCGTAGTATTCACGGGGACTGGGAAATGACATACCAGAGGTGGACACAACTATAATTGCGTCATTAATCGGACATGGGGAGTACATATGCATATTTAATCATGCACACATAACATATGATGGATGACTCGTAGGGACACAGAACATGGCAAAATTTACTTTTCCACACAGGGAGGGGCTCGGAGTCTCCTTCTGTGCCACTGTCGGTAGCCATCAGCAGGCTGAGCTCTGAGCGCACGAAGTGGGGTTTGAGTCTGTTGGCGTGGAGGACCCGGAGGGGGTTCCATGCGGTCGACTAGTTCATCTGCTCGGGGGATAGGGTGAGCGTCGGTTCGGGTGACCGCGTTCAGCCCCCGATAGTCGATGCAGAATCGGAGCTCCGGTGTAGTGCCCGGTGCCGCGGCCTTGGGGACCAGGACGACCGGGCTGGCCCAGGGACTGTCCGAAGGTTCGATGACCCCGAGGGCGAGCATCTTGCAGACTTCTTCTTGGATGCATGTACGTACCCGATCCGGTACTCGGTACGCCCGGTGTCAGACAGGAGGACTGTCCCCCGTGTCCACGTCGTGCAGGCACCAGGAGGTGACTCCGGGTGCGAGGGAGAACAGGTTTGCGAACGGCAGCAGGAGGGTCCGGCAATCTTGACGCTGCTCCGGGGTCAGGGCCTCGGAGAGTCGGACCCCGTCCACCGAACCATCTCTTTCCCGGGTCCTCAGTAGGTCAGGGAGGGGCTCGGAGTCTCCTTCTGTGCCACTGTCGGTAGCCATCAGCAGGCTGAGCTCTGAGCGCACGAAGTGGGGTTTGAGTCTGTTGGCGTGGAGGACCCGGAGGGGGTTCCGGGGGGACTCCAGGTCGATGAGATAGGTGACGGGACTCTTGCGCTCGATCACCTTGAAGGGCCCCGTCCATTTGTCCTGCCAGGCACACGGTTCGATGGGGGACATCACCCATACCTGCTGACCCGGTTCAAACTCGATGGAGGAGGCATGTTGGTCGTACCACTTCTTCATGTCCTCTTGACTGGCCTCCAGATTGGCTTTAGCGATCTCCCTGAACTTCCGGGTCTGATTGCGGAGGGTCAGGAGGTATTTGTAGACGTCTGGAGGGGTCTTTAGGGGGGCCATTTCCCATTCCTCCTTCACTAGGCTGAGAGGCCCGCGAACGGGATGTCCGTACAGGAGTTCGAAAGGGCTGAAGCCGAGGGACTTCTGGGGGACTTCTCGGTAGGCGAAGAGGAGGCACGGTAGTAGCACGTCCCACTGGCGGCGTAGGGGTTCCTCCAGCCCCATGATCATCCCCTTGAGGGTGCGGTTGAACCGCTCGACCAGTCCGTTCCCCTGGGGGTGATAGGGTGTTGTGAATCGGTAAGTGACTCCGCACTGCTGCCAGAGGGATTTCATATACTTTGAAATAAAGTTCGTACCCCTGTCGCTGACGACTTCCCGGGGGAAGCCCACTCGAGAGAAGATCCCCATTAAGGCTCGACCCACTACTGGGGCTGTTATAGTACGAAGGGGGACTGCCTCAGGATAGCGGGTAGCGTGGTCCACCAGGACCAGGATGAAGCGATGCCCCTGTGCTGTTCGGGGGTCCAGGGGCCCCACAATGTCTATTCCCACCCTTTCGAACGGGGTGGTCACCACGGGGAATGGTTGTAGGGGTGCCTTGAGTTTGCGGCCGCTCTTCCCGCTGGCCTGGCAGGTCGGGCAGGACCGGCAATGGTTGGAGACGTCAGTTCTCATTTTGGGCCAAAAAAAGTGAGTCACCAGGCGGTGGTAGGTCTTGTCTTGCCCCAGGTGCCCGGCCAGGGGGACATCATGGGCCAGGTTCAACAGGAAGTCTCTGAAGTGGAGGGGCACCACCAGCACTCGCCCGGCCCCCAGTTCTGCGATTCTCTGCTCACTGTACAAGAGATCATTGTCCCAATAAACCCAGTGGGCCCCGGTGGTGTCTCCTTGGCTCTGGGCGAGCGCTTGCTGTCGCAATCCCTCGAGGGAGGGGCAGGTCTTTTGCTCCTGCCTGAATTGTTCTTGGGTGGGCCCCCCTTCTTGACGCCACTGAGCCAGGTCGGGAAGCTCGGGGGGCTGTGTGGACCCCTCTGTGGTGGGGTCCGGGTGGTCGGTCTGGAGGAAGTCTTCTTCTGGAGCGATCGAGGGCGGAGGTGCTGCCCATTCGGGTTCTTCTGGTCTAGGGATGGCGCGGGTGGCCATGGACCGGGTGGTCACGCACGCCCAGTCCGGGAGACCCAACATCCCCAGATGCTCTCTTCTTTCAACAGCTGCCCACGGGGAGCTCTCGAGATCATTCCCCAGGAGGCAGTCCACGGGGGCATCGTCTCGGACCGTTACTTTCAGCATGCCGGACACTCCTCCCCATTCGAAGGGAACGCAGGCCATCCGACACAGGCTCTCCGAGTTATCTGCCGATCAGACGGGGCAAAGCACGTTTGGTAGGATTTGTTCTGGGGTCACCAGGTGACAACGGACGGCCGTCACACTGGCCCCGGTGTCACGCAGGGCTTCGGCCTTGCGCCCATTTATGCTCACCCATTGGCTGTACTTCCGAGTGTTGGCGGGCAGGGGAGTCCGCGGGACCATGTCTCTTCCTCCCAGGCAGGCCAGGGTCATGGCGGCGGGTTCCCACTCGAACTGCTCCGACTCGTAGGCCTCAGTGTCTTCGGAGTTTGTTCTTCTCCTAGGGCGGCGGCCGCCACCTGGCGGGGCCCGGGAACCTGGTTCTTCGGGCAGGTCGGGTCACTGGCATAGTGGCCGACTCGCTGGCATCGATGACACGTCACGTTGGCTCGGAACCCCGGGCGCATCGGGGGGTTTCCCCGGCCTGCTGGGGGCAGGGTGGCGTTAGCGGGAGCGGCCGGGACGGCGTCTCTGCCCCGGCCCGGGCCTCCTCCTCCTCGGGGACGATGATGACCTTGGTTGGTTCTGTTCTGCTCATTCGGCCCACTCCGGGCCACTCGGGTGCTCTCCCACCGGTCAGCCTCGGTGGCGAGCTGCCGTGGTTCAGTCAATTTACTGTCGAGGAGGTGCTGCCTGAGCTCGACGAAGCAGTTGTTGGAGAGGTGCTCCCACACAATGAGGTTGAAGAGTTGTTCGTAAGTGGTTACGTTGTTACCCTTGATCCATCCCTCGAAGGCCCGGCTGAAATAGTTCACGTATTCCAACCACGTTGTACCTGGGATCCGGGTGCAGTTGCGGAACCTCTGGCGGTACATTTCGGGTGTAAGCCCATATCGACTGAGGAGGGCGGCCTTCATGTGGTCATAGGACGTCATTTGATGGTCCGGAAGCTGCAGCAGGGCATCACGGCCCTCGTTGACGAATCTCCCCCATAGACCGGCTCCCCAGTCACTTCGAGCGACCCGGTGGGCAGTCATGGCGATCTCATAGGCCTTGAACCACTGCTGTATGTCGTCGTTTCGGTGATATTCTCGGACCACATCCTTGGGGATGTGGACCTTCTGCTCGGTAGTACCCGGGGAGTGCGGTGGCTCGGGAACCCCTAGGTTTTTGTTCAGTTTGCGTATTTCTATCTCCGCTAGTTTGCACTCGTGCTCGTATGCCAGTCTTTTTTCTTCGAGATCCCTCTGTCTCTGTTTTTCCTCTCGCTCTTCTCTGAGCCGTAAGTGTTCTAAGTTTATTTTTTGTTCCGCCAGCTTCAATTCTCCGTCTAATCTGAGTCGTGCCAAGTCTAACTCGTGTAATCTATTTTTTTCCCGCTCCTGGATCTCTTATCGGGAGGGGCCTGTTCTCCGTTCTTCCGTCAGGGTGGTGTTGACTTCCGGGGCTATGGGGTCCCGGGGGGTTGCGGTATTCGTCTCTGTCCAGGCCTCTAGGGCGTTTTTGAAGTCTTCTTTTGTGCTTAGCCCGGTGGTAGCAATGCCTAAGTCCATGCAAAATTGTTTGAGCTCTCGGTGGTTGTATTCTTCCAGCCTTTCCATCTGGAACTTCTCTGCCGATCCGCTCTCTTTGGTCGTCATTGTGGTTTTAGTCGTAGGGTGAGTTACTGTCTGTACGGTACGCGTTGGTTCGGATCGCGCCGCTGGCCACCAATGTTAGACGGGGACCTGGAGGGTCGGCCGAGCACAAGGGAGAGGCCTCCAGTGAGGACCGTCTCTAGCGAGCGCACAGACAGGTAACTTCCCCCCCACAGATGGACACCACACGAAGATCAGGGTAACACCTTTTATAGGCAATTCTTGGAGTAGAGTGGTACGATACAAGGCGATCAGGACACGAGGATCCTCTCAATTCTAGTCTCTAGTAAGGGAAGGGGGTAGCGGGACAGTCTTGGTACCCACAGGTACTGAGGTGTAACGGAGGTAGCTCACAATCCTCGAGCTCGGTGGTCGGACGGGTCAGACCGCGGCAGCGCCAGCAGGTCCTGCAGAGGTCGTAGGTGGCAACGGGCCGCGGCAGCGCCAGCAGGTCCCAACGAGGATGAAGGTTACAACGGGCCGCGGCAGCGCCAGCAGGTCCCACGAGGATGGAGGTTACAACGGGCCGCGGCAGCGCCAGCAGGTCCCACGAGGATGAAGGTTACAACGGGCCGCGGCAGCGCCAGCAGGTCCCACGAGGATGAAGGTTGCAGAGGGCCGCGGCAGCGCCAGCAGGCAGGACAATAGTTCACAAGGCAGGGCTGTGGCAGCGCCAGCAGTCCGTCAAGGATGAGTTCGTCGCGGTGTCTCTCGACTCCAGGATACAACTGCCTTCCTGTCCTGGGGCTGCCTCAGTTATAGGTCTGGCGCCCTTTGATGTCCGGACCCTCGCTCTTGGAGGTCGGGAGGCCTGGGATGAGGGAGTCCAGACACCCAGCAGGGGGGTGGAGCCAGCGCCCGAGGAGGCTGGGGGTGATCGGCACCTGGCGGGGGAGAGCCATCGACACTTCTTACTCCCATTGACCTGCCAAGTGGTCCGTTCACCTCCTGGGTGGATGGTGGTGCCGGGATATCGGGGCCTGGCCAGGCCCAGGGTCGGGGTCGGGCTGAGGCCGCGCGGCCGCGTGGTGCCGTGTCCAAGATGGCGGCTGGGCCGGGCAATGGTGCTGACGGTGGCCCGGGCCCGTCCTGCGGGGAGGGAGCGAGCCCTTCATGGGGCCTGTCCAACAACCCCCAAGCGGAAATGGACATGGTAATAGCATTGCGGTCGCTACTTCCAAGGTCGGCGACAATGGGGACCGTACAAAAGGGAACAAGGTGCGTAGAGGCCAATAGGTGGTCAATAACAGAAGCCGAATTTAGTCCTACAAAAGTTGGAGCAGGTTTGCCATCAGCATCTACAGCCGGGGATGAATCATGAGGTCCATACTTAACATAAGGGAATTAAGGGAATCACCATAAGGTGAGTGAACAAAATGTGCCCGATTTTCCCCATTGTCCCCGTCGTATCCACAAATTCTAGTAAATGAATGGGGACAGGTACGTAGGTTGAAATCCCCACCCCATATGATATCGATTGGTTTGTGAATATCTCTTCGGATGTTGCTCAAGGCAGAACCCAACTCCTCCACCACCGAAGTATTAGAAGCATCAAACAAGTTATTATAGTGGTTAATCACCATTATTACATGGCCCTTTACATGTTCTAATATTAGGATTTGGGAGTGGTGACCCACAGGCTGGTGTGATTTCATACAGACTGGGAGGTTCACAGACAGTAAAATCACTAACCCCCCTTTAGCCCTACCCATACCTGACCTTAGTGCCGAGTTGTTATATGACACAAACCCATCAAGGTTAATGTCAGTAGTTGCCCAGGTCTCTTGCAAGCATAAGATGTCAAAGTCAGAAAGGGTTTCACTCCAGCCTAAGGACGACGTTTGCCGACTCCATCCTGCAACATTCCAACTAGCAAACTTAAAACCAGAAAAACAAGGGGAAAGTTTAATGGGCGCTGGTGCAGTGGTAATTAAAGGTTTGTTGACAACTAGGGGAACCAATGAAACAGGAAAAACAGCGGGGACCTTTGTTATAGCACCCTGCAGAATTATATGCACCTGAGAAAGAGTGGGGGGTAATACAACTATCGAGCCTTGGCCCAAATCAGTAACTGGGTTGATATCTGGGGTACCTAATCCCTGGGGGGTAGGTACACCGGGGCAATAAAGGACGTTGCAGGGCTGGGAATAGGAGAGGAACTACTGCCAGATGTTGCAATAGACCCATTTTCAGAGGAGGGAAGATTGGGATCTGGTGCTGGGGGCAGTCAGTCTACACTATCCAGTCCGTTTAAACAACTAAAACGGTTGTGATCATAGAAGGGTGTCATCGGGGGTTGGAAAACCGGTCGTACTGTATACCCACAATGTTTGCCCCCCCGATCAACCCTCGTCCAATTACCTTGGACTTGATCATGGTACATATGTGTAGGGGGGAAGAAAAAAGACACTGGCAGAGTCCGAATGGTGGATTCAAGAGATCTATTCGACCCGGCACATATATGAAAAACAGTCCTTGTATCTCGAAAACTCACCATGATACAATCCCCTGTTATTGATTTTCTGGTTTTACCCAGCCAAGGTACCCTTCTCACCATGATAATTTCATTGTTAAAATGCGCTGGGAGGGGTCTGTTCCAGTTCAACCATTTAATAACTTTGCTTTTAAGTGAGCGGAAATTCTCACCTTCACCCACTTCAAGAGGGGGGACACCGGCTGTAGGAAGGTGGCGCCCTGACTATGGTTACCCCAGATTTTTTGCCAGTGTTTAGCTGGTTTTTTGACTTAGTTGACCTGGTTCCCTGCTAATCAGGGCCCCAGGCCATCTGCTCTCTCTGTAAAATGGATTCCATGTACCCTAGGTACATACCACAATTGGAAATGGACTCCTTGTCAGCCCCTGTAGAATGCACTATAGGTGCACAGGGCATAGGAGCCACTAAGGCCTACCAGGGGCTGCAGCATATCTTTTGCCACCCCTGGCTGGTTCTTAAATTGACACAACTGGCTGATCACTCAGCTGGGGTAAGGTGGTGTACACACCCCTTGCTTAGATATAGTATACCTGTATCTAAACCTATATCTGGACACATATAAACCTGTGAGCCACTCCTATGGAAGGCCTCATCAATCCTGGAGGCAGAGTGCGTGGTTTAATGTGAGATGGAGCTCTGGCATGAGCTGAGCCTGTCTGCAGCCGTCGGGAACAACTCCCTAAGCTGTTTCAGGATAACGCCATACCATATACTCTTAAGTGCCTTATAATCCTCACGGTTATATAGCAACGTTGGTTTGGCTTTATCAAAACATGTTGTGTAAGGTGTCATACGATTTGGAATACTATCCCCTCGCCAGTTCTGGCGACGGGGATAGCATTCCACCCCTCTAGAGGGGTAAGACATGTTACTTTACTTAAATGCGGTTAATTTCTAAAAGGACCTTAGATCCACAAAATGGATGCCTCTGCCACAGACAAGAGTCTGACCCCCTGCAGCTGACCAAAACTCAGCCAAATGGGGCCTGGACAAAGGGTTTCCTGTCGCAGGGGGGTTTTACCACCCTCCAGACAGGAGCTAGTGGATTGTAGCAGGGAGGTTTGAAAGAAACCAGACACTGCTTGGGGCGCACAAGGCTGCCCCTTGCATAATCCGGCCAAACCGGTTCTGGGGCACCCCAGCCCTCGTGCCAGGGCGGCCTGGATCAAAGGAAGGGGGTGTATCCACCCACTTCCTGGGTCCCACCCATAGGGGGGGACCTAGCAGGTAATCACGCCCCCCAGATTCGAATAAGAGTGGGAGCAGTGCCAATGCACTTTAGATTCCCTGACGAAACACAAGAAACGAAACTCTGGACCCTTGGACCTCCTACTCAACGTGGAAGCCCGAAGAATCTCCCTTGTGGTCAAGGAGTGACCACCCTGTGTAAACAGGCACCATCCAGCCCTCGACGTCTACTTTGTCGCAGTTCCCGCCGGAACTCGAGCGACAGAGATCGACGAGATTAAGCTTGCCTGCCTTCCTACAGCCCGATCCACAGTCCCTGCAGAGCTGAGACCCGTGGACGCGACCGAAAGCGTGGGGCACGCCATCTTGAATTGACCACGAGACGCTGACCGTGCAGCCCACGAGTAACCCTCGAAGCTGTACACCGGGGTTTGAGAAGCCCCAACCCTGAGCCACTCTTGTACCGAAGACCAGCCCTCCACACTCGACGAGTGCTGCGTGGGGCCCTTCTGCTCCATTTGGCTCAACGCGTTGGCCCGGACACTTGCCAGCCGGCTAGTGGTCCCTGTGCCGACGAAACTACAAATACGACTTGTGAATCTAGTTGCTCCAGATCTGCACCAGCTCCCCTGAAAAGGAGCCCCCACTCTGACCTTCCTGGTTCGAGTGAGAAGCAATCTCCCGGTTCCGCGTGGATTGCTTTTGCCAAGTGTTGTTTGCTCCAATCTTGAAGCCGACAGCGCCGACGGCGAGAGCCTGCGTGGGACAGATCGTGACCTGCTCCTGGACATCGCAGATGCCCCAGAGCCCACGTGACAGCGGAGAGAAGCTCCTCGACGACCACCTGATTGCGCCCGACATTGCCTGGTTCCGTCCTGGTTCCACCCTGGTCACTGCTGAGTGACCCAGACTCTGTCCCCTCTGCTTTCAGGTACTTTTCGACTTGAGTCCACCCTTGGACTCCACCGGACACTTCTCTTTCACCCCGCCTGCAGCCCTTTCAGCTTCAAGCACCAAGAGCCTGCGTGACGAAACCCGACTCAACTTCGACCCTGTGCACCCGCTTCCTGTGGGTGAGGTAACTTTGCTCCACCGGTGTTCCCACACTGGTACACATCTCTAGGGTCTGTGTCTTATGTTTTGTTCCTCTAGGTTCAGCGGAAGTGTCCTTAAACTTTAACTTTACAACTTTTACGCACCATTGGTTAACATTGGTGCACGCGTGCGCTTTCCGCACTGCACCCGAATCCCGTGGGCCATTCCCGACTTCAGCATTGCTTGTCCCGACTGCTCCCAGCGATTCCCTAGGCCCTAGGCCTAACCACTGTTCGATTGGTATCTCTTATACCACTTGTTTAGTATATGGTTTGAGTGGCCCCCGCCCTCATCCATAATCGTGCAACTTTGTATGTTTAAACAGTGCTTTTGATTTAACGCTTGTGCCCCTTTATTCATAAAGAATACTGGGGATTGTTTTTAGTAATAAACACATATATTTTTATAATATATACTTGTGTGGTGTCCTTTCATTTGATATTACAGGATTGTATGTGGTAAAACAGCTCGCTTAACACGACCTCTTAAGTTAAGCCTTTAGGCTGCTTAGTCCATGCTACCCCTAGGATAGCTTGTCTAATAAGGTTGACTTACAACCAGACACCATAAGGGATTGTTTGGTCTGATAATCGGTGGTTCCAGAATTGGAAACATCACCTATCAGGCCAACTTCTCACATTGGTGAGCAGCGGTGCGGATTTGAGCTTGCTGTTGTTTTACCATTGCAATCTTTTTATCAAATTGAAAGATCACATCAAGTACCTCTAGGTACATATAAATCAAAAGCTTAGCATATTAAGTTCTACTGAACTTAGTAGTTGTAGGTTGAAGGGACTAGCACACCCTGACTACAGCTCACTAGTAAGGTACAGTAGGGAAACACTTAGTGTAGGTAGGTGCATCACTTACACCACACTAGAGTCATGTCTGACACAGGAGTGGCCTCAGGGTCTACCCCTGTGACAGTTGACCTTACCAAGGCAACTTCCAGCTATGACAAATTAACCCGAAAGGACTTGATTGCCTTGTGCATTTCAAGAGGGTTAAAAAGGGGCAGAAGTCCCACCTGTCCTATCCTGATAGCCATTCTAGAACAGGATGACTTAGAGAAGGCGAATGAAGTTCCCTTAGAGTCAGGAGATGGAGTGGACTCCCCTGTAACTGATGCCCCTCAGGAGGAAGAAGGAGAGGAGGGGGAGGAGGACTCAGATGTAGAGGACCCTGCAGATCAGGATCAGAGGGGTAGCCAGGTCCAAGTTGCCAGGCTTAACCAGGCCAACTTAGACCTACTGGGGAATGGAGAGGGCCAGCACCTCCCCAGACCCTATGACATTCTCCCAGGCAACAGAAGAGTGAGATCTCCCTCAGGGGACTCTCATATTTCTAGTGCCTCAAGGGAATCACAGAGAGGCATGACTGCTTCTCAAAAGCTAGAGCATAGGGCCAGAATGAGGGCTGTCAAACTCCAGATAGAGAGGGAGGAGGTAGCCTTGGCTCAAGCTAGACTTGCCTTGGCAAGAGAACAGAAAATGTGTGGCTTAGATGCCACTGGTGGCAGCAATATTCCTAAAGAGAAACCCAGGTCCTATGATAGTAGAAACCTGACAAAGATTGTGCCCCCCTACAAGGAAGGGGATGACATCCACAAGTGGATAACTGCTCTTGAGAGAGCCTGCATGGTACAGCAGGTTCCTGAGGAACAGTGGGCATCAATCTTATGGTACTCCTTTTCAGAGAAAGGGAGAGATAAGCTCCTCACTGTCAGACATGAGGATGCAAACAATTACAAAGTCCTGAAGAGTGTTCTGATAGATGGGTTTGGCTTAACCACTGAACAGTACAGGTTGAAGTTCAGAGACACCCAGAAGACACAGACTCAGGACTGGACTGATTTTGTTGATTGTGCAACTAAGGCTCTGGAGGGTTGGCTACATGGCAGCAAAGTACATGACTTTACAGGATTGTATAATTTGATTATGAGGGAGCAGATCCTAAGTAATTGTCAGAACCAGCTCTTACACCAGCACCTGGTGGACTCTGATCTGACCTCTCCCCAAGAATTGGGAAAGAAGGCAGACAAGTGGGTCAGAACCAGGATTAGGCCTAAGAATCAGGACAGTAACCAGAAGAAGGAGTCTACCAAGCCTCAAGATAAGGGTGGGGATAAAAATAAAGAAAAGACTTCCCCAGGGCCCCAAAACTCCAAGAATGGGGGTGGGTCCCAAGACACTTCTTCAACAGAGAAAAAGCCCTATTGCCATGTCTGTAAGCAGGTTGGGCATTACAAAACAGACAACTGTTGTCCCAAGAATGGCAATAAAGAGAATATACCTCCAAAGCCAGCTCCAACACCTCCTGTTACTGTCAACAGTAATCCCCCAGGAAGTGGGAGCACACCCAGGAATCTGGGTGGGTTTACTTTTGGAGCTCAGGAGACCCTGGCCTATCCAGGCCCTCCTTCCCAAATAATCTTGTTTATGAGACTGGCATGGGGTTTGCCAACTTCTCTGATTGCCCAAATACTTTGAGCAAATATAGACAAGAACCCATCATCAATGGTTTGAAAGTTGAAGCCTTTAGAGACACAGGGGCTAGCATCACCATGGTGGCTGACTGTATAGTCCCCTCTAAGCAACTTTTACCAGGTGCCACATACCAGGTAACAAACATTGATGGAATCCAAACAAATCATCCCATGGCAGTAGTAAGTCTCAGCTGGGGAGGTGTCATTGGCCCAAAGAGAGTGGCAGTGTCACCAAACTTGCCTGTGGACTGTCTACTTGGTAATGATTTGGAAATCTCAGCCTGGGCTGAGGTTGAACAGGAAACCCATTCTAGAATGGTGAATTCCAATGGAAAGGTTAGTGGGGCTGTAATGGCTACAGCCCCAATTCAAGATGTCCTTCCTGAAAAGGTTGGTAGGGCTGAGATACTCTCTGCCCCATCTTTAGCAGAAGCTCTTCCTGAACAGAATAGCAAAGCTGTTATGATAACAGCAGAAACCCAAACTGAGTCTCCTCCTGAAAAGGTTGGTGGGGCTGTGATGGCCACAGCCCAAACTCAAACTGATATGTGTGTTGTGAAGCCTGAAATGATGGATAACTCCACACAAACTGAGAGCATGGAGGAGGAAGAGAAATCTCCCCCTCACCAGACTTTAGGACAGGATCAGCCTCCTCAGGGAACTGATCTTACCCCTGATGAAGGAACTGCCCCAGAGGTTGTTAGGCCTGGCCTGACAGAGCCTCTGATGGCGGTGGACCCTTCTCAGGTGGGACCCAGTCTGGAGCAGGTAACCTGCCCCTCTCTCCCTTGCCTTAGCCAGCCCAGGGCTGCAGAGGACAAGAAGGACAGTGAGACCCAGAGGTCCCCCTGTCAAATAAAGCACCCCCATCAACAGATTAGGGGCACCAAAACTAGTAGCCCTAGTGAGGTGAAAACGTTAAAAACTCCTGAGGGAGCCCCCTTAAAAGCAGTTAGGGACCTCCCACAGATGGGTTCTGTTGGGCACAGCCAAACCTGGGACCAAAAGGGCCCAAACCTGAACTGTCCCTCCAACAAGCCAAACAGAGGGACCCAGCCTCCAGCTTTAGGTAGCCAGAGGCTGACCCTGAGAGCACAGTGCAACTCAGTTAAAGAAAGAAAGGCACACATGGTGGAAGATAATTGGAGGAAGCTAAGCCTTAAATTAGTAGAGCCTCACTTCAATACTCCATATCCAAACCAGCCTTTAACTTTGCATAAACACATCCAAGGTAGTGATTCCCTATGGTGGAGACCCTCTAATAACCCAAGGGTGAGGGACTGCCTAGTGGACCATGAGACAGGGGGTACCCATGCTAGTGCAGGTACTTCCTTATATGGCCACTCAGGCAATATAGGCTTACCTGGCCAAGGATAGCCTTATCTCCTTTCGTTTGGGGGGGGGGGGGTTGTGTAGGAAGGTGGCTACCTGACTATGGTTACCCCAGATTTTTTGCCTGTGTTTAGCTGGTTTCTTGACTTAGTTGACCTGGTTCCCTGCTAATCAGGGCCCCAGGCCATCTGCTCTCTCTGTAAAATGGATTCCATGTACCCTAGGTACATACCACAATTGGAAATGGACTCCTTGTCAGCCCCTGTATAATGCACTATAGGTGCCCAGGGCATAGGGGCCACCAAGGCCTACCAGGGGCTGCAGCATATCTTTTGCCACCCCTGGCTGGTTCTTAAATTGACACAACTGGCTGAACACTCAGCTGGGGTAAGGTGGTGTAACCACCCCTTACTTAGATATAGTATACCTATATCTAAACCTATATCTGGACACATATAAACCTGTGAGCCACTCCTATGGAAGGCCTCATCAATCCTGGAGGCAGAGTGCGTGGTTTAATGTGAGATGGAGCTCTAGCATGAGCTGAGCCTGTCTGCAGCTGCCGGGAACAACTCCCTAAGCTGTTTCAGGATAACGCCATACCATATACTCTTAAGTGCCTTATAATCCTCGCAGGTATATAGCAACGTTGGTTTGGCTTTATCAAAACATGTCGTGTAAGGTGTCATACGATTTGGAATACTATCCCCTCGCCAGTTCTGGCGACGGGGATAGCATTCCACCCCTCTAGAGGGGTAAGACATGTTACTTTACTTAAATGCGGTTAATTTCTAAAAGGACCTTAGATCCACAAAATGGATGCCTCTGCCACAGACAAGAGTCTGACCCCCTGCAGCTGACCGAAACTCAGCCAAATGGGGCCTGGACAAAGGGTTTCCTGTCGCAGGGGGGTTTTACCACCCTCCAGACAGGAGATAGTGGATTGTAGCAGGGAGGTTTGAAAGAAACCAGACACTGCTTGGGGCGCACAAGGCTGCCCCTTGCATAATCCGGCCAAACCGGTTCTGGGGCACCCCAGCCCTCGTGCCAGGGCGGCCTGGATCAAAGGAACGGGGTGTATCCACCCACTTCCTGGGTCCTACCCATAGGGGGGGATCTAGCAGGTAATCACGCCCCCCAGATTCGAATAAGAGTGGGAGCAGTGCCAATGCACTTTAGATTTCCTGACGAAACATAAGAAACGAAACTCTGGACCCTTGGACCTCCTACTCAACGTGGAAGCCCGAAGAATCTCCCTTGTGGTCAAGGAGTGACCACCCTGTGTAGTAAACAGGCACCATCCAGCCCTCGACGTCTACTTTGTCGCAGTTCCCGCCGGAACTCGAGCGACAGAGATCGACGAGATCAAGCTTGCCTGCCTTCCTACAGCCCGATCCACAGTCCCTGCAGAGCTGAGACCCGTGGAGACGACCGGAAGCGTGGGGCACGCCATCTTGAATTGACCACGAGACGCTGACCGTGCAGCCCACGAGTGACCCTCGAAGCTGTACACCGGGGTTTGAGAAGCCCCAACCCTGAGCCACTCTTGCACCGAAGACCAGCCCTCCACACTCGACGAGTGCTGCGTGGGGCCCTTCTGCTCCATTTGGCTCAACACGTTGGCCCGGTCACTTGCCATCCGGCTAGTGGTCCCTGTGCCGACGAAACTACAAATACGACTTGTGAATCTGGTTGCTCCAGATCTGCACCAGCTCCCCTTAAAAGGAGCCCCCACTCTGACCTTCCTGGTTTGAGTAAGAAGCAATCTCCCGGTTCCGCGTGGATTGCTTTTGCCCAGTGTTGTTTGCTCCAATCTTGAAGCCGACAGCGCCGACGGCGAGAGCCTGCGTGGGACAGATCGTGACCTGCTCCTGGACGTCGCAGATGCCCCAGAGCCCACGTGACAGCGGAGAGAAGCTCCTCGACGACCACCTGATTGCGCCCGACATTGCCTGGTTCCGTCCTGGTTCCACCCTGGTCACTGCTGAGTGACCCAGACTCTGTCCCCTCTGCTTTCAGGTACTTTTCGACTTGAGTCCACCCTTGGACTCCACCGGACACTTCTCTTTCACCCCGCCTGCAGCCCTTTCAGCTTCAAGCACCAAGAGCCTGCGTGACGAAACCCGACTCAACTTCGACCCTGTGCACCCGCTTCCTGTGGGTGAGGTAACTTTGCTCCGCCGGTGTTCCCACACTGGTACACATCTCTAGGGTCTGTGTCTTAAGTTTTGTTCCTCTAGGTTCAGCGGAAGTGTCCTTAAACTTTAACTTTACAACTTTTACGCACCATTGGTTAACATTGGTGCACGCGTGCGCTTTCCGCACTGCACCCGAATCCCGTGGGCCTCTCCCGACTTCAGCATTGCTTGTCCCGACTGCTCCCAGCGATTCCCTAGACCCTAGGCCTAACCACTGTTCGATTGGTATCTCTTATACCACTTGTTTAGTATATGGTTTGAGTGGCCCCCGCCCTCATCCATAATCGTGCAACTTTGTATGTTTAAACAGTGCTTTTGATTTAACGCTTGTGCCCCTTTATTCATAAAGAATACTGGGGATTGTTTTTAATAATAAACACATATATTTTTATAATATATACTTGTGTGGTGTCCTTTCATTTGATATTACAGGATTGTATGTGGTAAAACAGCTCGCTTAACACGACCTCTTAAGTTAAGCCTTTAGGCTGCTTAGTCCATGCTACCCCTAGGATAGCTTGTCTAATAAGGTTGACTTACAACCAGACACCATAAGGGATTGTTTGGTCTGAAAACCGGTGGTTCCAGAATTGGAAACATCACCTATCAGGCCAACTTCTCACACCGGCCATGACTACCATAAAACCATTAGCCTCGGGGGGAAGGTCAGGTCTCCGGGGTCTGGAAGCAGATTTCTCAGGGAGTAGGGGGGGAATACTGTCAGTGAATGTAGCCCCACCGGAGGTTGTCACAGGGGGGGCTGGACCTGAAGGTTGTGATGATGGGATGATAGATTTACTATGATGGGTCGGGGCTAGATTAGCCATAAGAGGCTGCAAAAGGGGGATAGCAGTAGTCACCAAGGGAGGTCCCGAGTTAACTGGGGGGGGTTTGAGGAATAGGGTGAATGGTAGAAGGGGGCTTGGACTCAGAGGATCTACCTTGGGTGGTAACCGGTGGTTTCATACTACTTAATGTAGCCTCTAGAATAGTGAGTCTAATCTCCACTTCCTTTATGCTCTCGCTGATAGGCAGGAGCAAGGATCTAAGTAAGAATTCCAGGTTCCCTAGAGGAGCAACAGGGGGTGGTGCATTAGACGGATTATTCCCAGGGGCATCAACAAGATCGATAATATTAATACCCTTATCGGGGGGAGAATTACGCACATCCACCATCATTCTGTCGGGAATTGGGGCGGGCTTAGAGGCTTTCCCGAAATCGGAGTGGGGGATTTTGGTTTTACCCTGCCCTCCCCTCATCTTCCTTCTTCGCTTATTAGGGGGGGGGCATGCAACTCCACCACAGCAACTAGCTTTGGCTTAACTTTCCTAGCTTTAGATGCTGGGATGGATTGAGAAGTTAGATCAACGGCCGTACAGCTAGGGCTGGTGGGGTGGGAAACCTTAGGGGCCTGCTCGATGGGTAGACAGGGGCTAATAATACAATCCCTCAACAAAAGCGGGACGCCACCCTGGGATAATGGCTCCTCACTAATGTTAGAAGAGCCACCCTCTTGGGAGATAGAGATTTCTGCCAGGGGCCTATTTTTCAGATTCTCAATAGAGCGGCGTCGCTCGGCCCTACGCTCCGCCAGAGAGGTTTCCTTATCCCCATCCCCATCACCCAATGGCCGTGAAAAATAATTGTCCAGAGTCCTGTTTTTAACACCCCCCACCTTCACAGTAGATCCATCCAAAGCTGGTGATGGCATATCAAGTATCTAATACCCGTGTCGAGAACAAGGGCAGATTTGAACCAGTACACCTACAGCAGACACAAGAGGGTAGGCCGAGCCCAGCCTACTCCGGCCTACGAGGGCCTCAGAGGGCCCGCCCTTTGCCCGGGCTTCGCCCGCGCGCGTCCCGCGTACGCGCGGGGGGGCTGGACTATATAGGAGGAGGAGGGGGGCGGGAAGAGGCACCAGGTGCGCGCGATGTCCTGGCGCAAGCACCTCTGGGCCTCGCAGTCCCGCTCCTGCTGGCCGAATCAGCGTCACTCCCTCAGCAGCACGGCAAACCCAGGGATGGAGCACACGGGCTCAAGGGCTCCACTAAAGTACCATGAATCAGGGCAAAGTCAGGATAGGCAAGGAGTTCTCCAAGTTTGCCGAAAACGACTACGAGCGGCTCCCGCGAAGCGGGGGCCGCGAGTCGTTAAGAAGCCTTCAGGGAGGAGGGGACGGGAAGAGGCACCAGGTGCGCGCGATGTCCTGGCGTAAGCACCTCTGGGCCTCGCAGTCCCGCTCCCGCTGGCCGAATCAGCGTCACTCCCTCAGCAGCACAGCAAACCCAGGGATGGAGCACACGGGCTCAAGGGCTCCACTAAAGTACCATGAATCAGGGCAAAGTCAGGATAGGCAAGGAGTTCTCCAAGTTCGCCGAAAACTACTACGAGCGGCTCCCGCGAAGCGGGGGCCGCGATTCGTTAAGAAGCCTTCAGGGAGGAGGGGGCGGGAAGAGGCACCAGGTGCGCGCGATGTCCTGGCGCAAGCACCTCTGGGCCTCACAGTCCCGCTCCCGCTGGCCGAATCAGCGTCACTCCCTCAGCAGCACAGCAAACCCAGAGATGGAGCACACGGGCTCAAGGGCTCCACTAAAGTACCATGAATCAGGGCAAAGTCAGGATAGGCAAGGAGTTCTCCAAGTTCGCCGAAAACGACTACGAGCGGCTCCCGCGAAGCGGGGGCCGCGAGTCGTTAAGAAGCCTTCAGGGAGGAGGGGGCGGGAAGAGGCACCAGGTGCGCGCGATGTCCTGGCGCAAGCACTTCTGGGCCTCGCAGTCCCGCTCCCGCTGGCCCAATCAGCGTCACTCCCTCAGCAGCACAGCAAACCCAGGGATGGAGCACACGGGCTCAAGGGCTCCACTAAAGTACCATGAATCAGGGCAAAGTCAGGATAGGCAAGGAGTTCTCCAAGTTCGCCGAAAACGACTACGAGCGGCACCCCAGTTATGTTTATGTAACTCCTGGATAATTTTCAAGAGCCCCTCAGGGATATTAAGTTTTCTTAGGGACTCCCACAGGCAATTCCTGTCTACTAATTCGAATGCCGCGTGGAAGTTTACGAAACAGCAGCATAACTTCCCCTGCTTTTCCATAGACTTCCTCGCCACGGCCCACAGTGCGAAGCAGTGATCGATCGTGGAATGCCCCTTCCTGAAGCCTCCTTGCTCCACTGGCACGATCGACCACCTCTCCGTCCAGTCATTCAAACTGCCCAAAATTATTTTGGAGAATACCTTTACCCCGCTATCCAGCAAATTAATGAGTCTATAATTTTTGGCCGCTTTTCTATCACCCTTCTTGTGGATCGGTCTAATTACTGCTCCCCTCCACTTTTCAGGGATCGTGCCTGACTCCAATATAGCCAGAAACATGTAGGAGAAAAATTGCGCCCACCAATCTTGCTGGGATTTTATAATAATTGCTGGCAGGTTATCAGGACCTGCAGCACGGGTTAGGTTTATGTTTCTTATGATTGAATATACCTTTTCTGTTGTAAACAAAGGTTTTAAATCTACTACCGCCTCCATCCAGGGACCAATATCCCCACCTTCTTCTTCAGCGTATGTTCCATATAACTCACCTAGATATTCCTCCCAATGCGGCTTCCTCTACTACATAGGGCATAGCCCCGTTACCCTGTCCTGATGCTTCCTTTATCAAATTCCAAAACTTACGCAAGTTTTTAGATTCAATAGTTTCCAGCAAGTTAACCCAGCATTTCTCTTTGAATACCCTCTTCAGGTTTCTAACTAACGTTTTATATTCCTTCCTCATGTCACTTAGATTTTTATGCCTTATTGTATCATATTTTTTCCTCAGGGTTCTTTCTTCTCTTCTTATTTCTCTTTTCTTATTTAGACACTCCTCATTGAACCAACTTGGCTGTTTACCTTGCCTTGATTGTTTAGTAGTGGTAATGGTATTAAAGCTGGGAGCCTTCGGAGGCCAGGTGGAACTTCACCACAGAATAGACGTATTGCTGTGGAGGTGTCAGAACTTTAGTCCTGATTAAACTCCGTCCTGGGCTGGTTACGGACTTTCCCTAGCTTAAGGTGGCAAGGATGATGCAAATTCAATCGGTGAGGTGTTCCTAACTATTCTCTCTTGTATACATTTTCTACTCTTTGCTACCTGTACATAGAGCATTTTATTCTAATTATTCATTTGAGTCATTTGACATTTGGGAATCTGAATTTACTGATCTATTTGGCCTACCGTTCTAAGCATTGCATTAATAAACTTGTGTGTGTTATTTTAAATGCACCAGAATTTGTGTTTCTTGCCTTGCCATGCCTAAAAGGAGTTCTATGTCCTTTCCTTGTCTTTAAGAAGTGCTGTTCAACGTGTATTTTTAAAAGGTGCAGTGGTATTTTTGCCTCCAAAGTGGGAGTGCAGGGTTTGGGTGTGTCCTTTTAGTGAAAAGCAAATTCATTACAGGTAACTAGGTGTGCATAGTCGTGGTCAACATGTTTCTTGCCTAATGTGTAAAAATCACTTGGCAATTCTTCAGGACCTATAGTGATGCACTGTCTATACAGTGGTTGGTTATGGAAATAAAGCAATCACTCAGTCGACCTAACAATGAGGTACCTTAATTAATCAAATAGTAGGACCAACCTAATGAGATAAAACAAAGACAGGAGCATCAAAATACATGAATAAGGTATTCATACTTTTTTTTTTATACTTTATTTCGACAATTTGTTTGTCATAAAAGTAGAATTACAAGCATTTATTAGATCTAAAATGGTTAAAAGAAAGATTAAAAAGTTAAAACAATTCAACAAATCCATGTACATTAAACAGTAGAAAAGTGCATAATACATAGTCCTTCGTACCCCAACAGAGATAGGAGGGGGCAACCCCCTGTGGTCCAGTCAAGTAGCCATAATTCAAATCTCAGAGGGTAGCCAAGAGTGACCTCCTCATATTCCACATTGTTGCTAGATACTTAGTTACAGCAAAGACCACAACCGACGAGAGATCGGACTTAAGAATCCTATATGCTTGGGCACATTGGGTTAACCCCAGGTTTTTACATAACGGGGCAACCCACCTTGGACTTGGACCTTGCCCTTGGACTAACGTAAGCAGGGCAAAAAAAGACAACATGGACTTCGCTTTCTAAGTTGGCACTACAACCTGGGAAATTCCCAGGGGATGAAGTGGTCCACTTTGAAGTCAGCGCTCTAATAGGAAGAGAGAGGTGCCGCCATTGTAGGAAGAGCTTCCTCGCCGAAACTGGGCTGATATCGTCCAAAACTTGCTCATAAAAATAGCAGTCCTTTGTTGCTAGAAACGTGGCTCTAAGTGTTCCCGTTTGAATGATGGACAGTAAACGCGCCCTTTTATTTTCTCGGAACAGCTGAACCAGCTGCAATCTCGAAATCCCTGCACATGCTTGCTCCGGGTCGGACCACATTGCCTCCAGGCCTAGGTTCTCAAGTTCCCCTCTAAGATGCTTAAGCCAGGGTGATTTAGCAACATTAGTTAATCGCAAAATCTCAGTTAGTTCTCCCCTGTATACACTCAACTCCGGAGAGACCCAGAGCCGCCTCCAAAAAGTTAATGATCTTAAGGCCAGCTCTTCTTCTATCGGCCATAACCCCAGGTCAAGTCTCAGTGGGACCAAGGGCGTGCTTGGAGGTAGAGCTGCCAGCTGCCTAAGGAATCTATTATCCGCAGTTGCAATTCCCGGGGCAACAATGAAACCCCACAGCTCCGCCCCATAGGTCACAGCCCCACGTGCTCTCAGTTTATATATTTCAAGAGGGGGGCCAAGCGGCTTAATTTATGATTTGTTCAACAATTTTAGAATGCCCTCGGCTATCTGGGTCAGCTTAAGTTGTGATCTTACTTGGTGATGAACCCAGTTAAATGATTCATTGAGGGTCAGGCCGAGGTAATCAAAGGTATAGACCCTTTCAAGCCGTACTCCCTCTATGACAGGATTTGGACGGGTTTTAGCAGGCGGGTTAAAAATAATAAATTTAGTTTTTGTGGTGTTGATTTCAAGACCTCGGTTCTGACAAAAGGAAACAAACCCGTCCAGAACTCGTTGAATACCCATCTGCGTTTTTGATAATAACAGGGTATCGTCCGCAAACATAATTGCGGGAATCCTGGACCCTGCAAGCTTTGGGTCATCGGTATCCGCTACGGACTCCAGGTGTGCGACTACCCCGTTGACATAGAGGCAGAACAGGGTTGGTGCCAAGACACAACCCTGTCTTACCCCCCTGCCAACGGGGAATCGAGCTGTTAGAGACCCAGCACTACCACATCTGACCTGGGCATAGTTTCCTGCATGGAGGCGGATCAAGATATTCAAAAGTGAGGGCGGGATCCCTAGTTCACCTAATACAGTCCACAGCTTCCGGCGTGGGACGAGGTCGAAAGCTGCGCGGAGATCTACAAAGACTGTATAGAGTGAACCTCCACCAGCCTTCACAACCTTCCAGTAGATCATATTCAAGCGGAAAATTTGGTCTGTTGTGGACACATTCTTTCTGAACCCGGCTTGATAGGGGCTCAGAATCGATTGTTCCTCGGTCCAATCTAATATGCGGTTTAGAATTAGCCTAGCAAAAAGTTTTTGAGGCACGTCAATAAGACTAATTGGCCTATAGTTGGCTGGGAGCAGAGGTGACCCCTTTTTGAAAATAGGGACGATCTCTGCCCCCAGCCAAGTATCAGGCACCGACATGCCACCCCATATTGCGTTAAAAACAGATGCCAGATAAGGTGCCCATACACCGGGGTCATGTTTTAGAAGGTCACCAGGAACTCTATCCAGCCCCGGGGCTTTCCCTGACGGTAGACTTAGAACCGCCATCTCCACCTCCCCAACGGAAAATTCGCCACCTCTAGTACTACTATGGTGAGGGGGGACAAGTACCTGCCACTCAGGGTTATCACAATCATTATCTCCCTGGTAAAGATTTCCAAAATGATCTTCCCAAAACTCCGCGGCGATATTGGGTGCAACGGCCGCCACAGGATCAGCTGATCCTGTGTTTACAATTTGCCAAAAGTTACGGGCATCCTTCGCTGCCAGCGTTGCAACCAATTTCGCCCAGTGCTCCACCTCCCACTCTTTTTTTGCGTGATGGATAAGATGGCGATATGATGCCCTTTTTGTTTTAATTTGGTCCCTGTTTTGATTATGCTTCAAAGCATAAATAAGTTCAGTTTTCGCCTTCCTGCACGCTTGGTTATACCAGGAGGGTTTCCTACCTGGCCTAGTCCCTCCTCCTGTGGGGTTAAAAATCCCTGCAAGGTTAGATGTCAAGGCCAGATACAGTGCCCCCAATTCGGCAAACAAGGAAGGGGAACTGTCCCTGGTAAGCAAGGCACCAGCAGCTTCCAATGCCGTAACTACATGGCCATAAATTTCGGCCAGCAGCTCTGGGCGGGTTACTGCTTTATCCCATCTAATCCTTCTTCTATTATTAGATAGGGTTGTTCGATTGGCCAATCCGCTCTCACACTGGGGGCTAAAAATAGCAGTAGTAGGGAACTGAAAAAGTAATATTAATGCGTTATGATCACTGCCACCTCGCTCTTCCACTCTAAACTCCTTGACCCTGGCCCATGCCTTGGTCTGTACAAAAATATAGTCCAGGTGCGCCTTCTGTCCAGGCTTGTTATAGGTGCACCTGGCTGGGATATCTGGGGATACCCGACCATTGCACGCCCTAATTGAATGGCCTAAAGTCCACGATCAACACGAGGAGGGACGCCTTCCAGAACCCCGGTCGAATTGCGGCTTATACTGCCAATTTAGCGCAATCGCTGAGAACCACTTATTATTTTAACCTACATTGCGAGCTGGCCCCATTTAACACCAGAACAAAGAGTGACGCCTTCGAGAACTCCGCTCGAATTTCGGCTCATGTTGCCGACTTAGCGCAACCGCTGAGAAGTACTTATTAATTTAACCGACATTAAGAGTTGGCTCTATCTAGCCTCATAACGAAGAGTAACGCCTTCGAGAACCCCGCTCGAATTTCGGCTCATGTTGCTGACTAAGCGCAATCGCTGAGAACTATTAATCGCTTTAGCTCGCCATATACCAAATACCTGAGTACTGGATACAAAGTAACACAAGTCACAGAGAAGGTTTATAATTGTCAAGTCCGTGTGGCGCCCTTCTGTGCTCCTCCAGTTGAATATAGACATCGAAGTCATAACGACAGGGTTTTTTATATAACCTACAGATCATTGATAATAAACATCCACTATTTCTACTATCCAATCATAGAAGATTGTCGCACCTACTTTTCCTTGTTATGTATGTGTCCTAGTGCAAATGACGGACTCCTGAAGAAGGCAAATGCCGAAACGCGCGTAGAGATTCCACCAACCGCTTTGCTTACTCCAATAGCCCCGTTTACCATCACTGTCATTTGAATAACTGTTTTCTTTTTCTGTTTTCCTTAATCTTTTTTATCTATGTATCTTTATTATTTATTTTGATTGTCGCACTATTGCCATAATTACACATGTTTGTCATTTTAAAGTAATATGTACAGATAAAATTGAAATGTGTATCAGAACATAAGAAAATGATTTAAATAAAACAAAAATATCTCGACGTAAAAAATTTAAATAGTTATTTATTGAGTTTATGCATGATCATATTTAGTCACTTGTCAGATTAATTTCCTAGGTTGTTCTGGCTCATTCAACTAGCTCACTAAGAAGTGTGTTACAAATATAGTTTACATTATTCCCTACATTTAGTGAGTTCACCAATAGTAGGGGTCCCCTTCTTTCTAAATTGCGTTATGATCACTGCCACCTCGCTCTTCCACTCTAAACTCCTTGACCCTGGCCCATGCCTTGGTCTGTACAAAAATATAGTCCAGGTGCGCCTTCTGTCCAGGCTTGTTATAGGTGCACCTGGCTGGGATATCTGGGGATACCCGACCATTGCACGCCCTAATTGAATGGCCTAAAGTCAGGGAGAGTAATTGTATATTCAAGGGTGCCCAGGATTTTGGCGATGGGCCCACCACCCGAGGAATTTCCCAGTAATCGTCCTCTTCCAAGATCAGCCCATCTAGCTGATCTACCAGTGGCTCAAAATGTGAATTGAAATCACCACATACCAGAAGGATTGCATCCTGAGGAACCTTGTCTAAGAACCTAGATAGTTCGTCAATTGTTTTTGACTCAGCCGTGATGCTCACCGGCCTAGAATAAACATTGACCACTACGAGTTTAGATAAGTTGGGCCACTCCAAAAGGATACATTGTATATCCTCAGAGGCGGTATCCACATTCTTAATGCTACAGCCTAAATGGACTTTAACCCAGATTGTTAGCTCCCCTGACGGCCTTCCTCTCCCTCCCCACTTAGCTGGAACAAAAAAGGAGACAAAGCCAGAGCGAAATTCCTCCTCTCTTGCCCAGGTCTCCTGGAAGAGGCAGATGTCAATATTATCGATGAATGACCCCCAATCTGGGCATGCCACTTTATTGGCTAGCCCAGCGATGTTCCATGATAGAATTTTTAAGGGCAGTCTATCTATGCTGGCCGCTGGAGTCAGCCTTGGGGGGTTCCCAGAAAAAGACGTCCTTACCCTCGGCAGAGAGTTGATAAGAGAGCCACAAGAAGGGCCTTGGACCTCCATTGGGTCTTCAGCTATGGAAGTGACATCTGACAAAGTACTTTGAGAATTGGTACAAGCCCCCTCATTAAGCAACCCCCTCAAACTCCTCTGGGGTTTCTGTCAGTCTACCAGGTCCAGGGTGGAGTACCTATTCTCATAAAGATAGGCAATTGGTGGTGATGGGGCGACATAATGAATTGGTCCCGTCCCCCCCGCCATCTTCCCTCATACTGTCAAATGCATTTGCCGGAGGGGGGTAGAAGCACGCCAGAGGTCGGGTCTGGATAGAAGTATTCCCTGCAGCCCCCGCCCAGTTGCAGATATAGGAGACAATACCTTCGTTCCTAAAATTGACCAGAACACAGTCCCCTGTGATGTTTTTAGTGGTATGTCCCACCCATGGTACCCTTCTAACCATGACTATTTCAGTCGCTTTATGTGAAGGGAGGGGCCTGTGTATATTTAGCCAGCTAATTACTTTATTCCTTAGGGAAGGAAAGGATTCTGGAGCAGAGCCAGTAAGCTCGGGTACTCCGGTGAGTACCACTACCAGAGGGGCAGCCACAGGGGGTTATTTAACAACCTTGTTCCACCTCACGTTGCCTCCCTCAGCTATGGGATACACCTCCTTGTGTTTGCCCATATCCGTGCTTCCACCGGAGTTGGCCTTGTCGCCACCAGCCGTCGCCGGGAGCACGGTGGAAGTATCCGTAGTACCACGGGAGTTGGCCCTCTTGCCACCAGCTGTCGCTATAGCCACGGTAGAGATAGGTGGTAAAGCCCCCTTTGCTACTTGAATGGAGGGTCTAGGTGCAATCTGCCCCTCCCCTGTAATACCTTTGGGCCTTTGAATACTAGGTGCTGAATCAAAATGATTCAGCATCTCTCTGGATGTCTTTTCCAAATTTTTGAGGGTGCATTCGATGTGGGTGAGTCTATCCGCCACGGGTTTGAGGAGGGCTTTAAGCGTATTGCCCATGGCAAGGAGTAAGTCACCCCCCCTCCCGGGCTAGATCCCCAAATCTAAAGGTAGTAGATTGAGTTGTCAGGTGTACTTCCGATGCCGGAATTGGAGGATCCTCAATTATAATGGGGACTACCCTGTCTATTTGGATGTCTAAAGGGAGATCTGCTTCACCTCTTGTATCTATCTTTGCCTCCCCCCCCCTCATCTGTGGGCCCCGTTTCCTCTTTTGGACCGCACCTTCCCTTGTTCCCCGGGACTGAGATTTTGCAGAATCCACCCCATCACTGGGAGCCCTTGCAGATACACTGGGAGTTGTAGGTGGTGGTAGTACCTCAGGGATAGGTGGTAGCGAAGTTCTGACACTCCTCGGGCTGCTACCAAGATCTTGTAGAACAGCAGTGATAGCTTGGTCAATGCTATCCAAGAGAGCATCAGCAGATCCCCCCCTCCTTATCAGGCGTCCTAGAACTAGCTAGGAGGCCGAGTGATGATCTCTTTGCACTATCTATGCCATCGGACAAACGTTTCTCCACCACAATAAGCTCATTGTCCAATATCGAACTGGCCCTTATTAGGAAACTGTCCAGAGTACCTGCAATCACAGTGCTAGAAGCCGTGGCTTTGCTTCTCGTCTCACGGGTAGCCATATCTTCCTCAACGACTGATATCCGCACTCAGATGGTCCTTAAAGTCCTCGAAGTATTCAGAGCCAAGAGGGGTGGCCCGGTCTGGTCCTGCCCGGTCTGTAACGGGCTAGAACGGGCCCGCCCTTGGCCCGGGCTTCGCCCGCGCGCGTCCCGCGGTGCGGGGGTGGGGGACTTATGTTATACTTCTCCGGCGGTAGGCGTGGTCGCGGAGGGGTGGGGCGGGAAGAGGACCCAGGTGCGGCCGGTGAAGGTGTTGCTTGGCCCCCTGGTCCTCGCAGTCCCGCTGCACGCCGGATCAAAGCCCTGAACCAGTGTCCCAGAATTAGCAGGCAGGGGCGAAGGCGAGAGCAGGAGGGTCCGTGCAGCCTCACTTTTACAAGTCCCCCTGACTGAGGAATAGATCTGGAAACACACACAATGTCCGCAGCCTCGAACATACAGTAATTATGTCTCCAAAACAAAAGATAAAAAGCATGCCAACAAATACATGCACGAGTGGTTACTGCAACATAGAAGGTGTTTGGCCGGACATACATCAAAAGCAAAATTGTGGAACATGTGACATGCACAGAACATTCAAGCGTCATCGGTGGTAACCAACCACCGTAGAAAATGGCATGCTAAAACGCACCCAATTCGGGTTCAAGTCACGCCTCATTGAACTAGTATCCTGGCCTCTCTGTGCCCCTGCCTTGTCCTGGACCCTCTGTGCCCCTGCATTGTCCTGGCCTCTCTGTGCCCCTGCCTTGTCTGTGCCCCTCTCTGCCCCTGCCTTGTTCTGACCCTCTGTGCCCCTCCCCTGTCCTGGCCCCTCTGTGCCCCTGCCTTGTCTTGGCCCCTCTCTGCCCCTGCCTTGTCTTGGCCCCTCTGTGCCCCTGCCTTGTCCTGGCCCCTCTGTGCCCCTGCCTTTGTTGTATAGCATTTTAGGACCCTAGTGTAATTTTCCCGATTCATGCCCTTATATAGGTATAATCCACCTTGTCCTTATATAGGCATAGAAATCATAACCATATTTGACATAGCCCATGCAGTCCAAATACAGGCATAGATACTTCCACTAATTCCGAAAAGCCACAACGATTTCTTGGAAAACTCGGCTTCAGCAGTCAGGGACTTCCCCTTGCTTGAATATCGATTTGTCCAAGAACTCATGGAGTTTTAAAAAAACTGCGATTCTTTGATGACGTTATTATGTCCAACTTTACGTCAAACTCGGCACCTTCAAAGTATAAATATGCCCACACTTGCCCTAGCAAACACACGGTGGTGTGGAGCAGTTCGACTATCTACTTGCCCAACACAGCTCACTACAGCAAGTGCCGAAGGAAGCCGACCCTCCAGCTAATGCACTGAGAGAGACGCTGTCTTTTCTCTTGCCGAGAAATCCAGCTCCGGTGTTTCAATGCTCCCCTTGCGGGGTGTTGGGAAATCGAGTCCCAAGACGGAGAGATACCAGACCTCCTTCATTCTAAAACCAAGGTACGGAGCTGATTACACCCTAAGAGAAATCTTGGATAGATTCTTGGCAAAGAATACTAAACCTATGCTACACCTCACTTACGTCTTCCCTCGTACTAGACTTAAATTAGGTACATTGGGGAAGGCGTATTTTAGAAGCACCAGTTGAGTACTTTTAGTCTTTATTTGTTTATGTATGTATTTTATGGCTTAGAAACCATACCATGCTTTTACAGTTTTATTTAATAATACTCTTCTTGCTGTATGTATTGTACTTTGCAGCCAGTATTACGATTGTAGCAGTTCATTTCTTCTGCATGAGAAAGAAGACTGTTCAATAAATACTTTTATTGAAAACGCCCGTCTCTCTATTTCTCTGCACCTCTGGTGAAACGAAGCATGCACGATTGACTGAGTGAAATATCTATCTATTGTTTCCACGACTCTGAAGATACGTTTTATCTTGGGCAAACAAAGTTGTCATGTTTATGCGGTTGTCAGAAACTAATCCCTTCTTGTTTATTCGAGAAAGTTTCTAGTGACCTCTGAGCTAGCTGGCACTCACAATTAAGTTTAATATATTTGATAGAGACCTAGTCGACCTAAGTCCTACGTCAATTCTATAGGATATATTATTACAATGCGCAGAGCCTATTGGGAATATAGGAACAACACTACATGGCACCCAACGATTGGTAAGGCACTAATTTAATGCTAGATACTAGAGTAATCCACTTGTGCTTTTCACAGAGACCCCTTTTTCCCGTAAAATATTCCAATAGACGTCTGGAGTGGGTGAAAGGATAAAATCCGCCATAACTGAGTAGGACGAAAATCCTATGTATTAGTTTTTGGTTTAGTTCAACGTTGAAGGATACAGTGTTCCAAAATATTGTGCACCTTATCTTTGTTTCTTTGAAACTTGCTCTGAAACTTTCATTAAACAATGTCAGTTAACGGTGACAACAACACAACTGGTGGAGCTGCAGCAGCAGCCCGACCAGGTTTTCACGTTACAGGGTTTAATGAAGACGACGCGGATGCTATAATCATCCCGGAAAATTTAAGGAAAACCATCACTATAAAGCTTATAACAAATGGCCTATCACCAAGAGGTGCTAGGGCAATTTTTGTCATAGAGGCGCATGAATATCGGCAGACAGAGGTATTCTATTCATGGATTATCTTCCCAGAAGCAAATCCATTAACACATGTGTTCCACTTCTACAATATAGAGGAACCTCCAGCGGAATACGCTCCTTTCGAGGATATTGAAATTTCATTAACATACCAAGAGCATCAGCTCTGGTTTAAAGGCGCCCCACAACATCAAAATCACATTACCAGGCTCGGTCCACTAGGTGGACTAGGAGCAACATGGCCGGTACTAGCCAGCTATACACCCCATCCTGACATTGAAAGAATGTCAGATGCAGAACTATTAGTTCAATTAAAACAATTAATCAAAATACATAGACAATTGGTTCAATATGTAATGTGACTCTAACAGTCCAGCCTGCTATAAGGATTCCACAGCAAACCCCTCACCAGGGGAACACAAACAAAATCACACCACAGACTATACAATAAGTCATTGGTAAATTGCCCGCAAAAAGGGAACAAATTCCATTCTGGTTAGCTCAAAAGATCGTTCAAATAGAGGCAGTATTTCACGATAGTACACCTCATGAGAAACACAGGATTCTATCAATCTGTTTACCAATGGGGATCGCACCACACCTGGAGGACTGTGACACTTGGGGTACAGTCTTTGCCGCAATCTACATAAAAACACATGGTGTGAGAAGTTGGCCTGATGTGCAGTGTTCACTATTCTAGTGATCACTATATATCAGTCCAAACAACCCTTATTGATGATTGGTTGTAAGTCAACCTTATAGACCAGCTATCCTAGTAGCATGGATACGAGCAGTCTAAGGCTAAGACTCTAGAGGGCGTGTTAAGCCAGCTGTTTTACCATCACATTACCCCTTGAACACCCAGTGAAAGGACACCACACAAGTGTTATGAAAATAAACAATGTATTTATTAGAATCACAACAACCCTGTACTCTTTATGAGGACAGGGTGCTAAGCACACAACAAAACTCTTACGAAAATACTTAAGTTAGCACGTTATACACAAATGCCCGAGGGGCACGAAAAACCATATATTCTAAAAGTGGAATGCGAAATTACTAGCAGGTAAGTACAGTACTAATAGGCTTTGGAATCGCTAGGACTTGACTAGGGAATCGTTAGATTACTTCTAGGAGACCTAGGGGACTCGGGTGCAGAGTGTGCACTCTCACGCGGGATGCGGGACAAAGTCTATGGAGGCTAGTAAAGGCAAAGTTAGTGTTTACGGGCGAACCCGACCTGGTAGGGAGAAAACGACAGTGGATCCTGACCCTTGGATAGTGAGGCTATGCTGGGACACCGAAGTGCCGAAGTTACCTAGCCCAGGGGCTGCAGCTGCATAGGTCTGAAAAGACGTCGGGGATCTCGTTGCCGGACCAGGAGCCTGGAAGGAAGAAGTTGCTGGCAGGCGACCAGTGAAGAAAAGTTCGATGGATCCAAGCCTGGATCAAGGAAGAAGAAAACCTGAAAGCAGAGGGGACCAAGTTCTTGAATCACTAGCCAGTGATTAAGTGGGCACCAGGATGGCACCGGGCGAAGTCACCGCAGTCAGGTGAGTGGGCGCTGCTGGGCTCTGCAGTCTCTCGGACCAGGAGGCGTTGTCGGCGACCAGGATGGAGGTGCGAGCTGTCCCACGAAGGTTCTTGCTGTCGACGTCGCTGGACCCAGGATTGGGCAACAAGTCTTGGCAAATGCAAGGCCCACGCGGTGGACCTAAAATGGCATCTTGGGCGGACCAGGAGGGTCCAGGGTACTTCTCCGATGGAGGGAAGCAAGGGCCAGTCTGGAGCAACCAGACCAGCAGCAGAAATGTCGTCGGGCGTCGTCAGGAAGGCCACAAGCCAGCGGGCTAGTAGCCAAACAACGCGGTGAGCAGCAAAAAGCAGAAGGGCCCCACGCAGATCGTGGAGATGCTGGGGGGCTGCTCTTCGGTGCTGGAGCTGCTCAGGGTGGGGGCTTCTCGGACCCCAAAGCACTCACCAGGAATTCACTCGGCGGGCTTGCTGGAAAGAAGTCGTGCAGTCTTGCAGATGGCCGGTCCCTTGAGGTCTCGTCGCACCCACGGTTCTCAGCTGGGCTGTAGAGGCGGGTAGAGGTCAGAGGTGCCAGGGAAGCCGGTTCTCGTCGAGCTGGGCAGTCGGATTCCGGAGGAAGGACTTGCAGCAGACCGCAGTGTTCTTTAGATGGTGCCTGCGGATGCAGGGTGACTACTCCTTAGTCACAAGGGAGAAATCTTAGGAAGAAGTCTTGAGTTCCTTTCGTGGAAAGTAGTTTCAGGATTCAAAGATGATCTGATTTGGAAGGGGGCCAGTCTCTACCTTTATCTTGGAAAAGGGGGCTGGCACGCGACTAAGTCCTGCCCTATGGGTGGGACCAGGAGGGGGGTGGTTACACCCACTTCCTTGGCGGGCTTTTCCCCAGCACAGGGTCTGGAGTGTCCCTGGAACTGGTTCCAGCCAGCCTATGCACAGTGAGCACCGGGGTGCCACGTGCAGTCACCTTCCTCTAAAGCCCTGCCTACCTACAATACACAAAACCCTGTCTGGGACGGTGCTGGCACCGCCCCTGGCAGGAAACCCTTTGTCCTTATCTCCTGCTCTGGGAGGACTCCCAGCAGCAGGAGGGCAGACTTGTGTCTCGGTGGCAGCATCCATTTTGTGGATGCTAAGGCTCTGTCTAACTTTTAACCGGGTTATAGGTGACATGCATGTCGTGTCCCTCTAGAAGGGTGGAATGCTAACCCCGTCGCCAGAATTGGCGAGGGGTTAGTATTCCAATTCGTATGACACCTTACTCGACATGTTTTGATAAAGCGATACCAGAGTTGGCATTTAACCGCGAGGATTATAATGCACTTAAGAGTATATGGTATGCGATATCATGGAAACGGCTAAGGGATGGATCCCGAAAGCCGCAGACAGGCTCAGCTCATGCCAGAGCACCATCTCACACGATTCCAAGCACTCTGCCTTCAGGATTGTTAAGGCCTGCCATAGGAGTGACTGATAGGAGATCTGTGTGTCCATTTTAGGGTTAGATATAGGTATACTATATCTAAAGCAAAGGGTGAGTACACCACCTTGCCCCAGCTGTCGTGCAGCCAGTTGTGTCAGTTTTAGTTAGTCAATCCAGGGGTGGCATAATACATGCTTCAGCCCCTGGGAGACTTCTGGGTGCACCTCAGCCCTGGGTACAGGGACTTGGAGAGGGCCCAGTGCCAATTCAGTACCTGAGTACAATTTGGATAGAGAGAACAGCTAGGCTGTGGGTCTGATTAGCAGGCCCACAGCCAGGGAAAGTCGTAAACCAGTGCAGCAAAAAGCAAAAATCTGGGTGATCATAGGATTGCAGACCCTACTCTCCTACACATGGTGTTCCGTCTATGGCGGTAATACCAGACGTCCTGAAACAGATTCAGAATGAATACGGGGCAGAGCCTGCTTTAAATCTAGATATGAAATTACTTAAAGATTTCAAACAGGTCTCAGCTATAATATTAGCTAATATTAAAGGTGAAGCAGCATCGGTGGCGATCCGCCAAAAACTAAAAGAACTTGATGTAACTGAGCAACCATATGAACTGGCCAGAATAATTGAAAAGTCCTATGACGAACTAGGTAGAGATAGTTTGGGTGGGAAACCAGTAAAGCCCCAACTAGCAGGACCCTGAAAAGGTTTTTATTAAAAACATTCTCACTACTCCTAAAAGGAAGTAGGAAAACACTAAACAGACACTTCCTAAAGAGAAGCGTTCTCATTCCTGAGGTAGGTCTCCTCAAAAGGAGCCCTCTGAAAAGAGGTATAACCTCAGGAACAGGGATAATTTGAGAAAACCTGATAGTTCAAAGTTCAAAAAGTACTTTATTTGGTTAAAAAGACAATAACCATAAAAACAACAAATTAAGATTCCATTTACAGTGAATAATAAAATAGTTTTTGTCTAAGGAGAAGGAGACACAATTTTTCCCTAAAAGAACAATTAAAATTCATCCATACAGATCGATTTTCGTAGTTTAAAAACATGTTTTAAAAATTCTGATAGTGATGCAACAATAAAAACAGTGTCCATTCTTTGTAATTCAAAAAACGCTGGGGGACATCTATTTGAATTCATCTCTTTGAGGATAGGGACAATAAATTTAATACGAGGCAAAGTGTAAAATTTACAAAAAAATAAAACATGAATATCGGATTACAGGGACAATTCATCGCATGGGCACATACACAATTCATTCGACCAAGAGTTCATTTCTGGGAAGGTCAGTAACCTAAAAACAATATTAAGTCTAAAACGTGTAAGAAGAAGTCTATCATAATTGGACATAGGAAGGCTTAGGTATGGCTGTAATTTATCTCCGGTTAAAATCAGCTGATGTGAGCAAACGTCTTTTTCTTTATTTCCTCTGACAATCTTTTTTCCCTCAGGTATTCCATACACAGTTTTTTCAATAATTTTCTGGATATGTGTACCATTGTAGATGGGTCCTCATAATATTGCAAACAGTCAATTTCTGTCAAAAAAGTTTTAACATAATTTAACCACTTAAGGCCATTAACATTTTCAAGTTTTAACACATCCTGGAGTATGGCACGATTTACTACACACTCATTTATAGTCCATACCCTATGCCACAGGAGAATGGGCTGGGTTCTAATTATATCTGAGATATACGGCTGCCCCAGCTCCGCGTGACAAATAAGGGTCGCAATACTTTCGGGTATGGACAGAATATACAGCATAAACTTGTTTTCAACTAGTTGAATTGATTTTATGTTGGCATACCCCCAGAGTCCCGATCCATACAGAGCCACCAATAAACACCTTGACATTATAAATAGTTAAAATTTCCCTTATCGGTTTCTTTCCCAGTTTTTTTATGAAACTCTTTAAGGCCATTGTTGTCTTCGAGAACAAGAGAGTTCTTGCCTTTACCGCACTTGCCCAGGAACCAGTCTCATGAAACAGGATGCCTAGATAGGGAAAGGTGGACGTATTTTCTAAGGAAGCGTTATTTATGAACATCCTTTTCATTTGCTTCTTTGTTCGTGTTCCACAGTTCATGGAAAAAGTTTTGCTACAGTTGATTTTTAAATCCAAACTGAGCATAAACTTGTTGAAGGATGTTATCAGGTTTTGCAGGGCCATGGGGGTACGAGCCATTAAAACAGCGTTGTCTGCATACACGAGTGCAGGGATAGATCTTTTACCGACCATGGGCATATCCCCGCACTCTTGTAGGAGATGAGGCTCCAGGCCATTTATATAGATCAGGAATAAAAAAGGTGCCAGGACGCACCCCTGGCGCACTCCACGCCCTATCCCAAATGATCTACTACATCCCCCCCTTTTCAGTAGCAAACAGTGGCAGTGGCCCCTGAATACAATTCCCTCAGGAAGCGAATGATCGGTTCTTCCACGCCCAGCCTTAGCAGCAGTTCCCCTAATTTATTGTGAGACACACAATCAAAAGCCGATGTGAGATCCACAAACGTGAAATATAAACGCTCCCTTTTTATCGTTATGTATTTCTGCTGAACAATAACTAAATTTAGGCCCTGCTCAATGGTTCCTATGCCCTTTTGGAATCCGAATTGTAGGTCACTTATTACCCCATTATCCTCTGCCCAGTTTTGTAATTTAGCTAAAATAACTCTACCAAGAATCTTTATAGATGAGTCGAGTAGGGATATTGGCCTATAACATGCACAGTTTTGCCTATCTCCCTTCTTGTAGATAGGAACAATGATCGATGTAAACCATGATGGACTCGGACCCCTCACTAATGCTGCATTAAAAAGCTGTATCAGCATGGGGCCCCAGATGTCACTGTTGGCTTTATACAGATCTGCTGGGATCCCATCTGGACCTGCCGCCTTTCCACCCCTTGTAGCTTTCAGACTCATTAAAACTTCGGGCAGAGTTACCACCGGTTTTTGTGCATCGTCCCCTTTCTCGTGCATTAGGTTGGGTCCTATTTCTGGAGTTTCCTCTAGGGACATGTAGAGAGTGGAGAAATGTGCAACCCAGCCATCTTCATAAATCGCAATTTCCATGCGGGCTTTGGTATTATCATAAAGGAAGGGGGCATTTACCGCCCTCCAAAAAGCAGATGTGTCTTTAGATTGTGAAGCTGCACATAGTTCTTTCCAAGCCACCCTCTTTATGGCATTCTTCCTATTGATCAATGCCAGATTGTAACATTTCCTTAGGTCTCTTATTAAAGAGGGGTCCTGGGGCACCCGGTGAATGGCGTGTTTAAGCTCAGTGAGGGCCTTGGTGCATGCCTTATCAAACCATCGTCTGCTATTCTTGGGCCCATTCCTTGACTCCACCCTCAGACTCTCTTTAATAGTAGAGGCTATGATATTAAAATGTTCTATTATGTGTTCACTCTTAGAGTCTTCATCCAGGCAGACTCTAAAGCTATCTGTGCAGGTATTCACCAACTTGGCAAAAAATTCCTCTGGGACCACCTTGCTCCACTTGAGTGTGTACCCATTTTGCTTCCCCAGCGTCACGTCCGGGGCTGCCTGCGTAGGGGGCTGGTCATTTTGCCAAACCACAAATGGGATATCAATCTCAAGTATTTGTGGGAGATGATCACTCATTGGTGAGTCAAGAATCTTAAAGCTACTTATCCTATGACCATAACTATTTGAACAGATGCTAAAATCAATAGTAGTCGACGCTCCCCTACCAATAAAGGTCGGGGCAAATGGTGTTGTTCGATGGGCCACTTCATTTGCATATCCTAAATCATAATTAAATAATATCTCATTTAGCAGATCCCCGATTAAAGTATGATCAAAATGTGTGAGATTAATGTCCTGCTCTATCATTAAACCACAAATGCCTTTTTGGCCCTTTTTGCAAAGTGAACAATTAACCCCCCCCCACAAAATCATTACTTCCTTCTCCTTACTATCTATTTCACATTGTAAATCGTTACTTAACATTTTCAAAATATCCTGGATCGCACTACTTGGGATATTATTAAAAAAATTTATGATAATGACACAAGCTCTCCTCCTAGTATCTATCACCATTTTATGATAAAAACTACATTTGGAGTAGAAACGTACCCTCTCATATGTTAGACGATTTGAGAGGTACGTGATTAAACCGCCCTTAGGTCTCCCATGTGCTCCCCCCACTGTCGGCGTACACTAAGTTTTATAGCAGTTTAGATGTATAGGATCAATAGTCCAAGTTTCTTGCAAGGCCAAGATATCCAGACTATTTGTGACAGTTTCCCAGGAGGGATTAGTGATTTTCTGTTTTAAGCCTGCCACGTTCCAGAACATCAGGCTGCAGATTTCTTTATTCTCAGCCACTGCTGCCTCATCCATGACGGCATGTCCCATTTCCTTCCCATGTTTTTCAGATGTAGTTTTACCATGGGTTTTTGTGGACACAGAGATCTGATTACTCTTACTCTTAAGACCTACTCCCTTTTTGCATATATTAGTCTCCCCCACCAAAATTTTTGTCAAATTAATGATTTCATTGCCATGTGGGGCCCTCTTATCACTTGAGCTTCTTACAATCATGTCAGGCATTTCCTGTAATAAGTTACTAGCAGATGGATTTGAGGGAGTGGATAGAGAAGGGGAAGACTGGAGGGCCTCTTCATGCTCTGGGCGTCAGTCGACAGCCTCCAATTCGCTAAACCGATTGTAGCAGGGGATGAAGGGTGGAGCAAACTGTGGGCCCAACCATTCTGCACAGTGCTGACGGCCACCATGATGGGTTCTCCCAGCCCTTCGTTGTATTAGAGTCCATCCATCTTCTCCGCCCCCTCCCCAACTATTTTGGTTGGAATCCCTGTACATTTCATGCCCCCTCCCTCCCCTGGCATAGTTGGAGTCCCTAGTCCAGCTCCATCTGTTGTCTGGTCGCTCTACTGGCGTATAGAAGTAGGACAGGGGTCTAGCCACAATCGTTGATCCATGGTTTCTAGGTACCCCCAAGCAGATATGATCCACTGTTCGAGGGTCTTCAATGGTTACAACCACACAATCCCCCTGAGATCTTTTTCTATTGTAACCCACCCGAGGAACCCTCTGAACCATTAAGACGTTACTAGTTATTGCTGATGGTAAAGGATGATTGGAGTTTAACCAATGAAGCACTTTATTTCTAAGTGCCCAAAAGGGTTCCGTAATTTGAGAAGCCAATTCTGGAACCCCAGTCAAGACCACCACGTAGGGGCATGCTTCTGGTGGTAAGTTGATGCTTCTACGTTTTTCGGTCTTGTTGAGCTTTGTCGGGATTTTGAGTGGGTACATTGGGGCCAGCTGGTTTATTTGTGGTTGCCTCGATTGCCGGAGTGGATTTGGCACAGGCTTTACTTGCTTCAGGACAAGTGGGGTTTGCCAAGGGGGTTTTAGATACTGTTTTTTTTCCCTTCTGCTACACATGTATTAAGTGTTTGGGGTTTATTAGCCGGTAAAGTTGCATGAGCTACTCTTTTTGCCTGGCCAGTGTACTGTGCTTTTATGTCCTTCTGCAGTTCATAGAGTTGGGTTTCTAGCCCATGAAGCCTCTCTTCTAGGGGAGTGAGTAGGGATTTAATCAATATCGTCAAAGTACATATTAAAGGATCTTCCCCTTCTGCTCTTGTACCTGTGCTATTAGCTGTGGTACTATTAGAAAAGATGTCAGCTAATGTGTCTTCTAGGGTGGTGTCATCAAAAATGGCCATGGGCATGGTTTTAGAACCAACCTCTTCTTTCCCTGAGTCATCCCCAAGAATTTCCCTCACTGCCTCTTTACTACTATCATCACTAATACGCCCCGCATTCGCTGCTTTGGCCTTCTTGGCAGTGGAGTTGTTATAATTAATACGCTTATTTTTAGGGATTGCCCCCTCCCTTTTCCATCTATTTTCCCTGTTGCTACTCTCAACCTGGGTATCTAATTGTACTGTAGTCATAATATTTCCCGAAGGTGCCAGAGCCTGAGGATCATGAGAGATCCAATCTTGAAGAGCAGGCTGGGTACAGGCGATATTATGGACCTCCACGTGTGTCTGCAAGGAAATAGATTTACTTAAGCAGTTTTCAGGGATACGTGCCACGGCAATGTGGCCCATGTACGACCTCTTAGCAAACGCTAGGTCTTGAGATACCCTTCTCTCCATGAGCACAATTCCTTGATCTATCAATGAATTTGTGCGTACTATGAAATCGTCAAGTGTTCCCGTCAACTTTGTCCCTCCTGCCACAGCCTTACTTCTAGTTTCGCGTGTCATTTTTGTGTGCTGGGGATGTCAGGGTTCACAAAAAATAAGAGAGCTATATTCTAATAAGGCTATTTATGGAGCATGCAGAAAATAAGTGAGGTAGGCAGAGGCTATATTCAATCAAAGTGATATGCTCCAAATATGTGCAATTAGCTGGTGCAGACTAAAGGATCCTCGATGGGATCCACAGTTCAGGGGTGACGATTATACTTTTAGACCATGTCAAGGACTCCCAAGGAAAAGGGTAAAAGTACACTACGAAAAGGAGGGTTGCTTACAGTTCCGTAGTCCTCAGACGAGTTAACAACCAGGGACTCTGGCCCAGCCCAATCTCCTCGGGCCTCTGAGGGCCTAAGAGGGCCCGCCCTTTGCCCGGGCTTCGCCCGGCTCGCTCCGCGCTTGCTTACGCGAGGCAGGGGTCAGGTTGAGTTTATAGTGCCTCCAGGCGCTTAGATGACGTTTTCCGGTCCGCGCCGTCGCAGGGTGACGAGTCCTCCGCTCGGCGACCGCAGCGATGACAAATGCGGCAGCGGGAGGACTCGTGGAGCACAGCAGCTGGCCACAAAGACGGGGTTAGCAGGGTAGCCTCAGGGCAATGTCCAACAAGGTTTTAGAGCGTAGCACGCTCTGCCGGGGTCAGGCTGAGTTTATAGCGCCTCCAGGCGCTCAGATGATGTTTTCCGGCCCGCGCCACCGCAGGGGGTGATGGGGTGACGAGTCCTCCGCTCGGCGACCGCAGCGATGACAAATGCGGTAGCGGGAGGACTCGTGGAGCACAGCAGCTGGCCACAAAGACGGGGTGAGCAGGGTAGCCTCAGGGCAATGTCCAACAAGGTTTTAAAGCGTAGATATCAAGATACTGATACACGTTCCTCTTGTACCTTTCAGACTTCTTCGCAGAAATCCGAAAGAAGAGGACAATCAGAACACAAGGAAGAACGCGTGAAGTCCAAAGAAGATCAGCACGTTCCAAAAAATAAGAAAACTCAATTCACCAAAAAGAAGGTAGCAGGTCTAAAAATCAGACATGCCGAGGATCTTGAGGACACAACTCAAGAACGGGGAGTGGGCTCAGACAATGCTGGACAGCGCAGCAGAGGTTACCGTAACTCGCAAGATCCTGAAGGATCATCTGGAGACAGTGAACTTGAAAGAGTACATTCAAGTTGAAACTGCCGATACCAGGGTTAGTGTACCCCATAAGTTATATGAAGTAACACTCCGGATGGAAGGGGACATAACTAGGAAAATAAGAGCACTCTTTTGGGAGAAGCTCTCTAAGGGTTATGACATTCTTCTAGCTGAACAAGACTGGCCACCAGAGTTTGTCAGGGAGTGCCCACATGGCAAAGACATCATTATGCCAGCCTTCTCGAATCATATTCCTATTCATAGAAAATACACCTATGCCAGAAAATGGGCAATAGCCCAAGCTCCAGAATTATATAAAAATCATGTGGGATGGGATGAGGATTCTCCTCACTATAAAAACAAGTTAAAAAATCAACCAACCGCTCAAAGACAGTATCCAGTTAAGCAAGAAGCTAAACAACAGGTCAAGGAGATCTTAGATCAACTTGAATACCAAGGGGTGATTGAAACATGCACCTCGTCCATGAACAATCATTTGTTTCCTGTCTCCAAACCAGACAATACACATCGTCTAGTTTTGGACTACAGACATTTAAACTCTTGTTGCAAAACATTTGCAGTACAAAATGCACACAGTGCAGCACTGATGAATAACATTGTGCGCAAAAAATATAAAACACCATTAGATATTTCTAACGGTTTCTTCTGTCAAAATATTGCACCGGAAAGCAGGTACTTGACCGCTTTCTCAATTATGGGGACACAGCGTCACTTCTGTCGTCTCCCCCAGGGATTCAAGAACAGTCCAGGGTTATTTTCAGCCAGAGTAACAGAGTTACTACAAACGTATGATGATGAGGCATTATCTTATGTCAATGACATCTATCTAACAGACGATGATTTGGATACTCACTTGAACAGAGTGAACACCATAATTCTTGGCTTCGCATCTGAAGGGTACAAATTCAATTTTAAAAAATCACGAATTGGCCACCTCAACGTCCTATTCTTAGGATACGAACTTCCAAGTGAAGGCAAATGCCTGGCAGCCAACTTTTTTAAAAAAAATTGTGTGCTGCTCCAACCTCCAAAAACGCTTAAAAACTTACAGTCAATTCAAGGTTTCCTGAATTTTGGAAGAACTTACATTCTAAATTACACAGAAAGGGTTAAACCTCTCTACAAATTAATCAAACCTGATTTCAAATCAACTAATTGGACTCAAAAACACAGAAATTTTGCGTTCAGTGCAAACAGACATGTTAGCAACAACACATTTACAGACACGCGTAAACATACGCAACCTTGTAATCTGAATCATCCCAGGTAGATGCGGATTCACGTACTTAACCTTTAATGAAGGTGAAAAAGTACCAATAGCTATAAATCACACTTATACACACAAGCTGAAATTAAATTCACTTCTACAGAAAAAATTCTCACAGCTGTTCAAACCTCAGTAGCAAAAGAGAAAGCCCTCGCACAGGGAAAACGCATAATGGTCATTACACCTGTACCAGCCCTAGAGGCAGTGACAAAAGCAAGCATTCCAAATGCAAAAGCTTTACATCCGAGATGGATACAATGGGTTAACTCTCTTGCTGTAACAGACGTTGAATACGTTTTTGACCCCTACTTGAAAACTCAAGAATTTCTACAATACGAACAAGAATGTCCTCTGCCCACTGAGATTCTACCTCTAGAACATTACGGATATATAATTTATACAGACGGATCAGCACAGCCCGCAATTGGGGGTAAACAAGCTTATAGGTCATAGTGCGCGATTGTTAAAGGTCGCTAGCGCGAAGGTAAATTCTGACCTATGGTCACAAATACAAAATCTCTAAGAGATTGTACAGCTCAGTGAGCTGAACTACAGGCATTGAAGATGGCGCTTGAAAATACCGATCGCGAATTCCCCACACTCATAGTGTGCCATTCGTATTACTGCGTTCAATGTTACAATGAATACTTGCAGAACTAGGTTCAAAACGGCTTCAAAGATGCAAAAGGTGGCACAATCAAGCATAAGTTGCTTTGGGAACAAGTAGTTCAATTACAGAAAGAACTACAAAAGACTCACATGATCCATACACTGAGTCACCAGCGTGATGGCGTTCACGTTGAAGGGAATTCATTGGCTGATGAAGCCGCGAAGGCAGCTGTGCAAAGAGATTCTGTAGCTGCAATCACTCGTTCAAAAACAAAAATAGACAGCAAAACAAAGCTAGCTGTCAATGCCACAAGCAAAGGCAGCGGTGCAGCGTTACCTCTAAACTATCCACTCGAATATTCAGACATAATTAATGCGAACTGCGTTCCTTTTGCTCGAATCCCTGGAGTGGGGGATAGGGTAATTCCAAACAGGAGACGTAGAGGTGCTTTGATACAAGAAGCACATATGGGAGAGGGTCTGATACATCAAGGGATCTCTAAATCTTTACTAGAATTAAAAGAGACGTACTAGTGGCCAGGGATGAATGCCCACATTTACGAATTTGCAATTAATTGCGATGACTGCTACAGAGATCATATCAAATCAAATCATAAAATTTGTATAGCGCACTACTCACCCGGAAGGGTCTCAAGGCGCTTGGGGGAGGGGGTCCGCTATTGCTCAAACAGCCAGGTCTTGAGTTGTCTCCTGAAGGCGAGATGGTCCTGGGTCAGCCGAAGGTGGATGGGGAGGGAGTTCCATGTCTTGGCCGCCAGGTAGGAGAAGGATCTTCCTCCGGCGGTGGCTCTTTGGATGCGTGGTACGGCGGCGAGGGAGAGGCTTGTAGAACGTAGCTGGCGGGTCGGCGTGTAGAAGGTCAGGCGGTTGTTGAGGTACTTGGGGCCCAGGTCATGGAGAGACTTGTGTGCGTGGGTGAGGAGCCTGAACGTGAGCCTCTTGCTGACGGGGAGCCAGTGCAGGTCCCTCAGGTGGCCGGAGATGTGGCTGCGTCGGGGGATGTCCAGGATGGGTCGGGCGGAGGCGTTCTGGATGCGTTGGAGTCTTTTCTGTAGCTTGGCTGTGGTTCCGGCGTAGAGGGTGTTTCCGTAGTCCAGTCGGCTTGTGACGAGTGCCTGGGTGACCGTCTTCCTGGTTTCGGTCGGGATCCATCGGAAGATCTTGCGGAGCATGCGTAGGGTGTTGAAGCATGATGAGGAGACAGCGTTGACTTGTCTGGTCATCGAGAGGGAGGAGTCCAGGATGAAGCCAGGTTGCGTGCATGGTCTGTTGGCTTGGGAGTGGTGCCCAGGGCGGGGGGCCACCAGGAGTCGTCCCAGGCGGAGGGCAATGGTCCCAGGATGAGGACTTCCGTCTTGTCTGAGTTCAGTTTCAGGCGGCTGTTCTTCATCCACTCGGTGACGTCTTTCATCCCTTCGTGTAGGCTAGTTCTGGCGGTGGCGGGGTCTCTGGTGAGGGAGAGGATCAGTTGGGTGTCGTCGGCGTAGGAGATGATGTGAGGTTGTGTTGGCGTGCGATGGCCACAAGAGGTCTCATGTAGATGTTGAAGAGGGTGGGGCTGAGTGATGATCCTTGCGGTACGCCGCAGATGAATTCGGTGGCCTCGGATCAAAACGGGGGGAGGCGGACTCTCTGTGTTCTTCCGGCGAGGAACGAGATGATCCACTCCAGTGCCTTCTCTTGGATACCTATGTTGCTGAGGCGTTGAACTAGGGTGCGGTGGCAGACAGTGTCGAGCGCTGCAGAGAGGTCCAGGAGGATGAGGGCCGCTGTTTCCCCGTTGTCGAGCAGGGTTCTGATGTCGTCGGTGGCTGCGATGAGGGCGGTCTCGGTGCTGTGGTTGGCTCGGAAACCGGACTGCGAGGGGTCGAGGGATCCGTTCGTCTCGAGGAAGGCGGCAAGCTGTCTGTTGACGGTCTTCTCGATGACTTTGGCAGGAAAAGGGAGGAGCGAGATGGGGCGGAAGTTCTTGAGGTCGGTGGGGTCCGCTGTTGGTTTCTTCAGTAGGGCGCTGAGCTCGGCATGCTTCCAGCTCTCCGGGAAGGTGGCGGTGTTGAAGGAGATGTTGATGATGTCCCGGAGTTGGGGTGCGATTATGGAGTCGGCCTTGTTGAAGACGTGGTGGGGCAGGTGTCGGTTGGAGATCCGGAGTGGATGGTGTTCATCGTGCGGGCTGTGTCTTCGGTGGTCACCGTGGTCCAGGTGCGGAGGGTGGCGGTGGGGGGCGTTGGTTCGACGGTTGGGTGCGTGGATGGTGCGCCGAAGCTGTTGTGGATGTCGGCGATCTTGCGGTGGAAGAACGAGGCGAGAGAGTCGCAGAGGTCTTGTGAAGGAGTGATGTCGTTGTTGCCGGTGCTGGGCAGATCATAGCATGTAATGCCGCCAGATACCTAACTATAGTGTAAGCCAGCCCAGTACAGACAACATTGTTAGACAGCATTAGACTTTCTACACACAGACGTCACTATGGACTAACACAACTACTAGGACAAGATTCATTTGGATGTGGCCTCAGCGATCGGGTGACGCCCGAACTGTTATAAAATATTTGCGAGTCTTTATCGGCACATACGCAATTGGCACGCTACATTCTGACCAGGGTCCTGCGTTTAGCTCGACCTTACAAGGAGGCCATGGCCAGTTTGGGCGTTGCATTGCGGTACTCAAGTCCATTCCATCCTGAGGGAAATTTTGTAGTGGAAAGAAAAAAACGGGACATAAAGCAATCTATAACAGCTAGGGTATTAGGCTCGGTGACGGGTGGGTCAAACATCATATTTTAGAAGCACCAGTTGAGTACTTTTAGTCTTTATTTATTTATGTATGTATTTCATGTCTTAGAAACCATACCATGCTTTTACAGTATTATTTCATAATACTCTTCTTGCTGTACGTATTATACTTTGCAGCCAGTATTACGATTGTAGCAGTTAATTTCTTCTGCATGATAAAGAAGACTGTTCAATAAATACTTTTTATTGAAAACGCCGTCTCTCTATTTCTCTGCACCTCTGGTGAAACGAAGAATGCACGATTGACTGAGTAAAATATCTATCTATTGTTTCCACGACTCTGAAGATACGTTTTATCTTGGGGAAACAAAGTTGCCATGTTTATGCGGTTGTCAGAAACGAATCCCTTCTTGTTTATTCGAGAACGTTTCTAGTGACCTCTGAGCTAGCTGGCACCCACAATTAAGTTAAATATATTCGATAGAGACCTAGTCGACCTAAGTCCTACGTCAATTCTATAGGATATATTATTCCAATGCGCAGAGCCTATTGGGAATATAGGAACTACAAGACACCTTGTCCTGGCCCCTCTCTGCCCCAGCCTTGTTCTGGCCCCTCTTTGCCCCTGCCTTGTCCTGGCCCCTCTTTGCCCCTGCCTTGTCCTGGCCCCTCTGTGCCCCTGCCCTGTCCTGGCCTCTCTGTGCCCCTGCCCTGTCCTGACCTCTCTGTGCCCCTTTCTTGTCCTGGCCCTTCTCCTTCCCTGCCTTGGCCCCTCTGTGTCCCTGCCTTGTCCTGGCCCCTCTGTGCCTCTGCCTTGTCCTGGCCCCTCTCTGCCCCTGCCTTGTCCCGGCCCCTTTGTGCCCCTGCCTTGTCATGGCCCCTCTTTGCCTCTGCCTTGTCCTGGCCCTTCTCCTCCCCTGCCTTGTCTTGGCCCCTCTGTGCCCCTGCCCTGTCCTGGCCTCTCTGTGCCCCTGGCCTGTCCTGGCCCCTCAGTGCCCCTGCCTTGTCCTGGCCCCTCTGTTCCCCAGCCCTGTCCTGGCCTCTCTGTGCCCCTGCCTTGTCCCGGTCCCTCTATGCCCCTGCCTTGTCCTGGCCCCTCTCTGCCCCTGCATTGTCCTGCCCCCTCTGTGGTCCTGCCTTGTCCAGGCCCCTCTGTGTCCCTGCCTTGTCCTGGCCTCTCTGTGCCCAGCCCTGTCCTGGCCTCTCTGTTCCTCTGCTCTGTCCAGGCCTCTCTGTGCCCCTGCCTTGTCCTGGCCCCTCTCTGCCCCTGTCTTGTCCTGGCCCCTCTCTGCCCCTGGGATTCTATCAATGTGTATAAGCCAGTAAACTTAATGTTGGTGATGGTGGGTCTAAAGGTGAAGTATAGCCCTTTCTTGTGATGACAAGATGAGGGCACTTATGTGCTTTTAAAATACCCCTCACACACTAAGAAGCCCCTTAGTGTCATGCTTCATCATCGGGGTCTTCCCGTCCCTCTACGGGGCGGGGCGTGCTACGACCTACGGACTACGTGGGAGCACTGATAGTTGTGACGATAGGCTATGTGTGGTGCAGTGGATTTCAGTGAAGTGTAGGGACCTATTAAAGCACCCACAAGGGCCTTACCCGCCATGGGGTTATCAACAACAGGACTATGGCTTCTTCGATCAACCGCTTTTTTTAGGCACACGCCAAGGACGGAGCAGAGGAAGAAACCGAAGGGGAGCGAATGTACATTGGAACACCGAATAGGGGGAACCTCCAAGAGTGTCCACAAGGAGCATGACGGGAGCATCAAAGAACCAGAAATGACTCTGGTGGAAAATCACACTGATATGGAATTGTCTGAAGCCCAGAAAAATGTCTTGGAGAAGGGCCTAGGATATGTCCCTACTGCCAACACGGACAAATTCCTGCTCTGTAAAGAAGTGCAGGATTTTATGAGACGCCTGAAACTTCAAATCTTCTTTAAAGACAAGGAAATCACCACCGACCAAGGAGACACTGGATTAAAACCTAAATCAAAATTCACTCCTTTGGACAACACATTACCCATTGAACTCCTTGCCCTTGAAAAGGCGGTTATGAGAGATCTTGAGGAACTTGATCCAATGAACAAACGAGTGTTTCAAAATGTTTCAAGTGAAGAACGGAAAGCATTACAGGAGATGAGTAGCAACAACAAAATAGTGATAAAACCAGCGGATAAAGGCGGGGCGACGGTAATACAGACAAAAACACAGTATGACAATGAGTGTATGCGACTCTTACAGGACCAACGGAACTACAAAATTCTTGAAACAGACCCCACTGAGAGCATCAAGGTGAAGATTAACACAATGGTAGAGGAGGCTCTAGCACATAATTGGATAACCAAGAAAGAAGGCGAATTCCTATGTCAAAAAGATCCTAGAACTCCTTATATGTATACTTTAACAAAAATACACAAACGTTTGGACAACCCTCCCGGACGTCCCATTGTGTCCGGCATTGGCTCTGTTCTAGAACCAGTCTCGAAGTTCGCCGATGCTTTCTTAAGACCATTGGTGCAACAGACATCGACTTACCTCAGGGATACAAAAGATGTACTGAACCTTCTGGAAAATCTACCTTTTGACCCTAAAACTCAGCTCCTAATGAGCTGTGACGTAGAGAGTTTGTATACCAGCCTCCCGCACGATGCAACACTTAACATCATTGAAGATGTCCTGTTTGAAGATGATTGGGAGTATCAGACACCTAGAAATGTGATTATGGAATGCTGCTCCCTGGCCCTAAAAGAAAACTTTTTTGAATACAATGGTACTCTATACTTGCAACAACACAGGACCAGCATGGGAAGCACGTTTGCTCCTAGTATAGCGGGCCTCTACGTGCACCATCTAGAAGTTACAAGAATACTAAATCCCAGGAATCCCATCAGAGACAACATCAGGACCTGGAAGAGGTACATCGATGACATTCTCATTATCTGGGATGGCGATGAAAAAGCTGCCCAACAATTTCTAACTTGGCTAAACCTACAGGATGATTTCCTCAACTTCACCAGTACCTGCTCAAACAGCAACATGGTATTCCTTGACTTGGACATCTTTTCCAAAAATGGGAGACTCATGACCACCACCCATTTTAAAAATACCTCAAAGAACTGCCTCCTAATGTATCAAAGTTTCCATCCTAAACACCTGCGAGACAATTTACCTTATGGCCAATTTCTGCGTTTGCGTAGAAACTGTACAGAAATTGAGAACTTTAAACTCCAGTCAAAAGTACTTAAGAAAAAATTGGGAATCCGCCAGTACCCTGAGAGAATCATCAACCAGGCTTACAAAGGGGCGAGAAACAACTGACGAGAAAGCCTCCTGGAAGAGAAAGTACCAAAAGAGGAGGAACGGAGACCTATCTGTATAACCACTTATAACACCAGTTCTAATGAGGTCACAAAAATCCTGAATAAGAATTGGAAAATCCTCAACAGTGGAGGGCTCCAGATACCCAAACCCATCTTCTCACACAGAAAAGGGCGCAGTATAAGGAACATACTGGTCCATACAAGACCCAAAGCTGTAAGAAGCGACAAAACCCCTAATTTTGTACAAGGACATTGCCCATGTGGAAACTGTAAGGTTTGCTGCCTAACCAAAAAGAGCACAAAACTGTTTTTCCAGAATGGGGCCACCTGGGAGCAAAGAGCTTTCACCAACTGTAACAGTACCAACGTGGTGTACCTCATAACCTGTCCCTGCAATTTGGAATACGTGGGGATGACCAGCAGGGCTATAAAAACCAGAATAGGAGAACACAAAAGCACAATAAAATGCAGGAAATCCAGTACAAAGCTGACCAACCACTTCCTAGAGAGTGGTCACAAACCTGAGGATATCTGCTGGACAATTATTGAGTCGGTGGCCCACGATCGATACCTTCTAGAGAAGGAGCAAAGATGGGTATTCCGCATCAACTCAAATAAAATCGGCCTGAACGGCGAAATTCCATGGGGACAAATCTAATGTGTGCTCACCTATGCCTTTACATGGTCTAAAAAGGTACAATCTCCCCTGCAGCCCCAGGGTTCAGACACTATGATAAATGACCGACACTCTTAAGAAGATCCTGATCACACATGAATAACCCAAATGTACTGTTTGTCTATCGCCTTGTTTCTAACCAGACACATCAAAATGAACCACCTTCGATTTTTTAATTCCTAAAATAACTTTATAATTAATACTGGTCAATACATCACCACTATATTAATTTCTAATGCCTCAATTGTTTTCTAAAAAATTGAAAAAAGACTAACAACGAGTCGTTTTTCACACCGCTGTGCCACCAGCGGCGGCCATCTTAGGTGAGCGCTCTAGTTTCTGTGGTGCTAGCAACAAGGAAGGAAAGAATAATCATTTCCATCCGCGGAGTGAAAAATACGGCGCGAACACGGCCACACTGTTTCACGGAGTGGCACAAGGGTAGGAATAAGGCATTGCTCCAAGAAGCGGATATGTAAGTAATAGACTCTGACCACGAGTATTTAATGCACTGGTCACGCACTTCTAGCAAGGTGATAACAACTAACCGATACTGGGAGTGACTGTAAAATGCGGTTTCTCGTTTCAGTATACCGCGGAGGACACCCTTCGTTTTGCCAGCTCATGAGGCACGCTTAAAGTGTCCAATCAGTATGTATATAACTGCTCGATTCCGCCGCATGCATAATCGAACGCCTGCTTATGCACTTAGAAAACCGTACAAGCTAGCGAGTGAAAGGGAGTGAATGCGTGTCTTTGTTAACCCCCCTTTTTTCTGCATGAGCAATCACATCAGTATTATCACTACTGGCAGTTAATTCCCCTGCTCTCCCTTGTCTGGCATGTATATTTGAGTGTTTTGAAAGGCGAGAGGATGTTTTGAGATGGGATGCGTTACTCCACAGAATCTGTGGTTGATAATCTATAAATATACATGAACTACATGACGAATTTTCCACATTGATGGGTACAACTATTTTTGGTGTATTGATGTACGTTCAATCAATCAAGCAAGCGGATCCCTGATATGGCCACGCAATGACAATACGATATTTGTGCAAATAGACATCAAGTATCAAATGAATAGCCAAATGTAACAATGTTTTACATGTTTTCTGTGCTTTTCCCTCCCCCCTTTTTTCCCCTTTTTCCTATTACAGAGACCACACCCGGTCAGATTTTTCGACGCTTCCCCTGGAGCCCACTTAAGCCCGGAAGCCTAACTAGGTAGCCGATTTTTGCTACCCAGTTATAGGACTATAGGCATATACCCTTTAGACTATCAAATTGAGTTTATCTTTCTTGTAGGGACCATCAGAGGTCCTGATAAGTAAGTAGTAGGAGACTACTTACGAAACATATCGACCAGGTAGCTAGCAACTTGCTCTAGCTACACACAACCCCTTTTTAACGTTCCCAGCCAGAGAACCTAATAAATTCTATTTTTCTACTAGCCAGGGAATTTTTAATTTTTCGCATTCACTTCAATAGGTCTCTACACTTCACTGGAATCCACTGCACCACACATAGCCTATCGTCACAACTATCAGTGCTCCCACGTAGTCCGTAGGTCATAGTACGCCCCGCCCCGTGGAGGGACAAGAAGACCCCGATGATGAAGCATGACACTAAGGGGCTTCTTAGTGTGTGAGGGGTATTTTAAACGCACATAAGTGCCCTCATCTTGTCATCACAAGAAAGGGATATACTTCACCTTTAGACCCACCATCACCAACATTAAGTTTACTCACTTATACACATTGATAGAATCCCAGTGTTTGAACAGATCTGTAAGGAGGGTGATTCTATCACTACCTCTACACTTCCTCTATTGTTGTTTTTGGCCCTCTCTGCCCCTGCCTTGTCCTGGCCCCTCTGTGTCCCTGGCTTGTCCTGGCCCCTCTGTGCCTCTGCCTTGTCTGTGCCCCTCTGTGCCTCTGCCTTGTCCTGGCCACTCTCTGCCCCTGCCTTGTCCTGGCATCTCTCTGCCCCTGCTTTGTTCTGGCCCCTCTGTGCCCCTGCCTTGTCCTGGCCTCTCTGTGCCCCTGCCTTGTCTTTGCCCATCTCTGCCCCTGCCTTGTCCTGGCCCCTCTGTGCCCCTGCCTTGTCATGGCTCCTCTTTGCCTCTGCCTTGTCCTGGCCCTTCTCCTCCCCTGCCTTGTCTTGGCCCCTCTGTGTGCCCTGCCCTGTTCTGGCCTCTCTGTGCCCCTGCCTTGTCCTGGCCTCTCTGTGCCTAAGCCTTGTCCTGGTCCCTCTCTGCCCCTGCCTTGTCCTGGCCCCTCTCTGCCCCTGCCTTGTCCTGCCCCCTCTGTGGTCCTGCCATGTCCTGGCCCCTCTGTGTCCCTGCCTTGTCCTGGCCTCTCTGTGCCCCAGCCCTGTCCTGGCCTCTCTGTTCCTCTGCCCTGTCCTGGCCTCTCTGTGCCCCTGCCTTGTCCTGGCCGCTCTCTGCCCCGGTCTTGTCCTGGCCCCTCTGTGCCCCTGCCTTGACCTGGCCCTTCTCTGCCCCAGCTTTGTCCTGGCCCTTCTATGTCCCTGCCTTGTCCTGGCCCCTCTGCCTTGTCCTGGCCCCTCTGTGCCTCTGCCTTGTCCTGGCCACTCTCTGCCCCTGCCTTTTCCTGCCCTCTCTGTGCCCGTGTATTTGTCCTGGCCCCGCTGTGCCCCTGCCCTGGCCTCTCTGTGTCCTTCCTGGTCCTGCCCTCTCTGTGCCCGTGTATTTGTCCTGGCCCCTCTGTGCCCCTCTCTTGTCCTGGCCTCTCTGTGCCCGTGCATTGTCCTGGCCTCTCTCTGCCTTGTGTTCTTTAGTTTTGCTTCACGTGGTCAGAGGTGCAGAGGGTTCTTGGTCCACACTATGTCCTGCTCTGACTGTGCACTTATGTCATACATCCAGGCCGGTGTGTGGAGGCCTCAGAAACATGGCTGCATTACTGAGTGCTGGCGCCTGGTGGCGCTGCTGCTCCATGAATGTGCCCCTCCTTCAGCACAGCAGATGGCTCTGGCAGTGGGAGCTGCCCTGTTATTGTGAGTGTTTCCTGGCTCTCTCTGCCTGAGAGGAGGCCAAGGAAGTGACCCGAGCTGACAGGAAGCAGAGGGTGACCCTGGAGGTCAAGGGTCACAGGGCAGCTGGCAGTTTCTCCAAGTCCATCCTGAAGCTCAGATCTCCTCATGGTATAGCAGGGTTCCTTATGTAGCACTTACTGCCTCTGATGAGGTGGGAGGCGCTTTGAGGACTCCTCATAGACTCAGTATCAGGGTTCAGGATCAAACATGGCCGCGGTTAGATCAGTGTCGAGAGATGGATGTGCCTTTCACCTGCAGAGGTCTGCAGCTGTGGTGGTTCACAGTGGGATGACCCTGTGACCCTTGGAACCGGGTGCATGCATTAAAACGCTCTCACACCTGCTGGTGTCGGAGTGAATCTGCAGCTGTGGGAAGCTCTGGCTTCTTGTGGAGTGCACCAATATGAGGTCGGACTATGTAGAAAGTCCAGACGACCCTCCTTGGTTCACAGGCTTTAAATCAATAAACCCAAATGCTGTCTTTGTGGTGGTGTGAGGGGGCAGTTTAGGCCTCTCAGAGGGGTGCTAAGCATCGGTTGTACACACAGAGGCAATACATGAGACACACTCAAGAAGAACTCAAGACCAATTTAGAAAAAGAACAGATTTTGATATAATTTTACACCAAGATCATCAGAATCAGGTAAGTACTTCAGACGTTACAGCTTTTTACAGTAAACACAGTAGAACATCACCGCTGTCAGATTTGAGCCATGAGCCTCGGTCGTGGTATTGGTATCCTATGGGAGAAACATTCACCGCATAGGTGCACTTACAGATGAAGGACAGGACCGTTCTTCTGCCGTTACGGTAAGTAGGGGCCAAGGTCCAAGAAGGCACCAGCAGTTCAAGGTTACCTGCCCTGGCGTGTCCGGGTGCAGCGGTGCTGTCCGCAGTGGTAGCCTCGAACGCTACATGCTGAAGTCAATGGGAAAAGTGCTTGTAAGGAAAATACTTTAAGGGGGGTCTAGGTGACCAGTCCGCAGAACCCAAGGTAGGGCTCGGCCCTTGAGGGTCTCAGGACCACAGAGACACAGTTGCTTTACTTGAGCCCGGGCTGGGGAGCTCAGATGGAGAGGTGTTTTGTCCGGTGGGTCGGTGAGTTAGAGGCTCTCATGGTTTTTGGGGTAACTGCAGGAAGCGAGAACCAGCTTTTCTGGGTAGAGGAAAATGAACTTTAACTGGACTGTCAGAACCTTCAATTCTACCCTCCTACAGCCGAAGCAGTCACCACTGGTAAGACAAACAGAACAAGTCTGCACTGGCTCCCGCTGCAGACCAACAAAGAGCATGAGCCGAAACATATCAAGGAAAACGTTTTGAGAAAGGAGTCATTGAGGGCACACGGAGGCCAGTACGCGCAGACCGGTATCTCTTCCTGGTAGAAAGCGCTTAATCCTTACAGAGTGCTGGAAACTGCAAAATGAACGTCTGACTTGCAAACATTGAGAGGGTTTGAGCTGGAATCCTGGCATCTAGGCAAGCTGGCCCCAGTGGCCAGCAGGGCACAGAATTGTGGCAGCTTCAAGGCGACTAATAGAGCATTCCCCACCTCTGACGCTCAGCTGAAGGTGTCTTATTGACACAACTTAATCTCCACAGGTGAAGTCTCTGAAGATTGAGAAGGCAGACTGTGAGAAGTGGTCCTGGTATATTATGACCACTAATTGCACCTTGCACCAGTCCAAACAACCTTTATTGATGGTAGGTTAAAGACAACCTTTATTGGAAGCTATCCTAGTGGTAGCTGGGGAGAGCAGCCTTCAGGCTAAGTCTTCCAAGGAATGTAAAGCAGCTTGTTTTACCAGATCAGAACCTCCTAAATGACCAAATGAAAGGAGAGTAACACAAGTGTTATCATACAAATATGTATTTATTCTAAACACTCTCTACTACCCTCTTTATGAGATTAGAGAACAAAGCACACAATATTAAATCACCTGAACAACAGTAAATAGCAAAATACACAGCGGGCTCTAGGGGGAGACCAAACCATATAGTAAGAAAGTGGTATAACAACCACGACTTAACTAGAAACAGTGCCTAGAGCACGTAGAATCATTGGGACCCCAAGGAACCACCCAAGGTAGTGACACAGGGGACCCACGGGGGCCGCGTGCAGTGTGAGGACACAGCAGCGAGCTCCGTACAACTCTATGGGAAAGTCACGGTTGGAATTTTAGAGTTTAAGGACACTTCGGAGAGGACTTTGAGCAAACCCTATGAAACATAGAAGGTTCTAAGGCCAGCACACTTGAGAGTACAGAGATACCCGTGTTACCTATCCCAGAGGAGCCGGGTGCATAGGGGTCAAGTGATGTCAGAAACCTTCGTCGTTTCCAATGGCGTGATGCGAGAAAGTGCTGCTGCTGGGATGATGAAGTGTCCGGTGGATTCCAAGCCTGGATCTGAGGTGAGAAGAACCTGAAAGCAAAGAGGACAGTGTCTGGGTCACTTCAGGGTGACCAGGGGCTCAGTAGACGAATGCTCACCGATGTTGGGTGCTTCAAGTGAGAAGATAGGATGCTTGACTCTGCAGCCACGGGGACTAGGAGACTTCAAGGATGACCAAAGTCCAGAGGTGAGCTGTCCCATGAAGGATGTCGAGTGCTGGGGGGGTCAGTGTCTGGATCGAACTCCAACAAGCCTTGGCAACTGCAACCCACATGGGTAGAGGAAACAAAGCTTCGGTGAGGGCCAGCAAGGTTCTGGGTACTCTCAAGCAATGTAGAGTCAGGGCACATCTGGAGCAACCAGGGAAGCCCAAGGAAAGTTAAAGTTACCTTCACAGGGACCCACAGGCCAACGGACCAGGGTTCGCAAAGGGACCTCGAGCTGAATCACGAAATACCAGCCCACGGAACATTTGTGGAGTGTAGGCCAGAAGTCTTCAGTGCATTTACTGCTCAAGGTCAGGACTTCACGTAGCCCAGAGTACAGCCTCAGGGATCGCCAAAAAGCATATGCTGCTGCAAAAGTACACGATGCACAGGGATTCGGGTTGCACGGTCTCCACGAGGGATACTGGTCTCAAAATTGCTGCAGTCAGATCAACCTCAGCGACGCTCGGGAACCCACCTCCTGTGTTGCAGAAATCTTCAGAGTCCTCAGGAGTTCGGGAGATGCAAACCGGTCAGATGCATCTTTGGTGCCTGCTTAGCAGAGGAATAACTCATTAACTCCAAGGGAGAGTCTTCAGTCGTCCAGCGAAGTGTAGATCGTGGAAGTACTTGGTTTATGCTTGCATAGTTAGTCCAGGTAAAATCTAAAGTCCTGTGGTTAGGGTTCCTACTTTATACCCTAGGAAGGAATTGGACAAACTCTGGGGACCCACCTATAGGAGGGTCAGGACAGAGGGGTGGCTACACCCATGTCCTTTGTCCAGTTTCGCGCCAGAAGCAGGAGCAATTTTTTTTCCATTTTATAATTTTACGGAGTTTTATATACTGCGAGCTTGACCCAGTATCAGGTATCAGAGCACTTTACATAGCACCAATTGCACCACATGAGGACACATTCATTTTTTTGTTAGGCACGGGGAGATTAAGTGATTTGCCCAGAATCACAGGATGTTCAGCATCATTGCCGAGACTCGAACCCGGTTCCCCAGATTCGAGGTCAACCACCCTAGCCGATAGGCCAACTCCTCTCCCCCAAATGGCTCCTGCAATCAGTTTGAACTGGACTATGCACAGGGACACCAAATGTGCCCCCAGTGCAGACTTTCAAACACTCTCAGAGTGCACCCACCCTGCCCAAATACACTAAATCCTGTCTGGGAGGTGGTGACACCTCCCTGTGACAGGAAACCTATTGTCAGTGCTTCCCTTGCTCGAGCTTGGCTCAGCAGCAGGTGGGCAGACTCGTGTCTGTGGCTGGCAGCATCCATTTTGTGATGCCCTGGTCGAGAAAGCTGGTACCGGGTGTACCGGTGTTTCACAGAAGTCCCTCTAGAAGGGTGGAATCAAAACTCTCACACCACTTACTGGTGCGGAGTTATGATTCCAATGTGTTTGACAGCAAACACAACATGTTTCTAAGCAGCCGGTTTATTGTTAGTGTGGGAGAGTAGGATCTGCCTCTTATGGTTACACACTGTTTGCTGATGTTTCACTGTTTTTGACTTAGTCTGGCTGGGATCCTGTTATCCAGGACCCCAGCCCAGCTGCTTTCTCCTCTAAATTGATTGCATGTACTTTAGGTACACTCCAGATTGGATTCTGGGGTACCCTTATAAGTCCCTAGTATATGGTATACTATGTACCCAGGGCATAGGTACCCCAGAGGCCGCTCAGGGGCTGCAGCATGTATTATGCCACTCCTGAGAATCACTCAAATTGGCACCGCAGGTCTGCTACTGCAACCTGTGTAAGGTGGTGCAGGCACCCCTTACTTAGATATAGGTTCACTATATCTACCTTATCAATGCATATATAACCTATCAGTCACCCCTATGGCAGGCCTTATCAATTCTGAAGTCAGGGTGCTGGGTTTTATGTGAGAGGGTGCCCATGCATGAGCAGGGCCCCTCTGCAGCCTTCGGAATCTATTCTCCTGGGCTGTTCTGTGATGCAGCCAACCATATACTCTTAAGTGCATTATAACCTCGCTGTAAATGCTAACTTTAAAATAGCTGCACAGAAACCTGTCATGTTTGGTGTCAAACACCTTGGAATCATACTTTCCCGCCAGTAACTGGCAGGGGAGGTATGATTCCACCTTCCTAGAGGGAGAAACATGGCCACACCGGTACACCCGGTACCAGCTTAACAGAACCCTGGCATCACAAGATGGATGTTGCCAGCCACAGACACACATCTGCCCTCCTGCTGCTGGATGAAACTCCGGCAGGGGAGGCTGGACAATAGGTTTCCTGTCACAGGGAGGTGTGACCATGTCCCTGACAGGCTTTAGTGTATTGGGGCTGGGGGGGTGCACTCCAAGAGTGCTTTGATGTCTGCACTGGGGGCACATTTGGTGTCCCTACTACCAGCCCCTGCTCTGGCGTGAAACTGGACAAAGGACATGGGTGTAGCCACCCCTCTGTCCTGACCCTCCCAAAGGTGGGTCCCCAGAGTTTTTTCCCACCCCTTCCTTGGGTATAAAGTAGGAATCCCTGGCAACAGTACTTTAGATTTACCTGGACAAAACTCTGCTACAGAAACCAAGTACTTCTACGATCTACACCGCGCTAGATGACTGAAGAATCTCCCTCGGAGTAAAGGAGTTACTCCCCTGCTAAGCAGGCACCAAAGGTGCATCTGACTGGTTTGGAACTCCGATGCTCCGGAGGACTCCGAAGACTTTTGTAACACAGGTAGTGGGTTTCCAAGCATCCCTGAGGTTGACTAATGTGTTCAGCAATCCTGAGACCCATATCACTCGCGGAGACCGTGCAACCCGAACCCCTGGGCACCGTGTCCATTTGCAGAAGTTTCTGTTTTCCGGCGACCCCTGAAGATGTGCTTTAGGCTAATTGTAGTCCAGACCCCGAGCAGTGATTTCACCGAAGATTACCGGCCTACACTCCACGAGTGTTCCGTGGGCTAGTATTTAGTGATTTCTCTTGAGGTCCCTTTGCGATCCCTGGTCCATTGGCCTGTCAGTCCCGGTAAAGGCAACTTTAACTTTCAGTGGGCTTACCTGGTTGCTCCAGATGTGCCCTGACTCTCCATCACTTGGGGAGTCACCAGGACCTTGCTGGCCCTCACAGAAGCATCTTTCCTCTGACCGTGTGGGTTGCAGTTGCCAAGGCTTGTTGGTGTTCAATCCGGACACTGACCCCTCAGCACTTGACATCCTTCGTGGGACAGCTCACTTGCAGATTTTGATTGTCCTCGACATCTCCCGGTCCCCGTGGCTGCAGAGTCAAGCTTCACCTCTTCTCACCTGAAGCACCCGACATTGGTGGGCATTCGTCTTGCTCGCCCATGGTCACCCAGAAGTGACCCAGACTCTTTCCCCTCTGCTTTCAGGTTCTACTCATCTCTGATCCAGGATTGGATCACACCGGACACTTTTCCACTTCACTGCAGCAGCACTTTTCAGATTACGCCATTGAAAACGACAAAGAGTCCCAACTCCATTTGACACCCATGCACCCGGCTCCTCTGGGATAGGTAACACGAGTACTCTGGTGCTCACATGGGTGCTGGCCTTAGAACCTTCTAAGTTAGGAAGTGTTTGCTCAAAGTCCTCTCCTAACGGTCCTTAATCTTTAAAATTCCAACCGCGACTTTCCCATAGAATTGTACAGAGCTCGCAGCTGTGTTCTCACACAGCACACGCCCCCCCGTGGGTCCCCTGTGTCACTACCTTGGGTGGTTCCTTGGGGTCCCTGCGATTCTACGTGCTCTAGGCACTGTGTCTAGTTAAATTGTGGTTGTTATACCACTTTCTTAGTATATGGTTTGGTCTCCCCCTGGAGCCCACTAAGTATTGTGCTATTTACTGTTGTTCAAGTGATTTAATATTGTGTGCTTTGTTCTCTAATCTCATACAGAGGTTAGTAGAGAGTGTTTAGTAATAAATACATATATTTTATATATTCCTTGTGTGGTTCTCTTTTCATTTGGTCATTCAGGAGGTTCTGGTCTGGTAAAATAAGCTGCTTTACATTCCTTCGATACTTAGCCTGAAGGCTGCTCTCCATAGCTACCACTAGCATAGCTTTCAATAAAGGTTGTCTTTAACCTATCATCAATAAGGGTCGTTTGGACTGGTACAGGGTGCCCACTATAACTAGTGGACAGCATATACCAGGCCAACTTCTCGCATTGATGTGCAGCGGTCGGGATTCAAGCTTGCCATTGTTTTACCAGATACATCTCATTGAGTGATTAACTGAAAACCACTAAAGGTACTAGGTACATATAAATCAAGGCTAGAATAAGTAAGTCCTACTGAACCTGGAGTTGGGCAAGTCAAGGGTCTAGCACGCCCTTTCTCCAACTCAAGAGAGTTTAGTTCCCACTAGGTTAGGTAGGTGCCTACACCACATAACACTAGTATGTCTTCTAGGGCAGAAGCCAGTGTCTCCTTGCTTACTAAGTATGACCATCTCTGATTTCAGGAATTGAGAAATATGTGCATCTAGAAGCGTGAAGACAGGAAAAACCCCAAAACTCAACGCCTCATAGAGGCTTTGCTGTTAGATGATCTCAGAAAGACCCCAGGGTCTGATGAGACAGGCAAGGTGGGTGGGACAGGAGATGAGGAAAGGCCAGGAAGTGAACACTTCTATGACCTGGACTCTAATGCTGACCAGGATGATCAGAGTGAGTCAAACCTGGACAAGCCAAAGCTTCCTGTGGATGAAGAAGAAGGCCCCAGCGGTCCTCTCTTCACTCCACCAGGAAGAGTTCACAGTTTACCAAGAAGATCAAGATCTTCTTCTCGGGAATCTGACCCTTCTGGTACATCTGTAGGGACCTCTGTCTCTCATAAAAGGGAGTCCTCTTATGATAAGAAGTGCCGACTGCTTGAGCTTGAGAAGGCTAAGCTTAGAATCAAGAGAGAGCAGTAGCCCATAGATAAGTAGTCCCTGGAGCTTCAGAGAGCGTCACAAAGGTTGGGGCTAGAGCCCCATGGTGGCAGCAACAGTTTCCTTATGTAGGAACTGGGGTCGCCAGTTCCCCGGGGGTAGCCTGGCACGAGCAGGTAGGCACTCGAAAGCTTAGGTGTTTAATGACTACACAGCACACGCATCCACTGAGACAATAAGCGCACGCAAGGACTTAGACCACACCAGTTACGTTTGATTCAAATCAATACGTTTTTATATAAGATTAGAAGCAGGGCAATCAATAGGCAAGGTATCAAGAACTCATTAGTGCATTCCGTTAGTTACTGTAGGCATTTCACTACACTTCTCACCAAGCAAGGGTGAACATCTCCTTAGATCCAGTAGCAGGAATAACCATGCCCTTAGCCAGAAGTGAAGTTCATTTAGCACGAATAAACATTTCAACAGTACATTTCATTAGGGGAGCAAAGGACATTTCATCATCAATGCAGCACATCTAGAACTGAAACCACGGCTGTCAAATCATTAGGGCAATTCCAGAATCACTACAGCATTAACTATTTATGCATTTCATTAGAAGCATAAACGCTGTCTTACTCAGCAGTAACATTTCCTATCTGCAGGAATAATCAGTGCATTGAATGAGGGTATCACACTTCTTACAATGTCAAACATTTCATTAGATGTAAACCATCTTCTTTAAATGTAAAAACTTTTCATTAGCCAGCTGCCGCCCCCTCTGACTAGAAGTTACTCAGCCTTTCATCAGGCTCTTGCCCAGTCCACAGTACTCGAATGGGCCTTTTAGGGGCCAACGGGGCCCAACAACAGTTTCCCCGAGGGGAGGGGCGGTTCCGGGGCCTCCTGTTCCCTCCTGGGAGGCCCCGTGTCTATTTGGGTCCTCCGCCCTCCCCCAGGGCTTTACCTTCACTCTTCGGGCACACAGCCCCTTGCGGTGGTGTGCAGATGGTGAAGAGGCCTCCTGCGGCCTCCCGATCGATTCCCGGCCCTTCGGGGGCCGGCGCTGCCAGGTGGGACCCTGGCTCTTTCTTCGAGCCTTCCGGGGTCCCGACAGGCTGTTCCCGGGCCTCTCGTGGCATCCCGGCCTGGGAACCAATCAGGGGGGAGGTTGGTGGAGGTTTCCGACCTCCGAGCCAATCGCGGAGCGGCTGCAGGGGGCGTGACACTTGCAGCCAATGGCTGCGTGACGAGGGGCGGGGGCGCGGCTGATGACGCGGCTGGCGTCCCCCGTCACATGATGGGAGAGTGAGAGGCCTCAGGGCCCAGCGCGGCCCAGGTGAAGCGCGCTGACAGGAATTTGCGAAGGCTGGGGGCAGGGGCCTCCAGTCAGGGCACAATCGGGCAGATGATCGCGACGGCCTCCCCAAGGCTCCGGAGGCAGGCGCAGGGACGGCAGACTCTCAGGCCGGGCCCGGCTCACAATCACACGGCGATGGCCCTCTCCTGGCACTGAGGGCCACCTGGGGGGCACTCTCAGCGCTTCGCCGGACACCGCAGGTGAGCGCTTGAGGAGAACATACGGCGCTTGAAGAGGATCCCGCCTGGGGGGGGTTTACAGCGCTCCTTCAGGGATACAGCGGGAGAGCGCTCGAGGCAGTTCAGTTTGCTGGGACAAATTAGGCAGTTCTAGGGCTAGCGCTGTGCAGGGCTAGCGCCTAGCAGTCTCTTCAGCCTGGGCAGTTTCCTCAGGACAGGCTACACCAGGGGTAGGACAACACGGGGACAGTTCAAGCCAGGCAGGTCAGTGCTCAAGTTCAAGAATTTATATAGCGCACTACTCACCCAGAGGGTCTCAAGGCGCTTGGGGAGGGGGTTCATTATTTATCGAATAGCCAGGTTTTAAGTTCTTTTCTGAAGGAGATGTGGTTCTGTGTAAGGCGGAGGTGAGTGGGGAGTGAGTTCCAGGTCTTGGCTGCCAGGTAGGAGAAGGATCTACCTCCCATGGTAGATCTTTGGATACGCGGAACTGCGGCGAGGCCTTGATTGGAGGATCTTAGTTGGCGGGTGGGTGTGTAGAAGGATAGTGAGTGTTGAGGCATTCGGGCCCTAGTTTGTAGAGGGCCTTGTGTGCGTGGGTGAGGAGACGGAATGTTATTCTCTTGTTGACGGGAAGCCAGTGGAGGTCTTTCAGGTGGCCGGTAATGTGATCTTGGCGAGGGATGTCCAAAATGAGCCTCGCTGATGCGTTTTGGATGCGTTGGAGTTTTTTCTGTAATTTGGCTGTGTTTCCGGCATAGAGGGTGTTTTCGTAGTCTAGTCGACTTGTAACCAGTGCGTGGGTGACAGTCTTTCTTGTCTCGGTGGGGATCCAATGGAAGATTTTTTTGAGTATACGAAGTACGTTGAAGCAGGAGGATGAGACGGCGTTGACTTGTCTGGTCATCGAGAGGGAGGAGTCCAGGATGAAGCCTAGGTTACGTGTGTGGTCTGTGGGTATGGGTGCTGGGCCCAGATCCGAAGGCCACCATTAGTCGTCCCAGGTAGAGGGGGATGATCCTAGGATGAGCACTTCCGTTTTGTCTGAGTTAAGTTTTAGGCGGCTGTCCATCCATATGGCTACTTCTTTCATGCCTTCGTGAAGATTGGTTTTGGCGGTGTTGGGGTCTTTGGTGAGGGAAAGGATCAGCTGGGTGTCGTCAGCGTAGGAGATGATGTTAAGGTTGTGTTGGCGCGCGATGGAAGCGAGTGGACTCATGTAAACATTGAAGAGGGTGGGACTGAGTGATGATCCTTGTGGTACACCGCAGATGACTTCAGTGGCCTCTGATTTGAATGGGGGAAGTTGGACTCTCTGAGTTCTCCCAGCTAGGAACGAGATGATCCAGTCCAAGGCTTTTGTCTTTTATGCCGATGTTGCTGAGGCGTTGTATGAGGGTGCTGTGACAGACAGTGTTGAAGGCGGCGGAGAGGTCGAGTAGAATGAGGGACACTGTTTCTCCGTTGTCCAGTAGTGTTCGGATGTCGTCTGTTGCTGCGATGAGGGCGGTTTCGGTGCTGTGTTTGGCTCGAAAGCCGTACTGTGAGGGATCGAGGGAGTTGTTGTATTCGAGGAAGGCGGCGAGATGGCTATTGACGGCTTTCTCGATGACTTTGGCCGGGAATGGGAGGAGGGATATGGGGCGGTAGTTTTTAAGTTCAGAGGGGTCTGCTGTGGGTTTCTTCAGGAGGGCGCTGACTTCGGCATGTTTCCAGCTTTCTGGGAAGGTAGCAGAGTTGAAGGAGCAGTTGATGACATCACGGAGATGGGATGCGATGATGGAGTCTGCTTTGTTGAAGATGTGGTGGGGACATGGGTCGGTTGGCGAGCCAGAGTGGATGGAATTCATTAGGCGGATGGTGTCTTCAGTGGTGATTGGGTTCCAGGTGCTGAGGTTGTTGGAGGGCGTTTTACATTCTGAGGGGGGTGGAGAGGAATGTTCATTGGAACTGTTTTTGAAGCTGTTATGTATGTCGGCAATTTTGTTGTAGAAGAAGGAGGATAGCGAGTCGCAGAGGTCTTGGGAGGGAGTGATGTCGTTTGAGGCTGCGGTGGGGTTGGTGAATTCTTTGACGATGTTGAATAGTTCCTTGCTGTTATGGGCGTTGTTGTCGAGTCGATTCTTGAATGCTGATTTCTTGGTGGATCGAATCAGCTGATGGTGTTTGCGGGTGGCTGCCTTGAGGGTGCTCATGTTGTCGGTGGTTGGGTTTTTTCTCCATGTTTTCCCGAGAGTACGACATAGCTTCTTGGATTTCTTAACGTCATTGTTGAACCAGGGGGCCTTTTTGCTGTGTTGTTTGGTGTGATGGTTTGTCAGGGGTGCTAATTCGTCAGCGCTGTGAGTGATCCATTGTTTGAATTTGATGGCAGCTTGGTTTGGGTCCGATGAGAGGGCGGGTGGGTTTTGGTTGAGCGATGTGAGGAGTTGGTCGGTGGTGATTTTGTTCCATTTTCTTCGGGGGATAGGTTGTGGGGGGTTGTGGGTCAAGTTGGTTTTGTAGCTGAAGTGAACACAACAGTGGTCCGTCCAATGGAGAGCTGTGGTGCGATCAAAGGAGATGTGTTTGCTGGAGGTGAAGATTGGGTCGAGCGTATGTCCGGCTACATGGGTGGGGGTGTTAACAAGTTGTTTGAGGCCGAGATTGGCCAGGTTGTCAAGAAGGGTGGTGGTGTTGCTGTCGTTTTTCTTTTCCAGGTGGAAGTTGAGGTCTCCTAGTAGAATGTAGTTCTCGGAGGCGAGGGCATGTGGACTGATGAAGTCAGTGATGTCTTCGCTGAATTGTTTACGGGTTCCTGGAGGTCTGTAGATGAGGGTGCCTCTGAGAGTGGTCCTAGGGTCGGTGTGGATCTGGAAGTGGAGGTGTTCGGCGGTTGTAAGGTTATCGTCGGAGCTGGTCGTGATTTTGATGGTGTTTTTATGGACGATGGCGATGCCTCCTCCTGTTTGTACGGTGCGGTCTTTTCGGATGATCTTGTAATTGTCCGGGATGGCAATGGCGATGTCGGGTGTTGATGATGCGTTCATCCATGTTTCGGTGAGGAAAGCGACGTCCGGTTATGTAGTGTCAAGTAGATCCCAGAGTTCAGTGGCGTGTCTGTGGACCGAGCGGGTGTTCAGCAGGATGCACTTCAGGTGGTTAGAGTGGGGCAAAGGGGGCAAGGCCCAATACCTAGTTGATCCCCTGTAGTCCTGATGGGTGCAGGGAAGGTTCTTCTTGGCGCTTGTTGGTTCCTGCGCCCTTTTGGTTGAAGTGGATTCTTGGTTTCTTTAGGGGGGGGGGTGAGTTGAAGGCTTGCCAGCAGGTCACTTCAGATGGTCCCTGGCTTCCCCTCCCGCCGGGCCAGATCAGTGGACTAGTCCAGGGTTCCTCACTCTACTTGGAAGGCAGCACCTAAGCCCTGTCACTCCCAGTGGCATAGGTTCCTGACTAGGCCCTACCGCCTAAATCTCCTGCATGGGTCCCCCAGGTCAGTGATGCCCCAACTGACTAAAAAGTTTCCCTCCCTTCCTTAAATATGCCCAGGTCAAGTGACCACTCTCTAAGGCGGCAAAAATAGGCTCCGCCTCTCTTCTGGAAGGTTCCAGGAGCTTCCCCACTCTATCTATGGGCAGGCGATGGCAGGCTGGCATTGCAACAATGTTAGGGGTCCCAGCCAGCTCCTGGCAACTAGGTTGCTACTAGAAAAAGACCACGCTGCAGTAGCAGGGGCCAGTTGCAGCCATGTTTGGAGTAGAGAGCACCTGCACCTTAGCATTGATCGGAAATGGGAAGGTCCCAAGAGACCTAAGGCCAACAAAAAAAGAAGGTGGGAAAAATGAGGCAAGGGCGAAAAAAATAGGGAAAGACCACCCTAGGGCTGACAGGTCTAACACCCTAGATGTAACATACTCATGACCATAGGAACCTGAATACGATTGTCCCTCCCTATCAGATTGGGGTTGACATCCACAAATGGATAACTGCACTTGAGGGGGTCTGTAAGGTACATAGGGTCCTTACTTTCGGGATTCTATAGACATACATAATTATTAGAGCATGAGCCCAGAGCAGCAAGGAACAGTAAAAAAACATTTATTATACAATAGTCACTCATACCATCAAGCATACACACATCCAAAGGTCACCACATACATCAAAATACTATAACCTCATTCTCAACCAACAAGCAGAAAAAAGCGCTGCGAGGTTGAGTTAGTCTTGGGGTCAGCCGCGATCAGATCAGCGGGGTTTTCAGGTCCAAGATACAACTGCCCGCTCGTTGTCGGGCGGGCCCAGATATAGTCCATTGGCCCTTTGATGTCCGGACCCTCGCCGGTGGAGGTCTCATGCCCTGGGGGCTGGTCGTTGGCGAGGTCCGGTGGTCGGCTCTTTGATCCTTTGAAAGGATGGGTCGGGGAATTCCCAGAGGCCCAGCGGGTCTGGAGCCAGCACTCAGGGAGGCCAAGGTGCGATCGAAACTGGCCCACAGGGGAGGGCCAAAGGTGTGACAGATACCAGCCTCTCAGGGGAGGCCGGAGGTGCCATCGAAACTCCCTGGCTTATCTCACTCGGGGAGCCCTTTACCCCCCAGCCGGGACTGGCGCGCCTTTGGAGTCTGGGTTTCGCTGGGGCCGGGGTCACACTAGGCCCAGGGAGACAGGGATCTCGGGAAGGGAAAATGGCTGCCGGGCCTTGTGGGGCATGCAAGGTTAGGCGCTCGGAGCCGGGAGTGGAACGGGATAGGCAGGCCTGGTCGGGGGTTACGGGGATCTGGGCTCAACGGAAGTAGGCCGACCAGGCTCGGGGTGCAGGCTACACTAACGGGGATGCTGCGCTGGGTACTCAGGATACAGGCCTATGCTCAAAGGGTGTGGAGGGACAGAGGCGAACCACGCCACGAGGCCGGGTCCAACACGCGTCCCCCCCAGCTGAAGGCGGGGAGAACTACCCATCCTCTTGGGGGTTCTCTTCGCCGAGGCGGAAGAATCGGGACAGGCCGTCTGCGTTGGCGTGGTCAGAACCAGGCCGGTGCTCCACAGTGAAGTCCATCCCCTGGAGGGAGATGGACCAGCGCAGCAATTTGGGATTCTCCCCTCTCATCTGCATTAGCCACCGGAGAGGTCGGTGGTCGGTTTGGACCCGGAAGGGAGTACCGAACAGGTAGGGCCTCAGCTTCTTCAGGGCCCAAACCACCGCGAAGGCCTCCCGCTCGATGGTGCTCCACCTTTGTTCTCGAGGGAGTAGCCTCCGGCTAATGAATGCCGCTGGTTGGTCTAGGCCGCTCTCGTTCACCTGGGACAGAACTGCTCCGATGCCATGCTCGGACGCGCACGTCTGAACTACAAACTCTCCGTTTTGGTGCAGAGGGCATCACGGTCGAAGATATCCTTTGAGCTCCGCCATACTTTTACAAAAAATACCCTTTAAGCGCTATTCCTGCCTCTACCTGGCCTGGCCCAGTGGATTTAATATTCTTGAGAGCTCTGTTTTGGTGCAGAGGGCAATACGGTTGAAGATATCCTCGAGAGCTCCAACATACTTTCACGAAAAATACCCTCCAAGTGCCATTCCTGCCTCTACCTGGCTTGGCCCAGTTGATGCAACATTCTTGAAAGCTTCGCCTTATTCTTACGAAAAATTCTCTTAAAGCGCAACTCCTGTCTTGACCTGGCCTGGCTCAGTGGATGTAACTTTTATCGGTCTGCCCCGCCCGCCCATATTCACGCGAAATACTTGGAGATACGCTGCTATATGCTGTTGTGTGCCCAGAAACTTTGGAATTGAATTTATAAAAAACGTTTTCATCCCCTTGACAAATTGGAGAATCAGGATGGCCACTTATAAATAAATTACTTCCGCCCTGATGAAGGAATCTCCTATGGTGGCACTTGTTCCGAAACGCGCGTCGGCGCTTTTTTCTGCTTGTTGGTTGAGAATGAGGTTATAGTATTTTGATGTATGTGGTGACCTTTGGATGTGTGTATGCTTGATGGTATGAGTGACTATTGTATAATAAATGTTTTTTTACTGTTCCTTGCTGCTCTGGGCGCATGCTCTAATAATTATGTATGTCTATAGAATCCCTGAAGTAATGAAGTATAAATATTTATGTATATGAGAATAACATGATTTGATATCAACACCTTGTTCTGTGGGCAATTGTTTATTTTGGAACTTTTTTGTCCTTTAGAGTAATGGGAACTTCCCGTTCATGTTGTTATTAGTATTGACTTCCCTGGTGGGTTGTTCCCCGGTATCCCTTTCTTTAGGGTCAGGGTTCCCTTTGTGTTCTATAATCAGGTACATAGGGTCCCCCAGGAGCAGTGGGCAGCAATCATGTGGCTCTCCTTTGCAGACAAAGGTAGAGACAAGCTCCTCTCTGTAAGAGAAGAGGATGATGATAATTACAAAGTCTTGAAGAGTTCTCTGATTGATGAGTTTGGCCTAACAACTGAACAATACAGGATTAAGTTCAGAGACACTCAGAAGGCACAGACTCAGGTCTGGGTTGACTTTGTAGATTTTGCTAATAAGGCTCTGGAGGGCTGGTTACTGGGAAGTAAAGTGTGTGATTATACAGGATTATACAACTTGATTATGAGGCAGCAGATCCTTAATTGTCAGAAGCAGCTGTTGCATCAGCACCTGGTAGACTCTGATCTGACCTCTCCCCAAGAATTGGGTCAGAAGGCAGACACATGGGTCAGAACCAGGGTGAGGCAGAAGGTTCAGAACCAAGGTGGTGACTCCAAGAAGCAAGATTCAAAACCCTCAGACAAGCTTGGGGAAAAGGGTAACGACCAGAAGTCTTCTCAAGGGCCCCAAAAATCTTCTACTGGTGGGGAGTCACAATCCAACAAGGGAAAAGGCAAGGAGAAGCCATGGTGTCAAATCTGTAAACAGAAGACCCATTGGACAAGTGGCTGTAACAAGTCCAAGGACTCCACTCCAACCACCACTGCCCCTACGGCAACTGTTCCCCCTAGTTCAGTTCTAAGTAGTAGTACTCAGAATAAGGGTGTAGTAGGGTTAACCCTGGGATCTGAGATGGACTCTGGCCTAGTCAGCGCTCCAACTCACGCTGTACTGATCTGTGATGGAGGCATGGATATGGGCTCCTTATTTTTCTGCCCCACTAATCTGGGCAAATACAGACAGCAGCCTTTGATAAATGGAAAAGAGGCGTTGGCATTCAGGGACACAGGAGCGAGTGTCACAATGGTGACAAAAGATCTTGTGGCTCCTGCGCAACTCATACTTAGTGAGATGTACCAAGCGACCAATGCTAGTGATGTCAGGACATACCATTCCTTGGCAGTTGTTCATTTCACCTGGGGAGGGGTAACTGGCCCTGAGAAGGTTGTGGTAAGTGCAGACCTCCCAGTTGAATGCTTGTTGGGCAATGATTTAGAAACTTCAGCCTGGGCTGAAGTGGAGCTCAGGACCCATGCAGAAATGTTGGGCATCCCTGCAGATGTGTTTACCATGACTAGGTCACATGCCAAAATGTCTTCCACTGAACAGGCCCTGGATCCTGGAAAAATGGACCAGGTGCCTTCCAAGAACAGGAGCAGTAGGGGTAAGGCAGTGTCTTCCCCCCGACTCAGAGTCCAGATCAGTCTCTTGAGGGAGATGATCTTAATCCTGAAGAAGGAACTGTCCCGGAAGAGCTTGAGCCTGATCATGTTGAGTTCTTGGGGACAGGGGGCCCTTCCAGGGCAGATCTGAGCCAGGAGCAGATGAGCTGCCCTTTTCTTGAACCCCTCAGACAACAAGTTGTTGCTGAGGCTGCTGGGAGTGCTAGTGGGTCTCATAGGATTTACTGAGACGATGGACTTCTTTACTCAGAGAGTAGAGACCCCAAGATTGGAGCTACCAGGAGGTTGGTTATACCTCTGAAGTTTAGGAGCTTCCTATTGACACTAGCACATGACATCCCATTAGCACATCACCTAGGCCAAAACAAACCTTGGGACAGAATGGTCCCTCACTTTCATTGGCCTCACATGTCTGAAGATACAAAGGAGTTTTGTCGCTCCTGTTTTGCCAGCCAAGCCAGTGGTGAGGCAGGTGGTACAACAAAGGCCCCCCTGATACCACAACATGTGGTGGGGGTTCCTTTTGAAAGGGTTGGGATTGACATTGTTGGTCCTATGGATCCTCAAACTGCATCTTGGCACAGATTTATACTGGTGGTGGTGGACCATGCCACTAGGTATTCAGAAGCAATTCCCCTTGGAACTATCACAGCTCCTGTTGTGGCTAGAGCCCTCCTGGGAATCTTTTCCAGGGTGGGTTTCCCTAAGGAGGTAGTATCAGACAGAGATCCAAACTTCATGTCTAATTACTTGACAGCTATGTGGAAGGAGTGTGGAGTAAATTACAAATGTACCACCCCTTATCACCCACAATGCAATGGGTTAGTTGAAAGGTTCAACAAAACCCTCAAGGACATAATCAAGGTCTCCCAGAAAAGCTTAGGCGCAGATGGGACATACTTTTGCCCTGCCTTCTCTTTGCCTACAGAGAGGTTCCACAGAAGGGGGTTGGTTACAGCCCATTTGAACTTCTGTTTGGACATCCAGTTAGGGGTCCTTCATGTCTAGTGAAGGAGTGATGGGAGTTACCTCTGAAGCCCCCTAATCAGGATATTTGGACTATGTACTTGGTCTCCGCTCCATGATGGCTGAGAACATGACGAAGGCAACTAAAAACATTGAGGCTAGCCAGGAATTGCAAAAGACCTGGCATGATCAAAAGGCTGTACTGACTGTTTACCAGCCAGGACAGAAAGTGTGGGTGTTGGATTCTGTGGCCCCAGCAGCCCTCCAAGGCAAGTGGAGTGGCCTCCATACAATAATTGAGCAGAAGGGAGAGGTTACCTATCTGGTGGACCATGGAACTCCCAGGAGTCCCCGTAGGGTGCTCCATGTCAACAGGCTGAAACCATATGTTGACAGGGCAGACATGGGCTTGCTCATGGCTACTGACGAGGGACAGGAGGAAGAGAGTGATCCACTCCCTGACCTGCTCTCACAGAACCCTGATGATGGGTCAGTTGATGGTGTAGCCTTGGCAGGCAGCCTAATTGTCCAGCAGCAAACTGATTGCAGAAAAGTTATCAATCAGTTTAGACATATGTTTTCACTGACTTCAAGTCAGACTACCTGGTGCACTGATGAAGTCGACACTGGGGACAGTTTGCCTGTTAAAAATACGATTTACAGGCAACCTGATCATGTCAGGGACTGCATCAGGACAGAAGTCCAGAAGATGTTGTATTTGGGAGTTATTGAATCCTCGGATAGCCCTTGGGCCAGTCCAGTAGTCTTAGTACCTAAACCTCACACCCAGAATGGTAAGACTACAGGGGTCTCAATGCAGTCACTAGGACCGATGCCCATTCAATCCCTAGGGCAGATGAGCCTATAGATACTTTGGCCTCAGCAAAGTTTCTAAGCACATTTGACCTGACAGCTGGCTACTGGCAAATCAGATTAGCTGATGATGCAAAGCCAAATGACAGCATTTTCAACCTCTAGTGGGCACTACCAAGTTGTAGTGATGCCCTTTGGTCTGAAGAATGCACCTGCCACTTTTCAAAGGTTGGTGAACAAAGTCCTTAGCTCCACTTGGGAGGATCACCTGATCCACCTGAGAAATGTTTTGGAGGCCCTGCAGAAAGCAGGCCTCACTATCAAGGCCACCAAGTGCCAGATAGGGCAGAGTCAGGTTGTGTACCTGGGCCACCTTTTAGGTGGAGGCCAGGTTCAACCATTGCATCATGGACTGGTATGCTCCAACCACCCAGACTCGGGTCAGAGATTTCTTGGGCCTGAATGGGAACTAGAGGAGGTTTGTCAAAGGTTATGGTTCCATAGTGACCCCTTTGGGTGACTTAACTTCCAAGAAAATGCCAAAGAAAGTTTAGTGGACAGTTAGCTGTCAAAAGGCATTTGATGGCATTTGATGACCCGAAGCAGGCCATGTGCACTGCACCCGTTCTGCAAAGTCCAGACTACTCCAGAGAATTCATTGTTTAAACAGATGCATCTGAGTTGGGGGTAGGGGCTGTGTTATCACAAATGAATGATGGTCAGGATCAGCCTCTAGCTTTTATTAGCAGAAGGCTGACCCCTAGAGAGAAACGTTGGTCCGCTATTGAGAGGGAGGCCTTTGCTGTGTTTGTGCTTTGAAGAAGCTGAGGCCATACTTGTTTGGTACTCGCTTCACTGTTCAGACAGACCATAAGACCCTCTTGTGGGTAAAACAGATGATGAAAACCCCAAATGTTTGAGGTGGTCCATTTCCCTACAGGGGATGGACTTTACAGTGGAACACAGATCTAGGAGTAACCATGCCAATGCAGATGGACTCTACAGATATTTCCACTTAGAACATGAAGATTCAATTGGTCAAGGTTAGTTTAACATCCTGATGTTTTGGGGGGGGTGCGTAGGAGAGTAGGATCTGCTTCTTATAGTTACCCCAACTGTTTGCTGATGTTTCACTGTTTTCCACTTAGTCTTGTTGGGATCCTGCTATCCAGGACCCCAGCCTAGCTGCTTTCTCCTATAAATCGATTACCTGTACTTTAGGTACACTCCAGATTGGTTTCTGGGGTCACCCTTATAAGTCCCTTGTACATGGCATACTATGTACCTTGCAACACACGTAACGTTGTATATTGCATCTGGTGTCCCTGCGGACTTCCGTACATCGGACAGACACAACAACCTGTGAAAGCCAGAATAGGACAACACTGCAGTCGTATATGTTGTCTAGTGACAACAGCGCCCTTGGTCTCACATTTCATTGAGAAAAATCACACAGCGGATGAGATCAAGTGGCAGGGGATTGACATTGCCAAAATCCCAGAAAGAGGTGAGGACATTGCTGCCATAATGTTACTAAGAGAAATTCTCCTTAATATGTATACTGTAATGATGTCAATATCAGATGCGACCGCACATGTGATTCCTGCCGGCACACACTATGTAAGATTTACAATATACTATGTCCGGTTACAGACCGGGTTCTATCACTTTGTGTCCTTTTACTGACTGATACACAACACCTTGCAGCGTCACGTTACATGTACTGATCCCGTGCACTTGCCATCCCCCACATTCACCACTCGGTCCCTAGTGATCATCATGTCCCCACCCTCCATTGGTTCACCTTGTGTAGACACCAAACCAGTGACTCCCACAGGTGGAGGGTCTGTGGCGTGGCCTCGGACCGAGAACACCTGCAGGGCCGGGAGGGCAAAATGTTCTTCCCCCTGGTCAGGGCTATCAAGGCAGTAGTGCTTTGTGAACGTGTGCGCCAACGTCCATGTCATGACCTGACAGATGTCAAGGACAGGCGCTATGCGGTCAAACAGAGCGGTGGCAGGCATAGCCCTTGTACAATAGGGGTGAGGAGGGGCAAAGAAAGCTGGGAGAGGTATAGATTACCCAATTTGGGATAAAGTCACGAGTGTCAGCAACAAGGACACCCGAGTACTTAGCAGTAGTCTGTGTAGATAAAAAGGTGGAGTAGCGCTGATACACCAACAGTGCCTGGAATTCAATCATGTGGTGAGCAGACGTCACTGCAATGAGGACAGTCTATACAGTCGGCAGAAGCAACGAGCAGCTGTGCTCGGAGTGCACATGGAGACGACCAGAACAAATTAAGGTCCAAATGTGGCATCACGAACGGTTTGATAGGGGACATGTGCGACAAACCTTTAATAAATCTCATCACAACAGGTGATTTATACAAGGACGGTTGGAACGAAAGTGCTGATGAAGAACCTTTAGTAGTGCCCAAGCGAGGTCTTGACAGACCAAACAAACAATACAACATCTGGCGGATTTGCTTATAGAGAATATGGGAAGCGGAGTCCACACCAGCCCACAGATTTGACCCAGGACTGGCGCAGATAGACTTGTAGACGAACGCCTGGCAGCAAGGATGCCGTGCACAACCTCAGGTGCGAGATCGAACAGTCAACTGCCGCCACTCAATCTCTATGCATGGAGGTGCGGATTGCACAATTTGGGGTGCATAATCCTGCTCTGCTGGTGGAACAGGCCGTGCTCTCGAAGTGGAAACCTCATTGGGGGACAGACGCTCTCGGCCAGGAGTTCTGGGTACCACACTCTACTGGCCAATCCCGAGACCCTGAGATTACTTGGAACGAGTCATTCTTGAGCTTCAAAACTCAGCCAGGAGGAGGGATGGGATAGGGGAACACCATGTATCTAGTAGTGAGAGTTTTCAGAAGAACACCAACATGCAAAAAACTGTGCGTTCAACAGTTGCGAAAAGATCTAGCTAGGGTTCCCCCCCACTGTTAGAAGATTGTCTTTGCCCCCTCAGGGTGGCATTCATGAGCCACCAAGCACTGTCGACTGGGCTCGACTACTTCGTCTCTTTCAAAGATCCCGCGATGTGGTTGACAATCAGAGAGATGTCGTGAGCCTCTTAGCAAAGCACCCCACTGCGCCCCGCTTGTTGCGGTACCAAAGGGTGATCGCATTGTCCATGAGAACCTGCACCATCCTTCCTTTGATGGAAGGCAGAAAGGCTTTCAGCGCTACATGAATAGCCTGCTCCCCAAAGAGAATGATATGGAGCCAGGTTTCTGCGGAAGACAAGAGTTCTCTGACCTCCACTTCCAGCAGTGATGCATCTGTCACCACCGTCAGCTCTGACTGAGGCAGAGAAGGGGTTTGCCGCTGGTCTAGTTATAGTCAAGCAGCCACCACTAAAAACCTGCTAGGTGACAAGTGGCAAGTGAAGGCGGCCTGGGGGTCGTTGCTACAGGAGAAGGGGACTGGGAAGACGGTTGTCCTCGATGGCTTTAGGGCACCAATCGACGATGGTCGCATGTTGTCTACGTGGTCCTCATCCCCAGCCTCGAAAACACTGGGTGATTCCTGCAAAGGCTGTGGAGTCTGGCGCGGTCTATAGACCAGTCCCCTAGAATAGCCTCTGAATGTTCACGACGTGGAGTTCTGCCCCGAACCCAAGCACTACAGACACATCTCATGTGAGACCAGGTCTGACATGTCTATACAACAGTCTTGGTTGACTCTGAAGCCTGTAGTTTTGGGCAGGGGCATCAGTCCCAGCACACTGGAATTTGTTTAGAAGACACCAGAAGAACGAGGAAACTGGGAGCAGAGCTCCAGATCCCTGTCAGAAGGCGCGGAAATAAAGGAACAGACCAGCACACGGGGATGGCGCTTATATGTGGGACTGCTCCATCACTTCCAGGGCAGAATGTAGCCAACGCAGAGCAGCGCCATGAAAAACTTTCAGATCCAGACGGGCACCTGGGGAAAATGTGTGGGGGTTTTTGTAACTTGTTTTAATTGAGTTATGAGTATTTTCTTGTCAGTTCAATGCACACTTTTTACAACATGGACACATCTCACATGTTCAAGCCTGGCCAAAGTGTGTCTGGATATCTATATTTTCCTAGTTATCAGCCAGCATTTAAAGGTTTGGCGATGTAATACGCCCCGTGGTGGAAGCAGGTAAGAGCAATCAATAGAACCGAAGAGAGCAATAAAAATGTAATTTAAAAAAGCAGAAAAATGTAGCATCTATCAGTAAGGTGTAGTGCTGCAGATTCACATGCTATGCATACTCCTGCCATGTAGGGTTGGGCCCGGACTCCGCAGGTTGTTTTTCCTGGAGGAAGTTTCATGATCTGCGTCGTAAGTCGTCTCTTCTCCTCCTCGATGGACTGCGCAGGTTCAACGGCTCCTTTGTTAATCTTTTTTTCCCCTTGCCATGTAAGGAGTGAGGATATAGGCTGGTAAGGTAACTTTGATTTTGAACATGCTATATTTGTGTGTATATTTATCACCCTCTAATACCTGCCGGGGAGGCGGGAGGGTGCCTGTGAATCAGCAGCACTCTACACGCTACGAATAGATGCTTGCTGGGTAAGTAACATACTCCATTCGTAGCATGCGTTGGCTGCGGATACACATGCTATGCATAGACTGTAAATCAGTCCTCCAAGCGTGTGGCTTTAAGCATGAGATGGTGCGTTTGTTTGAATTCATGTTCGAACACGTTTGTCTCACTAGAGTCTGTTGTGTAGGTTGTACTTCCACACAATAGTGTTTTGTAAAAGTGTGTGGGTTTGTCTATGTTGTTTTATTTTTAAGGTTTTATATAGCGCGGACAAGACCTTTATGGGTATCAGAGCACTTTACAAGCAGATATAGTAAACAAAACCCTTATTACAAGAAATAGCTATGTTCCGAGCATATCATACAATAGTATTACAACATATATTCATAGTTCGTGTGAATTTGGATGAGAATAGATTTCACTTCTTTTTTTAACGATGCAATAGAGTGATTCAATCTGGTTTCTGAAGTTAGTGCATTCCAGATCCTGGGAGCAATCCCCGAGAAGGCCCGGTTGTATGTTTTCGTCTTAGAAAACCGTTGTGGTTTCAGTAGAAGGTTACTGGCACTTCTGGAGGATCTGTCGCCACAAGAAAGTACCCATTTCTGAGCCAGGTAGCTCGGAGTGTTGTGGAGTACGGCCTTGTGCGTCATGCATGCACTTTTTAGTTGAACTCTGGCTTCGAAAGGTAGCCAGTTGAGGGCTCTAAGGTCAGGGGAGATGTGGCAGTTTCTTTTAGAGCCAGTGATAACTCTAGCAGCTGAGTTGATTGAGGCTCTTAGGAGGGCAGTCGTAGATCTGGGGAGCCCGCAAAGGGCAGCACTCCCATATTCAACTCTAGGAAGTACTAGAGCTTGAACTAAAAGTTTGAAGTCATTTGCGGGGAGGAAAGGTTTTAGTCTTCTTAGGGTGGTCATTTGAAAATGTGCTCCTTTTGTTGGGCTGCTAATGTGTTTCTGCAAGTTAAGATTTTTATCGAGAGTTACTCCCAATGATTTTGCTGAGTCGATAATACGAGGTTGGCAGATGAGTGCTGTGAGGTGTTTCAGCCAGTCAAGGATGATTGTCGATTGGTTGGGGGAGGGAGGAGGAGGAATTCAGGTTTGAGGGAGGTTAGTTTCAGATGGTTTTCAGCCAGCCAGGCCTGAGTTTTTGTAGTGTTACGTTGAGAGATTTGATGTCCTCTAGTGAATGGATTTTTAAGTACATTTGTGTATTGTCCACGTACATGTAATACTGGACATTAGAGGAGCTGAGGATGTCGGAGAGTGGTTCCATGAATAGGTTGAAGAGTGTAGGCGAAAGGGAAGATCCATGTGGAACTGGGACGGGATTGGACAAGAATCGCATAACCTTGAGCTTTGTGATCTAATTTGAAGGAATGAAGAGAACCTGTTTAGAACTGATCCAGATAATCCCACTCTGTGCTTTAGGAGGTCTAGTAGCTTGTTGTGCTTTAGGGTGTCAAAAGCGGAGGATAGGTCAAGCAAGATTAGCAGAAAGGCTTCATTTGATCATGGGTTTTTAGAGCGTCATCTATTATGTGGCTCATGGCTGTTTCAGTACTGTGCCCTGTGCAGAAGCCGGATTGGCATTGATTAAGCAGGTTGAAATGGTCAATGTGTTTGCTAAGCTGTGTGTGAGCGCATAGGTTGTCCAGAGTGGGGATGTTGGATATTGGGCGGTAGTTAATTAAGTCCGCAGGGTCGGACATTGGCTTCTTTAAGATGGGGGATACCTGCCCAGATTTAAGGATATCTGGGATGATTGTGCAGGAGAGAGGTATATATAATCTTGGTCCATAGAGGCAGTAACAGTGGAATGAAGTATTTTATGTGATTTGCCGGAAAAGGGTCTGCAAAGTGTTTGGAGGGGTTCAGCGAAGTGAGTATTTTTGATATTGCTTCTTCACTGTATGTAGTGAAGGAGGGCTGTGAGGCATTGTTTTTGAAGTTAAATTTAGGGGCACATATAAGTTGTGCTCCTGGAGGGGGGAAAGAGGTGTCCATGTGAATGTCAGAGTGAGTTGTTAAGTCGTTGAGCAGGTCCGATTTTATGTTTTCAGTCTTCAACATGAAGGAGGCAAATTCGTCGCAATTGGGTAGGGAGTCTGAGTTAGTTTGGGCAGGGGTGGTGTACGTCCTTAGATTGGGTTTTGCTTAGTTCAAATAGTTTAGTGGGCGATTCTTGGCTTGGTCTAATTGATTACTGAAAGATTGCCTTTGATTGTCTAATCTTTTTGTAATAGGAGTTTCTCGTGGATCTTAGCAACTTGAGGTGAACTGCGGAAGGCGCTGACCTCCATCGTCGTTCGATTAATCAAAGGCATCTTCTTTCCTCGTTAAGTCTACCATTGTACCATGGTTTAGAATCTTTTGTAGAGGCTCTTTTCAAAAGCAAGGAAGTGACTTTGCCTAGGACCTTGTTTATGGAGCAGAAGTAGTGATCGGTCAGATCTTGCACATTGGAAAGATCTTCGAGGGGGGGGAAGCAGGATGTTGGGGCTGGAGTTTGTGACCAGATCGGCACCAATGTTTTTTAGGTTTCTCTTCCAAATTTTGGGTCTCATGGGTTGGCCAGAGTGAAGTTTTAGTGATTCATTGATGAAGAAAGTGATGATGTGGTGGTCAGACCAATCACAAGGGAGGATCTTGTCCAACTGAAAGGCTTCAGAATTGCGCCTTTATCATGTGTGGGGCTGTTGCAGATTTGGGTGAGGTCGAGGTCTGAAAGGAAAGCTTTAAGGCTAGTGACTGCTGAATCATGAAGGTCATTCCAGTGGAGGATCAACCGATCCACGCCCAACCCCACCTACTCGGACTTTTTGCCCATCTGAGACAAACTTTTCCTTCCCAACCTCACCTTACCTCACCCCTCTTCTTTAGTCTCCCACCTTCCCTTACTCCCAACTCCCTCACCTCACATCACCTCAACCATTCCCCACACCTTTCTCTACCCCCACATACAAGCTCCAACTACCTTAAGGAACGCAGAGGACTACATACCTAAAGCATTATATACCACCCAAACTTTCAAAACATTAATCTCAGACCCTTACTTCTCAACAAACAAGGCCTACATAACCAATGACTTCGTCTGCACTAAGCGAAGAGCCCAATGGAGGAAAGCCTTTCTCGCCTTGCTCTCAATCTCCTCCACCAGGAAAACAGCACATGGCCTTACTATCGCCCTCATTGCATCCTGTCCACAATCTTCAAAGCCACTGCAACAATCACCATGTATCTTGATAGGATCATCCTCATTCAATCTTCGGACCGTAGCCTAAACCTACTAGATAACCTCTTTCTCCTCATTAAGGGAATAGTCATAAGACCCCATCCCCCCTCCCCAACTGTTCTCAATCCGCTTCCTAACCCAAGCATGTTTCTCTCTCAAGACATTCTGCACTTAACCGACATTTACACCCACACTAGAGCCATCAGATAACCCTGGAGGTGACTCCTCTAATTCGTACTCTACACCTAGCAGCTCTAACACCTCCATGTCCTCACCCACACCTCACATCCATCTTCCCCCCACCCTTTCACCTCCCGCTATTACACCACACACCTCCCAGGAAAACCTTACGACAGCCCGCAACACAACCACCCAGCTCACAATTTCCCACCAAACCTCACACATGTCCTAAGCACATCTCCCCACACATTCCTACCATTAATTACATCACCACCCACACCTGACCCCAGACTTGATGACATAATATCACTTCAACAAGTCAAAGAGGACCTCCAAGCTATACGCGACCTGATTACACTTCCTCATGTTGGTTAGTCCTATCTTCCTTTTCTCTATGGTGGGTTTTAGGGGGTAGTCCTATGTCTTTTTCAGTCTAAGCCCAACAATGGTTAGTCCCTTTTCTATCTTTCTGCTCAAAATCATGTCCGGATTAGTCCTTTCTCCATGGGTGTAAGCTAAACTGCCATTCTGTTGAGTGGGGGGCAGCTGGTGTAATTTCCAAAATGGGTTCCACTATATTAAGCAATCAGGATGGCCGAAGGAGTATAAAAGAAAAATATTAAAGTTAGCCGATGGGCAGAATTTTCCGCAATTACGAGACCCTCTTGTCAGGTGGATCTCCCAACTTAATCTGAACAATTCGCGTTGAAAGCGCTCTCTCAAGTGAGGGCTCTGTCTCTGAGGCAAATGAGGTACACCGGTGAGGGGGCTCCAAGTTGCTCGTAAACTCCTATCATTTCACTGAGCCTGCGCTCCGGCTCTTGGGCAAAATTAAGTAACCAGTGAGGGGGCAGGGCGCCAAGACGTTTGTGGATCTCAGGGGTATGTGCGCCGGTCAGTGCCACGAATTACAGGTGCACGTCTCCAATGGAAGCTACATGTGGGGGGCGGGCAATTCCCCTAACATGTCCGGAGGATAACCAGCGATGAGGGGTCTTTCCCTAGCCGAGGAAAAGACCTATACGATTAGTGTGTGTGCTGAGCGGTGAATGGGCGGATGTCATGCAGGGTAGAAAGTGATGCCTAGGCTCGGCAACAAGACAGCCGCCGTAGAAGTCCTCGACACTCATCAACAACAATCCAGCTGGGAATCCTGTAAGGGTCAATATGGTGTGTAACCGCACAGCCTTATTTGTGACTTAACGTTCATCAAATATATAGATAAATATTTGTTAGTTTAGGTTGCTCCCATGGTAGTGTTTACCGTCAATAACGCCTCTGATTTAATCTAACATTGTGTGCTTCCAAGCGTGCTTAGTCGCAAATCCCTATAGGTCATTAGGCTCCAAAAAAGTTCAAAATCAATTTACTTTCTTCAGTAAACAGTTTATTCATTCAATGTTTCATTCAAGTTCCAGCATATTACGTTCCATATGCGCTTTTTTGTATTGTATACAACTTGCAAATTCATCAATTGAAATCTCCCAATCTCCAATGCATTTCGAGCACCCCTGTGCTCTTCATCAGGGAGTGAAACGTTACATCTTCTATAGCAAAATACGAGCCGTCCCGTTACACGGCATTCCTGTAAGTGCAACATCTTCACTTCCATTTGCTCAGCTCAGTCAGCGGGATGAAGGGACCCAGTCAGTACAATTCGAGTCCCGGAGCCGTAAGCCCGCCAATCGGTGAAAGGAGACTTCATCCTTCTTCGGGAAGCCTTCGTTTCTCAGGTCAGGGCCTGAGCAATTCCTAGCGGCGGAGGTGGCCTCAGGTGCGGAGTCGAAGTGGGTCCGAGAGGACTGAAAGGATACGCTGCCTTCCTCCAGCCTGGTGATCAAGATGGTGGGTCCTAGTCATCCTGCACCGGCCTAAGGTTCGGAGTCGCAGTTGGTACAGACGGATTGAAGGACGCGCTTACTTGCACCAGCCCGTTGCTGAAAATGGGGGGAGCTGGTTGGATATGCAGCGGTGTCAGGCTCGGAGTCACGTATTTTGCTGCTTTGCAAATATCACTAAGGGGGATATTCCCTAGATAAGCCATTGTTGCTTCTGTTTTTCTTGTTGTGTGACCCCATGGTGTGGCCGATAGTGCTCGTTTAGCTTTGCGAATGAATGAATGCATGAATATACACTTGTAGAGCGCATAGCTACCAAAGGCCTCCCAGCGCTAGAGACAGAGCCTAAATCGAGACAAGTAAGCAGATTCGAGGGGAACAGCAGAGTCTTCAAATGTTTGCGAAACAGTAGATGGTTGGGCTCCTGCCGAATACGGTCCAGTAGCCGATTCCAACATTTGGCAGCGATGATAGCAAATCGACAACCACCACTCTGCACCTGGTTGACTCTGGGAACAACTGCGAGATGTTTCTTTTCAGAGCGCAGTGATCTTTTTGGAAGGTACGGGTTGATGATGTCACCGAGACTTGGCGGAGCATTAGCTGAGAGAGACTTATGGGCAATACACAAAGCCTTAAATTGGATTCTCTCGGCCACAGGCAGCCAGTGCAGATATATGATATGCGGCTCGGCGGATTCACAATGATGAGCCTGCATAAGCAGATGTGCAGCACAATTTTGGACTGTTTGAAGTTTTTTTGATGGTAGAACTAGAGGCGCCTAAATAGATCACATTGGCATAATCGAGCCGCGAGAGGATCTAGGCCTGTACCAGCAGTTTCCTAGCGCTGAAGGGCAGTAGGGGTAGAGTCTTTCTAATCATTTTAAGGATGTCATAACAGGTACCTGCTACCCTGCACGCCTGTTCCTTAAAGTTCAGGTTGTGCTCTAGCCAAACCCCCAGACTTTTTATTTGATCTTTGGGGAGGGGGGGCATAGTACCTAGACATTTAGACCAGAATGTGCTAATCTCCAAGTGGGTGGACTTGCCCCGAAGCAGCATTCATTTTTAGAAAAGAGGCGTCCATCCATGCTGGCACTTTTTCCAGGCAGTTTGTCAGATTGGTTTTATTACTGTCCATTGGATTAAGGGACACAATCAACTGAGTGTCATCAGCATATCTGATGTAAATGTAAATGTATGTGTCTTGTAAAGCGCACTGCTGCCCTGAGGCGTCGTGGCGCTGTAAACCGCTGGGGAACCCGTCCTGGCTATCCCTGTGAGATGGTCCCTACTGGGTATCTCCAAGGTGAAACCAGGCATCCCCGGCGAATGTGGGGGGCCGTTGTAGAGATGAGGCAAGCTAATGCCCAGAGTTGCCGAGTGTGATCCCTGGTTAGAGTAGGCACCGAGGAGAGAATTATCGAGTCCGCTGACCCTGGTCCACGACCCTGCAGCGTCGGGAATTGAACCCTGGTCCTGGCCCGTTCTCTGCTTCCGGGTCTGCCGCCTCTAACCAGTGAGCCACACCATGAACCTAACCCCGAAGGGCTTGACCACCTCTGCCAGGGGGGCGCATATAAACATTAAAAAGCGTGGGGCTCAGGGAAGAGCCTGAGGCACCCCGCATCTCAGAGGCATCCTTTCAGAGACGGCATTGTCTTCAAAGACCTGGAATGACCGGTCTGTCAGGAAAGACTCAAGCCATTTAAGTAGCAGTCCCACCACTCCACTTTCTCTTAGTCTTACGATCAAGAGTTGATGGTTGACCGTGTTGAAGGCCGCGCTAAGGTCAAGTAATATAATAGCCGCGGACCCTCCGACATCTAGAATTTTTCTTGATTCCTCGATCACCACTAATAAGGCGGTCTCCGTGCCTTGATTGGGTCTGAAGCCACTTTGCAAAGGATGCAAACGGTTGTTCTTTTCCAAGACTGTGGACAAGACAGAGTTGACATATGTTTCACTTATTTTGGCTATCCCAGGCAGGAGGGAGATTGGGGGATAATTCGCAAAGATTTTAGGGTCCAAGGTTGGTTTCTTCAACAGAGCTCTAACCATGGCCAGTTTCCATGAGGAGGGAACAATCCCAGAGGAGAAGGAAGTATTAACAAGCTCCAGGATAACAGGGGCGATGGAATCGAAAACTTGATTCAAAATGGTGGGGGGTGCGATATCTGACGGGGAGCAGGATTTCAGCTGATCAAAATAGATTTTTAAAGCTATCAAATCGATGGGGGTGATTGATTCAATAATGGGATCGGGGAATTGGAGAGGGTCCTCAGACAGGTCGGTCCTTGTTGATATTAATAAGGGGGGAAAGGTGGAATAAATAGCTTACATTTTCTGATAGAAGAAATGTGCCAAATTGTTACAGAGTCCGGCAGTGTCCTCTGAGGGTAATGGGGGCACAGGAGGTTTCAGGAGGGACTTCGTTGTTTTAAAAATTTCCCTAGGAGTGTAGTGTAGTTCCTATCATCCCAATAGGCTCTGCGCATTGGAATAATACCTTCAATAGTATAGGCCTAGACCAGACGTTAACTAGGTCTACTACTGTCAATATTAGACTTAAAGTTTTGGGTTTGCCAGCTAGCTCAGAGTTCACTAGAAACTTTCTCGAATAGGCAAGGAGGAGTTGAACCTCCCTGGATAGACAAGAAGGGATTTAGTTTCTGACAACCATAGAACATGACAACTTTGCTCTCCCCTAATCAAGAGTGTATCTCTAGAGTCGTGTGAACAAAAGGCAATTTATTTTACTCAGTCAGTACGTGCATTCTTAGTCTCATCAGATTGTAGAGAAAATGAAGAGACGGGCGTGTTCAATAAAAGATGTTATTTATTGATCAGTCTCTTTTCTCGTACAAGAGAAATGGATCGATATTATTGCAATACTTATGGTTAAGTAAAGTGCATACATTAAAAGCAGAAGTATAAAATAATACTGTAAAAACATTTATATGGTTTCTAAGCCATATGAAGGTTTAAAATGAATAAAATAGATACATACACATATACATTTGACTAATCGTACTCAACTGATGTTTCTAGCTACGCCTACCCCGTGTACCTGACCTAAGCCTAATACGTGGGCGGGAATAGAAAGTAGCAGTTTAAGTTAAGTTTGTTTTGCCAAGTGACTGACTCAAGAATTCTCTGCGAGGGGTTATTCAGTTCTGTACCTGGAATTTAGGATGAATGAGGGATGGTATCTCTCTTCTGGTCTCGATATTCCAGGCTGCCTGCGAGGGCTGCTTGGAAGCGCCGGAGCTGGATTTCTCGGCCGGAGAAAGGCAGCGTGTCGTTCTCAGCGCGTCAGGAAGGCGGGGCTGCGCCAGCGGGGTCTGCTCTGCTCTGGGCTTCGGCAAGTCTGGCTGCTCCGATCTCGTCACCACCGCGTGTCTTTGCATAGGGCAATATCGGTAATATTTATACCTTTAAGGTGCCGAGATTGACGTAAGGATGGACATAGATACGTCAATAAGGATGTCATACGACTTGGTCGTTAGCACATTCTTTGGCTGAAGTTCTCGATGAAATCAAAACAATGGCCGCAGGGTTTTTCCCAGGTTGTCATAGGTTTGATTTGTTTTGAGAACTCCGTATGCCTTATCAGGGGCTGGAGGAATATCGCTTGTCTAATTAGGTGGCAAGCGTCATGACCTAATCAGATAACACGTTCCTGTGCCGTAGTGTGGCTTAATCAGATAACGGTTTCTGCATCATGGGTGTTTTCTGCATCATGGGATGGCTGCTAGTTAACTTTTTAACCAGAATAGGGTCAGGAATAGGGGGATCGATACAGAACCTATAGGAATACATCACACCCACTCCACGCTAACTATGGACATATTTACTAATCTAGGCATAGTAAAACATACTGTAGAGTATAGTGTATACCTTACCACCCCAAAATACATAACTGCATTTTGAAATTATCAAATATACGGAAAAAGCAGTATTATATGCACTCAAGCTGTAGAATAATGCTAAAGTAATCACGCATATCTATACATTATCACTAATTTGTATATGAGAATTTACACATGAAATGGCTCTTAATACAGAAAAAAGGTTCGAGACCATTCCATCACAGAATAAAAATAAGTATGAACATACCAGCGGGCAGCTAATGTCTATAAAGTTTTCTTAAAAATAGAAATTTTTAGTTCTCTAAGAATAGTTCTTACTTTAAGCAGAAGATAAGTGTCCCGAAAAAATTGTAAAAATATTTTGGGGCTGCTGAGAAAGAAAAAAAACTGCTGTCCGTGAACTGGAGGGAAAATTGTTCATGTGACTTTATTATTAAAGTTGAAGGCCAAATTCAGGGTGTTGGGAACGCCGTGTGCTAGCTTGCTCAAAAGTCTCTATTTCTGCTCTGGTGAGAACATCATATCATTTAGGCTTTCGAAAAAGCTGTCAACAGCTTCCTGGGAGAGTTCCACTAACTCGGAAAAAGGTGTAACCATGCATTCGTGCGCATGATTGTCTCCATTGACGTTTTGATTAGGATTGCTGACAGAAGGTCGTACCTGATCGATGCTGCTTTCATCTTGAACTTCACTACCCCTCAATCGTAGTGGTGAAGTTTCCACGAATGCCGTCATCAGGATTGGTAGCCTTTGAGGGCAGCACAAAGCATGAGCCTTGATTGGACTCAACAATGTCTCTGCATCCATTGGCGCATCCGATTGTAGCGTCAGACAAGTGTCCAACACGCATTCTTCTCCGCATAGCAGGCACCTTAATACAGGTAAAACACATCGATGCCACATTGGTCGAAATGATAGAAACCAAGTCATGTTCAGGTCTCTAAGCTGGGATAGTCCCAGGATTTTTTAAAATCCGGTCCCGGTATCCAATGGCTCGGATTGTTTCTTCCCTTGTCGCAGGTGTTTTGTCTGTGACACGGTTTGCCATAACGAAATATTAGGACCAAGAATAGGATTCCTGCAATTAGTCCCAAAATGAGGGGAAGTCCGCCAAAAATCGAATGGACGAAATCTGGAAAAATACCCAGTATGGCTTTGAATGGTGTTAATGCCATCGAAAATACTGTCTTAAATACCTTTGAGACTCCACTGGTATCAGAAATATTTATGATTTCATTCAGGATTTCTGCGAAATGTATGGGGGAATTAGTTGATAACAAAGAGTGAATCTCTGCAGTCGTCCTTGCGACTTGGAGATCATACGTTTCTTTTGATGACGTGAGCCTGGTCGGCGTCTGAAGAAGCACTGTTTTCATTCTGCTTAAAGTATCTATTCGAATAGAAGTAATTTTCAAGTTGGGCCATGCCCTTGCCTCCCTGTCTGGAAAGGAGCTGGGGAACAATGAGCGTCCACAGCACTTGACCTTCGCAGTCGTAGTTACGCGATAAGGAGTCCCGGGCATAAGACTACAACATCTGCGATCTACAATTAGAATGTAACTCCCATTATAGAGTCTTTGAAAGAATGGTTCTATCTCTGTTGCAGGTGCGCCTAGCTGGTGACATGAAAGGTTATTTGAGTTCCCTTCACAGGCTCCATGCAAACTAATTCCATTACACAGAAGTGTACCGCTTAGTGACATTGCACAATTATTGCCACTAAGAAACACTTTCTGTCCTTTATTACTGACACATGCATGTGAATAGGGCAAGTTCCATGTTGTTTTAATGTACCCTTTCCCCAATTTTTCGTACATGCCAGCCTGTATATATTTTTGGCAGTATTGAAACCTGAAGGTTGATATTGGAATATTAATTATCCCATGTATTATCCATTCACTGACATGTCGTTCTGACATTGTCACTGTGTTAGACGGGGACCTGGAGGGTCGGCCGAGCACAAGGGGAGAGGCCTCCGGTGAGGGCCGTCTCCAGCGATCGTACAGACAAGTAACTTCCCCCCCACAGATGGACACCACACGAAGATCAGATTAACACCCTTTATAGGCAGTTCTTGAAGTAAGGTAGTACGATACAAGGAGATCAGGACACGATGATCCTCTCAATTCTAGTCTCTAGTAGGGAAAGGGGGTAGCGGGACAGTCTTGGTACCTACTGGTACTGAGGTGAAACGGCGGTAGCTCACAATCCTCGAGCTCTGTGTTCGGACGGGTCGGACCGCGGCAGCGCCAGCAGGTCCCGAAGAGGTCGTAGATGGCAACGGGCTGCGGCAGCGCCAGCAGGTCCCAACGAGGATGACGGTTGCAACGGGCCGCGGCAGCGCCAGCAGGTCCCAACGAGGATGACGGTTACAACGGGCCGCGGCAGCGCCAGCAGGTCCCACGAGGATGAAGGTTGCAGAAGGCCGCTGCAGCGCCAGCAGGCAGGGCAATAGTACACAAGGCAGGGCTGCGGCAGCGCCGGCAGTCCGTCAAGGATGAGTTCTTCTCGGTGTCTCTCGACTCCAGGATACAACTGCCCTCCTGCTCTGGGGCTGCCTCAGTTATAGGTCTTTTGAATGTAAAGGAGTTAGGCCCATAAAACTGTGGGGCTGGCTGGACCATATATTCATATATTATGCAAAAATGCCACCCCACCTTACTTTTGAACTCTTACTGATAAGCAACACATAAATCTTAGTTAGACATGTGCGGTATATTTATTTACCTCTTTTTTAAATGTTTTTGGAAGACAATCTTTAGTCATATGTCAGAGTAAAAAACACGTGCGTGTATCAAGAGAGAGAGAGAGGACCAGAAAGCTAGTCCTTATCCCCCGAATTATATGTCAATAAATCAAAAATGGACTAGCTAAATAATCAAAAGAAAATAAATTGTTTTAATTTATCAAGGACTCAAGTATGTTTTGTCAACGGTTTGTGGCACCTGGTAGGTGTGCTCATAAAGCCCTCACCCACCAACCTAGTTGGTGGCATGCTTCATCATCGGGCCCACCCAGTGACACCTAGCGTGTCCCGGGTGTGCTTCGACGCCTGAAGACAGCGGAGCAGGTATGTCGCTGTGTGTGCGGTGAAGACTGTTATGGATTGTGAATTTAAAACGGCTTGGCGGGGATCCCAGTGCCCGAGGGCAAATACAATTTATTAGCTGGGTCCCCGACACGCCCTAAAGTGTTTTTCTATGTGTGAGTGGGGAATTCCCATCTCAAGAAAACACGCTAGTTTGTCAGAGCCTGCCGTGGACCTGTACTGCCTCCTTCGCTACACCGGTGCAGCGAAGGAGGCAGTACAGGTCCACGGCAGGCTCTGACCAAGAACTCAGGTCAACCTATGCCACTTCTCAAACCATGAAGTAGCACTTTTGACAAACTAGCGTGTTTTCTTGAGATGGGAATTCCCCACTCACACATAGAAAAACACTTTAGGGCGTGTATACACATAGTCTGGAAATACACCCACTAGTTTTAATTGCACACACCTTTTTACCCGTCCTGAAGAAAGCCAGCATAGTAATAAGGCACTGGCTGAAACATGTTGACATACCCCAGGATGTGGGAGGTCGTAACTCGCCTCTAACACCCGATAGCCTTATTTTTAACCGCTGACGGGGACCCAGCTAATAAATTGTATTTGCCCTCGGGCACTGGGATCCCCGCCAAGCCGTTTTAAATTCACAATCCATAACAGTCTTCACCGCACACACAGCGACATACCTGCTCCGCTGTCTTCAGGCGTCGAAGCACACCCGGGACACGCTAGGTGTCACTGGGTGGGCCCGATGATGAAGCATGCCACCAACTAGGTTGGTGGGTGAGGGCTTTATGAGCACACCTACCAGGTGCCACAAACCGTTGACAAAACATACTTGAGTCCTTGATAAATTAAAACAATTTATTTTCTTTTGATTATTTAGCTAGTCCATTTTTGATTTATTGAGAGTAAAAAACACAACATATATAATATATATACACGACAATTCGACAATTAAACAAAAGAAAAAATCACTACTACATAAACAGTGCAAATTACTATATACAATCACTATACACAACAACACATATAATTCTGTTACCACTCGTTCCAAAAGGCAAGTGACAATCCATTGCCTAAATAGCCATAAATGAATAGAATTGAAATGGAACACTAGTGGAAAAACACAGTTAGAAGGAGATATCAAGCCTCATTATTTCTGGGATTCACTAATTATTAGTAAAGGATTTTTAGACTCCTTCTTTGCAAAGAAGGAGTCTAAAAATCCAAATTTATGGCTATTTAGGCAATGGATTGTCACTTGCCTTTTGGAACGAGTGGTAACAGAATTATATGTGTTGTTGTGTATAGTGATTGTATATAGTAATTTGCACTGTTTATGTAGTAGTGATTTTTTCTTTTGTTTAATTGTCGAATTGTCGTGTATATATATTATATATGTTGTGTTTTTTACTCTGACATATGACTAAAGATTGTCTTCCAAAAACATTTAAAAAAGAGGTAAATAAATATACCGCACATGTCTAACTAAGATTTATGTGTTGCTTATCAGTAAGAGTTCAAAAGTAAGGTGGGGTGGCATTTTTGCATAATATATCAGTTATAGGTCTGGCGCCCTTTGATGTCCGGACCCTCGCACTGGGAGGTCGGGAGGTCCGGGATGAGGGAGTCCAGACACCCAGCAGGGGGGTGGAGCCAGCACCCGGGGAGGCTGGGGGCGATCGGCACCTGGCGGGGGAGAGCCATCGCCCCCTTCTTTCTCCCATTAACCTGCCAAGTGGTCCGTTCACCTCCTGGGTGGATGTCGGGGCCTGGTCAGGCCCAGGGTTGGGGTCGAGCTGAGGCCACGCGGCCGCGTGGTGCAGTGTCCAAGATGGCGGTTGGCCCGGGCAATGGGGCTGAAGGGGGCCCGGGCCCGTGACACAGAGATGCGGGGAGTCATGCGGGGAGGGAGCGAGCCCTTCATGGGGCCTGTCCAACATGCGTCCCCCCCAGCTGAAGGCAGGGAGAGTCACCCATCCTCTTGGGGACTCTCCTCGTCGAGGCGGAAAAAGCGGGACAGGCCATCCGCGTTGGCGTGGTCTTGGCCAGGGCGATGCTCCACAGTGAAGTCCATCCCCTGCAGGGAGATGGACCATCGCAATAGTTTGGGGTTCTCCCCCCGCATTTGCATTAGCCATTGCAGGGGCCGATGATCTGTTTGTACCCGGAAGTGGGTTCCGAAGAGGTAAGGCCGGAGCTTCTTGAGGGCCCATACTACGGCGAAGGCCTCTCGCTCAATGGTGCTCCAGCGCTGTTCTCGGGGCAGTAGGCGTCTGCTGATGAATGCCACTGGTTGGTCAACTCCCTCGGGGTTCAGTTGGGAGAGGACGGCCCCGATGCCATGGTCTGAGGCATCAGTCTGGACGATGAACTCACGGCTGTAGTCGGGGGCCTGGAGCACCGGAGCGGTGCACATGGTGGCCTTCAGTCTCTCGAAGGCCGCTTGACAGTCGGGAGTCCAGTTGACTGTTTTTGGGTTGGTCTTGGATGTGAGTTCCGTGAGGGGCCCCGCAATGCTGCCATAGTCCTTCACGAACCGCCGATAGTATCCGGTGAGCCCCAAGAAGGCTCGGACCTCGGTTTGGGTTACGGGGGGGCGCCAGGACTGGATGGCAGTGATCTTGAGCTGGAGGGGGGCCACCCGACCGCTCCCCACTTGGTGTCCGAGGTAGGTCACGGACCCCTGGCCGATTTGGCACTTGCTGGCCTTGATTGTGAGGCCGGCCTGTTGGAGGGCCTGCAGGACCCCTCGGAGGTGGCGGAGGTGGTCTGACCAGTGGCGGCTATACACCGCGATGTCGTCCAGGTATGCGGCGCTGAACTCTTCGAGGCCCGCTAATACCTGGTTCACAAGTCGTTGAAACGTGGCTGGAGCGTTTTTCATGCCGAATGGCATCACTCTGAAATGGTAGTGTCCATCCGGGGTGGAGAAAGCGGATCGTTCTTGTGCCCTGGGGGTGAGGCCGATCTGCCAGTAGCCCGCCGTCAGGTCGAAGATGCTTAGGTAGCGGGCCGCCCCCATGCGGTCGACTAGTTCGTCGGCTCGGGGGATGGGGTGAGCGTCGGTTCGGGTGACAGCGTTCAGACCCCGATAGTCGATGCAGAATCGGAGCTCGGGTGTGGTGCCCAGGGCCGCAGCTTTGGGGACCAGTACAACCGGGCTGGCCCAGGGGCTGTCCGAGGGTTCGATGACTCCGAGTGCGAGCATCTTGGAGACTTCTTCTTGGATGCAAGTGCGTACCCGGTCTGGTACTCGATACGGCCGGTGTCGGATAGGAGGACTGTCGCCAGTGTCCACGTCATGCAGGCACCAGGGGGTGACCCCGGGTGCGAGGGAGAATAGGCTTGCAAATTGCAGCAGGAGGGCCCGACAGTCTTGGCGCTGCTCCGGGGTCAGGGCCTCGGAGAGTTGGACCCCGTCCACTGAACCATCTTTTTCCCCGGTCCCCAGTAGGTCAGGGAGGGGCTCAGAGTCCTCTTCCGCTCCACTGTCTGTAGCCATCAGCAGGCTGAGCTCCGAGCGCACGAAGTGGGGTTTGAGTCTGTTGGCGTGGAGGACCCGGAGGGGGTTCCGGGGGGATTCCATGTCGATGAGGTAGGTGACGGGGCTCTTACGCTCGATCACCTTGAAGGGCCCCGTCCACTTGTCCTGTAAGGCACAAGGTTCGATGGGGGACATCACCCATACCTGCTGGCCAGGCTCGAATTCGGTGGAGTGTGGTAAATAAATAAATAATACCTCTGTTTTTGAATGCATAAATGAATAACAGATAGCTCAATAAATAAGAGTCAAGATTCGAGGTAGTAGGAGTTTTGCAGGTTTAATACAGCATAAAGACAGGGACGGGACAACCTGCACAGGAATAGGATGGCAAGCCCTGGCAGCGCTGCCGGGGTCAGGATCGGAATCGGCGGAAGGATAATTTTTTAATAACAGTACATGAGCATATATACATAACGCAAACACATAGCATTACGTCGCAATAGGCGTAGCAGTGGGTGGAGCAATAGGCGTGACGCGTAGCAGTCGCGAAAGATAAGGGTGAAAAGAGGTGTAACAGGGCGTATACATAGACATGTGATGCAAACGTAACAGAATATGTCATGAATGGGGTGGAAACCATGGAGGGGGCTACCTAAGGAGCCGGGACCTCTAACCTGATGGTGCGCGCAAACTGGCAATGACGTGTCACTAGGAGAAGCTGGGGGCTATGAACTCTGTGCTAGGAGCAGAGACTGAAGTCTGGAGAGTCAGGGCGACATGTACCTAAGCAGTATCTAGTATCTGATGTTTAGAGAACATGTTGATAGAATCCAAATGTTATCGGGGTAAAGGCGAACAGACTCTAAGATTGGAGCATGCATTATTCTACATGTAGTGCGTGATGAAGAATATTAAATGATCATTAAATGCAGTATTTCTCTTACATGGAGACGTAGAGGCTAGACAATGACGGAAACTATTGATGCGATTCAGTAGCTTTAGGAATGCAGAGAAGGAGGGCTGTACTGATAACTCGAATCATAACATACTCTTGGCAGACTCAGAGGCAGAGCCAGGCTGAACCGGGCACTGCGAGGCAGGAAGTAAGTGAAGGGTCGAGGATACAGGCGGGGGCTGTATCGCTCCTCAGCGAGGCTTCAGGGGACAGGAGCTGAATCTGGTGTCCAGGCCCTCTTGAGGCCTAGAAACGGAGATTTTACAATGGAATAACGTGCACACTGAGAAACGTGGCAACGTAGCTTTACATAGGCCTGATATTCGTAGTATTCACGAGAACTGGAAACTGACATACTAAAAGTGGACACAACTATAATTGCGTCTTTAATCGAACATGGGGAATAACATATGCATATTAATCATGCACAGATAACATATGATGGATGACACGTAGGGACACAGAACATGGCAAAATTTACTTTTCCACATTCCCTCCTTGTCACTATGTTTCCATCAGGAAACATCAATATTCATGATACCATCTATCATTTCATACAGTATCATTTGCTCGTCTCGAATTTTCTTGGAACGGGATTTAGAACGGGGCTTGGGACTAGGAATACAAGAGGTAGCACAAATGCCGCAAATCGCAGGGCCACATTGTATACAGAGGCAGCAGCTAAATATGATCGCTACTGCAATACCTAGAAAGGACAAGACCTTCCATCCCCAGGCGGAAATTATATTCCAGAACCAACCGGACCATGTCCAGGTGCCTGGATTTTGGTGTAACAGATGGGCAATTTTATGAAGTCTGGTTATAGCTGAATAAACAGACGGCGCGTTATTTGGAATGAAAATGCAGCAACTAGATCCGATGACTCTACAGGCCCCGCCCCTATCGGCCAATATGACGTCAAGGACGAGACGATTCTGGAGCACGACAATTCTCATAAAGGATTGTTCTTCGGTTAAATTACTTAGAGCAGAAGTAGTCTCAATTACTACTGCTTCAAGGGTTCTGGTTAACCTACGTATCAGTTTACTATTCACAACTGTACCTAAATAAGGGAAAACACCTTTATTGATATCTATATATTGTTCTAGAGCAGTTTCAGTATAATCGACAATCGGGAGGTTTCTCTTGTGTCTTGTATGTACTAGGTGGGAATTCCTATGGTAGTCGGGTGGGGCTAGAAAAACAGGTGGCAGTAGGAAGGCAATGTAACAGGTTCCCTCCCAATCGAGGGGCAGACGAACATATGCGGTCTGACCACAAATAAAATAAGAATGACGTGAAGCTTTGAAAATAGATTTCCCACTGTCACTATACTTGACAATAGTAGTACAATCACTATGTCCTACGTGTGTAGAACCATTATTTCGGACACATAATTCGCCTTTGACTGGTAGTACTGAAATTGCAGGTAAGTCTGGAGTAGTATCAGACTGAACATTCAGGACCATGAAATTCGAAGAATAATTACCTAAATTATACACTTCATTTTCTAGATCTAACCCGGTTCTGTGGGGGAGACCTTGCTTGTCTGGAAAACATGTACTGTTAAGAAAAGACATATCTGTTGAGGATGACGTTAACGTGGACCATGCTCCACATGAGCCATTATGTGAAAAAGGATAAGGAAAGAGTGGCAGAACTCCCTTCGGTATCTGGAAAGGGGGAAGTCGGCCACATACCCAACAATTAGTGGCATTGCTGGTCTGGTGTGAATAATGTAACATGCGGATGAAAGAATTATTTCGCATAGCGAGGCGGTAAGAGAGTTCATGAGGAGGCAGATCACTAAACATGTGTTCTACTGTAGCATTAGAAGACTTATTTACATGAGAAACTGGAAAATACAGGTAAAATGCATAACTGGTGCAGGAAATCATAATGCTGAGAAATAATATGAAACATAGAAAAACGATACATCGGATTGAGTTTTGACTAACTCTCTCACTATGGGGGTCTATTTTATACATGTCAGAAACAGTCTAACCGTTTCACCTAGGGGAGGACTTAGACAATCAAACTGGCTGACTTATTTTACTAGACCGGAGTTTCAACTTATACTCCTGCTGCGGAGTTTTCTCTAACGGGGAGGGTGCAGTATCATTGTTCTTTGCGGGACAGTCCTTGAGAATAGTACTTTGGTAATCCTTCAAATCCTGGGAAATGTTCTTTGAGACCGGTTTCAGTCCATAAAACTTCTTTATATGTGAAAGATGCACCCAGCCTTTGCGTCCCTCCAACTTCACGGCTGTACGGGTGGCGAGGAGGACCTGTCGGGGCTCCTTCCAGCGAGGCTCTAGCGGACTTGAGCGGTCAAAATTTCGCACCAGGACCATGGATCCTGGAACGATTTCATGCGGTGCCACCTCGGTATTGTCTGGAAATGCGGCGGCAACCTGTGAACGACAAGAGTTGAGGGCAGACATCAAGGAAGCTAGGTAATCTGTCAGCATATTACTTGAAACATCGGTAATACTTCGGGGTCTGGGTGTACCCCACATGTTAGGGGGGCGGCCGAAAACGACCTCATACGGGGACAGACCTGATCTGGAATGTGCGACCATGCGCATATAGAACAAAGCGACTGGCAGAGCTACTAGCCAGTCCACACCTTTCTCTTTACATACTTTGGCGATGCGAATTTTCAGGGTCTGGTTATGTCTCTCTACGAGACCTGCTGCTTCAGGGTGGCGTACACAATGGAACTTCCACTGGTACCCTAACAAAAGGGAAACATGCTTCATTAACTCTGAGGAGAATGGCTGGCCGTTATCAGAATATACGACCCTAGGGAGTCCATAACGGGGGAAGAACTCACGAACCAACTGCTTGGCAGTGGTCGCGGCTGTGTAATCTGGGACTGGATATGCTTCTGTCCACCTGGACAAAGCGCATACAACTACAAGGACATACTTGAAACCTCGACATCGCTCCATCTGAATATAATCCATCTGGAGGACTTCAAAAGGGTGGTCAGGAGGTTGGAATCCACCTTGTTCCACCGGGACACTTTTACCTGGATTAAACTGACAACATATCATACAGGTACGGACTTTCTGCTTGGCTGCAGCTCGTAAATGCTTGTTGAACCAAATGTTCTGGATACTGTCTAACATAGCTTTTTCTCCTAAATGTGCTGGACTATGTGCGGTATTGATAATGACTTGAACCATAGAGTCGGGGAGAAACCAAGTGGCTTTTCCTTTCGTTAACCATCCTTGATCTGTCTGGACCCCTCCTTGTTCGGACCATTTCTTGATTTCTTCGGGAGTAGCATGTAACTGGATATCTATGACATCTTGAGTAGGGTCCTTAACTGTCATACATGTAGTCGGATCTGGAGTGTGTGTCATGTTAACTGGAATGTCTGGAGTCTGTGCTGTAAGCTTGGCTGTGCGATCTGCTAGATCGTTACCCTGGGAAATAATGTCAGTAACTTTCGTGTGTGCCTTGCATTTCATGATAGCAATGGATGTCGGTAAATGTATTGCATCTAACAGAGCTTGAATAAGGAGACCATGCTGAATCTTGGTTCCATGAGAAGTCATGAAACCTCTCTCCTGCCAGAGCACTCCAAAGTCGTGTACGACTCCAAATGCGTAGCGTGAATCTGTGTAAACATTAACTTTCCGGTTCTTAGCGTGTATGCAGGCTTGTGTCAGAGCAACTAGCTCTGCTGCTTGAGCGGACAGGGTGTCAATACGGTGTGTTTCAATAACTTCGGTGTCGGTAGTCACTGCATACGCGGCGACTAGTTCTCCTGTACTTGTTCTCATACATGAACCATCCACATAAAGTGTCAGGTCGGGATCTGGTAATGGAATATCTGTCAGATCTTGTCTTGACTTGGTCGTGATGTTGACTACTTCCACACAGTCATGTGTGGCAGGATTTGGATTAGCTGATGGTAACAGTGTAGCAGGATTGAGAACGTTGCAGCGTCTGATTTCTATGTGTGGCTGAAACAGTGTCAATTCATAACCTGTTAAACGTGCGATTGTCAAGTGCTGAGTTTGTGTTCGGTTTAAAAGAACTTCCACGGAGTGTGGAACTTGTACTGTCAGGGAGTGTCCTAATACTATGGAATCACTTTGTCTGATAGCTAGTGCTGTGGCTGCAACTGACTTGAGGCACGCAGGGAGAGCCTGGGCTACAGGATCTAATGTGCTCGAAAAATAAGCACAAGGCTTGTATTGTCCTGCTTGATCTTGTGTGAGAACAGATAATGCTGTACCTTCGCGTTCTGTGACGAAAAGTGTAAAAGGCTTACTGTAGTTTGGTGTAGCTAGAACTGGAGCTTGACATAGGGCTTTCTTTAACTCATTGAAACTGAGTGTATGTTCAGATGTCCAAGGGAGGACAGTCGATACGGCTGCCTCCTGTGTCGTTAACTGTATCAGTGGCTTGGCTAGAAATGCATACTGAGGAATCCATTGTCGGCAATAAGAAGTGAGGCCGATAAAAGCACGTACCTCCTTCTGGGTCTTGGGCTGAGGAAGACTCGCTATTAACTGGATACGGTCAGGTGTCAACTGCCTACCCCTCTTGGACAGTAAGTGTCCTAAGTAGACCACTTGCTGGACACAGAATTGAAGCTTCGAAGGGGACACCTTGTGCCCCATCTCGGCTAGGAAATACAGAACTGTGAGGGATGCTCGCTCGCAAGCACGTTCAGAACGGGCTGTGACCAGTAGATCATCGACATACTGGAGCAGGGCAGTGTCAGTTGGCATGTGAATGTTGTCTAGTTGTCTCTTAAGTGCTTGACTGTAAATACTAGGACTTTCTGTGAAACCTTGAGGAGCTCGTGTGAACATATAGCTCCTTCCATTTAAACAAAATCCGAAAAGGAACTGGCTGTCTGGATGAATGGGGACACTAAAAAATGCATTCTTGAGGTCTATGACTGTAAAAAATGAGGCTTCTGAATCAATGGCTGTCAATAGGGAAGAGATATCTGGGACAACTGGGTACTGGGGAATAATACATTTATTAAGCTCTCGTAGGTCAATCACTAATCGATATACTGGGGGTGCATTTGGATCAGTACGTTTCATGACTGGAATGATCGGAGAATTGCATACATTGGAGTCAGTTTCTACAACCACTCCTTGAGCGATGAGCTCGTCAATAATTTTGGATAAGGCTGCTACAGCCTCCGGTGGCAATCTATACTGTCTGATTCGTGGTAACACTACACCTGGCTTGAGAGTCACACGATGGGGTGTGATTTGCATATAACCAACATCAGTTGGACCTTGCGCCCATAGATGCTGCGGAACATTGGACAATCTGGGATCAAAATCTCGTAATACATAGTGACCCTTAAAGTCACGCAGGAACAATCGTATTCCCTCTGGGGAACAGCATATAACTGCACCTAACTCTTTCAGTGTTTTAATACCTAATAGATTCTCTGGACATGACTTAGTAAGTAACAGATCAGTAGTACGGGACAATGGACCTACTTCTAGAGTAACTGGCTTTGATATTTCATTTACAATGGGTTTTCCTGAAAATCCAAGGGAAACATTTCTTGAGCCTGAGAGCGGAGCCCCTGGAACTTCGGCGTGGCTAATTGTGGTCCTACTTGCCCCTGTATCAATCAAAAACTTTCTGTCTTTCCCTAATACTTGACTGTGAACATAGGGACCTTCTTGATCTACAGGTATCTCGATGAGAGGCAAGCCTACCTCCCTCTCTAGGCTGTTTCATGAATATGGCTGATACTCTGGATACTCAGACTGTGCATACTGGTACATCTGCTGTGTAACGTGCTGTGTTGCAGCGATGGGCTGCGGTGCTGTAACTGTCTGTGGTGCATTCTGTGGCTGAGGAGTCTGTGAAACTTGTTCTTGTCTAGGCGGACGTGGTCTTTCTTTAGTCTTACCAGTAGCTATGTTGTGTTTCAGAACTGCACACTCGTTTATAAAATGACCTGGCTGTTTACAATAATTGCAGTTCCCTTTAACGGGAGCTGCAGGATGACTGGCTTGATTCGGACCCCTCTTCTGACTGTCTTGAGGAACAGATTGTGCAACTAGCACTTTCATTTTCGTGTCTTTCATACGTTTTCTCTCGTGTTCTTGCTCTTCTCTGATTCTATTCTGGTGGTATTGGAGCATCTGTAACATCTGGGACGGGGTATTAGCTTGCCAGGTACTTTCGACTTTCAAAACTCGATTCTTAATTTGTGGACTTGAATTCTCGACTAATTTAGTAACAAAAAGGTGAGGGTATGACTCACTACTTGTCTTGAGGCCACTGTTGATGCTAAAACATTTCTCAAATCTAGAATAAAAATCACTAATGTCTTCGTCTTGTTTCTGTTTACAGGCTGAGATTGCATCCCAGTCTTCCTTTTTCGTTGTTAACAATCTGGGTAAAACTTGAATCAATAATTCAGGTAATTCTTTACATTTCGCTCCAAGACCGGTACCTGGTACTCGTGCCTTATCTTCAGCTTCTAGAACTGCCCAATCGATCTTTTTCTCTCCCACCTCCCATTCTTTTTCCTTGAGCTTTTCATACACCCCTGCGGGCAGCAGAACCTTTAACATTTTAATTATATCTGGATACGTGTATTCTCCCATACGGAGCATGTCTTTTAATTCTCGATGGAACCCTGCTGGATCTTTATCATGACAGGGGATTAATTTTTTCATCTCTAAGAGTTCCATCTTTGTGATCGGGGTGTAAACAAACACTCGTTCTAGTTCGCCACCCGTTCCTCTAACTGGGTGGACTTCTCGTAACGGATTCTGTCTCTCTATGTAAAATGGTTTACTTTCTGGGGGTGAGACATGAACAAAATGCGGGTTCAAAAACGTTCTATATTTGTGACGCTGTTCTAGAATGACACTAATTAAATCGGTACCTAAACCTTTCCATCTATACTGGAGTAACTCGTTCAGGATATCATGTAACGGGCCTGGATCAGAGTGCTGACCCTCATACAATGTAATGAGGTGCTGAATCATATACATACCCACCAGTCGTTGCTCGGCTGGGGGCATTTTCAGAAACATTTGTGCCACTATTTCGTCTGGAAAAGTGGTAGAATCAGTAGTCCATCGGACTGCTGATCGGGCTAGTTCTTGTTCATGCATAGTACTTAACTCACTGTAACCGATTCGTGATTTCAGAATGTGATCGGTAGCTTGAAACACTTGTTCTAGAGAACCTTGTTCTGGTGCTGGATGATGGAAAGTTGACTTGTGTTCTAGGCGTAAATGGCGATCTGGAAATCTAGATTTTCCTACATACGCTATTCTGGCGGGATTCTCGTCGTCTACCTCTTCAGTATCAGAGTTACTTTCTTTCTCGCTTACTTGTGCTGCTTTACGCTGTTCGTGTAACTTTATTATTTCTTTACGGATTTTCTTGTACATACTTTCCATAGCACTGATGGTCCTGTGCTTACCCTCGGCTATATTATCACTCCACTTTGTCAGGGTTCTCATTTCGGCTTGATCTTTGGACGGGTAATCTTGTTCTCTTATTAAACAATTAATCAAAAACTTTAGTATCATGAGCTGGATCTCGGCTTTCCTTTGAGACATGACTTCGCCAATGCTTTCTGGATCATCCCCTGTACGGATGAAACGATATATTCTGTCTAGATCTTCTTTCATATTCGGTAGGGTGACTAGATACTCGGCCACCTTTCTTACACGTAATGAATATAAAACCATATTATCCTCGCCTGGGACTGGATCATAGCCGCATTCATTAAGGGCTTTTCTTATCTCTGCTACAGACTGATATCTGGGCGTACGCTGTGACGCTTGTGCATGTAATTCGACTAACGTTAAACGCTTGTGTGGCGGCGGGGTCTGAGGAGGGCCTCCTCCTGCGGCCCCTAAACTAGAGTCGTCAACTGATACTCTTCGTACTAGAGTGGCGGGAAATTGAAATGCGGACTGAACTTGTGTGGCGGACTGGACCTGGGGGACCGTAGCAGGTACTGCAAGGGGTACCCCGGTGTCTGGAGAAACGGGGAGTGCCTGATTTACAGGGACTGGCGGAGCGCGAACAGGATTTGCATATTCTGGGACTGTGTCGTCCAAATAGGACGAAATGAAAATATCAGCTGCGGTCTGTTTGTGACGTAGCTTGGTCGGAACTAATGGTGGCGGAAAGTTACTGGATGCCTCCGGGGTCGCTTTTGGCAGGCCCTCGGCAAGAAGAGGATACATACCCTTAATAAGAGCATGCCTCTGTCTGTCTGACTGTTCGGTTTTAACTCGTTCACCAATCTCGATTAATTCCCTTTCTTGGGCTCGTTCCAAGGATTCTCTACTTAATTCTGACTTTCTGATTTCTTTTTCGGTTCTTTTATGAGATTCTTTGCGCCATAACTCGATGGCATCTTTCTGTGACTGTCTGGCTTTCTTTTTCCATAATGCTTCTTCTACTCTCATGATGCACTCGGCATCCCATGTGCCTGACACAGGCCATCTATACTTTTCCTCTAACTGTTTGGTATACTCGACCCATAAATCTAGATACAATATGGCGCTTATGCCATGCTTCTGATACATAAAATGACCTGGACTGTCCCTAGGCGGGACAGGAACTGCTGCTTCTAGCAGACCTTTTCTAGTTCTCAACTGACGCAGTTTTGAAAAGAGCGGCATGACTGAACTATAATCTGGACACAATATTGATATTGATATTGATATTGAGATGTATTTATAAAGCGCTCGTTCGCCCGGGGGCTTCATGGCGCTATAGACAGGGACACAACGCATCAGTCACAGGAAGCAAAAAGGTACTCATCAAAACGCTTGAGAAAAGAGCCATGTTTTGAGGGAGTGTCTGAAACTAAGGATGTTTCCGCACATTTTAAGGTGAAGAGGAAGGGAATTCCAGAAGGCAGCTGCAAGGTGGTCAAAGCAGCTGCCTCCAAGACGCTTCCTTTTATAAGTGGGGACAGTCAGAAGATGTTTGTGCATGGAGCGAAGATTCCTAGGGGGGTCATATTTTTTAAACAGATCTCTGATGAATAGAGGGCCTGTTTGTTGTAAGGACTTAAATAAAATACAACCAGTCTTAAAAGCCACCCGTTGCTCAACAGGCAGCCAATGTAGTTGTTTTAGGCCCAGTCTGACAGACTGCCTCTTAGGTAGATTCAGAATGAGTCTGGCTGCCTGATTCTGAATCAACTGGAGGCGCTTTAACTCGCCGATCGGGAGCCCAAGATAGAGACTGTTGGAAAAATCCAATCTGGACAGAACCAGGGAGATAACAATCTGTGTGAGCGCCTCCAAAGAGAAGAAACGCGCAATTTTCTTAATTTTCTTCAGCTGAAATAGACTGGAGGACACCACTGCGCTGACCTGCCTTTTCAGAGACAGATCTTCGCTAAGGAAGATTCCAAGGCTCTTAACTGAAGACGATTTAGATGGGGGGGCTCCCATGCTGGACGGCCAAAAGCCAGGGTTCCAGCTGAGTACACTCTGCCCAGGCAAGACCAACTCAGTCTTGCCTGGGTTGAGCTTCAGGTGATTGCAGCTCATCCAACTCAGGATGTGAGACATGGTGTTTTGAAACACTACCACTGAGTCCTCGGTGTTTAAAGGAAAGATGAGCTGCAAATCATCTGCGTAATTGAAGATGGTAACTCTGGTATCCCTGAGGGAGTACAGCAGGGGGCGTAGGTAAAGATTAAAAAGCAAAGGTGACAGGGAGGAGCCCTGAGGGACTCCACAGGTGGTAGGGATAGTGGGGGCCGTAAAGGGGCCCAGTCTCACGGATTGGGTGCGGCCAGTAATAAATGAGCGAATCCAGCTCAACGCAGGACCCCTAAGGCCGGCCTGTTCGACACGGTTGACCAAGATGGTATAGTCAACCGTGTCGAACGCCGCTGATAGGTCTAATAATACCAGCGCCTGATGGATCCCCTTGTCTGCATTCCGCCTCAAAGTATTCTGAACTGAGACGATGACTGCTTCAGTGGAATGAAGAGGACGGAAGCCAGCCTGGTTAGGCGCAAGGAACTGTGATTCTTCCAAGAATTGGGACATGCTATCACAAACATGAGCCTCCAATATCTTGGCACAGTACGGCAGCAGGGAAATGGGCCTATAATTGAGAGGATCCGATGGATTAGCCCCAGCTTTTTTCAGCAAAGGGATGAGAAGGGCTTTTTTAAAACTGGCAGGGACCAAACCCTGTGAGAGGGAACCATTCATCATGAAAAGAATGCTCTCAGGGATAGCAGCTCCCACTTCCCGCAGGATGTAGGGAGGGCAGACATCATCAGGAGAGCCAGATTTTACTTTAAAAAGAAGTTTGGATAGGCAGGCGGCATCAATGGGGGGGAAAGATTCCAGGGTAGAGGGATTGTGAAAGATGTCCGGGGAAGGAGGGGATAAGGTGGTAAGAATACTTTGCTTTATGGTGCAAATCTTATTCAGAAAGAAGGTATTAAGGGTATTACAGAGATCCTGAGTAGGAGCCACAACTGGGGAAGTTCTGTCACTGCCACAAAGACCCTCCACAATGTTGAATAAATCTCTGGATTTATTGCGTGAATGAAGAATTTGCTCAGAGAAATAGTCCGTTTTGTGCTTCTGAATAAGTTTCTGATACTCCTTCCGTGCCCTACAATAATCAGCCTTGTCAGATTCTAAATAGGCCGACCGCCACTTACGTTCCCTTTGACGAACTTGCAGCTTTGCGGCTTTAAGATGAGGTGTAAACCATCTATGAGCGTCATGAGTACGGGAACGGGGGAAATTGGAACATGGAGCATGGGCATTGGCAGCCTGAGATAGCCAGCTGGAGAAGGCTTCTTCATACCCATCAATATCCTGATCGAACGGGGGGAGGGATGAAGTTAAGGTATCAATAAAGGCAGGGAGGTCAGCGTGCTTCCAGAGTCTGACTTTCCCTCCTTGCTGAGGCGGCTGTTTCCTATTCTCAGTGAAGGTGATGGAAAAATCGATCAGAAAGTGGTCCGACCAAATACATGGAGTGATGGAGTTAATGATGAGAGGGATGTCCTGCGACCAAATCTGGTCGAGGCTGTGTCCTTTTTTATGGGTGGGGAGATGAATCTGCTGGATGAGATTCATATCCGAAAGGGTTTCTTTCAATGCGGCTGCCTGCCCCACCGGCTCAGCAGCGTCCAGCCAGAGATTAAAATCACCCAGCAGCACAATTTTCTTATAGCTGATTATCAGGGGAGCCAAAGATTCTGCTAAAAGTGCAGCGAATGTGGGCATGCTCTGGGGGGGGCGATAGATGAGGACCATAAGTAAGGATCCGCTTTGAGTGTCCATCCTAAAAATCATGTTGTCCGATCCTACAAGATCGAGGGATGGGAGAGGGGAGAAGATGTGGTCTTTTGATATGATAGCGGCAACTCCTCCACCCCTTTTATTGGCAGGTCTATCCTCATGTAAAATATAATAGTTAGAAGGGACTGCAGCCAAGATGTCAGGCAAGGAGTCAGCATTTAGCCAAGTCTCCGTGAGGAGTAAAATGTCTGGTTGCTCGGCCTGAAGTAAAAGGAATATGTCCATGTGATGCTTCACCATGGACCTTGTGTTAAGATAAAAACATTTGAGAGTTGTCTCGACCCCCAACGAGGGAATAGGGATGGCAGAGGGGTTGGGACAAGTGAACGGGTCAATGATATATTTGGGACGTAGGATGCCATGAATAGCGGCACGCTTTAGGACATGCGCGGGTAGGGCGGGCCATGTGTCATCGGAGGGTCGAAGACACAGTAGGTCAGGAGAGGAGTAAAACAGTGTTTGACCAGCGGTCCTAGCCCCGTGCCCCGGTCTGCCGCGGACGGGCGCAGACGGGCTTGACTTTTGCGCGACTTCGGCGCGCCCTCGTCGCGCCCGCTGCGCTCGTCCGCTGCGCTCCGATATGCACATTAGTTATGTAGCCTCTGTCTTGGGGGGACTAGACCGCTAAATCCGGTCCAGCCCTACCCAAGATGGCGGCTCGCCTCACCCTCCACGCAAACGGCACCAGCCGCGATGGAACGGGGCGGGCAGGAGCAGGTAAGTCAGTGCGTTAGGTCAGGAATAGTAAACAGTGCATACCACATTAAAAGAAATCGTTTTTAAAAATTTTCAATTTTTCCAAGCGCTAGCGCCACAATCGCGCCAGAGCACCAGTAATTGCTGTCCTTAGCAGCGCGAGGGTTAGAGTGTGCAACAAAGTCCCAGAGAGAGCCAGGCAGCTGCCACCAGCCCAGTATTCTCGGTAGGCTCTGAGCCGGGGATGGTTATGTAGCCTCTGTCTTGGGGGGACTAGACCGCTAAATCCCGTCCAGCCCTACCCAAGATGGCGGCTCGCCTCACCCTCCACGCAAACGGCACCAGCCGCGATGGAACGGGGCGGGCAGGAGCAGGTAAGTCAGTGCGTTAGGTCAGGAATAGTAAACAGTGCATACCACATTAAAAGAAATCGTTTTTAAAATTTTTCAATTTTTCCAAGCGCTAGCGCCACAATTGCGCCAGAGCACCAGTAATTGCTGTCCTTAGCAGCGCGAGGGTTAGAGTGTGCAACAAAGTCCCAGAGAGAGGCAGGCAGCTGCCACCAGCCCAGTATTCTCGGTAGGCTCTGAGCCGGGGATGGTTATGTAGCCTCTGTCTTGGGGGGACTAGACCGCTAAATCCGGTCCAGCCCTACCCAAGATGGCGGCTCGCCTCACCCTCCACGCAAACGGCACCAGCCGCGATGGAACGGGGCGGGCAGGAGCAGGTAAGTCAGTGCGTTAGGTCAGGAATAGTAAACAGTGCATACCACATTAAAAGAAATCGTTTTTAAAATTTTTCAATTTTTCCAAGCGCTAGCGCCACAATCGCGCCAGAGCACCAGTAATTGCTGTCCTTAGCAGCGCGAGGGTTAGAGTGTGCAACAAAGTCCCAGAGAGAGCCAGGCAGCTGCCACCAGCCCAGTATTCTCGGTAGGCTCTGAGCCGGGGATGGTTATGTAGCCTCTGTCTTGGGGGGACTAGACCGCTAAATCCGGTCCAGCCCTACCCAAGATGGCGGCTCGCCTCACCCTCCACGCAAACGGCACCAGCCGCGATGGAACGGGGCGGGCAGGAGCAGGTAAGTCAGTGCGTTAGGTCAGGAATAGTAAACAGTGCATACCACATTAAAAGAAATCGTTTTTAAAATTTTTCAATTTTTCCAAGCGCTAGCGCCACAATCGCGCCAGAGCACCAGTAATTGCTGTCCTTAGCAGCGCGAGGGTTAGAGTGTGCAACAAAGTCCCAGAGAGAGCCAGGCAGCTGCCACCAGCCCAGTATTCTCCGACACACAATAAACACGATAACTACTTCACACTCATACCACGACATCAAGATACATGAAGAACATTCAGAATAACAGTTCGAACAGAATACTACCTGGAATACGGAAAACAGAATACATGAATTTTCTCGAGAACAGAACTGACTAGAACAGAAACTAGATGCACTGCTGAAACAGTACGAAACTTACCGGTCTCATACAGAGACACGTCAGGACCCGTATCCACCGGAGTGGACACTTCGTTTGTGGGCTTGTGTACCACCAACCCACGGACCAGAGTCAATTAAATTGACCCTGTCTAGGTACTACCCCAGTAATGGTACTCACCGGGCAGTAAGAACGGAAGGCCTCAGACTGGACGGGACTGCTTGGACGCCGGACGGACGAACTTCGGACTTCTGTTACGGGTGGGCCTCCGGATACCTCGGACCTTGGACTCTCGGCTTGGGCTCTGGTCGGGACTCGCCGCGTTCCTGCACGGTCTCGTCTGGATGCTGGACCGCCTCCTCCGTCTCCTCCGTGGGCCTGAGGGATACTTGAAGCAGAAATATCTGCCGGTGCGCAGAAGAGTTCCGTCACGACTGCAGAGGGTCAGGGGGTCGGCGTGGCTTCACCGACGCGTGGGGAAAGGGCAAGTCCCTGTTCGGGCGCCATTATGTGGTAAATAAATAAATAATACCTCTGTTTTTGAATGCATAAATGAATAACAGATAGCTCAATAAATAAGAGTCAAGATTCGAGGTAGTAGGAGTTTTGCAGGTTTAATACAGCATAAAGACAGGGACGGGACAACCTGCACAGGAATAGGATGGCAAGCCCTGGCAGCGCTGCCGGGGTCAGGATCGGAATCGGCGGAAGGATAATTTTTTAATAACAGTACATGAGCATATATACATAACGCAAACACATAGCATTACGTCGCAATAGGCGTAGCAGTGGGTGGAGCAATAGGCGTGACGCGTAGCAGTCGCGAAAGATAAGGGTGAAAAGAGGTGTAACAGGGCGTATACATAGACATGTGATGCAAACGTAACAGAATATGTAATGAATGGGGTGGAAACCATGGAGGGGGCTACCTAAGGAGCCGGGACCTCTAACCTGATGGTGCGCGCAAACTGGCAATGACGTGTCACTAGGAGAAGCTGGGGGCTATGAACTCTGTGCTAGGAGCAGAGACTGAAGTCTGGAGAGTCAGGGCGACATGTACCTAAGCAGTATCTAGTATCTGATGTTTAGAGAACATGTTGATAGAATCCAAATGTTATCGGGGTAAAGGCGAACAGACTCTAAGATTGGAGCATGCATTATTCTACATGTAGTGCGTGATGAAGAATATTAAATGATCATTAAATGCAGTATTTCTCTTACATGGAGACGTAGAGGCTAGACAATGACGGAAACTATTGATGCGATTCAGTAGCTTTAGGAATGCAGAGAAGGAGGGCTGTACTGATAACTCGAATCATAACATACTCTTGGCAGACTCAGAGGCAGAGCCAGGCTGAACCGGGCACTGCGAGGCAGGAAGTAAGTGAAGGGTCAAGGATACAGGCGGGGGCTGTATCGCTCCTCAGCGAGGCTTCAGGGGACAGGAGCTGAATCTGGTGTCCAGGCCCTCTTGAGGCCTAGAAACGGAGATTTTACAATGGAATAACGTGCACACTGAGAAACGTGGCAACGTAGCTTTACATAGGCCTGATATTCGTAGTATTCACGAGAACTGGAAACTGACATACTAAAAGTGGACACAACTATAATTGCGTCTTTAATCGAACATGGGGAATAACATATGCATATTAATCATGCACAGATAACATATGATGGATGACACGTAGGGACACAGAACATGGCAAAATTTACTTTTCCACAGGAGGAGGCATGTTGATCGTACCACTTCTTCATGTCCTCCTGACTGGCCTCAAGATTGGCTTTGGCGATCTCTCTGAATCGCCGGGTCTGATTACGGAGGGTCAGGAGGTACTTGTAGACGTCTGGAGGGGTCTTCAGGGGGGCCATTTCCCACTCTTCTTTAACTAGGCTGAGAGGCCCGCGAACAGGGTGTCCGTACAGGAGTTCGAAGGGGCTGAAGCCGAGGGACTTCTGGGGTACTTCTCGGTAGGCGAAGAGGAGGCACGGTAGTAGAACGTCCCACTGGCGGCGTAGGGGTTCTTCCAGCCCCATGATCATCCCCTTGAGAGTGCGGTTGAATCGCTCGACCAGTCCGTTTCCTTGCGGGTGATAGGGGGTTGTGAATCGGTAGGTGACTCCGCACTGTTGCCATAAGGATTTCATATATTTTTAAATAAAATTCGTGCCCCTGTCGCTGACGACTTCCCTGGGGAAGCCCACCCGAGAGAAGATTCCCATTAAGGCTCGACCTACCACTGGTGCGGTTACAGTTCGAAGGGGAACCGCCTCAGGATAGCGGGTGGCGTGGTCCACCAGGACCAGGATGAATCGATGCCCTTGTGCTGTTCGGGGGTCCAGGGGCCCCACAATGTCTATTCCCACCCTTTCGAACGGGGTGGTCACAACGGGGAATGGTTGCAGGGGTGCCTTGAGTTTGCGGCCGCTCTTCCCGCTGGCCTGGCAGGTCGGGCAGGACCGGCAGTGGTTGGAGACGTCATTTCTCATTTTCGGCCAGTAAAAGTGAGTCACCAGGCGGTTGTATGTTTTGTCTTGCCCCAAGTGTCCAGCCAGGGGGACATCATGGGCCAAGTTCAAAAGGAAGTCTCTGAAGCGGAGGGGCACCACCAGCACTCGACTGGCCCCCAGCTCTGCTATTCTTTGTTCGCTGTACAGTAAGTCATTGTCCCAATAGATCCAGTGGGCTCCTGCGGTGTCTCCTGCGCTCTGGGCGAGCGCTTGCTGTCGCAGTCCCTCGAGGGAGGAACATGTCTTTTGCTCTTGCCGGAATTGTTCTTGGGTGGGCCCCCCTTCCTGACGCCACTGAGCCAGGTCGGGAAGGTCTTGGGGCTGAGCGGCCTCTTCTTGGGTTTGTTCCGGGGGGTCGGTAGGGATGGAGTCTCCCTCTGGAGCGATCGGGGGAGGCGGTGCTGGCCATTCGGGTTCTTCAGATCCAGGGATGGTGTCGGCGGCCATGGACCGGGTTGTTACACACGCCCAGCCCGGGAGGCCCAACATCCCCAGGTGCTCTCTTCTTTCAACGGCTGCCCACGGGGAACTCTCGAGATCGTTCCCCAGGAGGCAGTCCACGGGGGCATCGTCGCGGACAGTCACTTTTAGCATACCGGACACTCCTCCCCATTCGAAGGGGACGCAGGCCATCCGACACAGGCTCTCCGAATTGTCGGCCGATCGGACGGGGCAAAGAACGTTTGGCAGGATTTGTTCTGGGGTCACCAGGTGACAACGGACGGCCGTCACACTGGCCCCTGTGTCACGCAGGGCTTCGGCCTTAAGCCCATTTATGTTCACCCACTGACTGTATTTCCTGGTGTTGGCTGGTAGGGGAGCCCGCGGGATCAGGTCTCTTCCCCCTAGGCAGGCCAGGGTCATGGCGGCGGGTTCCCACTCGGGCTGCTCCTGCTCGTACTCGTCAGGCTCTTCGGAGACTTGCTCTTCTCCTAGGGCGGCGGCAGCCACCTGGCGGGGCCCGGGGGTCTGGTTCTTTGGGCAGGTCGGGTCACTGGCATAGTGGCCGACTCGTTGGCATCGATGACACGTAACGTTGGCTCGGAACCCCGGGCGCATCGGGGGGTTGCCCCGGCCGGCCGGGGGCGGGGTGTTGTTTGCGGGAGCGGCCGGGACGGCGTCTCTGCCCCGGCCCTGTCCTCCTCCTCCTCCTCGGGGACGATGAGGACCTTGGTTGGTTCTGTTCTGCTCGTTTGGCCCACTCCGGGTTACTCGGGTGCTCTCCCATCGGTCAGCCTCGGCGGCGAGCTGCCGTGGGTCAGTCAATTTGCTGTCGAGGAGGTGCTGCCTGAGCTCGACGAAGCAGTTGTTGGAGAGGTGCTCCCACACAATGAGGTTGAAGAGCTGCTCGTAGGTTGTTACGTTGCTACCCTTGATCCATCCCTCGAAGGCTCGGCTGAAATAGTTCACATATTCTATCCAGGTTGTACCCGGGATCCGGGTGCAGTTGCGGAACCTCTGGCGGTACATCTCGGGCGTCAGCCCATATCGACTGAGGAGGGCGGCCTTCATGTGGTCATAGGACGTCATTTGATGGTCCGGAAGCTGCAGCAGGGCATCCCGGCCTTCATTGACTAATCTCCCCCATAGACCGGCTCCCCAGTCACTTCGAGCGATCCGGTGGGCAGTCATGGCGATCTCGTAGGCCTTGAACCACTGCTGTATGTCGTCGTTCCGATAATATTCACGGACCACATCTTTGGGGATGTGGACCTTCTGTTCGGTAGTCCCTGGGGGGCGCGGTTGCTCGGGCACCCCTAGGTCTTTGTTCTGTTTGCGCATTTCTATCTCCGCTAGCTTGCACTCGTGTTCGTATGCCAGTGTTTTTTCTTCGAGTTCTCTCTGTCTCTGCTTTTCCTCTCGCTCTTCTTGGAGCCGTAAGCGTTCTAAGTTCATCTTTTGTTCTGCCAGTTTCAACTCTCCGTCTAATTTGAGCCGTGCCAACTCTAACTCGTGAAGTCTATTTTTCTCTCGTTCTCGGATCTCTTCCCGGGAGAGATCTGTTCTCCTTTCTTCCGTCAGAGCGGTGTTTGTCTCCGGGGCTTCGGCGGTATTTGTCTCTGCCCAGGATTCTAGGGCGTGTTTGAAGTCCTCTTTCGTGCTCAGACCGGTGGTGGCAATGCCTAGTTCCATGCAAAATTGTTTTAGCTCTTGGTGGTTGTACTCTTCCAGTTTTTCCATCTGGAATTTCTCTGCAGATCCGCTCTCTCTGGTCGACATTGTGGATTAGTCGTAGGGTGAGTTACTCTCTGTACGGTTACGCGTTGGTTCGGATCGCGCCGCTGGCCACCAATGTTAGACGGGGACCTGGAGTGTCGGCCGAGCACAAGGGGAGAGGCCTCCGGTGAGGGCCGTCTCCAGCGATCGTACAGACAAGTAACTTCCCCCCCACAGATGGACACCACACGAAGATCAGATTAACACCCTTTATGGGCAGTTCTTGAAGTAAGGTAGTACGATACAAGGAGATCAGGACACGATGATCCTCTCAATTCTAGTCTCTAGTAGGGAAAGGGGGTAGCGGGACAGTCTTGGTACCTACTGGTACTGAGGTGAAACGGCGGTAGCTCACAATCCTCGAGCTCGGTGTTCGGACGGGTCGGACCGCGGCAGCGCCCGCAGGTCCCGAAGAGGTCGTAGATGGCAACGGGCCGCGGCAGCGCCAGCAGGTCCCAACGAGGATGACGGTTGCAACGGGCCGCGGCAGCGCCAGCAGGTCCCAACGAGGATGACGGTTACAACGGGCCGCGGCAGCGCCAGCAGGTCCCACGAGGATGAAGGTTGCAGAAGGCCGCGGCAGCGCCAGCAGGCAGGGCGATAGTTCACAAGGCAGGGCTGCGGCAGCGCCGGCAGTCCGTCAAGGATGAGTTCTTCTCGGTGTCTCTCGACTCCAGGATACAACTGCCCTCCTGCTCTGGGGCTGCCTCAGTTATAGGTCTGGCGCCCTTTGATGTCCGGACCCTCGCACTGGGAGGTCGGGAGGTCCGGGATGAGGGAGTCCAGACACCCAGCAGGGGGGTGGAGGTAGCACCCGGGGAGGCTGGGGGCGATCGGCACCTGGCGGGGGAGAGCCATCGCCCCCTTCTTTCTCCCATTAACCTGCCAAGTGGTCCGTTCACCTCCTGGGTGGATGGTGGTGCCGGGATGTCGGGGCCTGGCCAGGCCCAGGGTTGGGGTCGAGCTGAGGCCACGCGGCCGCGTGGTGCGGTGTCCAAGATGGCGGTTGGCCCGGGCAATGGGGCTGAAGGGGGCCCGGGCCCGTGACACAGAGATGCGGGGAGTCCTGGGGGGAGGGAGCGAGCCCTTCATGGGGCCTGTCCAACACACTGGTAATCTTTCGAGTTTCTCAATGCTCAGGATTGTATAATCAGCACCCTTCTGTGCCATACTGATTTGTTTATCAGTAAGGTTAAAGATATTGAATAGTGACGTTGTGTTGATTAAACGCCAAGGCACATAGCCTGAACGCAGATTTTGTAACGACCAATTGAGACTGACCGTGTTGTAACAACAGTAAGTCTTGCGATATTATGTCGATTGCTGAAGACACAATACTGTCCAGAGAAAAAATTCTGGAGGACAGAGTCATTAACCCATTGTCCACTACAGAAAGTGATTTTTCCAAATGAATACGGTCAATTTCCCGTATTCTTTCTGCTGTTTCAATTTGAGTCACCTTCCAGGCCTCGTTGTATGCTGCATATACAGAGGCTGCTATTAAACGCTTTTGACGCTGTTTGCGTGGTCCCATAATGAAATCACGCAAGTCAGCACCCTCAGTAAGTAAAGTTAGGTGTTGCTTAATTTCTGTCAGTGTGGAAGTTTGTAGCTATTGAAGGCATAATTTGCCCACACTGTAGGTGGTGATTATCCCTGGGTGTTGTCTTTGGGGATATCTAGGGTCTGGCCTGGTCAATTTGAACCCCTGTGTTTTGTTCAGGAATCTGTCTTGACAGTTATTAGTATCTGTGGGCCAGATCAACCACTGTTTCCAATCAGGATGTGTTCTGTTTTGGTTTAATACATAGTTTACGTCTATCTCTTCGTCTGTAGAGCTATTGCTGTTTATTGTTGGTTTTGGAATAGACGGTTTATTTAAGTCTTTGATTTTGGCTAAGCCAAGACAGGTAGTTTGTTGAACAGTGTCATTTAAAAATATAATTTGTTCTGGGATCATGCAGGCTCTAAACAAAGATTCTATACCCTGTACTTGCCATTCTTTTGTGCCCCAAACACTTTTCAATTCAACATTTTTGTCCCAATAATCAAAACCAAAAGTATTCATTTGTTCAAAAAATGAGTCTGAATATATCAATTTCGTGTTTGTTATCATGGTCTTTGTCCCTGTCTTATTTGACAATTTGAAATAAAATGTTTCAGCATTACTTGTGTTAAAACCTGAAAAGTATGAATATTTGTCATAAACGGTTCTTGAGCTTCCTTTTGGAGGGGTTGCACAATGTTCCCATTGATTATAATTTAAAACATTTCTAGGTTGTGCAGATCTATGTAGAAAATGGTTACCATAGTGGTTGTAGCAGTACATACTATCATAATTTGTAGAACCCTGCAAATAATCATGTTTGGTAAATTTAGCAGACATCACTAAGTCAGACATCATATTATTTATACTTTCAAAGTCCCAATCATCAGCAAATGAGTTCGGTTTCACAAAGTCACTCAATGAGATCTTAATTTGGTGTGGATATTTCAGGATTTCAACCGGACCATAGATTTCGTAGTCAGTGTTGTCCCATGCTACCCCATCCGGTATAGGATTGGCTGTGAAGTTGACTAAAGAAAGTTCTCTTTTCTCGACGTGTGAAGATGTGTGTGGTTTGAGGATCAAGTTGATTTTTTGACTTGCTGTGTCCATTTTAGCATATTTTCCCTCAATGAAGCATCCCAAAGTTAGTACCATGATGAGCCAAAGTATGAGGATAGATGCACCAAAACCCACCCAAAATTCAATCCATGGAGAAATCAGATATGTTTCTTTCAGTTGTTTAAAAAGTTCTTTAGCTTTATCTTTAAAGGTTTTTGTTGATGGCTGTGTTTTTGATTCACTGAGGTCTTCAGAGGAATCTTCAAAGTTTATGAAGTAGCCGGATGCAGATCTGTCAATTGTTCCAATTGTTTCAGGATTACTCTTTCTTGCATATTCGTTTGTTACTTCATTGTAGGTTGGTGTGTCTCTGCTAAATGTTTTTATTTGGGTTTTCAGAGGTCTAAGTTCCATTGCATTGTTGCATAGTCCTTGTTGTTCTTCTGTAGGCGTTTCAAATGTGATTAGCCTCTTAGTTAGGACCTCTGTATTGGTAGCAAACCTTGGTGTTCTGCTACTTATTGGGAGTCCACTTGGCCTACTATTTGTTATCGGCCACATGATTGTGGTTTTACCAGGTCGATGGATACAACTCGGTTCTCCTTTTTACCAGCAAGCGGCGGTAGTACAACTGATCTTGTCCCGTTGATAGACAAGACAGGAACTGCTTTTCTGTAAGAAGGCCCAAATTCCTTCTTTACCGCGATCTTTTCTCTGACTAGATCCCCGACTTTTGGAATCCAGACAGGTCTTGCTGGGACAGGTGGTGGTTCTTCAGTGGTCGTTGGCTGCTGTTTCAACTTTATGTTGCTCAGTTCTTTTCTTGTTTCGTTTAAGTCCTGTAAAATAGCCAAACGGTCTTTGATATCAAAGCTTTTTTCCTTTACCACTGAAGTCTGACTGTCGAGGTCAGAGATTAACATCCTAGTTCCAAATAATAATTTGTACGGACTGAATCCCTTCAGAGAATTTCTTGGCAGGTTATTTAGACTACGTTGGACACTTATTAGATGTTTGACCCACCCAGCTCCCGAACCTAATACCTTTGCTGTTATAGATTGCTTTATGTCACGGTTTTTTCTTTCAACAATTCCGTTCCCCTCAGGGTGAAATGGACAAGAGTACCGCAATGCAATGCCCATGCTGGTCATGGCCTCCTTATAAGCTCGAGAGCTAAAAGCAGGACCCTGGTCAGAATGCAGCATGCCAATTGCGTATGTGCCGATAAAGACTCGCAAATCTTTTATAACAGTTCTGGCGTCAGCCGATCGCTGGGGCCACATCCATATGAATCTCGTGCATGAATCCACTGCGACCAAGATATATTTATAGTTACCATCCCTTTGTAAGGGACCACAGTGGTCCAGATAAACACACGCTAATGGTTTATCTGAGATTAGAAGAGGCGTATGTGCTGGTCGTCTCACCGTAGATACTTTCATTCTTTGACATATTTCACATTCTAAAACATAGTTCCTTGTTTGTCTTCTCATTTGTGGCCACCAGTATCTCTGTTTTAATAATGATACTGTGGCTGAGACGCCAGCATGTATAGAAGCAAGCCCTTCGTGTGCCGCTATTATCAGTCCTAACCTATGTTCCATGTTTGGAATTGCCCTATCCCCCACTCCAGGGATTCGAGCAAAAGGAACATTGTTTGCATCAGTTATGTATGAGTATTTTACTGGAAAGCCTTTCGGGAGTGTTTCTATCGAATCCTTTTCTGTAGCGCTGACAGCCTGTAATATTTCGCTGTCTATTTTTGTTTTTGACCGTGTGATGGCAGCTACGGAAGCCGTTTGCACAGCTGCCTTCGCTGCCTCATCAGCCAATGAATTCCCTGTAACGTGAACGCCATCACGTTGATGACTCAGTGTATGTATCACGTGAGTCTTTGGTAGTTCTTTTTGTAATAGAACTACTTGTTCCCAAAGCATTTTATGCTTGATTGTGCCTCCTTTTGCATCCTTAAAACCATTCTGAATCCAGATCTGCAAGTATTCATTGTAAGACTGAACGCAATAATACGAATCGCACACTATGAGTGTGGGGAATTCTCGATCGGTATTTTCAAGCGCCATCTTGAATGCCAGTAGTTCAGCTCGCTGAGCTGTACAATCTCCTAGAGATTGTGTTTTAGTGACGGCTGGTTTAAATTTCCCTTCGTGCCAGCGACCTTTAACAATCGCGCACGCAGCACTGTAAGCTTGTTTACCCCCCACTGCGGGTTGTGCTGATCCGTCTGTATATATTATACAGCCGTAATGTTCTAGAGGCAGAATTTCGGTCGGCGAAGGACATTCGAATTCATATTGGAGAAATTCTTGTGTTTTTAAGTTAGGACCAAATTCGTATGCCACGTCTGTTGCAGCAAGAGAATTAGCCCACTGTATCCACCTTGGATGTAGTGCTTTAGCATTCGGAATGCTTGCCTTTGTTACCGCCTCTAGGGCTGGTATCGGTGTCACGATTATTATTCGTTTACCTTGTGCCAGGGCTCGTTCTTTTGCTATAGCTGTCTGTGTTGCAGTTAGAATTTTTTCCGTTGGGCTAAATTTCATTTCAGCTTTAGTGTACAAGTGTGATTTGAATGCAATTGGTACCTTTTCTCCCTCATTAGAGGTCAGGTATGTGAATCCGCATCTCCCTGGGATGACTCGAATCACAAGATTGCGTGTGTTATCACGTGTTTCTAATTTTGTTTTAATTAACATGTCTGTTTGTAAGGATCTCAGAATTTCTGTGTGTATTTGAGTCCAATTGGTTCTTTTAAAATCTGGTTTTATTAGATCATAAAGGGGTTTGACCCTTTCTGCGTAATTTGCAATGTATGTTCTTCCGAAATTTAGGAAGCCTAGAATTGACTGTAGGTTTTTTAGTGTTCTAGGTGCTTGGAGTACGGCACATTTCTCTAGGAAATTGTCAGCCAGGCTTTTGCCTTCACTTGATAATTCATATCCTAAGAACAGGACTGTCAGATGGGCAATTCTGGATTTTTAGGTCTCGTCCTTTTCCATTGCGAAGCAATGGGAAATGGGGGAGAATTCATGTGCTCCATCGGATAGTCAAACCACCACTTTTTTCCGTGGCGTTTTCTTCGAGTGCACGTACAGGCACGCGCATTTGGCCCATACACTTTCATGGCCATCTGTTCCTGTTCCTAATGGCCCTCCCCCAGCACAGAGCGCGCATCGCGGCCGCACAGCACATCACATCAAAGGGCTTCTCCCAGCGTGTGCTGTGCGGCTTCTCCTCCCCTAATTATGTGGCCGGCCGTACTTGTGTTTCCTGGCCGCTTCCCGGCCGCTCTTGTATTTAATTAGCAGCTTCTTTTGTAAAGCGCTCTGAAACTTTTGGGTAATGTTTGCGCTATATAAAATCGCATTAAATAAAGTCTACACTCCCACCCGTTCATCTCCCTCCTTCCCCCACCAGTCCGCGCTCTGAAACTTTTGGGTAATGTTTGCGCTATATAAAATCGCATTAAATAAAGTCTACACTCCCACCCGTTCATCTCCCTCCCCCCCCCACCAGTCCGTGCCCGCTTTTGGAGCGAGGAGGTGGACGGTGGCTGCTGGACACTGCGCTTCATGTTTGTTAGGGTATACTTTACAGATTATGCCACAGGAACACAACATATAAAGCTGTGCATGCGTCGCAACCTTGGATTGGTTACTGAAGGTTTTGTCATGTGTTTCGTCAGAAAAGATTTTCACTGAGTGACTTTGCGTGTTCTTTTCATTAAGGAATCTGGAAGTCCTTGATAAGTCGTGTGAGATATTTATACATCTGTAGCTGGAATCACTCCTGGGCGCTGCATTTCTCAAATCAATCTTGCCTATGTCACCCGAGGGCCACTTGTATGCAAGAGGGCTACGGTCAGCTGACCCGCGATTTTAGCCTATTCTGAAAAAAAAGGAAATGCCGCACTGCAATGGTTTACTGGCACAACTTATTCCAAAAGCTCCACTTTTTACAAAGCGCTGTTGAATAATTTACAATCGATATGTTGTGAAAGTGTAAAATTAATAACCTTCTTAACATGCGTTTAAGCCGCTCCGTCATGCTCCAATCACAGCCGATGCCTCAGGTCCTGCGTAAAATGGCCATCCCATAATACACCATGTAGTATGTGCCTGCTGTCTTTTATTTCAATAAACAACAACCTTGTTTCAATAGTCATGTTCTTATGATCGTCAATGCTCCTTGTTTACTGACTGAGACAATTAACGACTCCGCAAGTACTCTGCACTAGGGGAGGAGGAGCAGGGGAGCCCGCGTCCATGTTTCATTTTATTATTTTCTGTTACTGATTTATTACGAAGCAAATAATGCTCTCTGAACAGACTTTACTTTACTGCTCCTCTTTCTGCTTTCTTGTTCCTCAGAACTGCATGAGAACAAATTGTCAACCAATGGAACATTGAAAAATAGGATTCTCTGTGGTCTACAACTGGGCTAAAAACATTAGCAAAGCCAATAGCTCTACCTAAATAAGGTCCCAAAGGCGAGACCTATTGGCTATGCCAATGCTTGTTTAAAGTTGAATTTGTAACCCTCTGCTGCGAACCCAAGTATTATGGTGTTCACTCTCTTCAAGTGAGTCTCCAAGTCATCATCTGTTAGGTAAATGTCGTCGACATAAGATAATGCTTCGTCATCATATGTTTGTAGTAATTCTGTTACTCTCGCTGAGAATACTCCTGGGCTGTTCTTGTACCCCTGGGGCAAACGACAGAATTGTTTTTGAGTGCCATTTATTGAGAATGCAGACAAATATCTGCTCTCTGGTGCTATGTTTTGACAAAAGAATCCATTAGAGATGTCTAATGTTGTTTTGTATTTTTTGCGCACTATGTTATTCATTAGTGCAGCACTGTGTGAGTTTTGCACTGCAAAAGTTTTGCAACATGTGTTAAGGTGTCGGTAATCCAAAACTAGATGGTATGAATTGTCTGGTTTGGAGACCGGAAACAAAGGGTTGTTCATTTGTGAGGTGCAAGTTTCAATCACCCCCTGGTATTCTAGCTGATCTAGGATTTCTTTTACCTGTTTTTTAGCTTCTTGCTTAATTGGGTACTGTCTTTGTGCAGTAGGTTGTGATTTTAACTGGATTTTGTGAGGAGGAGAGTCCTCATCCCATCCTACGTGATTTTTATATAAAGCAGGAGCTTGAGCTACTGCCCACTTTCTGGCAAGTGTGTATTTTTTATGAATTGGGATATGATTTGAGAAGGCAGGCATAATTATTTCTTCGCCATGAGGGCAATCCCTGACAAACTCTGGTGGCCAGTCTTTTTCAGCTAGAAGGATGTCATAGCCCTTGGAGAGATTATCCCAAAATAGTCCCCTTATTTTTCTAGTCTTATCCCCTTCTATACGTAAAGTTATTTCATATATTTTGTGAGGTTTGCTAACTCTGGTGTCTGCAGTTTCCACTTGAAGATATTCATTCGTGTCCACTGTCTCCAGATGATTCATAAGGACTTTGCGAGCTATGCTCACTTCTGCTGCGCTGTCTAGCATTGTCTGAGCCCACTCTCCGTTTTTCAGTTGTGTCCTCAGAATTCTCGGCATTGTTAACTATTTTAATGCTGGCTACCTTCTTTTTTGGAAATTGTAATTTCTTTTTTAGATGAGCAGGTTCCTTGTCTTTGGACTTGGCGTGCTCTTCTCTTTGTTCTGATCGTCCTCTTCTTTCCGATTTCTGCGAGGAAGTCTGAAAAGATTGAGAGGGACGTGTATCAATGTCTTGATATCTATCAGGCTTCTTTATATTATCCCTATTTCTAAGGTTATATCTTTTCCCAGAGGGGTCACTTTGGGGTGACCTGTGTCTTTGGTTCGGAGATTTTTCTCTCCGCCGAGGAGATCTTCCTCTGGACTGGAATTTCTTTTCTTTAGGATTGGATTGTTTGTTTCCATCCCAGCTCTTTTTTTGTGATGTTGAATTATTGTTAAATAATATTTTTTCAGGACTTTCAATCAGTTGTGGTTTTACTGGTATTCCACCTAAACTATCTCTACCTAGTTCCTCATAGGATTTTTCTATGATTCTGGCAATTTCAGCTGGTTGGTCTGCTATATCTGTCTCTTTTATACTCTGGCGGATCGCCACGTTTGCTGCTTCTCCCTTTATGTTGGCTAATAATATAGCCGAGACCTGCTTGAAGTCTTTCAGTAATTTCATACCAAGAGTTAAAGCGGGTTCTGGACCATATTCGTCTTGAATTTGTTTTAGCACATCTGGTATTACCGAGATGGATGGAACACCGTGCGTTTTTGTGTAAATGGAAGCAAAGACTGTACCCCAAGTGTCACAGTCCTCCACATGTGGTGCGATTCCCATTGGAAGACAGATAGTCAGAATCCTGTGTTTTTCTAACGGGGTGGTGTCTGGAAACACCGCCTCTATTTGGGTGATTTTTTGTGCTAACCAGAATGGTATTTGTTCCCGTTTAGCCGGTACTTTACCTATGCAGGACTGTATGTTCTGTGGTGTAATTTTATTTGTGTTCCCCTGGTGAGGGGTCAGCTGTGGAATTTTAATTGCTGGTTGGATTGTTGAAGTCCGCATCACATATTGGACTAATTGTCTGTGTATTTTTATTAATTGTTTTAGCTGTGTTAAAAGCTCTGCTGCAGACATCCCGTCGATGTCTGGATGTGGTGTGTATCCGGCTAGGACCGGCCACGTTGCTCCTGGTCTACCTAAAGGACCGAGCCTGGTGATGTGATTATTATGTTTTAGGGCGCCATCAAATAAGAGCAGGTGGTCTTGAAATTTGAGTGGTACTTCCACCTCCTCGAAAGGAGTGTACGCATCAGGAGGTTCCTCTGTTTTGTAATAGTGGAAGTACTTTGTTACAGCATTTGCTGCTGGAAAGTTTATCCATGAATAGTATATCTCTGTCTGCCGATATTCGTGTGCCTCAATTACGAATATGACTGAGCCACCTCTAGGTGTCAGTCCATTTTCTATAAGTTTTAAGGTTATAGATTTTCTTGTGTTGACCGGGATGATTATTATACCCGGGTCTGCTTCTTGCATAGCAGTATCAGCTGCTGCTAGTTCAGTTGCTATTCTAACTGTCTCTCTTTCATCATCACTGTCTACCATTTTTCCGACAGGAAGGTTATTTCTTTTGTTTGCAGATCAGGTTTCTTATGGAAACAAAGATTAGACGCACAATTTTTTGGAACAGTGTATCCTTCAACGTTGACTTAAACCAAGAACCATACATAGGAGTTTGCTCCTGCGAGGTCTGGCGGATATTACCTTTCACCCACTCCAGACGTCTTTGGAGTATTATGGGAAAAAAGGGGTCTGAGTGAGAAAGCACGACTGAGTTACTCTAAATGTCTTACGTTAGTTTTATCGCCCTTTCCAAATGCGTTGGGCGCCATGTAGTGTAGTTCCTATCATCCCAATAGGCTCTGCGCATTGGAATAATACCTTCAATAGTATAGGCCTAGACCAGACGTTAACTAGGTCTACTACTGTCGATATTAGACTTAAAGTTTTGGGTTTGCCAGCTAGCTCAGAGTTCACTAGAAACTTTCTCGAATAGGCAAGGAGGAGTTGAACCTCCCTGGATAGACAAGAAGGGATTTAGTTTCCGACAACCATAGAACATGACAACTTTGCTCTCCCCTAATCAAGAGTGTATCTCTAGAGTCGTGTGAACAAAAGGCAATTTATTTTACTCAGTCAGTACGTGCATTCTTAGTCTCATCAGATTGTAGAGAAAATGAAGAGACGGGCGTGTTCAATAAAAGATGTTATTTATTGATCAGTCTCTTTTCTCGTACAAGAGAAATGGATCGATATTATTGCAATACTTATGGTTAAGTAAAGTGCATACATTAAAAGCAGAAGTATAAAATAATACTGTAAAAACATTTATATGGTTTCTAAGCCATATGAAGGTTTAAAATGAATAAAATAGATACATACACATATACATTTGACTAATCGTACTCAACTGATGTTTCTAGCTACGCCTACCCCGTGTACCTGACCTAAGCCTAATACGTGGGCGGGAATAGAAAGTGGCAGTTTAAGTTAAGTTTGTTTTGCCAAGTGACTGACGCAAGAATTCTCTGCGAGGGGTTATTCAGTTATGTACCTGGAATTTAGGATGAATGAGGGATGGTATCTCTCTTCTGGTCTCGATATTCCAGGCTGCCTGCGAGGGCTGCTTGGAAGCGCCGGAGCTGGATTTCTCGGCCGGAGAAAGGCAGCGTGTCGTTCTCAGCGCGTCAGGAAGGCGGGGCTGCGCCAGCGGGGTCTGCTCTGCTCTGGGCTTCGGCAAGTCTGGCTGCTCCGATCTCGTCACCACCGCGTGTCTTTGCATAGGGCAATATCGGTAATATTTATACCTTTAAGGTGCCGAGATTGACGTAAGGATGGACATAGATACGTCAATAAGGATGTCATACGACTTGGTCGTTAGCACATTCTTTGGCTGAAGTTCTCGATGAAATCAAAACAATGGCCGCAGGGTTTTTCCCAGGTTGTCATAGGTTTGATTTGTTTTGAGAACTCCGTATGCCTTATCAGGGGCTGGAGGAATATCGCTTGTCTAATTAGGTGGCAAGCGTTATGACCTAATCAGATAACACGTTCCTGTGCCGTAGTGTGGCTTAATCAGATAACGGTTTCTGCATCATGGGTGTTTTCTGCATCATGGGATGGCTGCTAGTTAACTTTTTAACCAGAATAGGGTCAGGAATAGGGGGATCGATACAGAACCTATAGGAATACATCACAGGAGAGTTGGCGGCTAAAATGATTTTCTTTTCGTAGTAGCCAGATTGGGCGCTTCTAATTTCTGCCTTATAGGTATTGATAGCATCTCTATATTTAATTTTCTCCGTGGTGGAGAAATTCCTTCGCCAGTTTCTCTCGAGACGCTTGCAATGTTGTTTCAATTCTCTGAGTTTGGGGGAGTAGCAAGGTGCACAGTGCTCGACTCTTTTAGTGGTCATCCACTTTTTAGGAATTAAGGCATCTAATGATGTCTCCAGCCATTGGTTAACTTTATTGCTTGCGGATTCTGGATCACTCCCTAGATCAGGTCTCATATTGTTCAGAGTAGCTGCCCAAGAATCAATGGACAGTCTAGACCAATTCCTATTCAACGTTTTTACCCTTTCCCGTGGCTGACCACCATCATGTAAGGTCCAAACAAAGGGAGCTACGTAATGGTCAGACCATGGCACGGGGATGTGCTTGTCCACCACGAGGCTATCAATATTAGAAAAAAGAGGGTCAAGAAGGTGACCTTTTTGGTGGGTGGGACCAGCCACTTTTCAGTGCCAACACAATCAAATTGTCCGTTACTGCCTCGGCGTCACGTGAGGATGCCAGGTCAAAATGAATATTAAGATCACTTAGTACGGAGAAATTAGAAAAGGAGCTCAATGGTTTGGCCATCATTTCTGGGAGCTCCCTACTAAATTGGCCGATTGGACCAGGCAGCCGATAGATAAGAACCCCAGAAAAGGTGCATGTAGGGGAAAAACCAAGTGCAAAAAAACAACTTTCGCAGTCAGGGATCAAGCTGGCTGAGATTTGACAGTTGAATTATCTTTATAAATGCTAGCTAGGCCCCCGCCTCTACCCATTTCTCGATCCGGTCTCTGAATAAGGTAGCCAGGGGGCAGAGTTTGGACTACCGCTGGGGGTTTTCAGCCAGGTCATGAATGGAGAACTGTGCTCAAAGGGTCAGTGGGGACACTGACTGTAACAAGTTGCTGGCGCCATTAAGTGGTGACATTTAGAGGGTAAAGAATCTCTAAGAAGGTGCAGTTGATGGGAGGAATAGGAGAGTCTACCTACAGTTGGAGAACCAGGGGTCCTGGCCCCTGGTCCTGGTCGGGCGCAGACGGTCTTGCCTTAGTCGTGCCCGTTGCGCAGCCGCATCACCTGCCCCTTAAGAGGAGTGGTGAGCGTGGAGGCCGTTGCAGCTAGACTGTCGACCTGCGAAATGAGGAATTCAGCCTAAGGTCCCCCTGGAGCATTAAACACAGCTCCCTTCTGAAGATGTCTGCAAGTAGGCAATTGTGGTTCCCCGGAGCATTGAACACAGCTCCTTTCCCAGTTTTGCACAAATAGCCAATTCAGCAACTAAAAACTATTTTAAAACAGGAAGTATCAAATAGCAAATTTGTATACATTTGACTTTTCATGGTGCTAATCCTGATTTTGAGATAGCCTTACCTTTAGGTGGATTTGAGAAAGATGCAAACAGTTGTGTTTTTCTGAATGGTTTTTGAGCATTTCGAACAGTACAGAAGTGCACATTTAACATCATGTGTATGTAATGCGCACTCTGATACAGTTTCTGGTTTTAGGAAGAAAACTGGTACCTCAGTTTGATTTAAATGGAAAGGTGATATAATTTTGGTAAGGAATTTGGGTTTGTGGGTAAACGCACTTTATCTGGGAATGCTTGAAAATACTGTTCTTCAATAGTGAGCGTATGTTTTTCACTGACCCTTCGTAGTGAGGTTTTTGCTACTAGGAAAGCCACCTTCCACGTTAAGAGTTGTATTTGACAGCGATGAAGTGGTGCAAATGGTGGCCCCAGGAGTTTTGTTAACACAATGTTTAAGTTCCATGCAGGTACAGGTGGTGTACGAGAGGAATGACTTTGTAATCATTCCATGAAGGCTTTGATGACAGGAATAGGATGTGGGATTGTGCTTCCTGGTTTGTAGATACGCTGCAATGACTGCTACATGTAGGTGCATGGAAGTATATGCTAACTGCGCTTTCTGCAAATGTAATAAACTAGTTGTTCTGTTCGAGAGCATGGATTAATGTTTTGTGACGCACAAAAGTGAACAAAACGTTTCCATTTAGCAGCACAGCACGCACTTGTGGTTGGTCTTCGTGCCTCTTTTCAAATAGTCATGCATTCTGGAGATGATTTAAGTATCCAAACTCTAATACCTCAAAAGCCGGATTGCAAGATTGAGCTATTAAGAGTTGGAATGTCTCACCCTGCCCCCTCTGTGAGAAGCTCTGGGTAGTAGGGTAGCTTCTCCTAGGGTTCTAAAGATAGATCTAGTAGTGTTGTGTACCTTGGCTGTTGAGCCCATCTTGGAGCTACGGGTATCGGGGTTGGTGAGGTCAGTCTGAGTTTCCTGACCACGTAATGAATGAGTCTGGGGAAGTGGAAAAGCGTAACCAAATATCCCAGACCATCCATACTGCGTTCCCCTTGGATTGGGGTGCGGGTGTCGGGATGCGAAGCTTTGGCATTTTATTGTTGGGGTTCCCCATCGAAGCTAGTGTTGTAGTAATTGAGTGTGTATTTCTCACTCGAGAACCTGTTGCTGTGTCCTGCTTAGCCGGTCAGTACTGGAGATCTCCTGCCATGCCATGTATTGTGCTAAGAGCAGGGTTTTGTGTTCCCACCCTATGTGGGAAGGGTATGCCCAGACGTGGGACCCTTGCTCACTAAGCTACTGGAATCAAGCTATCCTGGTTGAGGACGGCTGATAGCCAGAAACCGGTCCCAGGATGCTTGATTCCGGTCCAGGGAAGACATGGCTTGGCAGTTCGGGCTGGACTGTTCCCATGAGGCACAGGGTCAAGACTGATTTGCATATGGCCATGTCTAAACTGGGGTGGCATGGAGAGCAAATCACGGATTTAACCCAGATCTGTGACTGGAGGTGAATGTTTTGCCATTGTGCAACATTCCGTCCATCATCTTGTGTGTTTTGCTGTTCGCCCTAAGTTGGCAGGGTATGCTCAGACGTGAGTCCCTTGCTCACTAAGCCACTGGAGTCAAGCTATCCTGGCTGAAGATGGCTGATAGCCAGAAACCGGTCCTGGGATGCTTGATTCCGGTCTGGGAAAGACATGGCTTGGCAGTTCGGGCTGGACTGTTCCCATGAGGCACAGGGTCAAGACTGATTTGCATATGGCCATGTCTGAACTGGGGTGGCTTGTTGAGCAAAATAATGATGGATTAAACCCAGATCTGTGACTGGGGGTGAATGTTTTGCCATTGTGCAACATTCCGTCCATCATCTTGTGTGTTTTATGTTTGTTTATCCAGTTCCATATGGTCTGCACTAGTTGTGACAGTTGTATGGAATGGATCCCCTTGTTTCTGGATGTAATACATTGCCGTCATATTGTCTGTTCGGAGAAGGACAGTTTTCCTTGCAATGTTTGTTAGGATGCTTTGAGAGCCATGTAGATGGCTAGAAGCTCTGGCATGTTGATGTGCATTGTTTTGCGGTCCAGTGCCACTGAACCACAATGTCTGTCATATGAGCGCCCCACCCCATGAGTGATGTATCAGTGGTGATTGTCACCCGCGGGATTGAGTCCTTGAAGGCGTTACCTTCATTATGTTTGAGGTATTCCACCACTGTAGTGTCTGATGGCCCTTGGGTGAAACCAACACCAGATCATCCATGTTACCCCTCGCTTGTGACCGTTGTGACTGTAAACACTCAGAGAGGTCTCACATGTAGTGGGAGCGGTGTGGCACAGTGGCCAGAGCGGCTGAGTCCAGAGCGCAGGGCTCACGGTTCAATCCCCGGCCCCAGTAGCAGCTCAGCATCATGTGACTCTGAGCAATAGCTCACGTATCTGCCCAACGGCCACCCAGCGCCTAGATACCCTTATAGGTGATAAGTCGCGTTTTACAAATCCGGGATTATTATCATCATAGTCTTGCATGAGGAACTATTTCTATGCAGGAAGCCATCATACCTAGAAGTCGCATCGCTGTTTTGACTGGTAGGCGACCATGTGGCCGAAAAAAAAGATCCAGTTGGCTTTGGCGATTGAGAACCTTTTGTCCTTCATACTGAATGGAGTATTGCTCCAAGATAGGGTTGCGTTTGGAGCAGCTGGAGATTAGTGTATTGAACTTAGAGTCATTTGACTTTGGTTGGTCTCTTGATCAGCCAATCTTCTAGAAATGGAAACACATGTATGTTTTCCAATCGTAAATGTGCTGCTACTATCGCTAGACATTTTGTGAACAGCCTCAGGACTCTTGTCACCCTGAATGGTAAGTGTTGGAAAGGCGATCCCAGGGGAGACAGAAGGTGTCTGACTGCCCGCCCCAAGACCCACCTCTCGGTATAGAATAGGCCGAGCGCCGTAGGGAGGCCCCCTTGGTGAGATTCCTCTCCTACAATCGTAACAGCAGAGCAATCACACTACTTACAGATGGACACCACACAGGAGGAGTATTCACAAGAATCTTTATATAAGTAATTAAGGCAAGTTCTTGGCAGGATAGCAGGCAGGGATCGAGGGATCCGTAAGTCTTGGTTTCAGGGATAGGGGGTAGCGGGACAGTCTCGGCACCAACTGGTGCGTGGATAGTTCAAGGGGTCAGGCCGCGACAGCGTCAGCAGGGCCTCGAAGGTGGTTCAGCTTGGTCAGGCCGCGACAGCGTCAGCAGGGCCTCGAAGGTGGTTCAACTTGGTCAGGCCGCGACAGCGTCAGCAGGGCCTCGAAGGTGGTTCAGTTCGGTCAGGCCGCGACAGCGTCCGCAGGGCCTCGAAGGTGGTTCAGCTTGGTCAGGCCGCGACAGCGTCAGCAGGGCCTCGAAGGTGGTTCAGTTCGGTCAGGCCGCGACAGCGTCAGCAGGGCCTCGAAGGTGGTTCAGCTTGGTCAGGCCGCGACAGCGTCAGCAGGGCCTCGAAGGTTCCAGGTGCAAGAGTTCGGATCAGGATCAGCCGCGACGAGGTCAGCAGGGCTTCGACTCCAAGATACAACTGACGCCCTAATCCGGGGCTGGCCCAGATATAGGACTGGAGTCCTTTGATGTCCGGACCCTCGCGCCTGGGGGTCAGAGGGGCCGGGATGAAGGTGTCCAGACACCCAGCAGGGGGGTGGAGCCAGCGCCCAGGGAGGCTGGAGGGCAATTGCTACCAGGCGTCCGGGGACGGCTGGAGGCCCATCGAAACTCCCCTTCTCCGGGATCCGCCAAGTGGCCAATCAACCACCTGGGAGGACCTTGGTGCCTCGATATCGGGGCTTGCTGGGCCGGGCCCAAGGAAGGCTGCGGCCACGTGCTCGGGACGTGATGGCCCCAAGATGGCGTCGGGCCGGACATGGTGGCCTGGCATGGGCGACCGTCCGGCAGCGTTGCTGAGCGGGGACCGCCGGGGTACCAGGAAGGGGGAGAGCCGTAGGTTGCCGGGGAGGCTGCTCTCGCCGAGGGTTCGTGAATGTTCGTATCAGGGGGGTTGATAGTAGGTTGATGGAGGGCCGAGGTCGTCCTGGGCCCACCATGCGGGAGGGGTCGGATCACGCCACAAGGCCGTGTCCAACAGTAAGACTTTGAACTGATAGTGACGTCCACTTACCACAAACCATAGGTACTTGCGGGGTGGATTGGGATGTGTAAGTATGCCTCTTTCAGATCTAACGCAGTCAGGAAATCGCCCTCTTGTAGTAGCGGTATCGTGTCCTGCAATCCCATCATATGGAAGTGATCTGAGAGAATGATCGATTGAACAGACATGGGTCTACGATGGGTGGTAGAGAGCCATCCTGTTTTGGAACAAGGAAATAAAGGAGTAGACTACCTTGTTGAGAGGTTTCCTTGGGACAGGTTCTATGGCCCCTTTTAGTAATAACGACTTTACTTATTTCTTCAGCAAATGTAGATGCTGTGGGTTTAGTGTGTGTCTTTCTGTCGGGATATTCGGTGGCTGTCAAGTTAGTTCTAGGCAATACCCCTGCCCGATTACTTGTAGTAACCATGGATCTGATGTTATGCCTGGCCACAACTGGTGGAATTGCTGCAGCCTTCTCCTTACTGGTGTCTTGTGATCGGGGTGAAATGTGTGTAAGTCATTGTTCGGGTATAGAGGTTCCCTTATTGGGTGCCCTTCTGCCCTGTTTTGGATCCGCCACTATAGTAGCCACTATTTGTTGGTAATGTTGTTGCTGCTGCTGATAGGTGGTGTTGGCACTCGTAGAAGGCTTTGCGCCCCCTCTGACTTGGTAACATCCAAAGGGCTGCTGCTTCTGAGGTGCTGCTTCCAAGTCACCCATTGATTATGCAGTATCTGTGTCTTTATTTTTTTCAAGCTGCTTATCCACAGTGGCCCCAAAGAGGTTTTCCCCATCTAAGGGGACGTTTAGAATGTATTGCTGCACGCCTGGTTTGAAGCCCGACATGAGTAACCACGCATGGGCACGCAGCATGATGGCGGTATCGACGCCCCTTGCAGCAGGGTCTGCCCCGTCGAGTGCACATTTGATTGCGGCATTAGATATTCGCCTGCCCTCATTTACTGAGTCTTCTCCAGGTTTTTATATTCGTCTGGGAGTTGTTGCACGAGTTCCTGCATCCCATCCCCGGTTGCTGTTATAGCAGGGGAGCAGCCCCACAGAGTTGGCAATCGTCCGATGGCTGACATGCTTAGTATGAACGAATATTGGTAATCGCAGGGTGCACTACGTTGAGATTGAGTGAATGGTTCAGTGTGATACTTAAAAGTTCTGGGTGCTCTCGCAGGGTGGTGTTATCCGTCTGGAACACCTTCGAATATCAAAACTGTTGTGTATGCGGAACTCCGCAGGAACATCCCCTAATGAGGCACACCAATTAGGGTCACTCGCAGGTGCTTCAAAGTTTTTTAATTCATTTGAATAGTTGTATACAGGTAATCCCTTTAGGGATAATTAGCTTCGATATTTAACATCATATCGTAGTTTGACCAGAATCATAATCCATATGTATATAAACATTGAACTCCAATGCATTTCGGGCTTGGCAGCCCTTGGTCACGGAGAGCTGAGGAGGAAGCGAGAGAAGGGAGCGAGTAAGAAGACGTGCTAAAACAATGTGTCGTTCAGGGTCGGGGAATTAAAGTGCACTAGTGTGTGGGCAATTGGTAAAAGTGCTCGAAATTAAGGTGCTGGGTCGGGTAAGTGGAGGAAGTAATACCGTTAGACGTGCTAAAACATTATGTCGTGCAGGGTCGGGGAAGATTTTATGATGGGGTAGATTAATGCGTGGGCAATTGATAAAAGTGCTCGTAGTTAAGGTGCTCGGTCGGGTGAGTGGAGGAAGTAATAGCGCTAGTAACGTGGGGGAACTCTCAATCTATTGTTTAAAAATAGTTCAGATTCTTACTTCAAAGGAAACGCGAAGCGTCCTGAGACATTCAGCATCGGTCATCCGTTCGCCGTCTAAACCGTGTGTGACGTGGCCGGCTATAAATTTATACACGACACATTGTTTTAGCACGTCTTCTTACTCGCTCCCTTCTCTCGCTTCCTCCTCAGCTCTCCGTGACCAAGGGCTGCCAAGCCCGAAATGCATTGGAGTTCAATGTTTATATACATATGGATTATGATTCTGGTCAAACTACGATATGATGTTAAATATCGAAGCTAATTATCCCTAAAGGGATTACCTGTATACAACTATTCAAATGAATTAAAAAACTTTGAAGCACCTGCGAGTGACCCTAATTGGTGTGCCTCATTAGGGGATGTTCCTGCGGAGTTCCGCATACACAACAGTTTTGACATGCTTAGTTGCCACCTTTTTGCCTGCAGCATCTATTCTCTCGCTTTTTTTGTCTGGTAGAGGCGCTTCTCCAGTGCGTTGTGCCGCAGCCCTTTTCTTGGCAGTTGTGACGACTAGGAAAACTGCCTGGGGGTGACCCCGATGTATATAGTGTCAGCTGGTGGCGGTCTGTACTTCCTCTCAATGTGAGGTGTTCAGACCCTGCATTTGACTGGGTCTTTGAAGAGGTCTTTAGATACATTCAGTACAGATCCTATCGTGGGTAGGTGTTGCATGGCATGCAAAAGTGTCTCAATCGATCAATCAGGTGAATTGTAAGCGCGCTACTCACCTGTGAGGGTCTCAAGGCACTGGGGGATGGAAGGGGGGTCAGCAGCTCTGTTCAGTTAAAGAGCCAGGTCTTGAGGGCCTTCCTGACAATGTCAGGGAGGGGGCACGTCTGATGTCGATAGAGAGCTCGTTCCAGGTCTTGGCCGGGATGTAGGAGAAAGCCCTTCCACCTGTTCTGGCTTTGCGGATTCGTGGGTTTTCGGCAAGGGTGGCAGATCGGAGGTTTCTCTGGGGTACGTGAAAGGAGATTCTCCAGTTGAAGTATTGGGGTCGGGTGTTGTGGAGGCATTTGTAGGCGTGGGTGAGTATCTTGAAAGTGACTCTTCTCGACGGGGAGCCGGTATAGGTTGCGTAGGTTATGGGTGATGTGCTCGTGTTGGGGGATGCCGAGGACGAGTCTGGCTGCGGTGTTTAGTATGGTCTGGAGTTTGTGGGACAGTGACTTGTTGATTCCGGTGTAGAGGGCGTTTCCTTAGTCCGGTCTGCTAGTTATGAGTGCATGGGTGATGGCTTTCCTTGATTCAGGGGGAATCCATTTGAAGGCCTTTCGTAGGATGCGGAACATGTTGAAACAGCTAGAGGTAATGGCATTGACCTGTCGGATCATGGAGAGGGAGGAGTCAACTACGATGCCGAGGTTTCGGGTGTGGTCAGTGGGGGTGGGCCACCAGGTGTTGTCCCATGCGGAGGGGGAAAGTCCGAGGACGTCTGTCTTCTCTGAGTTGAACTTCAGGCAGCTGCTGCTCATCCAGGATGCAACATCCTTCATTCCTTCCTGGAAGTCGAGTGTGGGGGTGATGGGGTCCTTGGTGAGGGAGAGGATGAGCTGGGTGTCGTCTGCGTAGGATACTATGCGGAGTCCGTGTTGTCTGATGAGGGGGGCCATGTAGATGGTGAAGAGCCTGGGGCTGAGAGACGAGCCTTGGGGCACTCCACAGTTGGTTTCCGTGGGTTCGGAGAGGAAGGGTGGCGGTCGGATTCTTTGGGTTCTACCGGTGAGGAACGAGCGGTTCCCTGTATGCCGGCGTCATGGAGTCTGGCAGTGAGTGTGCTGTGGGAGACGGTGTTGAACGCTGCAGAGAGGTCGAGCAGGATCAGGGCTGTGGTGTGTCTTTGGTCGAGTAGGGTGCGGATGTCAACTGTGGTGGCGAGTAGAGCGGTATCGGTGCTGTGGTTGCTGGGGAAACCGGATTGGGAGGGGTTGAGGATGGAGTTTTCTTCGATTAATTTTGTTAGCTGGGCATTGGCGTTCTTCTCTGTGACTTTGCCCATGAAGGGGAGGAGGGAGATGGGTCGGTAGTTCTTGAGGTCGGTTGGGTCTGCTGTGGACTTCTTTAGCAGGGGTCTGTCTTCCGCGTGTTTCCAGTCATTGGGGAAGGTACCCGTCTTGAGGGTGGTGTTGATGGTGCATCCTAGTTCTGGGGCAATGGCGTGGCGGCTCTGTGGTAAATGTGGGGCGGGCAGGGGTCCTTGGGGGCCCTCGAGTGGATACCCTTCATGGTTGAAGTGGTGTCTTAGGTGGTGTCTGGGGTCCAGGAGGAGATGGTGGGCTGGCTGGCGTCACTGGGGAGGGTGATGGTTTTGGTGCTGGGTGTTTGGTCGTTGAAGTGGTCGTAGAGGTTTTTGATTTTAGGATGGAAGAAGGAGGCGAGCTCTTGCAGAGGTCCTTGGAGGGGGTGATGTCTGTGGTTTCGCTGGGGGGCTTGGTGAATTCCTGGATGACATTGAAGAGTTCTTTGGAGTTGTGGAATCGGAGAGGATCTTGTTTTGTATGAAATTCCTTTTGGTGGATCTGATGCGTTGGTGGTATTCCGTCATAGCGTTCTTGTTGGTGCTGCGGTCTTCCTGTGTTTTGCTGTTTATCCAGTTATTCTTGAGGCGTTTGCAGGTGAGTCTGGATTCTTGGAGGTCGGTGGTGAACCAGGTGGCTTTCCTGGGGCGCTGTATGTCGGAGTTCCGTAGGGGTGCGTGTTTCCCTGCGCAATTGGAGATCCATCTGTGGAGTTCTTCAGCTGCGCTATTGGGGTCGGTCAAGATGGTGGGGGGCGTGACTGAGGGTGGAGTTGAGCTGCTCCTCCGTGATTTAGCTCCAGTTCCTGTGTGGGGGTTGCTGTGCTGGTTTGGGGGTGGTGGGTTGTCGACGTTGAAGTGTACGCAGTGGTGATCGGTCCAGAGGGGTAGTGTGGCTGAAGAGGGTGTGTCCTGCCTTGTGGGTGGGCGAGGTGATGAGCTATTTCAGGCCCAGGTTGGTTGAGTTGTCCAGAAGGGTGGTTGAGTTAGGGTTGCTGAGGTTGTCGAGATGGAAGTTCAGGTCTCCGATGAGTATGTAGTCAATGGAGGCGATGGCGTGGGGTGCGATGAAGTTGTCGATGGTCGCGGCGAATGAGGCACGAGTGCCGGGGGCTCTGTACGCGAGAGTGCCGCGAAGAGTGTTTCTAGGGCTGATCTGGAAGTGGTGGTGTTCGGTGGTGGAGATGGAGAGTCAGAGGGAGCTCTTGTGGGCAATGGCGAGTCCTGCACCCGGGCGGTCTTTCCTCTGGATCTTGTATCGGGGGGATGGCGGTGGCGATGTCGGGGCGGATGAGGCAGGTTCCTGTAAAGAAAGCTACGTCTGGTGAGAGGGGTGTCGAGGAGGTCCCAGATCTCAACGGTGTGTTTCTGCAGGGAGCGCACGTTGAGGGGGATGCACCTCAGGGCTTCGGAGGTGTTAGCGTTCGGTGCGGGGGAGGTGGCTGTGGGGGTGATGATGGTGTTGAAGGTCTGGTGGCAGGACAACTGTCTGTGGGTGGTGTTCGGGGCGTACAGCTGGCAGTTGTTCCTCCCGCAGTTGAGTGGGAGGAGGGTAGCTGAGTCATAGCGGTGGATGTTTGGAGATCCAGGGTACCTGGCAGCGGTCGCGGACCAAGAAATCAGCTTGCTCCTCAGTGTTTGCACTGGGAGCTTGTGGTACTCTGCTGCTCTCTGAATGACACTGTGATATGACACATCGGGTGGTGATGCGTCTGATGGTGCTGGTGGTTTCATGTCTGGGTCACGGCGAACCATGTCAGTCATCCTACGGGTCTGGGCTACGGTGGGTGTCTTGTGTCCCTTGTGAATCTGTGTCTGGGATCGCCCCCTCTTCTTCACGAGGAGAGGGTGGTTGTGTTTATGGAGATCCAAGAGGGTTAAAGGTTATTGGGCGTGTGGCCCTCTGCTCTAGTGCCACCTTCTCTGGTGAGTGGCAGATCCTGCTCTTGTGCCTGTGATTTGAAGTCTCTTTACGTTTTTTTCTGCATGAATTGTTGCATCCCCCAAAACTATGCCCTGCTCTTCGGTTGGAATATGGGATTGTGTCTCGTTTCTTTGAAGCTGGTGGAGAGTCCTCAGAAACTGTGTGTGGCTTTATAACTAACCCCAGATGTATGGCTCTTGTTCTGTCCTGAAGTGTGGCATGTTGTCTGTCTGTCCACAGAGCTGACGGCTGCTTTAATTCAGAGATTCTCAATCTCAGAATTTCTTAGGATCTGATATTTCATGTGGGGTTAAATTCTGTTTGGTAGATTTTGGTGCCCGGTCGTGCCAAATTATGCCTCAGTGCCGATGTGGTTCTGGAGCCGTCCCAGTGATGTGGCCTTGTCCCATGATTGGGACCGACATGGTCCCATCCCTTCTCAGCTTCCAGACATGCTCGCGGTGTTTACCCGAACCCGTGGTCTGTGGTGCACCGAGGCGGGGGACGTGTGTGCAAGATGGCCTTGGCATGTGGTGGGTCAACAGCACTCACAGTATGTGGCGTCGCCTTGGTCCTCGGTCCCGACACAGGAATCAACAACGGAGATGAGGGCCCCTCAACATGTACCGTAACTTGTGCATCACTGGAGGCTGCATCAGAGGTGACAAAGTGGGGGCTGGCGATGACTACCCATCCCCTGTTGGTGCACCATCATCGAATTATTCATCGCCATCATGCAAATACTCTCCCTCGGCTGCCAGCTTCATGGCATGTACCAGGATATAGTCCCTTCAGTTCCGAGGCTTTTTTTTTTTTTTTTTTTAAATTGTCATCTTTCTGTTCTGGGGATAAGCACAGATTACACACTTCATGAGCGTCGAGAGTGCCTACTTGACCCCGCACCGAGGGCACTGTCAGAAATGGTCTTTCTTCCTTTCCATCACCTGGAGAAGGGCATGCTCGACTGACGTGTGTGTCGCTCGCCAGGTGCTCACTTCACGGCATCTCAAATCCATTGGCTGTAGTTCACTGGATCTCCAGTTGAGTTCTCTTTACCGTAGGCTGCACAGGCGTCGAATCTTCAAGAGCTCTAACGCAGTTTGTCCGAACGAGATGGTGGAAAAAACTTTCTTACAAAGGAGCCGTTAAACATGCGCAATATCTCGAGGGGGAGGAAAGACGACGTACGATGCAGATCATAAAACTTCCATGAGGATACACATCTTGCAGAGTCCGAGCCCAACACGGGATGGTAGGAGTATGCATAGCATGTGTATCTGCAGCCAACACATGCTATACAGATACATCAAAACTCCAACTTCCAGCCAAGCTCCAGATAACATAACTTTGGGACTGGCTCAGAATTATCACAGATTCACACCAAACATGATCACTTTTTTCAGTCTTGCAATTTTGGCGATCTCGGATCACTCGACACAGGATTTGTGGCATGCCTCCCTCTTTTTTCATGATGAGCTGGATGACAAGATGGTACAGAATCAATCTCCGGTTCCAACATACAAGTTCATCAACAGGCTGTTTATGTAGCCCACAGATCCTCATGCCCCAGGGCTGTACCCTCTGCCACTGCCCATTTCTTAACCATCTTCCATTGCACCTGGGTGGTCCCTATGAGGTCCTCTACGGCATCATGACGGCAAGTCTGGCGATCACTAACGCCATATTCAAGAATTTAGATCCCACCCTCTTTTTTCGTGAGCGAAGAGACAAACTCAATAGGAATATCTCTGCCTCTGCTTCCGAACGTTCTCCCAATCTCAATCAGGACTGCCTGCCAGAAACAGGCTATCGTTGGGCAACCCCACGCGGTATGCAGTGCACACCAGAGGAGGCTTTTTTCGCCCATCCCAGTTATGATGTTCAGTCTGTGGGGCGTAAGATATGTGGTGTGGAGGAAGCTGAATTGTGTATATTTAAACCTAGAGTGACTGGACACATTATGTGGGTGTTCCAGTACAGCTGCCCATTTCTTATTCCATCAACCCTCTTCCGGACTTGCCCTCCCAGTAAGGACTGGGTTCTCAGCTTAATCGTAGTCATGTATTGCGGCGACCTATAAAGCCATAACACGAGTCTGCGATGGCCTCCAAACACGAGTAAAACCTGTAAGGTCTTGTGTGTTTGCGGTTTAATATGGCGGTACTCCCACAAGCTTCCCAGGGATCTCAGCAGAGCTCCATACACTGGGACTCAAGTAAGCCATCTTCAGTAATCGGAGTATCGCTCCCTTTCCTGTCCTCATAACAGTCGCCGATCGTGCCAGTCTCCACCTCCTCCCACTCCATCCGGATAGCTATAAAGCACCCACTCATTACACTCTGTAAACAAATTAATGGGAGACCTGCCGAGTACAGTGTTGTCTTCCGGAATATTGTCCTCCAGCAGTAGAGAAGTTTAGAATCAGCACGGAGCTTGGAATATTTGGATGCACGCTTCCTACGATACAGTATGAGCGCAATCTCAGTGCACCCTTCTCCCCCATCGAGCTCAGTTCCACAAGTCCAGCTCCATCAAGCCTTCTTGCTATCCATTGCAGCTGAGCTGCCAGGTAGTAGAGTTCGTAATCTGGGTCTCCAAGCCCCCCTTTTCCCGGGCAGCGCTGGATGTCCAATGACACTCTATGCCTACCTCAGCCCCAAGTCAACTCTCTCATTGGTAGGTTTAACGTCCTAAACCAGTATTCAGGGATCCAGACCGGGAGGCTCGTGCAATGATGCAGCATTCGCACTAGCATCACTATTCTGGATAGGTCAATCCTTGCAGTCTAAGTGAACGCCAGAACTCAAGGTAGACGTTCAAGGCTTGTAGTGTTCCTCCTAAGTTCCTTCTAGGTTTCCTCATCCATATGATAGATCTGCACTACCAGGTACTAAACTACTTACAAGTATGGAATTCCTATTTGATGCCCAAATGCATTACCGCAGGGGGGACCCTCTACATGCACGGGGAGATCGAGAACACACAAGTTTTGGACCAATTTGTGTGGAGACCAGAAATTCTTTCTAGTTCATCTAGAAACTCAACACTCCGAGTAAGGTCCTTCCTGACATTGTGAAGCTACAGGAGCATGTCATCAGCAGAAAGCGATCTGCTATGTTCGCCTTCATGCAGTGGAATGCCAGCACCTTACCCCTCCGTCCTGCTTATACAGGCAAACTGTTCCACAAACAGGACTAACCACGTGAGCGACAGGGGACATCTCTGGCTGGTCCCTCAAAAAACTGCAAAGGGTTCAGCTATAGTGTGGGCTGTCTGGACTCGCTCGCATGCATCCGTGAAGATTAGTGTGACCAACTTAACCTACCCCTCTTCTAGGGACATACAGGTCATTACAGTGTGTAAGCAAAATTATTGTACAGGAACAAAGGCCTTTTGTAGGTCTATTGAAAGCAGCACTGCATTCGGTATTGCCTCAGAAGCCTTCTTGAGAATCCTGAAATGTCTCCTAATATTTAAGGATGTGTTCTGTCTGGGGATGAAGCCGTTCTGATCACTATGGATCTGCAAATATGGGTAGGATCGGTCTTCCAATACTCTGCTGATGATTTTATAATCCAGGATGAGCCTGGAAAGGGGTCTTACGAGGATACATCGAGTCCTTCCTTCACGGCTTTGGTATAGGCACTATTAGGGCTTCCCTGGGGCAGGCCGGGAGGCAGCCCCGCTCCAGCGTCTCCCGATACAATTCAGCTAGTTACGGGCCAAGCAGCGATGTGTATGTCTAGTAAAATACGTCAGGCAGAGCATTCGTGCCAGGTGTTTTATTCCAAGCTAAATAACGAAGGGATGCTTTTATTTCTGGCTCAGGTCTAGGTGTCCCCAACGCCTCTCTGGCTTCTGCGAGACGCGCTGTGATGTTGTCCTATCTAGGAAGGCTTCGATCTCATCCCCTGTGGCCGGATTGTGCTCACTGTACAAATCTTCAAAGTGGTGGAGGAATTCGCTGTGTATGTCAAGTTGTGTGTGTACTGTCATCCCAGTCTGGTTTCTAATTCTGGTGACTGGAGTGTGCCTGCCCTCAGATAGCATTATCCAAGCTAGCAATTAGCAGGGGGGCTATTTAAAACACGAGGAACCCGCAGTTAGAACTGTCCATTAGAAAGGTCTTTTAAGTAGTGCAACCTCTGAGAGTCCAGTCTAATACAGACTTCACAACTAACAAGCGTTGAAAATGCAATAGGTTTCGCTTTGATTAAGTTAAAGCCATTTGCTTTGCTAATGGTTTTGTATAGCAAACTAAATGGCTTCAACTTGATGAAATTGTAATTGGGTATTGGTAAAGCGCATGACTACTCCGCGGAGTGTCCCGGCTCTAAAGACTGCTGAAAACAGGCAGAGTGAACTCACAGCTACTACTACTGTTGAAAAGGCCAAGTTTTTAATTTCCTCCTGAACACACTTAACTCAGATGTCTGTCTAAGAGAAAGTGGCAGGCCGTTCCATAAGCGGGATGCCATCACTTGAAAAGAGGGACGCACATGCGAGAACGGGAAACCTAGGAATGGGCAGTGGGTACTGCATCGAGGACCTCAATGTCGGTTGAGGGGCGTAGTGCTGGATCGTTTTCCTAATATAATGGGCCCCTGGGTTGCGTAGGGCCTTAAAGGCCAAGGTAAGAGCCTTAAACTGGACCCTCTTATGCACCGGAAGCCAATGCAGAGATTTTAAGTGGGGGGTCATATGAGCCCTGGGTTCTACCTCCTGAATAGCTCTGGCCGCCGCTTTCTGAATCACCTGTAGGCGACCAAGGAGATATTCTGGTAAGGACATTTGCGTAGTCCAGCCTCGATGCAATCAGGGCCTGAACTAGCGTCTTTCTGAGGGGGACCGAGAGCAGGGGGAGGGGGAAGCTCTCCAACATTTTTAAAAGCCCAAAACAGGAGCCGGCCTCAGTTTGAATTTGGGTCTTCATGTCCGAATCCAACTTCACCCCAAGGCTTTTTACTGTGGTAACAGAGCAGTTCGGCTGGGACATGTCCAGTGGCCACCACTGGCGCCTCTCCTCGCTCGAATTGGTACCGGAAAAAATAATCTCCGATTTTTCGGGACTGCACTTTAATTGGTTCCCTCTGAGCCAGGAAAGCACCTCCGTTAGGCAGGTGTTTATCTCACTGCCTCTGAACACGGTGCCCTTCACGCTGGTAAACAAAGTGGCATGTCATTGGCGTAAGATACAATTTTAGCGCCGTATTTCAATGCTAAGAGTGCAAGGGGGGCCATATACAAATTAAACCGGGCCGGACTCAGAATTGAGCCTTAGGGAACTCCTACTTTCATGGGGTGATACGGGTTGAGAAAGGGAGGACCATACAGTTTGAAGGTGGCCACTTAAAAAGGAAGTGTATCACTTGAGAACCGTGCCACCAATACCACAGTCCTGAAGTCTTCCCAGGAGGTGGTCATGGGGCACAGTATCGAAGGCCGCAGACAGGTCTAATAGCACCAATACCGCATTGCCCCCACTATCCAAAGTAGTTTTGTTAGTTTCAGCGACTTCTAGTAAGGCCGACTCAGTACTGAAGTTTGCTCTGAACCCTGACTGACTCGGATGTAATATGTTACTAGCTTCCACATACTCTGTAGTCACTATGTTTACATATTTTTCTAAAACTTTGGAAAAAAAAGGCAGCAGTGAAATTGGCCTATAGTTCATGCTATCAGTGGGTCTGCTGTAGGTTTTGTTTAACAGTGGGAGAATTCTAGCGTGTTTCTAGCTCTCAGGCATTATTCCCTCCGACAAGGAGGAGTTCAGAACTCGATTCACCGCTGGGTTAATCACTTCAGAGATTGATGCCAGTAATCGCGCTGGACAGGGATCCACAGGGGAACTGGATTTTAGGGCCTTCATTATCTCGAGAGATTTATCTAGTGGGATAGACAGGAATTGTGAGAGGCACACCTGGCGTAGAATTAACTCTGTGGGGAAACAGCTGTGTTTAATCCCTCTACACAGGGCAGATCCTGAAAAGAATCTTGGATGTTTTTAATCTTCTCAAAGAAATAGTGCACTAAACTGTTAGTCCAGTCGCTGGTCGGGATAAATGGGCTGTTCATGGAATTCGGGGATGTAAAGTCTTTAACAATTTTAAAAGGCGAGACCTACTGCATTTTTAATGCTTTTTTTTTCCTGGTGCCCAAGTTCAGCAGTAGTAAGGGAAATGCAGCTGGACTACAAGTTCCAGAATAAATTAAGGTGTTAAACAAAAGCCCTGAAGTCAAGCGCTGCCGCCTTGATGACACGAAGTCCCTGGATTCAACTAAGAGAACTAGAATGAAATACAGGCTGTGGAGCGGGTGCACTGTGCTCAACTACCAGGGGCGGTTTAAGGTTTGAGGTAGCCACCTCACCTCAACAATGCTAGTGTATTCACAGGAAGTGTCTACATCCACAATAGCTGCCGCTCAGCCCCAATGAACGGATTAATTCATCAAGGGGACACACTCCCCTTTGGACGGCTGGATGATGGCTGCACGTGTACCCTTGATAGAAAACAACAAAGTCAAAGATGTGCAAAACTGCATTGTTGATACGAACTTGCTGTGTAAAAACTGCAAACAAATAAATAGTATGCAGACAGCTGCGCACGATGTGAGCGCCACCATGCTCCGAGCCCACAGGGTGCCATGACAGAGTAGCTTCTCCGGGATCTGGAATTTGGTCTGTGATCTGGGATCTCGGTTGTTTAGACTGTGAAACACACACACACATGCAGCATAACATCCAGAGCTGCCGACTTTGGAACTGGCGAACCGGGTTCTAGTTTCGGTGTAGGCTCGATCCATGCATACAAAAAAAAAAGCGCAGCAAACAGCTTCTTTCGAGACGTGGCAGAGGGTACTGTGTGCGAAAAGCATACAAATGAGTACCCTGCACGAGATCAGAACATAGCAGACCATGAGATGCTCACAAGCAGACAAACCAAAGTATGTGGGAGATACGAAAAGCGTAGTGCACGCGATGCTCACAGATATGAGAACCGAGCTGACCAGCCCAATCTCTTTGTTGTGTAGAGTGGAGTCTGGTTCTTACACAGAGGCATGTACGGCACAAGAAACGCAAAGGTCACCTACAGGACTGAGCGGTTTTAGAGAATATAACCCTTTTGGACTGTAACTGTGGGAGATACACTCACTTCAAAGTAATGTATTTTAATAGCGAATTGTCGAAATAAGGCACCCCATGTTTATATAGACTAGTAGCCCTATGTGATAACCTCTGTAAAAGCACGACCCACCCCTCACCTGTCTAGTGGAGATGTTGCACCACTTTCCCTGGTAGTTTAGCTGTGTGGGTCACGGGTGAGACTGGGAGGGGGGCAGGAAGAAAGACAACAGACAAACGGAGAGGCTGGCAGGTTGAAAGACAACACGGACAAAGGAAGGGGGGCGGGAAGAAAGACAAGTGGCTAAAGTGATGGGGGGCAGGAAGAAAGGCATAATGAACAATGGGAGGGAGCGGGAAGAAAGGCATAATGAACAAAGGGAGGGGTGCGGGAAGAAATTAAACAGACAACGGGAGGGGACAGGAAGAAAGACATCAGAAGGTACTGAAGGAGGAGGAGGAAACAAAGGCAACACGGACTATGGGAGTGGGAGCAAAAAAACAGACAAACAAGGGCAATAGTAGGCGGCGACTTCCAAAGAGGAACAACTGCTCCATAAATTCCCACAATATCCAACGATCCAACTAGCTAAACAACTGCCTGAATGCCTCAGAGAAAGAGCAGCACTGAATATTCAAGTGTTGTATCAGACCTGATGTTTATGTACGCAGACAGTACCAGAGAACGGGAATATGGTACATTTCAAGGTTTGCTGACAGAAGCGCAACAAAAATGGGAATGAGTCAATTTATCAATGAGCTTTGACAGAGAGGAAGCACCTGAATTCAAGCTTCCATCTCATTTCGTGGCTGTACAGGAAACCGTCACCGAGAGTTGTGGCCATCTGCGGCCGCTTCCGCGGGACTGAGAAGAAATAAAACACGGCGGGGCGGGAAGGCGCGCCTCGGAACGTGAATGAGTTAATCTCGCACAGGCTAACCAAAGGACAGGACGAGAATAGAGAGTGCAGGGCGAGGACAAGACTAACCCAGAACCTGCATACCAAAACATGTGAAAAATATAGTGTGTCCGCCTCACGCCGCGAGTAAAGCATCCAGTCTCCTTGTGCACATTTTCTGTCCGTCCACATGCCCATCTGGAATCCGTATTGATTCCAAAAGACCCTCGTAAGCCGAGAGCAGCGCATGCGCGCTGCTAACGCCAGGTGAGACCTAAAAATTAAATGATAGTCTCCAGACCTACAGTTGGCAACTGTCCTGAGACAAAGGTGCACTGCACTGGACACCTGCAGCAGAGAGACGGCCAAAAGTTCTCTGAGAAAATGAGAGAGCTACAGAAACTTCTCTGAACAAAAGTAGGGTACGCTCATTGAGAACAGGCTCCACGCAGCCACACTTCGTGGTGGCGAAGACGTGATTGAAGAGGCATGCGCAAGTGATGTCTGCATGTCAGGAGGCTACAATCTGGAAGCAGACTGAGCCCGGCGAGTGTCCCATCCAGATTCATTTGTAGTACAGCGTCCTCCCCAGTCTGTTGGTAACATAGCCAGGATGTTCTACGCTTCACAAAAAGTAAGAGGCAGAGTTTGAGTAGAATCAATAGGTCCACATAGGGCAATAAACACTGGCTAATGAAATGCAAAGAACAACATGTCACTCACATTCTCACACAAAAGCGCTCACACAGACATCAGCACTGTCATAGCAACAGTGACTGCACACACACATTTAAGATCTGCGCACAGTGATGTTGTCCCTCCAGCCTCAAAGTGAAACCACTTGTGAGCAACAGGTAATAAAGAAATAAAATATATTTACAAACTTAAAAACATCAAACAAAGTAAACAATTGTGGAAACATGAACACAGATCCCTGGGCCTGAGGACATCCCCTCATACATGAACAGCAGACATGGGCATGTGTGACAAGGACTTGCATGTTTGAGAGATGTGAAATCCCAGCACTTAAGAGAGACTCAAGTCTGCGTCCTGTAAAAGCAGTGAGTCCTTAGAGGAATGCACTTGTGAACTATCGCACAGAAACAGAGGCTCTTCAAGTCTCTATCACTGAAGGAATCTCCTTAGCTCACAGCCCACACGCCATGGTGACACCTATTGTGATTCACAGCTTTAAACTCGTGAGTTTACGTTCGTCAGACACACAGGTTGAGCACGGCCAGGCAATGGCTCTTTTTGCAAGCAAATGCATTCGGCACATTTTCACTTCTGAGCTTCTGAATGCACGGACTCCGTGCAACGTCTGCTTTCCAGTGTACTTTCGTGAGGACATACCCGTGTATACTCCAGATTCTACAGTGCGTACAACTGGCTTGTCTGCCAGGCAGTGTCCAGGCACTTTGCTAGGCCAAAGTCATAGGAAGACTAACAAAGATTACAGATGGTGGGAACCAAGGCAGAAGTACCTTCGTTGGTAGCAGTGGAGGGGCCACAAGTGCATACTTTGCCAGATCTCACCAGTCACAGGGTGGGCGTGCTCCCAGCGGGGCACCCCCTGTGCCCAGGCAGCAGGAGCTCCCTTCCGGGGGGCTGCCCAGGAGAGTTGCCAGGCCCAGTGTCCCCCCTCTGTGGGAAGATGCCAAAGGTGAGAACCCCCCTCTCTCGCTAATGGTTGGGTGGTACGTCTTTGTCCCTTTCACCCTAAGTTGAAGGCACCAGGAGTGTGTCCGAGCAGTGACCTGATGCACGACACCATGGCTCATCAGTGAAAAGGACGTGTGAAAGATACAAATGCAGATGGCGAGAGTCGTGAGCAGTTGGGGCCTGCATGCTTTACACGTATAGAGTGACCCACCCACTGGCCCAGCTTATGACCCCATATGGCATGCAGAGGAGCAGCGGGGGAGGCAGCTGGCATCATGCTGGCACCATCATTGTTAAGCGGAGACACCGGCTCAATGCTCTGTGTTTTTTCCCCTGAGGAACAGAACCTGTTCTGAGCCCGCCAGGCAGGCGGGGAACCAGTGTTTCAAGTCCAGTGAACTTTAACAGGAAAGTCAGTAGGAACAGCAATTCATAACAGCAAATAGTGCAACATAGGAAGAGATGCAACAAGCAGATGGCTTGTGTGCTCTCCTTTGAGGGCAGCCAGAGGAGCAGAAAAGGTTTATTGAACATGAGTGGCGACACAGCAGTGAAGTCACTGCATGGCTTGGGCACTTTGTGGCTGCCGGGCACTGCCAACCACAGGTAGGAACCATTTCCTCTCTCCAGCTTCTCATGGGAACATTAATACTCAATGAACGGAATCCTTGGTGTTAGACCCCGGACCCAGAGAGGCTTGACCAAGGGACTCTTGAGCCAGCTCGGTGGCGACGGTGCTGCGTAGTCCTCGAAGGAGCCGCCCGGTGCTATATCGAGGTCTCATCGCACTGGGCCAGGGGGGCGTTGGACAGGATGATCATGGCCTGGTCCTTCTCAGTGATGTAGTAGTGAGGGAAGCCATTCTGACCCCCGTTCTTCTTGTCCGTGGATAGCGGGTGCCTCTCGTCCTCGGGGGAGCTCGGGGTCTGAGGCTCATGGCTGCAGCTGGTCGTGTTGGACTGCATCAGGTCCAAGCCACTTTTCTGTTGCCTCCGCTCCCACCGATGGAGCTGCTTCCTCTGGTAGACAGCATAAGCACCACAGCCAACCACCAGGCCAAGCATGAAGCAGAGGAGGCCAGCCACCACAGCATGATTGCGCGCACTGCTTCGAAGCGCGTCCGTCTGCCCGCTGCGCGTGACCACGCTGTAGGCAGCCACCAGGCCCCCCACTTGGTTCTCCCAGCAGTGGCACGAGTAGTCTCCCAAGTGCTCTTCTTTCACCGTGAACTCCAGCCCATCGCTGCGAGAGGTGTAACTGTCGGGGTCCTCCGTTGGCGTTCTCCATTCGCAGGTGCTCCAGGCGGACTGGGGTGTGCAAGGAAGCACCACCCGTGCTCCAAGTGTGACCGGAACCTCTCGGATGTCAGAGTACTGGTTGGAATCTGCAGAACAGAGATAGGGGGAAGGAAAATATTGTCTTTTCTAGGTATAGCAGTAGCGATCATATTTAGCTGCTGCCTCTGTATACAATGTGGCCCTGCGATTTGCGGCATTTGTGCTACCTCTTGTATTCCTAGTCCCAAGCCCAGTTATAAATCCCGTTCCAGGATAATTCGAGACGAGCAAATGATACTGTATGAAATGATAGATGGTATCATGAATATTGATGTTTCCTGATGGAAACGTAGTGACAAGGAGGGAATGTGGAAAAGTAAATTTTGCCATGTTCTGTGTCCCTACGTGTCATCCATCATATGTTATGTGTGCATGATTAAATATGCATATGCATTCCCCATGTCTGATTAATGACGCAATTACAGTTGTGTCCCCCTCTAGTATGTCAGTTTCCAGTCCTCGTGAATACTACGAATATCAGGCCTATGTGAAGCTACGTTGCCACGTTTCTCAGTGTGCACGTTATTCCATTATAAAGTCCCCGTTTCTAGGCCTCAAAAGGGCCTGGACACCAGATTCAGCTCCTGTCTCCTGAAGCCTCGCTGAGGAGCGATACAGCCCCCACCTGTATCCTCGACCCTTCACTTACTTCCTGCCTCGCAGTGCCCGGTCCAGCCTGGCTCAGTCTCTGAGTCTGCCAAGAATATGTTATAGTTCCAGTTATCAGTTCAGTCCTCCTTCTCTGCATTCCTAAGCTACTGAACTGCATCAATAGTTTCCGTCATTGTCTAGCCTTCACGTCTCCACGTTAGAGAAATACTGCATTTAATGGTCATTTCATATTCTTCATATTCTTCATCACGCACTACATGTAGAATAATGCATGGTCCAGTCTTAGAATCAAGTTAGCCTTTCCCCTCCTAACTTCTAGTTTATATCAACATGTTCTCTAAACATCAGATACTAGATACTGTTTAGGTACATGTCGCTCCGACCCTCCAGACTTCAGTCTCTGCTCCTAGCACAGAGTTCATAGCCCCCAGCTTCTCCTAGTGATACGTCATTGCCAGTTTGCGCGCACCATCAGGTTAGAGGTCCCGGCTCCTTAGGTAGCCCCCTCCATGGTTTCCGCCCCATTCATGACATATCCTGTTACGTCTGCACCACATGTCTATGTATACGCCCAGTTACACCTACTTTTGCCTTTATCTTTCGCGACTGCTACGCGTCACGCCTTCTGCTCCACCCACTGCTACGCCTACTGCAATGTAATGCTATGTGTTTGCGTTATGTATATATGCTCATGTATTGTTATTAAAAGCCAGCGCGCTCATCCCAGATCCAGCCCCAGCAGCTGCTGGGCCCTGTCATCCTATTCCCATGCAGGTTGTCCTGTTCCTGTCCTTATGCTGTATTAAACCTGCAAAACTCCTACTACCTCGAATCTTGACTCTTATTTATTGAGCTATCTGTTATGATATACGTCTAGTCAAAAAGAGAGGTATTATTTATTTATTTACCACATAATGGCGCCCGAACAGGGACTTGCCCTTTCCCCACGCGTCGGTGAAGCCACGCCGACCCCCTGACCCTCTGCAGTCGTGACGGAACTCTTCTGCGCAGTGGCAGATATTTCTGCTCAAGTACCCCTCAGGCCCACGGAGGAGACGGAGGAGGCGGTCCAGCATCCAGACGAGACGGTGGAGGAACGCGGCGAGTCCCGACCAGAGCCCAAGCCAAGAGTCCAAGGTCCGAGGTATCCGGAGGTCCACCCGTAACTGAAGTCCGAAGTCTGAAGTTCGTCGTCCGTCGTCGTAGCAGTCCAGTCCAGTCCGAGGTTTCCGTTCTTGCTGCCCGGTGAGTACCGTTACTGGGGTGGTATCTAGACAGGGTCAATTTAAATTGACTCTGGTCTGTGGGTTGGTGGTACACAGTCCCACAAACGAAGTGCCCACTTCGGTGGATGCGGGTCCTGACGTGTCTCTTTATGAGACCGGTAAGTTTCGTACTGTTTCAGCAGTGCATCTAGTTTCTGTTCTAGTCAGTTTCTGTTCTCGAGAAAATTTATGTGTTCTGTTCTCAGTATTTCCAGGTAGTATTCTGTTCGAACTGTTATTTTAAATGTTTTTCATGTATTTCAATGTCGTGGTATGAATGGGGTATAAGTATCGTGTTCATTGTGTATTGTATTGTGTCTAGATTACAGTTCAGTCATGCCCATATTTTCCAAGTTACGTCAGTTAAAAACTAGAAAGGGTCTGCTGGAAGCAGCAGTTCCCGTCCCGCCCAGGGACAGTCCAGGTCACTTTATGTATCAGAAACATGGCATAAGTGCCATATTGTATCTAGATTTATGGGTAGAGTATACCAAACAGTTAGAAGAAAAGTATAGATGGCCCGTATCGGGAACATGGGATGCCGAATGCATCATGCGAGTAGAAGAAGCATTATGGAAAAAGAAAGCCAGACAGTCACAGAAAGATGCCATCGAGTTATGGCGTAAAGAAGCTCATAAAAGAACTGAAAAAGAAATCAGAAAGTCAGAATTAAGTAGAGAATCCTTAGAGCGAGCCCAAGAAAAAGAATTAATCGAGATAGGTGAACAAGTCAAAGCCGAACAGTCAGACAGACAGAGGCATGCCCTTATTAAGGGTATGTATCCTCTTCTTGCCGAGGGCTTGCCAAAAGCGACCCCGGAGGCATCCAGTAATTTTCCGCCACCACTAGTTCCGACCAAGCTACGTCACAAACCGACCGCAGCTGATATTTTTATTTCGTCCTATCTGGACGACACAGTCCCTGAATATGCAGATCCTGTTCGCGCTCCGCCAGTCCCTGTAAATCAGGCACATCCTGCTCCTCCAGACACCGGGGCACCCCATGCAGTACCTGCTACGGTACCCCCGGTCCAGCCAGCATTTCAATTTCCCGCTCCACCACGAAGAATATCAGTCGACGATTCTAGTCTAGGGGCCGCAGGAGGAGGTCCTCCTCAAACCCCGCCGCCACGCAAGCGTTTATCAGCACTCGAATTACATGCTCAAGCATCACAGCGTACTCCCAAGAGTAATAAGTCTGTTGCAGAAATCAGGCAAGCCCTTGGCGAATGTGCCTATGACCCAGTCCCAGGCGAGAATAATATGGTTTTATATTCAGTACGCGTAAGGAGGGTGACCGAGTATCTAGTCACCCTACCCAATATGAAAGAAGATCTAGACAGAATATATCGTTTCATCCGTACAGGGGATGATCCAGAAAGTATTAGTGATGCCATGTCTCAAAGGAAAGCTGAGATCCAGCGTATGATATTAAAGTTTTTAATTAACTGTCTAATAAGAGAACAAGATTACCCGTCTAAAGATCCGGCCGAAATGAAAACCCTGACAAGGTGGAGTGATAATATAGCCGAGGGTAAGCACAATACCATTAGTGCCATGGAGAGTATGTACAAGAAAATCCGTAGAGAAATAATAAAGATACACGAACAACGTAAAGCAGCACAAGTAAGCGAGAAAGAAAGTAACTCTGATACTGAAGAGGTAGAGGACGAGAATCCCGCCAGAATAGCGTATGTAGGAAAATCTAGATTTCCAGATCGCCATTTACGCCTAGAACACAAGTCAATTTTCCATCATTCAGCACCAGAACAAGGTTCCCTAGAACAAGTATTCCAAGCTACCGATCACATTCTGAAATCACGAATCGGTTACAATGAGTTAAGTACCATGCATGAACAGGAACTAGCCCGATCAGCAATCCGATGGATTACTGATTCTACCACTTTTCCAGACGAAATAGTGGCACAAATGTTTCTGAAATTGCCCCCAGCCGAGCAGCGACTGGTGGGTATGTATATGATCCAACACCTCATTACTCTGTATGAGGGTCAGCACTCTGATCCAGGTCCGTTACACGATATCCTGAACGAGTTACTCCAGTATAGATGGAAAGGTCTAGGTACCGACTTAATTAGTGTCATTCTAGAACAGCGTCACAAATATAGAACGTTTCTGAACCCGCATTTTGTTCATGTCTCACCCCCAGAAAGTAAACCATTTTACATGGAAAGACAGAACCCGTTACGAGAAGTCCACCCAGTTAAGACAGAGGACGGTGAAATGCAACGAGTGTTTGTTTACGCCCCGATTACAAAGATGGAACTCCTCGAAATGAAGAAATTAATTCCCTGTCATGACAAAGATCCAGCAGGGTTCCATAGAGAATTAAAAGACATGCTCCGTATGGGAGAATACACTTACCCAGATATCATTAAAATGTTAAAGGTCCTGTTGCCCGCAGGGGTGTATGAAAAGCTAAAGGAAAAAGAATGGGAGGTGGGAGAGAAAAAGATCGATTGGGCAGTTCTAGAAGCTGAAGACAAGGCACGAGTACCAGGTACCGGTCTTGGAGATAAATGTAAAGAATTACCAGAATTATTAATACAAGTTTTACCCAGATTATTGACAACTAGAAAAGAAGACTGGGATGCAATCTCAGCCTGTAAACAGAAGCAAGACGAAGATATTAGTGATTTTTATTCTAGGTTTGAAAAATGTTTTAGCATCAATAGTGGCCTCAAGACAAGTAGTGAGTCATACCCTCACCTTTTTGTTACTAAATTAGTCGAGAATTCAAGCCCACAAGTTAAAAATCGAGTTTTGAAAGTCGAAAGCACCTGGCAAGCTAATACTCCGTCCCAGATGCTCCAGTACCACCAGAATAGAATCAGGGAAGAGCAAGAGCACGAGAGAAAACGTATGAAAGACACGAAAATGAAAGTACTAGTTGCACAATCTGTTCCTCAAGACAGTCAGAAGAGGGGTCCGAATCAAGCCAGTCATCCTGCAGCTCCCGTTAAAGGGAACTGCAATTATTGTAAACAGCCAGGTCATTTTATAAATGAGTGTGCAGTTCTGAAACACAACATAGCTACTGGTAAGACTAAGGAAAGACCACGTCCGCCTAGACAAGAGCAAGTTTCACAGACTCCTCAGCCACAGAATGCACAACAGATAGTTACAGTACCGCAGCCTATCGCTGCAACACAGCATGTTACATCGCAGATGTACCAGTATGCACAGTCTGAGTATCCAGAGTACCAGCAGTATTCATGAAACAGCCTAGAGAGGGAGGTAGGCTTGCCTCTCATCGAGATACCTGTAGATCAAGAAGGCCCCTATGTTCACAGTCAAGTATTAGGGAAAGACAGAAAGTTTTTGATTGATACAGGGGCAAGTAGGACCACAATTAGTCATGCCGAAGTTCCAGGGGCTCCGCTCTCAGGCTCAAGAAATGTTTCCCTTGGATTTTCAGGAAAACCTATCGTAAATGAGATTTCAAAGCCAGTTACTCTAGAAGTAGGTCCATTGTCCCGTACTACTGATCTGTTACTTACTAAGTCATGTCCAGAAAACCTATTGGGCATTAAAACACTGAAAGAGTTAGGTGCAGTTATATGCTGTTCCCCAGAGGGAATACGATTGTTCCTACGTGACTTTAAGGGTCACTATGTATTACGAGATTTTGATTCAAGACTGTCTAATGTTCCACAGCATTTATGGGCGCAAGGTCCAACTGATGTAGGTTATATGCAAATCACACCTTATCGTGTGACTCTCAAACCAGGTGTAGTGTTACCACGAATCAGACAGTACAGATTGCCACCCGAGGCTGTAGCAGCCTTATCCAAAATTATTGACGAGCTCATCGCTCAAGGAGTGGTTGTAGAAACTGACTCCAATGTATGTAATTCTCCGATCATTCCAGTTATGAAACGTACTGATCCAAATGCACCCCCAGTATATCGATTAGTGATCGACCTACGAGAGCTTAATAAATGTATTATTCCGCAGTATCCAGTTGTCCCAGACATCTCTTCCCTATTAACGGCCATTGATTCCGAAGCCACGTTCTTCACTGTCATAGACCTCAAGAACGCATTTTTTAGTGTTCCTATTCATCCAGACAGCCAGTTCCTTTTCGGATTCTGTTTAAATGGAAGGAGCTATATGTTTACACGCGCTCCTCAAGGTTTCACAGAAAGTCCTAGTATTTACAGTCAAGCACTTAAGAGACAACTTGATAATGTTCACATGCCAACTGACATTGCCCTGCTCCAGTATGTCGATGATCTACTGATCACAGCCCGTTCTGAACGTGATTGCGAGCGAGCATCACTAACGGTTCTGTATTTCCTGGCCGAGATGGGGCACAAGGTGTCCCCTTCGAAGCTTCAATTCTGTGTCCAGCAAGTGGTATACTTAGGACACTTACTGTCCAAGAGGGGTAGGCAGTTGACACCAGACCGTATCCAGTTAATAGCGAGTCTTCCTTAGCCCAAGACCCAGAAGGAGGTACGTGCCTTTATCGGCCTTACTTCTTATTGTAGACAATGGATTCCTCAGTATGCATTTCTAGCCAAGCCACTGATACAGTTAACGACACAGGAGGCAGCCGCACCGACTGTCCTCCCTTGGACATCTGAACATACACTTAGTTTCAATGAGTTAAAGAAAGCTTTATGCCAAGCTCCAGTTCTAGCCACACCGAACTACAGTAAGCCTTTTACACTTTTCGTTACTGAACGTGAAGGTACAGCATTATCTGTTCTCACACAAGATCAAGCAGGACAATACAAGCCCTGTGCTTATTTTTCTAGCACACTAGATCCAGTCGCCCAGGCTTTGCCTGCGTGCCTCAAGTCAGTTGCAGCCACAGCACTAGCTATCAGACAAAGTGATTCCATAGTTTTAGGACACTCTCTGACAGTACAAGTTCCACATTCTGTGGAAGTTCTTCTGAACCGAACACAAACTCAGCACTTGACAATTGCGCGTTTAACAGGTTATGAATTGACACTGTTCCAGCCACACATAGAAATCAGACGCTGCAACATTTTAAATCCTGCTACACTGTTACCATCAGTTACTTCGAATCCTGACCCACATGACTGTGTGGAAGTAGTTAACATTACGACAAAGCCAAGACAAGATCTGACAGATACTCCGTTACCAGACCCCGACCTGACACTTTATGTGGATGGTTCATGTATGAGAACAAGTACAGGAGAACTAGTCGCCGCGTATGCAGTGACTACTGACACTAAAGTTATTGAGACACACCGTATTGATACTCTGTCCGCTCAAGCAGCAGAGCTAGTTGCTCTGACACAAGCCTGTATACATGCCAAGAACCAGAGAGTTAATGTTTACACAGATTCACGCTACGCATTCGGAGTCGTACACGACTTCGGAGTGCTCTGGCAGGAGAGAGGTTTCATGACTTCTCATGGAACCAAGATTCAGCATGGTCTCCTTATTCAAGCTCTGTTAGATGCCATACACTTACCGACATCTATCGCTATCATGAAGTGCAAAGCACATACGAAGGTCACTGACATTATTTCCCAGGGTAACGATCTAGCAGATCGCACAGCCAAGCTTACAGCACAGACTCCAGACATTCAAGTTAACATGACACACACTCCAGATCCGATTACATGTATGACAGTTAAGGACCCTACACAAGATGTCATAGATATCCAGTTACATGCTACTCCCGAAGAAATCAAGAAATGGTCTGAACAAGGAGGGGTCCAGACAGATCAAGGATGGTTAACGAAGGGTAAAGCCACATGGTTTCTCCCCGACTCTATGGTTCAAGTCATTATCAATACCGCACATAGTCCAGCACATTTAGGGGAAAAAGCCATGTTAGACAGTATCCAGAACATTTGGTTCAACAAGCATTTACGAGCTGCAGCTAAGCAGAAAGTCCGTACCTGTATGATATGTTGTCAGTTTAATCCAGGTAAAAGTGTCCCGGTGGAACAAGGTGGATTCCAGCCCCCTGACCACCCTTTTGAGGTCCTCCAGATGGATTATATTCAGATGGAGCGATGTCGAGGTTTCAAGTATGTCCTTGTAGTTGTATGCGCTTTGTCCAGGTGGACAGAAGCATATCCAGTCCCAGATTACACAGCCGCGACCACTGCCAAGCAGTTGGTTCGTGAGTTCTTCCCCCGTTATGGACTCCCTAGAGTCGTATATTCTGATAACGGCCAGCCATTCTCATCTGAACTCATGAAGCATGTTTCCCTTTTGCTAGGGTACCAGTGGAAGTTCCATTGTGTACGCCATCCTGAAGCAGCCGGTCTCGTTGAGAGACATAACCAGACTCTGAAAGTCCGAATCGCCAAAATATGTAAAGAGAAAGGTGTGGACTGGCTAGTAGCCCTGCCAGTCGCTTTATTTTATATGCGCATGGTCGCACATTCCAGATCAGGTCTGTCCCCGTATGAGGTCGTTTTCGGCCGCCCCCCTAATATGTGGGGTACTCCTAGACCCCGAAGTATTACCGATGTTTCAAGTAATATGCTGACAGATTACCTAGCTTCCTTGATGTCTGCCCTCAACTCATGTCGTTCACAGGTTGCCGCCGCATTTCCAGACAAAACCGAGGTGGCACCGCATGAAATCGTTCCAGGATCCATGGTGATGGTGAGGAACTTTGACAGATCAAGTCCGCTGGAGCCTCGATGGAAAGAGCCCCGACAGGTCCTCCTCACTACCCGTACAGCCGTGAAGTTGGAAGGACGCAAAGGCTGGGTACACCTTTCTCATGTCAAACTTTTTAATGGACTGAAACCCGTCTTAAAGAACATTTCCCAGGATTCAAAGGATTGCCAGAATATTGTTCTCAAGGACTGTCCCGCAAAAGACATTGCTACAACCCCTCCCCTGTTAGAGAAAACTCCGCAGCAGGAGTATAAACAGAAATTAAGGTCTAGTAAAATAAGTCAGCCAGTTTGATTGTCTAAGTCCTCCCCTAGGTGAAACGGTTAGACTGTTTCTGACATGTATAAAATAGACCCCCATAGTGAGAGAGTTAGTCAAAACTCAATCCGATGTATCGTTTTTCTATGTTTCATATTATTTCTCAGCATTTTGATTTCCTGCACCAGTTATGCATTTTACCTATGTTTCCCAGTTTCTTTCACATGTAAATAAGTCTGCTAATGCTACAGTAGAGCACACGTTTAGTGATCTGCCCCCTCATGAACTGTCTTACCGCCTCGCCATGCGAAATAACTCATTTATCCGCATGTTACATTACTCACACCAGACCAGCAATACCACTAATTGTTGGGTGTGTGGTCGACTCCCCCCTTTCCAGACACCGAAGGGAGTTCTGCCACTTTTTCCTTATCCATTCTCACATAATGGTTCGTGTGGAGCATGGTCCACGTTAACGTCATCCTCAACAGATATGTTTTTCCTTAACAGTACATGTTTCCCAGACAAGCAAGGTCTCCCTCACCGAACAGGTTTAGATCTAGAAAATGAAGTGTATAATTTAGGTAATTATTCGTCGAATTTTATGGTCCTGAATGTTCAGTCTGATACTACTCCAGACTTACCTGCTATTTCAGTACTACCAGTCAAAGGCGAATTATGTGTCCGAAATAATGGTTCTGTACATGTAGGACATAGTGATTGTACTACTATTGTCAAGTATAGTGACAGTGGGAAATCTATTTTCAAAGCTTCACGTCATTCATATTTTGTTTGTGGTCAAACCGCATATGTTCGTCTGCCCCTCGATTGGGAGGGAACCTGTTACATTGCCTTCCTACTGCCACCAGTTTTTCTAGCCCCACCTGATTATCATAGGAATACACATCTAGTACACGTTAGACATAGAAGGGAGTCCCCAATTGTCGATTATACTGAAACTGCTCTAGAACAATATACCGATTTCAATAGAGGTTTCTTCTTCTTTATAGGACCTATCCAGAATAGTAAACTAATCCGTAGATTAACCAGAACCCTTGAAGCTGTAGTAAATGAGACTGCCTCTGCTCTAGGTAACTTAACTGAAGAGCAATCTGCTATGAGATTTGTCGTTTTGCAAAATCGTCTCGTCCTTGACGTCATACTGGCCGATAGGGGCGGGGCCTGTAGAGTCATCGGATCTAGTTGCTGCATTTTCATTCCAAATAACGCGCCGTCTGTTTATTCAGCTATAACCAGACTCCATAAAATTGCCCATCTGATACACCAAGATCCAGGCACCTGGACATGGTCCGGTTGGTTCTGGAATATAATTTCCGCATGGGGATGGAAAATATTGTCTTTTCTAGGTATAGCAGTAGCGATCATATTTAGCTGCTGCCTCTGTATACAATGTGGCCCTGCGATTTGCGGCATTTGTGCTACCTCTTGTATTCCTAGTCCCAAGCCCAGTTATAAATCCCGTTCCAGGATAATTCGAGACGAGCAAATGATACTGTATGAAATGATAGATGGTATCATGAATATTGATGTTTCCTGATGGAAACGTAGTGACAAGGAGGGAATGTGGAAAAGTAAATTTTGCCATGTTCTGTGTCCCTACGTGTCATCCATCATATGTTATGTGTGCATGATTAAATATGCATATGCATTCCCCATGTCTGATTAATGACGCAATTACAGTTGTGTCCCCCTCTAGTATGTCAGTTTCCAGTCCTCGTGAATACTACGAATATCAGGCCTATGTGAAGCTACGTTGCCACGTTTCTCAGTGTGCACGTTATTCCATTATAAAGTCCCCGTTTCTAGGCCTCAAAAGGGCCTGGACACCAGATTCAGCTCCTGTCTCCTGAAGCCTCGCTGAGGAGCGATACAGCCCCCACCTGTATCCTCGACCCTTCACTTACTTCCTGCCTCGCAGTGCCCGGTCCAGCCTGGCTCAGTCTCTGAGTCTGCCAAGAATATGTTATAGTTCCAGTTATCAGTTCAGTCCTCCTTCTCTGCATTCCTAAGCTACTGAACTGCATCAATAGTTTCCGTCATTGTCTAGCCTTCACGTCTCCACGTTAGAGAAATACTGCATTTAATGGTCATTTCATATTCTTCATATTCTTCATCACGCACTACATGTAGAATAATGCATGGTCCAGTCTTAGAATCAAGTTAGCCTTTCCCCTCCTAACTTCTAGTTTATATCAACATGTTCTCTAAACATCAGATACTAGATACTGTTTAGGTACATGTCGCTCCGACCCTCCAGACTTCAGTCTCTGCTCCTAGCACAGAGTTCATAGCCCCCAGCTTCTCCTAGTGATACGTCATTGCCAGTTTGCGCGCACCATCAGGTTAGAGGTCCCGGCTCCTTAGGTAGCCCCCTCCATGGTTTCCGCCCCATTCATGACATATCCTGTTACGTCTGCACCACATGTCTATGTATACGCCCAGTTACACCTACTTTTGCCTTTATCTTTCGCGACTGCTACGCGTCACGCCTTCTGCTCCACCCACTGCTACGCCTACTGCAATGTAATGCTATGTGTTTGCGTTATGTATATATGCTCATGTATTGTTATTAAAAGCCAGCGCGCTCATCCCAGATCCAGCCCCAGCAGCTGCTGGGCCCTGTCATCCTATTCCCATGCAGGTTGTCCTGTTCCTGTCCTTATGCTGTATTAAACCTGCAAAACTCCTACTACCTCGAATCTTGACTCTTATTTATTGAGCTATCTGTTATGATATACGTCTAGTCAAAAAGAGAGGTATTATTTATTTATTTACCACAGTTAATCTCGCACAGGCTAACCAAAGGACAGGACGAGAATGCAGAGTGCAGGGCGAGGACAAGACTACCCCAGAACCTGCATACCAAAACATGTGAAAAATATAGTGCGTCTGCCTCACGCCGCGAGTAAAGCATCCAGTCTCCTCGTGCACATTTTCTGTCCGTCCACATGCACATCTGGAATCCGTATTGATTCCAAAAGACCCTCGCATGCCGAGAGCAGCGCATGCGCGCTGCTAATGCCAGGTGAGACCTAGAAATTAAATGATAGTCTCCAGACCTACAGTTGGCAACTGTCCTGGTAGGCTGAGACAAAGGTGCACTGCACTGGACACCTGCAGCAGAGAGACGGCCAAAAGTTCTCTGAGAAAATGAGAGAGCTACAGAAACTTCTCTGAACAAAAGTAGGGTACGCTCACTGAGAACATGCTCCACGCAGCCACACTTCGTGGTGGCGAAGACGTGATTGAAGAGGCATGCGCAAGTGATGTCTGCATGTCAGGAGGCAACAATATGGATGCAGATGGAGCCCGGCGAGTGCCCCAACCAGATTCATTTGTAGTACAGCGTCCTCCCCAGTCTGTTGGCAACGTAGCCAGGATGTTCTACGCTTCACAAAAAGTAAGACGCAGAGTTTGAGTGGAATCAATAGGTGCACATAGGGCAATAAACACTGGCTAACGAAATGCAAAGAATAACATGTCACTCACATTCTCACACAAAAGTGCTCACACAGACATCAGCACTGTCATAGCAACAGTGACTGCACACACTTAAGATCTGTGCACAGTAATGTTGTCCCTCCAGCCTCAAAGTGAAACCACTTGTGAGCAACAGGTAATAAAGAAATAAAATATATTTACAAACTTAAAAACATCAAGTAAACAAATGTGGAAACATGAACACAGATCCCTGGGCCTGAGGGCATCCCCTCATACATGAACAGCAGACATGGGCATGTGTGAAAAGGACTTGCATGTTTGAGAGATGTGAAATCCCAGCACTTAAGAGAGACTCAAGTCTGCGTCCTGTAAAAGCAGTGAGTCCTTGGAGGAATGCAATTGTGAACTATCGCACAGAAACAGAGAGGCTCTTCAAGCCACTATCACTGAAGGAATCTCCTTAGCTCACAGACCACACGCCATTGTGACACCCATTGTGATTCACAGCTTTAAACTCGTGAGTTTACGTTTGTCAGACACACAGGTTGAGCACGACCAGGCAATAGCTCTTTTTGCAAGCAAATGCATTCGGCACATTTTCACTTCTGAGGTTCTGAACGCACGGACTCCGTGCAACGTCTGCTTTCCAGTGTACTTTCGTGAGGACATACCCGTGTATACTCCAGATTCTACAGTGCGTACAACTGGCTTGTCTGCCAGGAAGTGTCCAGGCACTTTGCTAGGCCAAAGTCATAGGAAGACTAACAGAGATTACAGATGGTGGGAACCAAGGCAGAAGTACCTTCGTTGGTAGCAGTGGAGGGGCCACAAGTTCATACTTTGCCAGATCTCACCAGTCACAGGGTGGGCGTGCTCCCAGCGGGGCACCCCCTGTGCCCAGGCAGCAGGAGCTCCCTTCCGGGGGGCTGCCCAGGAGAGTTGCCAGGCCCAGTGTCCCCCCTCTGTGGGAAGATGCCAAAGGTGAGAACCCCCCTCTCTCGCTAATGGTTGGGTGGTACGTCTTTGTCCCTTTCACCCTAAGTTGAAGGCACCAGGAGTGTGTCCGAGCAGTGACCTGATGCACGACACCATGGCTCATCAGTGAAAAGGACGTGTGAAAGATACAAATGCAGATGGCGAGAGTCGTGAGCAGTTGGGGCCTGCATGCTTTACACGTATAGAGTGACCCACCCACTGGCCCAGCTTATGACCCCATATGGCATGCAGAGGAGCAGCGGGGGAGGCAGCTGGCATCATGCTGGCACCATCATTGTTAAGCGGAGACACCGGCTCAATGCTCTGTGTTTTTTCCCCTGAGGAACAGAACCTGTTCTGAGCCCGCCAGGCAGGCGGGGAACCAGTGTTTCAAGTCCAGTGAACTTTAACAGGAAAGTCAGTAGGAACAGCAATTCATAACAGCAAATAGTGCAACATAGGAAGAGATGCAACAAGCAGATGGCTTGTGTGCTCTCCTTTGAGGGCAGCCAGAGGAGCAGAAAAGGTTTATTGAACATGAGTGGCGACACAGCAGTGAAGTCACTGCATGGCTTGGGCACTTTGTGGCTGCCGGGCACTGCCAACCACAGGTAGGAACCATTTCCTCTCTCCAGCTTCTTATGGGAACATTAATACTCAATGAACGGAATCCTTGGTGTTAGACCCCGGACCCAGAGAGGCTTGACCAAGGGACTCTTGAGCCAGCTCGGTGGCGACGGTGCTGCGTAGTCCTCGAAGGAGCCGCCCGGTGCTATATCGAGGTCTCATCGCACTGGGCCAGGGGGGCGTTGGACAGGATGATCATGGCCTGGTCCTTCTCAGTGATGTAGTAGTGAGGGAAGCCATTCTGACCCCCGTTCTTCTTGTCCGTGGATAGCGGGTGCCTCTCGTCCTCGGGGGAGCTCGGGGTCTGAGGCTCATGGCTGCAGCTGGTCGTGTTGGACTGCATCAGGTCCAAGCCACTTTTCTGTTGCCTCCGCTCCCACCGATGGAGCTGCTTCCTCTGGTAGACAGCATAAGCACCACAGCCAACCACCAGGCCAAGCATGAAGCAGAGGAGGCCAGCCACCACAGCATGATTGCGCGCACTGCTTCGAAGCGCGTCCGTCTGCCCGCTGCGCGTGAGCACGCTGTAGGCAGCCACCAGGCCCCCCACTTGGTTCTCCCAGCAGTGGCACGAGTAGTCTCCCAAGTGCTCTTCTTTCACCGTGAACTCCAGCCCATCGCTGCGAGAGGTGTAACTGTCGGGGTCCTCCGTTGGCGTTCTCCATTCGCAGGTGCTCCAGGCGGACTGGGGTGTGCAAGGAAGCACCACCCGTGCTCCAAGTGTGACCGGAACCTCTCGGATGTCAGAGTACTGGTTGGAATCTGCAGAACAGAGATAAAGCTGGGTTACAATTAAGGCAAAAGTAACTGAAGGCACTGCAGTGATCAAGAGACAAGGAACAAGGAACAGCATAACCCTCAATTCCATCCACACAACCTCACCCACCAGCAGCATTCAGAAGTGGCCTGTGTGACGCGTGTAAGGAGGATAACAGTGGCGACCCGGAATCCCCGTTACTCACCTGCAGTTGTAGTACATAAGTCCTGCCCCATTTTCCATTAGAGGCCTCTTCCCCAACAGCTTGCTTATCAATCTCCTCACCTAGCCAGCCAGGTGCATTCCTTTTTAAAGGTAGGAATAAACCAAAAGCACCAAAGAGCTACTTAGTTTTTGTAGAGGATTTTCTATGAACAATTCCTAAAGAGTTCAATCTATTCTGCAAACGACTGCAGTGGAGGGAAAAAGAAAGTAAAACACTAGTCTGATTGACATGTAAAGTAGAGATGGCCGGGGGGCGTGGCCAACTGCCGAACATGGTGGCAGCTTGAAGCGGGAGCTCCTCCAGGCAAACCGGCCCGCATTAACTATCCGTCACTGATCCGTCTTTAAGCCCGCTCGAAGGAGCGACATCGGCTCGGGGACCCGAGCGGCACACAATGCTCCGACCCCGGTAGTGACCAGACACCGGGATCGGCTACGATTGGAGGCGGCGAACTGGGGCCTATACCAGCCTAGCAACACCGACCCACAGTGCCTGGCGGACCCGACCGGAAGTACATCCTCCTCGGCCGAGCGCTGCGACATTGGCCGGCCGCAACTACACTCTGCCCTGTGGAGTAGGCACCGCACCACTCGTAGCGAGCGTGCCCCCTGTGTGGCTGCAGGGATTATCTGGCCTGGGGCGCCGTCTGAAGGCAAGGAGGCTGCCGACGGGAGTGGAGATCCTCCGGGGCCCCGGACGGCGGAGTGTGAGATGGACCGGGAGGCCGGAAGCGCCGTTGCGGCGACGAGGTGAGGCGGTCTGCTCTGAAGGCGCTGTCGTCTTCATACGCGGCCATTAATCAGAGTCTCACCCCGCTTTGGAGGGGGGGCGCATCTGAGCCCCATTTCCCTGGCTGAGAGGGGTCGTCGTACGGCGCCCTGTGTACACGGGAGGTCCCGCATTGGCGCTGAAGTGGTGGAACACGGGAGGAGTCAGGCGCACTCTGTTGGGGGCCCCCCTGCGAGAACCCACTGACGGCGCACAGAAGCACCGCAATTGATAACACTGCGGTACGTGTGGAGTACGGAATCGACCACGCGGAAGGCCGCACTGCAACTTCACGGAGACCGAGGTGCTGCTCTTCGCGGCGGCCGGCTGCGCCGCGTCTGGGCCCTGTGGGGAGTGCACGGCGCCCTCTTGGACCCGGTGGTACCCGCAATTGATTGCCGGACGCCCGAGGAAAGTACAAGACGCGTGGGCCACGAACCAACCTAACAGCCCAATACGACTGCCTACATCCTCACCAAGCCAGCATGGCCGGCAAGGGCACGAGAAGTACGTCGACGCAGGCTAAGCTCGACAAATTTGCTTACGGCCAACATGGACAAGCCCAGACTGGCAGCCGCCACTCGGCTGGAGCGACCCCAGACGCGGGGGCCCCTCCCAAGGTGACCTTGGACGACGTTATGAAGACTCTCACCGAGGTCAAAACGACAGTGGGTTCCATTTCTTCCGAGGTCACTCTGCTCCGGGCGGACTTCAAAAAAATGGCAGAGAGAGTGACGCAAGTGGAGGTAGTTACAAAATCACTCATCGAAGATACCTCGGACCTGCAGGTTGCCATGGAACGCATGGAGAAAGTCACTAAACAGTTGCAGGAGAAACTCGATGATCAGGAAGGGTGCTCCCGGAGGAACAACGTCCGCATCCTGGGCCTGCCGGAATCAGAAGGCAAAGCTGCTATGGACCTATACGTTGAGGACCTGATCAAATCCCAGCTGAACCCTAAAGGTCTGTCCAAATTCTTTTCTGTTGAAAGGGCACACCGAGTTCCTGGTGGAACACCGAAACCAGGAGCCACTCCGAGACCTGTGCTGGCCAGATTATTCAATTTTAGGGACAGGGACGCCATCCTTCAGGCGGCAAGGGTCTCCCCGCCTGTGAAAATTCAGAACTCCACTTTGGCCTTCTTTCCGGACTACACGGCGGAGGTAGCTAGGCGCAGGAAGTCGTTCACGGATGTGAAGAAAGCGCTGCGAGACAAAGGCCTGCAGTACTCAATGCTTTTCCCTGCCAAGCTGCGGATTGTGGCCGAAGGGAAAACGTGGTTTTTTGACATGCCGGAGGTGACTAGAATGGCTTGATGGATGGAGGCAGGTGGGCCGGCCTCACCGCCCGCACAGGGACCGAAGGCACCAGCGCAGCGGAGAACCAGCGGATCGCCCGTCGAGGAGCCCCGCGAGCGAAGAGGGCGCAGCGGCACTGGATTCGGATCTTGAAAGAGACCCCTTTGACTCTGGACAACCTGTAAAGGGCTGAGTTGACTGGGCTGCCAGAGGGACAGTATATTGTAGACCTTGGGAACTTGATGCTGATGGAGCTGAGTAGGGCGGGCATCGGCCGGTGCCTGTAGGGGTCTCACCAACCCCACGAGCAAGTAAGGTGTACGGGGATGGGATTATGCACTCTGCCAAGTTGGGGATGCGGGCGGGTTCAAGTCCGTGGTGCAGGGAAGCAGGGAGGGGGTGGGGGGGGGTTGGTTGTATTGTTATGGTTATTGTTCTTAGTCATCACCTCTTCAATGTGGCACAAGGTCCTACTACAGGCTATGCACTCATGGTACCCTAGCACACGTCATTGTATATGTGTTCCACTCCGACTCCACATGTCAATAGCACTGATCATAATCCCGTATGGCCCAGAAAGCTAGTGACACACCCACGGACTGTGGCCCACCGATGACAATGGTGTCTCCCTTAAAACTACTCACATGGAATGTTAGAGGTCTGGGGGACAAGATTAAGCGAGGATTGGTTCTCCAAACCATCAAACGCCACGGACCTGACTTGGTGATGTTGCAAGAGACGCACCTGGCTGGGTCTACATGCAAAGCACTCGACCGACGGGGTTATGCCATGGAGGTACATGCAGAGTTCACCACGGGATCCAGGGGCACCGGGATACTCCTTAAGAAGAACTCCTCCTTTATGGTGGAAAGCCGCAAAAGGGATGATCAGGGTCGATTTGCGGCGATATTTGGCCAATGGGAAGGGAGACCCCTCAACATAGTGTCCGTGTACATCCCACCAGCACTACACTACGGCCCAGCCGGCGCTGGGTCAATTTCTACTTGACCTCCCAGAGGGTGACATGATCATTGGGGGGGACTTCAATGCCATAACTGACCCGCAGTTGGACACCTTTCCCATACGAGAACGTCCGAGAGGGACAGCCACGCTTCCTGGTTTTCTGACGGCGCTAGGCCTTACTGATGCTTGGCGTCAATTGAACCCCACGGCGACTCAATACACGCACTACTCAGCTAAACACAACAGCCTCTCACGTATTGATTACCTTTTCTTTTTAGGGATGGGGCTGGGATCGGTGGACAAATTAGAGATCCTGCCTAGAGGTGTATCTGATCACTCCCCAATGTCCCTCCACATTACGACTAAAGAGAAGAGGCGCGCCAGGATCTATCCAATCTACCCCAATTACTTACAAATCCCTGGTGTTAGGAAAAAGCTTAAATTGGCCACATCACACTATTTTACAGAAAATATGGGCACAGTTTCCTCACCCTCGGTACTTTGGGAGGCGTACAAAACAATCTTGCGCGGCGCAGCGATAGCGGCCATCACAGGGCATAAACGAGACTCCAGACGTGACCTCGCACAATTAGAATTGGCACTACATGCCGCAAACGCAGCGCACATGGCCGATCCCACATGCGCTACACCTCAGTCAACAACAGCACTTGTCTCATCTTACAACAGTTACCAAGGGACACTTGGCGAACACAGCTCACAGGATATATGACCTGGGCGATAAAGCCGGGAAGATGCTGGCGTGGTTAGATAAAAAGAGTGGCTGTAACAAAGGTATTCAGAGGCTATACACACAGAATGGCCGGCTGCAGACACACCCTGAGCAGATAGTTCGCACCCTGGAACGACATTATCAAGAAATATACACACCGGTTCGGGAGGTCACGGAACGGGAGGCGTTAGCGTCACTTAATAACATAGCGGTCCCCGAGCTTTCGCAGGACGCACAACGGGAACTGGACACTGACTTAACCGAAGATGAAATCCAATTGGCAATACAGTCGTTACGATCCGGGAAGGCGCTGGGTCCTAACGGGATACCCGTGGAATGGTACAAAGCATCGGCTCCCCTGTTGAGCAAACCTCTGCTAGATATGTATGTAGAGAGTTTAGACAAGGCTGAACTCCCTCTGGACCAACGCATAGCCACGATAGTAGCCATTCCTAAGCCTGACAGGCCGCAGAAGGCCTGCTCCTCGTATCGTCCTATCTCCTTGCTCAACGTGGAAGCGAAGATCCTAGCGAAACTCCTGGCTAGTCGCCTGATTAAGCATCTACAGACCCTAATACACCCCGATCAATCAGGTTTCATGCCGCACAGAAGTACGGCACTGAATTTGCGGAGAGTCCATGGAGTCCTGGCGCGAGCACATCTCCTCTCGGACCAGGCAGTCATATTGTCTCTAGACGCCAAAATGGCCTTCGATCTGGTGGAATGGGAGCATCTCTTTGCGGTCCTTGCTCGTATGGGCTTCGGCCCGAAATTTATAGCATGGATACGGCTACTTTATAGGTCACCCATGGCACAGGTGGTGGCGAATGGCCACATTTCGCAGACTTTCCCCCTGGGGCGAGGGACCCGGCAGGGGTGCCCACTGTCCCCCCTACTCTTTGCGCTGGTGCTGGAGCCACTAGCTATTCTGCTCAGAACAACGCCACTGTTTCGGGGCATCACCTGGGAGGACGGGTGGGAGGATAAGGTATCCTTATATGCAGATGACATGCTGATCTACATGACCAATCCCAATGAGGGTATTCCTGCCCTGTTGGCTCTGTGCGATGAGCACGGGAAAGCGTCCGGCTACACCCTAAATTGGTCCAAATCCGTAATATTCGTCCTTAAGGGCCAGGAGCCGTTATTGCGGAATGACTGCCCCCTGCAATTAGCGACCGGCTCATTTAAATACCTAGGTATTTTCATCACCACTAATGCGGCGGACTTCTACACTGCGAACCTGGTACCACCTCTGACACGTTTACGTGCGGACGTTAAATATTGGGCTACCCTTCCGCTGACCCTCCTTGGGCGGGCAGCGTTATTTAAAATGATGGCTCTCCCTAGGTTTCTCTATGTGTTGGAGAACACCCCACACGTAGTGGCTCCACGTTACTTCCAACAGGTCGCTGCGCAGGTATCTGCTCTGTTATGGGGCAACGGCCCAGCCCGTATAGCACATGCCAAACTCGTTCAAAGCTGGTACGACGGAGGGATCGCACTTCCCAACCTTCAACTGTATTATTGGGCATCCCAACTTAAGGTAATTAATTGCTGGATCCATGTCCCGCGGGATGACCCCGCTTATAAGGCGGACTGGTCGCAGTTGGGGACGGACGGCATGCTATCAGTATTGTACAACCACTCACAAGTTCGTACATTGCTTGGCCCAACGTTGCATACGGCTACCTTATGGCATACAGCGCAAGCTCGACTGGGATGGAAGGGGAAGATCACTAGAATGACGCCGTTGTGGGACGCGAAGTCATTGGGGAACTTGAGGTCCAGTAAGGGCTTCGCACGCTGGGATCAAATTGGGATTTCGGTGGTGGGGGACCTCTGGGATCAGGGCTCAGTAATTGCATTCTCGCAGCTACAGCAGCAGTATGATATGGGCCCCACAGAAACTTTCCGGTATGTGCAAATTCGTCACGCTCTACTACAAGCCATTCCACCTGACACCACACTCCCGGAATCGTCGCCACTGGAAGACAGGTTGTTGACGGAATTTATGGAACAAAAGGCGACCTCTCTTACATACAAGAAATTGGTTAACAACCTGACAATCCCCACGCAGAAACTTAGAGAGAGGTGGGTTGGGGATGTAGGAGACATGGATGACACTGAGTGGAATGAGGCGCTGGCATCACCGAGGGAGGTGGGCATCTCGGCTAGGTTCAGGTTAGTCCAGCTCAAGATCCTACACCGCACCTATTACACCAGGACACTTTTACACAGGATACAGAGGGCACCGCACCCCTTCTGTCTGAGAGGCTGTGGGGAGGAGGGTACTTTACTCCACACACTCTGGGATTGCCCGTTGATCCAGGAAGTCTGGAGACAAATTATGCGCACAGTATCCCAAGTCCTTGGGGTAACACTTCTCCCTGAACCCCGTAAATGCCTATTGAACATTTGGGACCCTACTGACCTGAACAGGTATGGACAGTTGTGGGTCACGTTGGCTGTGACAGTAGCCAAAAGAGACATTGCACAGAAATGGGGTGCCCCAGAAGTGCCTACGGTGCATGGCTGGATTAGAAATATGGACCTTCTAATGGTAAAAGAGAGGGCGGTGTATGTGCTGCGGGCCTGTCCCCGTAAATGGAATAAAGTATGGTTGCCTTGGAATAAATACAGGGGGGAACCGTGTGCACCCTTGCCGGAGGACGACGATTTGGAGTCGGAAGAAGAAGAAGATTAGGAGGGAGGACCTAGTAAGTGGAACTCTGAGTTGTGGTGGGATGGAGTGGGACCGCGAGGTAACATTTGAACGAATGTACGGACTGTGTGCAGTAGATGAAGAATTGTCTATGTGTAGATACAAAGTTCTATTGTGATGATGACATCAGTTAGGTTTTATTAGTTGTGATTTTTGTTCTCTTAGTTTTGTTTTGAAAGTTTTATATAGCGCGAACAAGATCTTCGCAGATATCAGAGCGCTTTACAAGGGTTCGAACAAGTAGTACAGATGAGTATCGAGTCTTTGTTGTTTTCCCCAATAGTCGTTCAAGTGTATTTAGCCATGAGGATTGCTTTTACTTCTCTCTTGAACAGTATGGTAGAGGTGATGAGCCTAGTTTCAGGGGGGAGCGAGTTCCAAATCCTGGGGGCCATTCCTGAGAAGGAGCGTTTATAGGTTTTTTCCTTGCTGAATCTTTTAGGCTTTAGCAAAAGATTGTTTGTGCCTCTAGTGTTCCTGGAGCCTCCAGAAATCGTCAGCTTCTGAGCGAGGTATCTAGGTGAGCTCAGGTGTACAGCCTTGTGGGTCAAACAAGCGATTTTCAGGTGTATTCTGGCTTCAAACGGCAGCCAGTTCAGGGATTTGAAGTCGGGGGAAATGTGCGAGTGTTTTTTTGATCCAGTGATGAGTCTCGCTGCGGCGTTTAGAGAGGCTCTTATGGGTGCCGTAGTCGCTAGGGGGAGACCGCAGAGGGCGGTTCTGCCATATTCTATTCGAGGTATGACTAGTGATTGTACCGCAGTTTGGAAGTCTTTGGCTGGAAGGAAAGGTTTAAGTTTCCTGAGGGTGTTGATTTGGTAGTTTGCTCCCTTAGTTGCTTTGTTGATGTGTTCCTGCATGCTGAGATTGGTGTCAAGTGTTATGCCCAAGGATTTCGCTGAGTCCACGATGGTGGGTTGGACATTGAGTGCCGTTAGGTCTTTAAGCCACATTTGCACGGTAGTGATCTTCGCGGGAGGTGCGATCAGGAGGAACTCTGTTTTAAGGGCATTGAGTTTGAGATGATTAGCGGCCAGCCAAGATTGGGTGCTTCTGATTGTTGAGTTCAAAAGCGTGATGTCTTTGGGTGATTGTAGTTTGAGATAGAGTTGGGTGTCATCAGCATACATGTGGAAATGTACATTGGATTCTTGCAGCAAGGTGGTGAGAGGTTCCATAACTAGGTTGAACAGAGTTGGGGATAAGGAGGATCCTTGTGGTACGCCTAGCGATACAGGTCTTGGTGCGGACATCAAGTTGTTGCTCTTGAATTTCTGCGACCTGTTATGCAGAAAAGAAGTGAACCATTTGAGCACAGTTCCAGATAGGCCCATTCTTGTGTGTAATAGTTCGAGTAGGTTCTCATGTTTGACGGTGTCAAATGCGGAGGAGAGATCAAGTAGGATGAGGAGGCAGGTATCGTTATGATCTAGTATTTGGAGGGCGTCATCGATTATGTGAATCATGGCAGTTTCCGTACTGTGATTGGCTCGGAAGCCTGATTGGTGAGAGTTGAGGAGATCAAATTGATTAATATGTTTAGTCAATTGTATTTGTGCGCATTTTTCCAGCAGTTTGGCAAGAGTCGGAATGTTGGTAATGGGACGGTAGTTGTTTAGGTCAGAAGGGTCGGCTGTAGGTTTCTTTAGCAAAGGTGTTACTTGTCCAACTTTGAGGGAGTCGGGAATGATCCCTTGTTGAAGTGAGCTGTTAATGATTTTGGTCCAGAGTGGAAGGAGCGACGGGGTAAGGACTTTTACAGCATTAGCAGGAAGGGGGTCCGTGAGGTGATTGGATGGTTTCAGAGTGCTGAGGAGTTTGCCAATTTCTTCTTCCGTGTAGGTGACAAAGGTTGACCAGGTTGCATTGTTTTTTGGTTTAGTGGGTGTTATGTAGTGGGGTTTGGGATAGAGGCTTGCGTCCATGAGGAGATCATTCTTTATGTTATCCGTTTTTTGGTTAAAGAAAGAGGCGAAGTCTTCGCAGGAAGGGGCATTGCACATAGTGTTGAGAGGTTGGGGTTGTTCTTTGGTTTGTGAACGGATAAGCTCAAACAGCTTTCTCGGACGGTTTTTGGCTTGGTCTAGCTGACGGCTGAAGAAGTCTGATTTTGATCCTTTTATTTTCCTGAAGTAGGCATTTCTCTTTTTCTTCAGGTTTTTTAGGTTCAGTGCAGAGGGGGCTGATCTCCAGGAGCGCTCTGCCAATCTCATGGCACGTCTATTGTCATTGAGACTCCCGTCATACCAGGGATTGGAGATTTTTGTGGTGGCTTTTTTTAGCTGCAAGGGCGCGACTTCATTAATTATTGCGGTCATATTGTTAAGATAGTGATCAGTCAAGGATTGGACGTCCTTCACGCCAGCCGGAGGAAGTAGTAAGTTGTAGCTGTTGGAGGGCAGAGAGTTTGAGTTTAGTTTTTTCATGTCTCTTTTCCAGACTTTGGGCCTGGCGGATTGGATAGGGTTAAATTGAACTTTTTCATTGATGAAGAACGTGATGATATGATGGTCCGACCAGTCACAGGGTTGGATAGATTCGAGTTGGATAGCGGCCTCTTTGGAGATGATAAGGTCGAGGATAGAGCCTTTCTTGTGTGTTGGACTGTTGCAAATTTGTGCAAGGTCAAGGGCGTTGAGGAAATTCTTCAGACCTTTTACCACCGCATCATTATGATCATTCCAGTGGAGGTTGAAATCCCCAAGGTATATTTGTGTGAGTTGCCGCCCGGCGTTGGTTGAGATCATGTCCATGATTTGTTGGGAGAAGGTGAGGTTGTCACCGGGTGGGTGGTAAACGCCGTGAAGAGTGCAGATCGGTTTGCCCTGACTGATAATATCTAGGTTGATGTATTCACAGGACGATGGGGAGGGCGGGGAAGGTGAAGATACTTTCAATACAGAGAGGTTGCTCCTGTATATACATGCGATTCCGCCACCTTTTTTATTGCCAGACCTGTCGAGTCTAGTGATGAGGTAGTTGGGGGGAACCAGAATGTCCATTATAGGTGTAGAAGACTCTGTTAGCCATGTTTCAGTCATGATGATTAAGTCCAGATCCAATTTTAGGATGAGATCGGCGATAGCGGCGGAGTGTCTAGCGGCTGATCTGCAGTTTAGGAGAGTGCATTTGAGACGGGGTGTGTCGAGGGTGGAAGGGTGCTCTAGGGCGAGGGGGACTTTACTCAGGTTACTATGGATAGCGACTCTGTTGTTCAGTGTGGGGGGTCTAAGGGGATTGGAGTGAATCGTAGGTATGGCAGTGAGTGTGTCGGGTGTGTTGCTGAGGGGAGCTGGGTCATAGGAGCGGAGGAGGGTGATTGTGTCAAGGTCCGAAAGAGGGTTGCAGGAGCGACGGGGGCGGTTTTCACGATTGTGAACAGGGATTGAGGTCCAGCGTGGTGGAAGTCGAGTGCGTGAGTTCGCCGCCCGGGTGGAGGACCAGTTGGGAGGGGAGGTGATGGTGGAGACGCGTGAGTGGTGTCTGGGGTGTGTGCTGAGTAAATGTTTGATGATGTGAATGTCTTGTTTGATCTGTTGGAGAGTGTTGGGTGGGGGGTGGCTGGAGTGTGATAGACAGAGTAGTTGTTGTTTGATGCTGTACATGTCTTCTTTGAGTTGGAGGAGGGAGGCCGTAATGTGGTCCACTGAGGGACATGTGTTGGAGGTGGGGATGGGAGGGTCAGGCGTGGATGACATAGGGGGGAGGTTGGTGGTGTGGATGAGCGTATTGGTGGTGGGCGTAGAATGCATGGTGGAGGATGGGCGTTTATTAGTGGTGAAGAGGGTGGAGGTTGGGTGATGGGGGGTGTTGGACAGGCCACATGAGGGGCTCGCTCCCTCCCCGCAGGACAGGGCCCGGGCCACCGTCAGCACCATTGCCCGGCCCAGCCGCCATCTTGGACACGGCACCACGCGGCCGTGCGGCCTCAGCCCGACCCCAACCCTGGGCCTGGCCAGGCCCCGACATCCCGGCACCACCCTCCACCCAGGAGATGAACGGCCCACTTGGCAGGTCAATGGGAGTACGAAGTGTCGATGGCTCTTCCCCGCCAGGTGCCGAGCACCCCCAGCCTCCTCGGGCGCTGGCTCCACCCCCCTGCTGGGTGTCTGGACTCCCTCATCCCAGACCTCCCGACCTCCAAGAGCGAGGGTCCGGACATCAAAGGGCGCCAGACCTATAACTGAGGCAGCCCCAGGACAGGAGGGCAGTTGTATCCTGGAGTCGAGAGACACCGCGACGAACTCATCCTTGACGGACTGCTGGCGCTGCCACAGCCCTGCCTTGTGAACTATTGTCCTGCCTGCTGGCGCTGCCGCGGCCCTCTGCAACCTTCATCCTCGTTGGGACCTGCTGGCGCTGCCGCGGCCCGTTGTAACCTTCATCCTCGTGGGACCTGCTGGCGCTGCCGCGGCCCGTTGTAACCTTCATCCTCGTGGGACCTGCTGGCGCTGCCGCGGCCCGTTGCAACCTGCATTCTCGTGGGACCTGCTGGCGCTGCCGCGGCCCGTTGTAACCTTCATCCTCGTTGGGACCTGCTGGCGCTGCCGCGGCCCGTTGCCACCTACGACCTCTTCGGGACCTGCCGGCGCTGCCGCGGTCTGACCCCTCCGAACACCGAGCTCGAGGATTGTGAGCCATCACCGTTACACCCCCGTACCCGTGGGTACCCAGACTGTCCCGCTACCCCCTTCCCCTACTAGAGACTAGAATTGAGAGGATCATCGTGTCCTGATTGCCTTGTATCGTACCACTCTACTCCCAGAAGTGCCTATAAAAGGTGTTACCCTGAACTTTGTGTGGTGTCCATCTGTGGGGGGGAAGTTACCTGTCTGTGCGATCACTGTGCTCGGCCGACCCTCCAGGTCCCCGTCTAACATTGGTGGCTAGCGGCGCGATCCGAACCAACGCGTACCGTACAGACAGTAACTCACCCTACGACTAAAACCACAATGACGACCAAAGAGAGCGGATCGGCGGAGAAGTTCCAGATGGAAAAGCTGGAAGAATACAACCACCGAGAGCTCAAACAATTTTGCATGGACTTAGGCATTGCTACCACCGGGCTAAGCACAAAAGAAGACTTCAAAAACGCCCTAGAGGCCTGGACAGAGACAAATACCGCAACCCCCCGGGACCCCGCAGCCCCGGAAGTCAACACCACCCGGACGGAGGAACGGAGAACAGGCCCCTCCCATGAAGAGATCCAAGAGCGGGAAAAAAATAGATTACACGAGTTAGACTTGGCACGACTCAGATTAGACGGAGAATTGAAACTGGCGGAACAAAAAATAAACTTAGAACACTTACGGCTCAGAGAAGAGCGAGAGGAAAAACAGAGACAGAGAGACCTCGAAGAAAAAAGACTGGCATACGAGCACGAGTGCAAACTAGCGGAGATAGAAATGCGCAAACTGAACAAAAACCTTGGGGTGCCCGAGCAACCGCACTCCCCGGGTCCTACCGAGCAGAAGGTCCACATCCCCAAGGATGTGGTCCGAGAATATCACCGGAACGACGACATACAGCAGTGGTTCAAGGCCTATGAGATTGCCATGACCGCCCACCGGGTCGCTCGAAGTGACTGGGGAGCCGGTCTATGGGGGAGATTCGTCAACGAGGGTCGTGATGCCCTGCTGCAGCTTCCGGACCATCAAATGACGTCCTATGACCACATGAAGGCCGCCCTCCTCAGTCGATATGGACTTACACCCGAAATGTACCGCCAAAGGTTCCGCAACTGCACCAGGATCCCAGGTACGACGTGGTTGGAATACGTGAACTATTTCAGCCGAGCCTTCGAGGGGTGGATCAAGGGTAACAACGTAACCACTTACGAACAACTCTTCAATCTCATTGTGTGGGAGCACCTCTCCAACAACTGCTTTGTCGAGCTCAGGCAGCACCTCCTCGACAGTAAATTGACTGAACCCCGGCAGCTCGCCACCGAGGCTGACCGGTGGGAGAGCACCCGAGTGGCCCGGAGTGGGCCGAATGAGCAGAACAGAACCAACCAAGGTCACCATCGTCCCCGAGGAGGAGGAGGAGGCCCGGGCCGGGGCAGAGACGCCGCCCCGGCCGCACCCACTAACGCCACCCCGGCCCCAGCAGGCCGGGGAAACCCCCCGATGCGCCCGGGGTTCCGAGCTAACGTGACGTGTCATCGATGCCAGCGAGTCGGCCACTATGCCAGTGACCCGACCTGCCCGAAGAACCAGGCCCCCGGGCCCCGCCAGATGGCGGCCGCCGCCCTGGGAGAAGAACAAGTCTCCGAAGACACGGAGACCTATGAGTCGGAGCAGTTCGAGTGGGAACCCGCCGCCATGACCCTGGCATGCCTAGGAGGAAGAGACATGGTCCCGCGGACTCCCCTGCCCGCCAACACTCGGAAGTACAGCCAATGGGTGAGCATCAATGGGCGCAAGGCCGAGGCCCTGCGTGACACCGGGGCCAGTGTGACGGCCGTCCGCTGTCACCTGGTGACCCCAGAACAAATCCTACCAAACGTACTTTGCCCCGTCCGATCGGCAGATAACTCGGAGAGCCTGTGTCGGATGGCCTGCGTCCCCTTCGAATGGGGAGGAGTGTCCGGCATGCTGAAAGTAACTGTCCGTGACGATGCCCCCGTAGACTGCCTCCTGGGTAACGATCTCGAGAGCTCCCCGTGGGCCGCTGTGGAAAGAAAAGAGCATCTGGGGATGTTGGGTCTCCCGGACTGGGCGTGCGTAACCACCCGATCCATGGCCACCCGCACCATCCCTAGACCAGAAGAACCAGAATGGGCAGCACCTCCGCCCTCGATCACTCCAGAAGAAGACTTCCTCCAGACCGACCACCCGGACCCCACCCCAGAGGGGTCCACACAGCCCCCCGAACTTCCCGACCTGGCTCAGTGGCGTCAAGAAGGGGGGCCCACCCAGGAACAATTCCGGCAGGAGCAAAAGACCTGCCCCTCCCTCGAGGGATTGCGACAGCAAGCGCTCGCCCAGAGCCAAGGAGACACCACCGGGGCCCACTGGGTTTATTGGGACAATGATCTCTTGTACAGCGAACAGAAAATCGCAGAACTGGGGGCCGGGCGAGTGCTGGTGGTGCCCCTCCACTTCAGAGACTTCCTGTTGAACCTAGCCCATGATGTCCCCCTGGCCGGGCACCTGGGCCAAGACAAGACCTACCACCGCCTGGTGACTCACTTTTTTTGGCCCAAAATGAGAAATGACGTATCCAACCATTGCCGGTCCTGCCCGACCTGCCAGGCCAGTGGGAAGAGCGGCCGCAAACTCAAGGCGCCCCTACAACCATTCCCCGTGGTGACCACCCCGTTCGAAAGGGTGGGAATAGACATTGTGGGGCCCCTGGACCCCCGAACAGCACAGGGACATCGCTTCATCCTGGTCCTGGTGGATCACGCTACCCGCTATCCTGAGGCGGTCCCCCTTCGTGCGATAACAGCCCCAGTAGTGGGTCGAGCCTTGATGGGGATCTTCTCTCGAGTGGGCTTCCCCCGGGAAGTCGTCAGCGACAGGGGTACGAACTTTATCTCAAAATACATGAAGTCCCTCTGGCAACAGTGTGGGGTCACCTACCGATTCACGACCCCCTATCACCCTCAAGGGAACGGACTGGTTGAGCGGTTCAACCGCACGCTCAAAGGGATGATTGGGGGGTTGGAAGAGCCCCTCCGTCGCCAGTGGGATGTGCTACTACCGTGCCTTCTCTTTGCCTACCGAGAAGTCCCCCAGAAGTCCCTCGGCTTCAGCCCTTTCGAACTCTTGTATGGACACCCGGTGCGAGGCCCGCTCAGCCTAGTCAAAGAAGGCTGGGAAATGCCCCCTCTAAAGAACCCTCCAGATGTTTTCAAGTACCTCCTAACCCTCCGCAACCAGACCAGAAGGTTCAGAGAGATGGCAAAAGCAAACCTGGAGGCCAGTCAGGAGGACATGAAAAGGTGGTACGATCAAAATGCATCCTCCATCGAATTTGAACCCGGCCAACAAGTGTGGGTAATGTCTCCCACCGAACCATGCGCCCTGCAAGACAAATGGACGGGGCCCTTCAAAGTAATCGAGCGCAAGAGCCCCGTCACCTATCTCATCGATATGGAATCTTCCCGAAACCCTCTCCGGGTCCTCCACGCTAATAGACTGAAACCCCACTTTGTACGCTCCGAACTCAGTCTCCTGATGGCAACCGACAATGGAACCGAGGAGGACTCCGAACCCCTTCCTGACCTCCTACGGTCACGGGAGAAGGACAGCTCCGTGGACGGGGTCCGACTCTCGGAGGCCCTCACCCTGGAACAGCGCCAAGACTGCCGAGTCCTCCTGCTCCAGTTCTCCACCCTGTTCTCCCTCACCCCAGGGGTCACCCCCTGGTGCTTACACGACGTGGACACTGGAGACAGTCCCCCTATCCGCCATCGGGCCTACCGCGTACCAGATCGGGTACGGGCCTGCATCCAAGAGGAGGTGGCCAAGATGCTCACACTCGGGATCATCGAGCCCTCAGACAGCCCCTGGGCCAGCCCAGTGGTACTGGTCCCCAAAGCGGCCGCCCCCGGCGCCACGCCGGAGCTCCGGTTCTGCGTCGACTACCGGGGCTTGAATGCGGTCACCAGAACAGACGCACACCCCATCCCCCGAGCAGATGAACTAATCGACCGCATGGGAGCTGCCCGCTACCTCAGCATCTTCGACCTGACAGCGGGCTACTGGCAGATCGGTCTCACACCCCGGGCCCAAGAACGATCGGCATTCTCTACCCCTGATGGCCACTATCACTTCAAGGTCATGCCATTCGGCATGAAGAATGCGCCAGCAACATTTCAGCGGCTAGTAAACCAGGTCCTGGCAGGACTCGAAGGATTCAGCGCCGCCTACCTGGACGATATCGCTGTGTACAGCCACCACTGGTCCGACCACCTCCACCACCTCCGAGAGGTGCTACAGGCCCTCCAACGAGCTGGCCTCACGATCAAGGCCAGCAAATGCCAAATTGGCCAGGGGTCCGTGACCTATCTCGGGCACCAGGTGGGAAGCGGTCTGGTGGCCCCTCTGCAACTCAAGATCGCTGCCATCCAGTCGTGGCAGTCCCCCATCACCCAGACCGAGGTCCGCGCCTTCTTGGGACTCACAGGCTACTACCGACGGTTCGTGAGGGACTATGGCAGCATCGTAGGGCCCCTCACGGAACTCACCTCCAAAAACCAACCAAAGAAGGTCAACTGGACCCCAGACTGTCAAGCGGCCTTCGAGAAGCTGAAGGCCGCCATGTGCTCCGCCCCGGTGCTCCAGGCCCCCGACTACAGCCGGGAATTTATCGTCCAAACAGATGCCTCCGACCATGGCGTTGGGGCAGTCCTTTCCCAGCTGAACCCCGAAGGACTTGACCAGCCAGTGGCTTTCATCAGCAGACGGCTCCTGGCCCGAGAACGACGCTGGAGCACCATCGAGAGGGAGGCCTTCGCCGTGGTGTGGGCCCTCAAAAAGCTCCGGCCTTATCTCTTCGGCACCCACTTCCGGGTCCAGACCGATCATCGACCCCTGCAATGGCTCATGCAGATGCGGGGGGAAAACCCGAAGCTACTACGTTGGTCCATCTCCCTGCAGGGTATGGACTTCACTGTGGAACATCGACCCGGCCAAGACCACGCCAACGCGGATGGCCTGTCCCGCTTTTTCCGCCTCGACGAGGAAAGTCCCCAAGAAGATGGGTGACTCTCCCCGCCTTCAGCTGGGGGGGGACGCATGTTGGACAGGCCACATGAGGGGCTCGCTCCCTCCCCGCAGGACAGGGCCCGGGCCACCGTCAGCACCATTGCCCGGCCCAGCCGCCATCTTGGACACGGCACCACGCGGCCGTGCGGCCTCAGCCCGACCCCAACCCTGGGCCTGGCCAGGCCCCGACATCCCGGCACCACCCTCCACCCAGGAGGTGAACGGCCCACTTGGCAGGTCAATGGGAGTACGAAGTGTCGATGGCTCTTCCCCGCCAGGTGCCGAGCACCCCCAGCCTCCTCGGGCGCTGGCTCCACCCCCCTGCTGGGTGTCTGGACTCCCTCATCCCAGACCTCCCGACCTCCAAGAGCGAGGGTCCGGACATCAAAGGGCGCCAGACCTATAACTGAGGCAGCCCCAGGACAGGAGGGCAGTTGTATCCTGGAGTCGAGAGACACCGCGACGAACTCATCCATGACGGACTGCTGGCGCTGCCACAGCCCTGCCTTGTGAACTATTGTCCTGCCTGCTGGCGCTGCCGCGGCCCTCTGCAACCTTCATCCTCGTTGGGACCTGCTGGCGCTGCCGCGGCCCGTTGTAACCTTCATCCTCGTGGGACCTGCTGGCGCTGCCGCGGCCCGTTGTAACCTTCATCCTCGTGGGACCTGCTGGCGCTGCCGCGGCCCGTTGCAACCTGCATTCTCGTGGGACCTGCTGGCGCTGCCGCGGCCCGTTGTAACCTTCATCCTCGTTGGGACCTGCTGCCGCGGCCCGTTGCCACCTACGACCTCTTCGGGACCTGCCGGCGCTGCCGCGGTCTGACCCCTCCGAACACCGAGCTCGAGGATTGTGAGCCATCACCGTTACACCCCCGTACCCGTGGGTACCCAGACTGTCCCGCTACCCCCTTCCCCTACTAGAGACTAGAATTGAGAGGATCATCGTGTCCTGATCGCCTTGTACCGTACCACTCTACTCCCAGAAGTGCCTATAAAAGGTGTTACCCTGAACTTTGTGTGGTGTCCATCTGTGGGGGGGAAGTTACCTGTCTGTGCGATCACTGTGCTCGGCCGACCCTCCAGGTCCCCGTCTAACAGGGGGGTAAGACTGGGGGGGGTAGTGGGATTGTAGATGGTTCTATTTAGAGAGGGTCGAGTTGAGCTGATGGAGGTGGAGTGTTCTGTGTGGTTAGTTAGTGGGAGGAAGTGGGGGCTGAGAATGGGTGAGGATAAAGGGTGGGGTTTGCCTTTGTGTGTGTCGGTCTGATGTTTATCTAGGATAGGCGGGATGCGGGTGGGAGCAGTGGTATCATGGGTGAGAGGAACGGGGATGAGGGCTGGTGTGTAGGTGGAAGGAGTGGGGTTGTTGTTGTAAGAGGAAGAGAGATCTATGTCTGTGCTTGAGGGATGTGGGATAGCTATGGTAGGTGGGGGAATGACTAAGGTGCCGGGAATAGAGGGGTGGTGCATGTCTTTTTGGGTGGGAGCTGTGGTATCAGGGGTGGGAAAGTGGATGAGGGCTGGTGTGTGGGGGGAAGGGGTGAGGTTGGTGTAAGAGGGTGAGTAATCTATGGCTGTGCTCGACGGGAGTGAGGTAGGTATGGTAGGTGGGTGAGTGACTGGGGTGTCGGGAGTAAAGGAGAGGTGCATGTTGTTTTGGGGTTGGGCTGGGTTAGAATGAATGTGGTTTGAGGCTGCGGTGTCAGGGGTGACGGGAATGGGTGTGGTATGGGAGGGTGACAGGGTGAGGTTGTAGGGGGGGAGGGGGTATCGCTGGAATGTGTGGGTGAGGGATCTATGTCTGTAAATGTGGAGTGCGCGATAGCTACCTTAGGTGGGTGAATGTCTAAGGTGCCGGGGATGGAGGGAAGGTGCGTGCCGTTTTGTGGTTGAGCTAGGTTAGGAGGGTTGTGGTTGGGGGCTGTGAGTTTAGGAGTGATGGGCCTGCGGATGCTATGAGTGGGTGTCCGATGACTGGTGAGGTGCTGTTTGAACGTGGGGAACAGATTGTCTAATAGTTCCAGGTTGTCTGTGGATTGAATTAGGATAATCCCATTATTGTATATAGTGATGGTTGTTCTGCCAGGGAAAAGTTGTGATGGGGTGATGGTAAGTTTTAGGCCATGCGCGAAATTCCTGGAGGTGGAGACGGAGAGTAAGGTGCGGAACGTGTTTCTCCATTGGGCTCTGCGTGTGGTGTGGAAGATAATATCAATGTTCAGTGAACCATTGACTGGTGAGAAGTAGGTGTCTGCACACGGAGTTTCAGGGTGGGACCTCAGGAAGTTGTGTTTAAAGCGTTTAGCGGCCTTTTTAGTGAGTGCTGGTGGGTAGTTGATTTTATATGTGTGTTTGCCGACGGGTTCCATAATGGGAGAACAGTCTAGATAGGTGAAGGGGGGGGGGGTGTAGGAAGGAGGGTGTAGTAGGGAGGGTGCACTGTCCTAGACAGTTGCGAGGGCCTAAGGTGATACCAGTGCGTTCACAGTAATGCTATGTGCAGAGTACAGCCGACGAAAATAGTGAGATAATTGGGAGAGACACTAGTGAGCTGCCAAGGTATTTGAGGTAGTAGTTGGTGCGTGCAAGAACAACTGACACTAGTGAGTAGTCACAATATGTAAGGTACAGTGATGGAATACAGTTGCACACATAGATTAAATGACACATATTAAATGGCACAGCAAGTGGCATTAGCGAGCAGCAAAAGAAGAAGAAGAATAATATATGAGGTAGCAAACGGTGCATTACCGGTGACTATAAAGTGGGACGTGCAAGATACAGTTAGGAATATATAGAATATAATGCAACTGTACGAGGCATTAATATATGGGTAGCAATTGCAATTGGTGCAGAAAAAGTGAAGTGTGCTGTATACAATCAGGAATAAAATAATACATATCACAGTGAAGAAGCAAACTATCTAAATCCGCTGTGAAAAAACGTCCAGCTGTGTAAATTGTGCAACCGCTAAAAAGAAGTAGTCTGAAAGTCTGAAAGTCTAAGAGGTCTTAGGTCTTTAAGGTCGATGGTAGAAATGTCTAGGCCATGATGGTCTCCCCCAGATAGCCAAGCTAAGATGGCCGAACCGATGGGGGAGATAGAAATAGAAATATTGGTCCTTTGTCTGTTGTTGTTACTTTGGGCTCAGAGCAGGACCATTTCACTTTCTATTAAGGCAGGCATTGCTCATAGCTTGCTGGTGAGGAAAAGTGGGGGAGTTAGAGCTCTGGAGCCTCGTGGACATCAAAGGTACTAGCGCGGATTTATTTCTACAGATTTATGGCCCCATGTTGCTCTAGGAGGGAGCTTACGAATGTGAGCAGTTTAATGGCCCCAGCCATTTTGTATAAAGGAGGTGGACTAAAAATGTGCACAGGCGGGTGGGGTGGGATAAATACCTTATGCCTCCAATCGATGTTCCAAACCTGTATGTCCCTGGGAGGTGGGGGGCTCAATGACACATATCCGCTCCCGGGTGGGGGCGGCTCATGTCGGTCCTTCAGCTCTTGTTTGGTCCCAGAGCCCAGATCAGCAGATCAGCAGATCCCAGCGCCACTATAACTTCCCATCCGTTTCCCTGTGCTTCCGGGAGCTGGATCCACTGAACCGGCGTCCTTCCTGGTTCTGCATCCAACCTCCTATGCTGTGATGCGGGCGGGAGGGGGGGGTCCATCGACGTTCAGGCACCGCAATCAGCCGCTTGCGCCTTGGAGCGGGTGGGAGGGGGGCCACTCTCCGGTGCAGCCGATCGTGCCCTGCGGTAGTCGTGACAGCAGAATCAGTTCCTCAGATGCATTGCCGAGGTTTGACTCACATTTTTGAATAATTGATAAGGGAGTTGACGGTAGTCATACCAGACGTTCAGGCACCGCAGTCAGCAGCCTGCGCTTGGAGCGGGGGGAGGGGGGCCACTCTCCGGTGCAGCCGATCGTACTCGGCGGTAGTTGTGACAGCAGAATCAGTTCCTCGAACACGGCAGTAGTCAGAACTCCTCGCGTCATCTTGGCATTGCATTGTTGACCTTGCTAATGATTAATTGCTCTATCCTAAAGTGGGCAAATTGCGAATTGGAACGGGGAGTGAAATGTTGCCAAGTAAGAATGTATGCAACTAGATAGCATTTATTTCCCTCTCGTCTATACTTGTATAATTGTCACTAACGTCGGAGCATGCTGAGACTTATCCAAATCTCAGATTAATCTCAGTGATGATAAGAAAATGCTGATCAATGATGTTGATGTAAATGTCTTCTTTGCCTTCTTGACAATAAAGTTTAATAAAAAAAAAAAAAAAAAAAAAAAAAGTAGAGATGGCCTTTGGCAAAGACCCAGTCTCTCTGCACTTGGATACATGGCCCCCCAATCCTTCAAGCTTGCAGGTCATTAACCCTTCGAAGGGAGGAGAGCACGAGGAAGACTATTCTTCATGAAAGAACTGAGATGGGCGCGAGTCCTCATAGGTCGTGTAAGGAAGATGCTAAGGTCCCCTGAAGGGACTGGAGAAGGCTAAGGTGACCTTTTTAGACCTTTCATAAACGCTTCAACAAATGGATTCTGAAGCCGCACGGATGTCCCATGCTCTGTAGGTAGGCGGGAACAGCTGCTAGTCGTACCGTTGTGGAAGACCTTGGTAGGTGCACCAAGGCACGGGTAATGTCTTACTGTGGGTTGCAGGCGCTGTTTGGGAAGGCCGTTACCGTAATGGGCACATCTTTTCTATCTGGCAACGCAGAACGCCTGTGGGATTCCTGGCGCCTTCCCGGCCAGTTGAAGGATTTTCATGCAATACTCATTAAGCTGGAGGTGATCGCCCTCAAGGACCTCCCGGCCAAACCGAGGCGGAGTGACCCGACTTTGGACTGGAGGAGTTGGCTTTGCTGCTGCGTGAGGAGAGCTGGGCGAAGAGGCCGCTGTCTTTGGAGATGGGTGGACGGTTCCGGGAGAGGGGACTACCACGGCTGAGGTGCCTAGGTTGGCGCCACGTGAATTAGGCACATTAGTGCTTGTTGCAGTCGCCTCAGCACATCAGGAATGAGTGGTAGCTAATGTTGTGGGAACTTCTCTGGCGAGTTCATCCACGGACGGCTGCCCATGGATTCTGGGGTTGGCATACCCAGAGTAAAAGCTTTGCCTTCCCATTCTTTCGACTGGGAGTCGTGTATTGAAGTATTGTTGGAGCAAGTGAGCGTTGATTTGCCACTGGTATGTTTGTTGCTGTGTTGTGCTGAGTCGATATCCACTCCCGAGAGGTGTCTGACTGAGAGCACCACTTAGGGACTCAGACCCAGGGTAGATTGTCTCTGCTTCAGAGGACAATTGTGGCGAATGTGTGACCCCACCCTGTTTTTTTTTTTTATTATAATTTGTACGTCTTGCACTTTAGTTCTTTGCAAATAGACATATTCTTGGCATGTTTACCTATGAAGCAATGGCTCAGTGTTCAGTGCATTGCACCTTTCTGTCGACAGTCCCCTCACATCGGCAGCCATCCTGTAAGTGAGCGGTCTAGTCGTCAGAAGGGGGGAGGAAGTGGAGAGGTTATTGTCCCTGGCCTTAATTAGAATGGTCAATGCGCAGCCATGCAGCGGGTGAACCAAAGTTAAGCCCGTCTGTGCCCGTCCACGCTTAGCACCAGCCTCGCTGCCCAGGTTTCCTCCCAGCGGGGTCCTCGCATAAGCTACTCATCTAAGGAGATTCATGCCCTGAATCTTGGCGCACCATGCACAACTGTAATGATGCCTTTGGTGCGCTCCCTGAAGTTGCCGGGCCGCATGGGGTCTGCTAACATTTCGCAATCACTGTCGAATGGTAGTAAACACTCTAAGCACACACTGGTGATCCAGCGGTGTTAATGTGTGCTCCCTCCATAAGATTGCACTCTCCATCTGTGACCTCCTTAGGGGGGAGTGTTCAGATACACTCGTTCTTATGGAAACATGGATGAGCGACAGCTCTGCGCTGGATGGCTGGTGGGAGGGACTGCTTGGAAACAGGATTCCCAGAGCCTGAACCTTGGCATTCCCACAGATCAGGGAAACAAGTGTTTCTTCAGCAGCAGGCATCAGTGAGCCAGGCTGGCTGGGGCATGGATCATCATGTGTGGTTGGAGGTCTTTGGTTTAGCAGACTACTTGGGGCCGATTCACAGAACTAATCTGAGACAAAATCCTAAACTTACTAATTTTGGAATTCACTGAAGGCATTTAGTAGTAGTAAAGACAGACTTAAGACAGACTTAAGACAAAATCCCAACTTTAGTACTACTAAATGCCTTCAGTGAATTCCAAAAGTAGTACATTTACGATTTTGTCTCTAATTACTTCTGTGAATTGGGCCCATTGGGCGCTGAATTCCTTCAGTCTCCACAGCAGCACCTCGAAGAAAGAAAGGTGTATATGTGCCTTGGGTGCCTGAAAGGTGGGGAGTGTGTAGGGCGCTGGGCAGTACGCTGCCGGTTAGAAACAGTTCTACAGGAACAGAGTGGCTTCAGCGCCATAAAAGGATTCATGGGCAGGGAGGTCAGTAACTGGGTTCATCTGGTAACGAGGGATTTCCCATTCTTCCTTCGCTTCCCCGCGACCTCTGCTTATGCTCCTTCTCTTCAATCAGAGGTTAGCTGCAGCCAAACTGTGGCAAACCAATGCCTGAAACGTGCCTCACAGCGATGGACCAAACACTCAGTCAGGCTGCACTTCTGATGCCTGAATCCTTTGGCCTAGTAGGAGGGCGGGGCTTCATGAGGGTCACTGCAGGCGGAGAGCCACAAGAGGGCGCCAGACTGCCCCTGCCCAGACCACTTCTAGAGATCAGCCGGGAAGTACTCTAGAGATTGGCCCTGAAGGCCTCCAGCAGTGGTCTAAAGACCTGAAGCCCAGCTACATCCATCTACTGAGCTCAGGTCCACCCTTCTGCTAACACCTGGAACCAATGTCTTCAGAGGTGACGTGGAAAGAGTCCTCCTCGAAATCAAGGCATACATGGCGAGGAGGCTAGGGAGAGTTACTTCCTTATAGACCTTCTATTCTTTTGAGATTGTCCACACGATAAGTCATTCGACCTTCGCCCCCGGGACGAGGAACTGCCATTGGAATTCAGATCCACCCCACGGTTTCATGGCACACGCCTGAGGTTGTGCATCAAGATAAAAACCTGGGGATGCCGCTAACTCTCTCGTAGCCAGCGATTATGATAGAGAATATTAGGAGTGTGCACTCCCCAGGCCAGGAACGGCAGGGACTCCAGCAGCACGGAGGGCCCATCTGCCACGCTCTACATACAGAGTCGCCCACCCCCCATGAGACTCTTGGCCTGAGCTGCACACGCAATAAGGAACGGAGCTAGAAGAATGGGTGTTAGAAGGAAGCAGACTCACACGTCTGTTCTAGAGTAAAAACAACTCTTGGAAACACAATCTTAAAAGGACCAACCTCCCGCACTCAACTGACACTCAAAGCAATGCATCCTCAAAGTGGATTCTCTCACTTACCTTTCTCAGAAGGGCAAAGCCTGGAGACATTCCCAAACTCAATGTCCTGAAGTAACCTGAAAGTAAAGCAGAGTATGTCAGGGCTGAACTGGAAGAAACGTGCTGCCTCCTGCAGCATACATGCAACACAGTCCAATGGTCTACCATCCCCTATGTGATGAACGCTCAGCGTCCAGCAGCTTCCCTTCCTGCACAACGTACACACAACACCCTCCCACGGGTACTGTTCTGCACATGGCATCTTCAAAGCTGTGCCACTGTCCGCCCTCTTCCATGCTCCAGTCTTACCACCTTCATACACCGTAAACTCACGGTCCTTCCACCGTCCAGCCGCTCCATGGGATGCACCCAGGAATGTCCCAATGTCTGCTCCCCCATACAGTACCCTCCCACCGTCTCCCCCCATACAGTGTACATGGAAGGCGTTCCACCATCAACCTGCACAGGCGGCAGATTTCGCGACACCGCAAGGCCGTCCCCAGACAGCATGCACACTGCGCCCTCTCCATGCAGCGAACACTCAATGCACAAACAATGTAACCTAAGCTCACCCCTGGCGCCCTCGGTGCTCCACACACGTCCTGTCGGACACACGCCATGCGCATGCGGGGTCTCGAGACAGGATGCATTTCCTGCAGCTATCATGCCTCTCGCAGTCGATCAGATCCATCTGCACGACTCCGCCATTGGAGCCAACGTAGATCCAGTTCTGTGGAGGAAGGAGATAAAATTAACATAAGAAAGAAAGGAAGAAAGAAAGAGTGAAGGAAGGAAGGAAGGAAAAAAAGAAGGAAAGAAAGAAAAAAATGGAAAGAAAGAAAAAAACAAGAAAGAAAGAAAGGAACGAAAGAAAAGAAGGAAGGAGAGAAGAAAAATAATGAAGGAAGAAAGAAAGAAAGGAAAGAAAGGAAGAAAGAAAAGGAGGAAGGAAAGAAAGTAGGAAAAAGAAAGAAAGAAAAAAGAAAGAAGGAAGGAAAGAAGGAAAGAAAGAAAGAAGAAAAGAAAAAAGAACGAAAGGAAAGAAAAAGCAGGAAAGAGAAAAAGAAGGAAGGGAAGAAAGAAGGAAAGAAAGAGGTAATTGTGGCTGATGTTCCGCGGAGCGGTCCACGCAAAGAGCTTCCTCAAGAATGTACGAAAGAAAGGGGCTCAAGAACCCACTGAAGCCTCCGGCCATCACTGTCCCGTCCGCAGCAGACTCCGCACAAGACACCTCTTACACCGAGAATGCACTACAGACAACTGTCATTACAGAGACCTGGTCTCTCACATCTGCTCATATATCTTTGATGCTTCTGTCCCCACAGGATACAACACAACGAGCCAACACAACAGCAGACGGTGCCACACAAAGATGAACGAATACTCCTCACCTTCTACATCTCCAGAACCATCTGCTCTCAACTCCACAGATCTGCTCACAGTCATTCACTGAGCTCAGCCTCCCACAGTCACCCATCTCATCGACCCACCCTTGGAGCCACCTCAACTGGGACATCGCACATCGCATCATCGTTGTGCCGTCAATTTACTACTTCAACAAAATCTTCATCCAAGAGATCGGTCTCCTGGTAGACTCCACAACCCAGACCATAAAGCAACACACCAACGACTCAACCAATGCCGAAGGGACCACCGCGTCTCCACCACCAAGGAACTCTCAACTGCCAAGCTTAGTGCACTATGAGTCCGCAGTGTGATCCCAATCCTCATGTATGGATGTCACAAACACACGGTACACTCTTCGATGGAGTGGGATACCGGATGAGAGAGAAACAGTTTATTAGAGAAGAAAGGCGAGAATGGTAAGAGATGCCAAAAATCAATTGTGTGTCCTATACATACATCTAGAAGCATGTCCTTGCAAGATGGAAAAACATAGCCATGGGTTGCATATAGACCACAGCACAGCTAAGTCTTCTGGGGCCTGGAGTTAAAGGGAGGAAGAGAACAAGACTGTCTTCGACCCGACAAGAAGGAATCGAGCCACCTTATCACACGGCCGGAGAAAGCTGCAGAGAGACTTCAAACCATGAGCACCTGACAGAACTGCCACCCAGGACTACCCACGGGTCATCCAGCATGGACGAGGCCACCGTACCCCGGACACAAAATCTGCCAGGTCAAGCATCAAGAAGCAGAGACTTCTCCGCAAACCTCTGAAGTCATGCAAAGGCAAACGTCTCATGTCCTTCCCACATCATAACAAACACCAATGACTTGGATTGAACAGGCTCCAACGTCTCCTTGGGAAGACACAAAGCCAGAAAACCATGGTCCACCCGTCTCTCCTTTGGAAAACAAGCCCCTGTGCCTTGTGAAGCCGACCGCAGAACCCAGTCACATGCCCGGCCCTCTCCCACTTGGATGGTGGGCCCTCCCTGCTTCACGCCGCCTCAGTCACAAACATCCTACACCTGCTCAACAAAGGTCATATGAGCACAACACCTGCACCTGATGGAACTTCTACAGGATGGCTTTATCTACAAGGCTTGTTGAGTCATCCACAAGAGAGTAAATGCAAACCCGTCAGAAAGTTACATCTCAGATGGCCAACACAAAGCCATCCTATGGCCAGACTTGAAATGAAGAAAGAAAAATGACAAAAGTGCAGGCCAACAGCCCGCCCACCAACGAGCCATAGGCGTCAACAACATCTGTGCATAGGTCCTGCTCGAAGGTCTCCCGCAGTGAGACTGAAATGCGTCTCTCTATGGAGATACAGGCTGTCGCAGATACAAGCCTCTGGGATATCCCTGTCCCATGAGCCGTACGCAGCGATGCTCCATCACCCTCCAAGACGAAGGAGAATGATCCCCAGATCCCACTGCTGCTTCCAAGTCAGGGCTTAACTTCATACTTCTATCTGTCGACATAAACATCAATGATGGACCAGCCAACCTCGGAGCCACCATGCTGCAGCTGCCACCCCCTTCAAACCCATCTACGCTGGGCGAGTCGCCTTCACGCGGACCCCAGGATGAAGCCAAAAACAGGGGGAACAAGGGAGAGATGAGCCATGGACCCCCCACGAATGTAGTTCAGTAGACCTTCCATTGGAGCCGACAAGGGGCCCACGTCCAATGGCAGTTCAAGGCTCCAGGCTGCCTCTGAACGACAGCCAAACTCACAGAGAAACACAAAAACAAAACGCAATGGGTGCAAGGCTTGAGTGAATGCCATCACTCACCAACTACTGTCATTGCATGTCAGAGCCCCTCATTTCTGCTGGGAGCCTGAAAGCCTCAGAGCAGCGCCCCCAGCAGGACATGGTCAGTATGCCCTAGGAATGTCAGGAAATGAACCAACACAAGCCTGAGGTCCAACACCGACCCGAAGCTACAGCCAAACACCCTCTGACCCGAGCCACAGGAAGACAAAGACGTGGTCTTTCTCCATCTGACAGCAAGTCAACCTGCCTCAAAGCACCACCCGCTGCCGCCTCCCTGGGCTGGCCTTACCTCAAACAGCTGCAGGCTTTCCACCGGCTGCTCCTCAGGAAACAGGGACAGGTCTTCAAGGATGTATGTGGTGGTCCTGATGCTGACCGCCTTGTGGAGGTGTCCATCCACTGCAGAGAGACCATGGACAGTCAAGAGAGGGCGTCAGGAAGGTGTGCGCACAGCGACCCTTCTCACCCAGGCACAAAGTCACACTTTCTAAGCATCGCAGATGTGCACATCACCCTGTACAAATATCTCACCTGCACCAGGCACAGCATCTCATCTCACCTGTGACAATATGCAGCCAACACAACGCACTGTCATCGGTATCAAGCAAAGGGCATACTCTCACCTGCGCCCAGGACATGGCTTTTGTAGTTCGGACTGGACTGTTCCCATGGGGCACAGGGTCAGCGCTGATTTGCATATCGCCATTGTCTAACCCAGGGTGGTGTGGAGTGGAAAAACGATGGATTTGGGCCCAGATCTTTGGACTGGGGTGAATGTATGACATTGTTCTACATTCTGTCCATCATTGTTGTGTTTGCAGTTACTCACCTGCGCCCAGACACAACACACCTAACCATCAATGTCCAGGTACGGGCCAACATACCTTCAATGTACCACTATCATCGTAACTCACCTGTGCCCAGGTACAGCACACCAGGTCATCAATCTACCTCTACCAGTGTAACTCACCTGTGCCCAGGTGCGGCCCATTCTTTCACCTGGGCTAGGTACAGCACAACACACCTTCAATGTACCATTATCACTGTAACTCAGCTCTGCCCAGGTACAGCACATCATACCTGTGCCCAGGTCATCAATCTACCTCTACCAGTGTAACTCACCTGTGCCCAGATACAGCACATCAGGAGAAAGTTGCCCTATAAACTGTTTGCCCTTCATACACTTATTGTTCTTTGCTCTGTATGATGCTGTCTGGAAAAATATTATTTTCTAATATTACAAGAATCATTGGATTTACCTTCACGGCTTTTGAGCACCAGAAGAAAGTTGTCCCGCCGTGCCTGTACTGATCCAAAGTCTTCATGCTCACACCACTCCAGGTTGCCTGTTGACCCTTGGTTTAATGTTTGTCCTGATGAAGACCCGATGCAGAGTCGGAAAACCTAATTCAGGCATTAGTCGGGTCGAAACATCGACATTATCCTTCCCGGCCTGGATTGAATATCCACATTCCTTCTGGTTGAGGAGTCTTTATTCCTTGACCATCTACTTTTACTATGGACTAGAATTTAAACTAAGGCAGCTTTCAAAGAGGCCTTTGTTGTTTTGGCTCTTTTGGACCCGCTGGCGCCACGGTTTAATTTTGAAGTAAAAACAATAACCTTTTTACATTCTTTCTATTCTTCTTTTTTCCATAACACTCTCCACAACAACACTGCTACCTTACATCTTTTTATGCACTTCTGAGCAACCGCATCCACATTCATAAATGTATGTTTTTGAACAATTATGCACTATAAATTGAATGTATTCTTTGAAATAAATCAAGTGGTGCCTGTCTTTACTCTCTGTGCCTAGGTCCAGCACTTCACCTCACCTGTACATGGATACAGAACTTCACCTCACCTGTACATGGATACAGAACTTCACCTCACATGTGCCTAGGTACAGCACTTCACCTCACATGTGCCTAGGAGCAGCACTTCATACAGCTCTTGTGCACCTAAGCACAGCATGCCATGCTGTTCATTCATCTCACCTGTGAACAGATACTGCACTTCATCTCACCTGTGCATAGGAGTAGCACTACATCTCACCTGTGCATAGGAGTAGCACTACATCTCACCTGTGCATAGGAGTAGCACTACATCTCACCTGTGCATAGGAGTAGCACTCCACCTCACCTGTGCATAGGAGTAGCACTCCACCTCACCTGTGCGTAGGAGTAGCACTCCACCTCACCTGTGCATAGGAGTAGCACTAAATCTCACCTGTGCATAGGAGTAGCACTACACCTCACCTGTGCATAGGAGTAGCACTACATCTCACCTGTGCATAGGAGTAGCACTACATCTCACCTGTGCATAGGAGTAGCACTACATCTCACCTGTGCATAGGAGTTGCACTTCACCTCACCTGTGCATAGGAGTTGCACTTCACCTCACCTGTGCACAGGTGCAGCACTTCATACACCTCTTGTGCACCCATGCAGAGCATGCCATGCTGTTCATAAGGCTCACCTGTTCCCAGGTACAGCACGTCATACACCTTTCCATCCAGAGCAGCCACATTCCGGACGGCCATCTTGCGGTAGCGTGTGTCCTGCTTCACCAGCATCGGCACTTTATTCCGGGGGCTGACGCTCTCCTCCATGAGGGGGTGGTCACGAATGAAGGTGAGCGCGCGGTCAGGAAAGTTACCCTTGCACTGAGGAGGGAAAGAGACCGGGGTCAGCGCTGAGAATTAACTACCACCCAACTCTTCCGCACCCAAAACCTCCAATATTCAAATATCCCTACACTCATTCTCCTACATCCACGTCATCCCCCCACTTTTCCCATACCTTAATTTCACTCATACCTGCACAACTCCAAGACTCCCCAGACTGCCACTCGTCACACCTCTGACTCCCCCACTTATCCCCTCCCCCAAACTTACCACAGTGCCTCCTACTCATGAACTCACAGGAGCCTCAGGGTGGAACTTGTACTCACCGTTCCCGGCCGAGGCTCAGGGACGCTGCTGAGGGGGACAGTGGTCCACTTGTCGCACAAATGCTCAAACTCCTTGAAGGTGCCTTCCATGGCTTTGTGGATGTCCAGGATATCGTAAGCGCACACGGCGGAGACCGCACTCGCTTCCCTGTTGACCAAAACAAAGCCCAGCACATCAAGGTCAACGCGCAAGAGGAACTGAATGAAGGGGGTGTTAAAGAGGGGAACATGGGGGACAAGGGAAAGAGGCACAAGGTGAGGATGCCTCTAGACAGAGAGCCAGGAACACGCCAGAGGGACAATTTGTGGAAAGTAGCAGAGAGATTAGGCCTGAGTTGCAAATTCTGTTCCGCACGTGGAATTTGCGGAATCTGGGTAATTTCGCGTTCCGCGGAGAACGCAAAATTACCAAAAATTCCACGATCCGCTATTTCGCATAATTTTTTGCTTGTTCATGCTTTCAAAATGCATGTTCGCGAGATATTTCTCCCCGAGCATGCAAACAGGAAAAAAGCATTGCGAACGGGCGGAACAAGCAATTCCGCGTGTTTGCTAAACTTTTGCGTGCCTGCGGAGATTTTTTACCATTTCACAGAGCTTTGCGTAGCACGACTACGCAAATTCAACCCACTCCTTAGAGAGATATGTTGAGGAAGGCACCAGGGGATATGGGGAGGAAGACGACAGGGTAGGAAAGCACCAGGAGGACAGGCTCAGAAGGGTACAGGAAGGATGCGAAAGAGACATGAAGGGTGCTTAAGCTTCTCCAGCAGACGCTGGCCAGGCCCGAGAGACACTCACCATTCAGAGGAGAAGATGCCAAAGAAGACAGTGGACTCCCAGGTGCGGCCCGGCAGGGTGAAGACGTCCTGGAGGATGTTAAAGTTCACACCACTCTGGCTGTCGAAGCACAACAGCTGTGTCTTCAGGAAAGTGGTCCAGCGCTTCTGGAGAGTCTTCTGGCCACCCCTGTCACCCTGAGGAGGAGAAAGAGCAACTAGTATGAGCGTGGGTACGTTGGCGTCAGAGGAGACATGACAGGCAAGGCAAAACTGTGATTAAAAAAAAGGGACTGAGAAACAGAGCCAAACATGATGAATGAGACCAGACCAGTGCACAGAGGAGGCAAAAAAGAGGTGACAAGAGGCAAAAAAGGAGGTGACAAGAGAGGCAAAAAGGAGGTGACGAGAGGCAAAAAAGGAGGTGACGAGAGGCAAAAAAGGAGGTGACAAGAGGCAAAAAAGGAGGTGACAAGAGAGGCAAAATGGAGGTGACAAAAGAGGCAAAAAGGAGGTGTCGAGAGAGGCAAAAAGAAGGTGGCGAGAGAGGCAAAAAGGAGGTGACAAGAGAGGCAAAAAGGAGGTGGCAAGAGAGGCAAAAAGGAGGTGGCAAGAGAGGCAAAAAGGAGGTGGCGAGAGAGGCAAAAAGGGGGTGGCGAGAGAGGCAAAAAGGAGGTGGCGAGAGAGGCAAAAAGGAGGTGGCGAGAGAGGCAAAAAGGAGGTGGCGAGAGAGGCAAAAAGGAGGTGGCGAGAGAGGCAAAAAGGAGGTGGCGAGAGAGGCAAAAAGGAGGTGGCGAGAGAGGCAAAAAGGAGGTGGCGAGAGAGGCAAAAAGGAGGTGGCGAGAGAGGCAAAAAGGAGGTGGCGAGAGGCAAAAAGGAGGTGGCGAGAGAGGCAAAAAGGAGGTGTCGAGAGAGGCAAAAAGGAGGTGTCGAGAGAGGCAAAAAGGAGGTGTCGAGAGAGGCAAAAAGGAGGTGTCGAGAGAGGCAAAAAGGAGGTGTCGAGAGAGGCAAAAAGGAGGTGTCGAGAGAGGCAAAAAGGAGGTGTCGAGAGAGGCAAAAAGGAGGTGTCGAGAGAGGCAAAAAGGAGGTGTCGAGAGAGGCAAAAAGGAGGTGTCGAGAGAGGCAAAAAGGAGGTGTCGAGAGAGGCAAAAAGGAGGTGTCGAGAGAGGCAAAAAGGAGGTGTCGAGAGAGGCAAAAAGGAGGTGTCGAGAGAGGCAAAAAGGAGGTGTCGAGAGAGGCAAAAAGAAGGTGTCGAGAGAGGCAAAAAGAAGGTGTCGAGAGAGGCAAAAAGAAGGTGTCGAGAGAGGCAAAAAGAAGGTGTCGAGAGAGGCAAAAAGAAGGTGTCGAGAGAGGCAAAAAGAAGGTGGCGAGAGAGGCAAAAAGGAGGTGACGAGAGACGCAAAAAGGAGGTGACGAGAGAGGTAAAAAGGAGGTGACAAGAGGCAACAAGCATTGGCATAGCCAATAGGTCTCACCTTTGGGACCTTATAAGCGTTTAGTTATCCAGCACAATATCCTTGGTGCAACCACATCAACTGTTGCATGGCAAAACACTTATAAAGTCCCAAAGGCGAGACCTATTGGCTATGCCAATGCTTGTTTATTCTGGTGTTGAGATAAAATTAAATAAAAAGATTTTGAAACAAAATCCATGTTACAAGTGCAGCACGAAAACAACCTAAACCAGGAATGTTTAAAACATTTTTAAGAACATCATCTTTGTAGTCCTGATCATGTGCATTCATTCTTTGTTTCATGCGTTTTATATTTCGCTGTCCTGGAAAGGCAGAAACGATGTAATTATATTAAGTGGTGTTAATATGCAGAAAAAAAATAAGAAAGGTACAAAAAGTCAAACTGCAGCACTGAAAACCATCTAATATAACCACAATCCCACTGTTGTTGCAGTGCGTGTGTCCTTTGAGGAGTAATAGCTGTCCTTAAGACATTTCAGGCTATTAGCTGAGATCATTAGCAGTCTTCACTTAAACGTGAAATGGCTGCCTCGGTAAATTCAGACTAAGAACAGATGGTTAAAACAGGGGATTGAACAGCAGAACATTTAGGAGTGATGTTTCAATATATCTATTCAAAGGGACTGGACTGAGGCATCTATATATCTTTATACAACATAACGAACAGCAGTAGTGCTGACGTTGCAACACACAGAGAATAAAATGTAGGGGCATTTGTAGAAGCCACAACCGTAACCTGCAATGTAGAACTCTGTACTTTGCCATTTGTGCAGGATATAAAGGAAAATGCTACTTACCAGTATGCATCTGTTCTTGGCATGTAGAGCTGACGAGTTGTACACTTAGCATTAGATCGCCATAATTGCAGGTTGTTGTTGTCTTGGAAGAAGTCTTTGTAGTTACGAGATAGGTGACTCCTCCCTTGGACAATACTGCGCATGGGCATCGGCTCCATCCTTAGATTGTTTTTCGCCATGATGGGAAATGATGGAGTTAGTACAAGTAAAAAAAAAGGATGTCCATGCGTGTGCATCTAAGTAAGATGAGAACTGGAACGGATACAAGTCCCGGGGAGGCGGGAGGGCGTGTACAACTCTGCAGCTCTACATGCCAAGAACAGATGCATACTGGTAAGTAGCATTTTCTGTTCGAGGCATGTGAGCTGCAGATTGTACACTTAGCATTGATTGTGCAGCAGTGTCTCTCATAGCAGTGGTTGCAGCGGTTTGAAACAGATTTAACCCCTTCGACGCTCATGACGAGCCCAGCTCGTCATGGAGTTTCCATTGACTTCAATGGAAATTACATGGGAAGCCATAAAACACCTTAGCATCCAAGTGGTTAAGGACAGCCTGGCCTACTGCAACTTGCTGCTTGGCTTGCACATCAACACAATAGTGTTTAGTGAAGGTGTGTGGTGTAGACCATGTTGCTGCCTTGCATATGTCTTCTAGGGGGATGTTTCCTAAGAAAGCCATAGAGGCTCCTAGTTTGCAAGTGGAGTGCGCTCTAGGAGGAACTGGTAATGTACATTTAGCCTTTAGATAGCAGATTTGTATACACTTTACAATCCACCTTGCGATCCCACCTTTAGAGATGGGGTTGCCTTTGTGTGGAGGAGAGAAAGATACAAACAGTTGTTTTGTTTTTCTAAAAGATTTAGTCCTATCTATATAGTATAGAAGAGCTCTTCTACCATCTAGAGTATGTAAAGCCCTTTCCGCTACAGAGTCTGGGTTTTGGAAAAACACAGGTAACTCTACGGATTGATTGAAGTGAAAAGGAGTGATAACCTTTGGAAGACATTTTGGATTAGATCTAAGAACCACTTTGTTAGGATGTATTTGAAAAAATGGTTCTTGTATAGTGAAAGCTTGTATCTCACTTACTCTTCTAAGAGAGGTGATAGCAACAAGGAAAGCTGTTTTCCATGTTAGGAATTGCAGTTCACATTTATGTAGAGGTTCGAAAGGTGGTCCCCTGAGCCTTGTAAGGACAACGTTTAAGTTCCACACAGGAGAAGGTGGCAACCTGGGTGGGATTATTCTTTTTAATCCTTGCATGAATGCTTTGATTGCAGGCACTCTGAAGAGAGACAGATGTTGTCTGTTTAGTAAATACGCTGCAATTGCTGCAGGGTGCAGGCGTATGGAAGAATGTGACAAATTAAACCTTTGTAGATGTAAAAGGTAACAAAAGATATTCTGGATGGAAGCATCCAGGGGATCAATGTCATTATTGTTACAATATATTGCGAATCTTTTCCATTTAGCGGCATAACACGCTCTGGTAGGGGGTCTTCTACCCTCTTTAATGATGTTCATACAGGTCTGGTGGTAGGTTTAAGTAATCAAACTCCAAGACTTAAGGAGCCAGATCGCTAAATTCAGTTGTTTTGGTTCTGGGTGTCTGATTTCTCCATGGTTCTGTGTTAACAGGGAGGGTGTGAGCTGTAATTTCTGATGTGGAACCAGAGAGAGATCCAGCAGTGTGGTGAACCACGGCTGGCGTGCCCATGTGGGGGCTACTAGTATCAGCTTGAGAGACTGTTGTCTGAGCTTGCGCACTACTAGTGGAATGAGTGGGAGAGGCGGAAAAGCGTACGCAAATCTGCCTGACCAGTTCATCCATATTGCATTGCCCTTGGACAATGGGTGTGGAAACCTGGCGGCGAAGGTTGGGCATTTCGCATTTTCGTGTGTGGCAAACAGATCTATCTGTGGATGCCCCCACATTTGGAAGAACGGTTGAAGGACTTGTGGATGCAGTTCCCATTCGTGAATCTGTTGTGACTGCCGACTTAACAGATCTGCTATCTGGTTGTGGAACCCTGGAAGGTGTTCTACTGTCAGATGTATATTTTGAGGAATGGCCCATCTCCAAATGTTCTGTGCGAGCTGGGACAGTTGCAGAGAGTGTGTCCCCCCCCTCTGTTTTTGTATATAGTACATGGCTGTCATATTGTCCGTCCGGATTAAGACAGCTTTGTTTTCTACTTGTAGTTGAAAAGTCTTGAGTGCTAAAAATATGGCTAGCAGCTCTAGATGGTTGATATGGAACAGTTTTTATTGATTGTTCCATTGACCTTGAGTTGTGTGATGTAAGAGATGGGCTCCCCATCCTGTGAGAGATGCGTCTGTTGTGAGCACTAACTGTGGAACAGGTTTGAGGAACGGCCGCCCTCTTGTCAAGTTTTTGGTGTTCCACCATTGCAGAGAGTGATGCGTGCGGCTGTCCATCAACACCAGGTCTGTTAGTTGACCTTGAGCCTGGTTCCACTGTTGTGCTAGACATTCTTGTAACGGGCGCATTTGCAGTCTTGCATGTGGAACTATGAAGATGCAAGACGCCATCATGCCTATTAGTCTCATGAACACTCTGGCTTGCAGAGACTGCTGGTGTTGAAAGGTGGAGACTAAGGCTTGAATGCTCTGTATCCTTGCTGGACTGGGATACGCTAGAGCTGTAGATGTGTCTATTGTAGCACCTAGATACTGGTGTACATGGGAAGGTTACAGGTACAACTTGGTGTAGTCGATTGTGAATCCCAAGTTGTGCAACGTTTGAATTGTTTGATATGTGTGTCGGACACATTGATTGAATGACTTGGCTTTTATGAGCCAATCGTCTAGATAAGGGAAGACATGTATCTGCTGCCTTCTAAGATGTTCTGCTACCACTGCTAAGCACTTTGTGAACACGCGTGGTGCTGTTGTTACCTCAAATGGAAGGACTTTGAACTGATAGTGTTGTCCTTGTATTACAAACCTTAGGTACTTCCTGTGAGCAGGGTGTATAGGAATGTGAAAGTAGGCGTCCTTGTGGGCTTCAGCACTGAAGAAGGTGTTTTCGGTGTGGGAGCTGGTGTCGTCGGCTTCGAGGCGTCGGACGATGGCTTCACACTTTTATGTTTAGAAGTGGACAGCTTCGGAGCCGGTACTTCTTTCGGTTCCGGTGCCGAGAAGTCTTTCTGTTTCGGTGCCAAGCCATCCTTTGGTTTCGGTGCCGAGCTAGCTTTGGGTTTTGGTGCAGATGGAAGAGGTGAAATCGGAACGTGCGGCTTGCTCGGTGCCGAGGCACTAGAAGGCTTAGTTGTTTTCTTCGGAGCCGGGCTCAAAGGCGGAGCTTTCAAAGCGGGTGTTTGGGCACGACTGGGCCCAGCGGGCGGAGTGCTGACCTTTGCCTTCGTTTGGGAACTGTATGTGGTGCAGGGGCAGTAGTACTCACGCGCTGACCCGATGGGATGGAGTAATCTGAGTCGTCTGCCTCTGATACGATCTGGAAATCAGGTGAATCTTCTTCTGGAACGAGCGGAACCTCTTCATCGAAGATATCTTCCGGTTCCGGAGCGGATCTCCTCATTTCGTGTCGACGGGCCCTCCGATCCCGGATGGTTTTCTTTGATCGGAAGGATGCACAAGCTGTGCAGGTCGATTCGTCGTGTTCTGGTGATAGCGATCACCACGAGGTCTGCAACCTCTGTCTAAGTGGAAACTTTGCTCGACATACCGGGCATCTTTTGAACGGAGTTCTGTCTATGAGGTGTAGGCCGCAAGGCGTCGATAGGGCCAACGGCCCGCGTCGATGACCGGAATCGAACTGATGGCGTCAAAACTATTATAGTCGATGTCGAAGGTAGTTTTTAGAAGTTTGAGGAAGTTTTGCGCTTCGAGGTGCTTGAAAAGTGTTTTTCTAGCTGGAGCGGAGAAACTTTCATCCGAACCCAGTGGCGGAAAAAACAATCTAAGGATGGAGCCGATGCCCATGCGCAGTATTGTCAAAGGGAGGAGTCACCTATCTCATGACTACAAAGACTTCTTCCAAGAAGACAACAACCTGCAATCATCCGAGCCCAACAGCAGGTGGCGATCTAATGCCAAGTGTACAATCTGCAGCTCATATGCCTCAAACACATGTTTTGAGGTGATACACTCTTGTTAACAAAATGAAGTGGTACCCGTGGTGAAGGATATTTAATGGGAGTTGTCTATTATATATCCGCGACCGGCTAAATGGAATTGATTATTTCATTTTCTGCCGGCAGTCTTTTGAATAGCAATGGTTATTTACAAGCCGCCCGGCCTCCGTCTACATTACCTAGTTACTATCCAGCCAGTCGCCACCTAAATAGTAATGCATATTTAGTATTCAGCTGGCAGCCACCTAAATGACAATCTTATCAACCACCCCGCCTCACGTGACAAGAACGTCACATAGTACCCTGAGCATCTTTTCTCTATGTGTCCTCACCAGATGTGAGTCATCAGTTACATCTGGGGTCTCAGTGCTGGAGAAAGTCAGCATGCGGCCTGGGACAGCGAGGAGATTGTGGGGGAAGCACGCAAGCTGGAGGAGAGAGGAAAGACTGCCTGGAAGCGAGGATAGTCTAACGGAGAGGGTCAGGGAAAGGGATGAGCAGGGTTAACAAACCGACTGGGAGACGAGCAGACATACTGTGAGGAGAATGGGCATATGGAAATAAAACAGAGGAGAAGCGGCAGGCAGAGATTGGGTAGGCTGAGCACAGATCAAGGAGGCTTATTGGAGAGTGGGAGAAATAAACAGACTGGGCGGAGAGAAGGAAGGCTCTGATGAGAAATGGTCAAACTAAGAGGAGAGTGGCCACAGTGCGCGAATTAAGAGTAGGCTGGAGAGGGTGGGCTGAGGAGATGAGCACGGAGAAGAAACAGACCGGGAGGACATGGCTTCAGTGCTTAATTAAAAAGAAAAAAATCAAGCATTGGCTGCACGGCCCGTGAAAGTGATCACGATCAAAGACAAATGGCGGCTGCGCGCGTGCACGCTCACGTGAACGCAAGTGCTAGGCCACCAAAGCCTGAGGCAGCACTTTGGAAACCCACACACTAAATTTCTCGCAGAGCAGCGCATGCGCTGGCTCAGCGAGACCTAAAAAGGAGATAACAAGAGGCAAACGGGAGGTGACGAGAGAGGCAAACAGGAGGGGACGAGAGAGGCAAACAGGAGGGGACGAGAGAGGCAAACAGGAGGTGACGAGCGAGGCAAACAGGAGGGGACGAGAGAGGCAAACAGGAGGGGACGAGAGAGGCAAACAGGAGGGGACGAGAGAGGCAAACAGGAGGGGACGAGAGAGGCAAACAGGAGGGGACGAGCGAGGCAAACAGGAGGGGACGAGCGAGGCAAACAGGAGGGGACGAGCGAGGCAAACAGGAGGGGACGAGCGAGGCAAACAGGAGGGGACGAGCGAGGCAAACAGGAGGGGACGAGAGAGACAAACAGGAAGTGACGAGAGAGACAAACAGGAAGTGACGAGAGAGGCAAACAGGAGGTGACGAGAGAGGCAAACAGGAGGTGACGAGAGAGGCAAACAGGAGGTGACGAGAGAGGCAAACAGGAGGTGACGAGAGAGGCAAACAGGAGGTGACGAGAGAGGCAAACAGGAGGTGACGAGAGAGGCAAACAGGAGGTGACGAGAGAGGCAAACAGGAGGTGACGAGAGAGGCAAACAGGAGGTGACGAGAGAGGCAAACAGGAGGTGACGAGAGAGGCAAACGGGAGGTGACGAGAGAGGCAAACGGGAGGTGACGAGAGAGGCAAACGGGAGGGGACGAGAGAGGCAAACGGGAGGGGACGAGAGAGGCAAACAGGAGGTGACGAGAGAGGCAAACAGGAGGAGACGAGAGAGGCAAACAGGAGGTGACGAGAGAGGCAAACAGGAGGGGACGAGAGAGGCAAACAGGAGGGGACGAGAGAGGCAAACAGGAGGTGACGAGAGAGGCAAACAGGAGGGGACGAGAGAGGCAAACAGGAGGGGACGAGAGAGGCAAACAGGAGGGGACGAGAGAGGCAAACAGGAGGGGACGAGAGAGGCAAACAGGAGGGGACGAGAGAGGCAAACAGGAGGGGACGAGAGAGGCAAACAGGAGGGGACGAGAGAGGCAAACAGGAGGGGACGAGCGAGGCAAACAGGAGGTGACGAGAGAGGCAAACAGGAGGTGACGAGAGAGGCAAACAGGAGGGGATGAGAGAGGCAAACAGGAGGGGACGAGAGAGGCAAACAGGAGGGGATGAGAGAGGCAAACAGGAGGGGACGAGAGAGGCAAACAGGAGGTGACGAGAGAGGCAAACAGGAGGGGACGAGAGGCAAACAGGAGGGGACGAGAGAGGCAAACAGGAGGGGACGAGAGAGGCAAACAGGAGGGGACGAGAGAGGCAAAAAGGTGGTGACGAGAGAGGCAAAAAGGTGGTGACGAGAGGCAAAAAGGTGGTGACGAGAGGCAAAAAGGAGCAGAGGAGAGAGGCGAAAGAAGGAGGTGACGAGAGAAGGAAAAAGATGGTGACGAGAGAGGCAAAAAGGTGACGAGAGAGACAAAAAGGAGCGGAGGAGAGAGGGCAAAAGAGGTGACGAGAGAAGGAACAAGGAGAAGACAAGAGAGGTGAAAAGGAGGGGAGGAGACAGACGGTGTGGTGGCTGGAGAAGAACAATGGCATTTACTTGTAACCAACTGCAAGCAGCTTGCTGTGCTGTCAATCAAATGAAGTGCAGTATCCTGCCCTCTACTGTTCGGTTTGGAATAGTACAACTAATTCACTTCTAAATTTTAGTTTTGATTTCATTAGCACGTTGATGCCATAGACGATTCTTGTATTTTTTTCCCCCCATCGAAAGAGGAGTGTGTGCTTAAGTTAAGAATAATATGCTCAGTAAAGCCAACTATTAAAGCCCCCCTTTTATTTAAAAAGGGGCCGAGGGCTACATGTCCAGCTATGAACGGTGAGTTACAGGCAAGTAGCACTTTCCATTTGCAGCAAGTTCTGTTGCCCATCACATGTGGGGCCAGGAGTTAAGAGCGGTATCCGATGCCCTTAAGAGTCGGGGAACGCGTTCACCATTGCGCCAAAACAAAAAGAGTTCCTCATGCTGGTAAATGTTGCTGATCATCTAGGAATACGACAGAAGAAGTACGCTTGGCCCTGTCTACCTGCCTGTTGGTACAAGTACACGCCTTTATTGGTGCTGGTCATTATGGGAGGTGCGCTTAGGGAGACCTGGGCTTCAGCGAAAACAGATGTCTGGGTGTGCAAGGTCCTGTAAGGGCTCATAAGGGGTTGGGATAGGATTTACCCTAAACATAGGTGAAAGAAACCAGAGGACGTACTTTCACGCAAGAGTACCCCAACTACGGGGGGCACAGGGCCCAAAAGAAGGGTAGTAAAACGTTGTTAAAATGTTCCCTTTTCATTTCAGGTCAGTCACTACACCGTGGGCGGAAAACGAACGGCCGGCTTGACAGTTCAGCACAAAAAAAAAGTCAGAAACCAGGTATAAAGCGTAGTACGGTGACACTGGGGGGAGCGGGGTGTACTGGTTTGGTGGAGGGCGATGGTGCGAGAGTTCGGCGGTGCAGCCATGAGGCAGCCCTAGACTGGGGTTGCGCACGCATTCATATACTTTTTCACCCGTAGGGACACGCAAGGGCAGAAGCCAACTTCCGGCTGGACGGACTCGGGACCCCCTTTCCATTGTTCACCCAAGTGTCCTGTGTGGACGAATCGCAACAGGGCACGCCGCAGGATGGGCTGTGGGAGGAATTCATGGCCATGGCCAAGGCGAAGGGACCAGTGTGGGCGCAAGGATTTATTGAGGCGCGCCGACAGGAGGACTCGGGTGTCGTAGTTGTCACCCTACCGGACGACTCTGCGGGACCCTCGACCCAAGAGCCGTGGAGGTCCAAGCGTAATCGCAAGCAGACCCGCAAGGATTTTCCGGCCAAGGCACCTCCCGCGAAAGCAAAACCGGCCTCCGCCAAGGAGGCCCCTGAGCCATTGAACGCACCAGTTGTGGTGCAGGACTCTGCCACAGGCCTGACTGACTTGACTCAAATGGGTAAGGCGATGGACGAAATGTTGGGTCTAATGTCAGTCTTTCAAAAGGGATTGGATGCTGTGACGGCGATACCACAGGTGTTGCCACTTGCCCCCGCCAGCGGCGGCGGCGGTGCTGCAAGTATGGGCGGGTCAGGCCGCAGATGTAACGGGCGTGCAAGTTGGTTGGGGGGCGTCTGCCGGGCCAGCCACCGGGACATTCGGGGCAGGGACTGCTGTAAATAACATGCCGTCGCACCAACCACAGTATGCGTTGCCAATCACCCGATGGGGCCCCCCGCCCAAACCAGCGACATTGTGTTGCCTAGCGCCAGCGCACAAGTCACGAGTGGGGTAACTGAAGTGACACAGCCCGACTCAATTGGGAACACCCCTGGCCAGGGAAGGTAGTCAATGTGGTCACAGGAGGGGCACCGCGACCATTAGTCACGCAAGCACCACTGGCTTCGGGCCGTTGTTCATTGGCATGGCAAGTACCGCTGGCAGCGAAACAAGGGATATGAAGGCGAGAATACATAGATATCCTGACATTGTTGATGCATGACACGGCGGGCGCAGATACAAGAAATATGGGGGGAAAGGAAGATGAGAAAAAAGTCAGGTACCAGCGGTGGCCAGAAAAAACGTTAGAAAATTGGACAGCGGCGTTCAATATTTTAGCGGCGGTAGTCGTACAGAAGTTCCCCGACCAAAGCGAGGCCTTGATGCAATATGCGAGCACCATCCAGCAAGAAGCAAAATGGTCTGGAGGAATGGGTTGGTTTTACTATGATCAGGATTTTCGCAAGAGAATGACCATATGCCCGGATTTAGGGTGGGATCAGAAGGAGATTCAGCTCTGGGTGCAACACTTGTGCAGGTTCACCAACGAAAAGAAGGAGACAACATACAGGGCGCAGGGCGAGGTAGAGAGCAAGAAAGGGGAGAAGTTTCCCAGACGGCCTTTCAAGCAGTCCTTTTGAGGGGGCCAGGGGAGGGGTCAGAGGTCTGGGCCCAGGCCTTTTAACTCGGGGACATACAGGCTGTTCAATGAGGGGGGGGGGTGTACCTGGGGGAGGGCTGGCAAGTTCACACACAGCTGCAGCAAGTGCAGCGCCCAGCATTCAGCCATCTCCTGCACTGCCAGCCAAGATTTGCCCCCCGCCGCCCAGGCAAACAGAACGGACGCCGGGCGCTAGAGAGGCCAGCATTACGAGTCGAACCTCAACGTTGACAGACATTAGTGCCCCCTTTACAACAGACATTTGTGAACAGCCAGTTGGGAATAGCAAGGGTTCCTCTCCCATCATCCTGCAGAACATTCTTCCATTAATCAGGTTGTATCCCCTTGACAAGGACAGGGTGCTACTAGCAGAGGGTTTTATAGATGGTTTCAGGATACCATACAAAGGTCCTTTGGGTTGTAGGGACGCCCAGAACCTGAAATCAGCCAGGGATCTTCCTGGGGTGGTCAGTGAAAAAACCAGTAAGGAGATGGCCTTGGGGAGGGTGGCTGGCCCATTTTCCAACCCCCCCTCTTGATCATTTCTTGGTTTCCCCACTGGGAGTTGTGCCAAAGAAACAGCCAAGTGCATACCGGCTGATTCACCACCTGTCCTACCCCGAGGGGAACTCTGTGAACCATTGGCTTGAGGAAGGGGCCTGTTCGGTGTCTTACTGTTCGCTGGACATGGCCATAGATATGGTGAAAAGGACTGGGAAGGGGGCGTGGCTGGCCAAGGCGGACATCGAATCAGCCTTCCGCCTCCTGCCTGTTCACCCCTCCAGTCAACACCTGCTAGGTTTTAAATGGGATGGGTAGTTCTTCTTTGATCGCTGTATGCCAATGGGTTGTGCAGTCTCGTGTGCCTATTTCGAGGCTTTCAGCTCATTCCTACAGTGGGCACTTTCTATTACCCATGGCATAACACAAGTGACATGGATGACTTTCTGTTCTTTGGCCAGGTAGGAACGCAGGAGTGTGCAGAGGGTCTGCGGGCTTTTGAGACAATGGCGGGACACCTCTGGGTTCCCCTTGCCCCAGGTAAGACCGAGGGTCCTGCGCAGGTCCTAACCTTTTTGGGCATCGAGCTAGACACCATCAGGGGCGAATCTAGGCTCCCTGCTGACAAGGTCCGGGATCTGAAGCAGGACATTCAGGCACTGTTGGGCAAGGATAAAGCGACCTTGGGGGTGATCCAGAGCCTCTTGGGCAAGCTGAACTTTGCAGCTCGTGTCATACCAGCAGGTAGGGTGTTTTCACGCAGGTTAGCAAAGGCCACAGCCAACATAAGTAAGAAGCACCATTTGGTTCGCCTTGGTCCCGGGCTGAAAGCAGACCTAGAGATGTGGGCGGACTTCTTAGAGCACTTTAATGGGACTATCATTTGGAGGGCCCCTTGGGTTGATAGCCAGGAACTCTGCCTTTTTTCTGACGCGTCAGGTAGAGAGGGCTTTGGTGTTATCTTGGGAGAAGAGTGGTGTGCGATGCGGTGGCCTAATGCTTGGCGGAAGAAGAAGATAACCTCAAACATCACTGTCCTAGAGCTCTTTCCCATTATAGTCGCACTCTACTTATGGCCGGAAACATTGGGCAACAGGAAGGTGGCGTTCTGGTCGGATAACATGGCCGTAGTTCAGGCAATAAATGGGCTAACAGCCACATGCCCCCTTGTTTTGAGTTTGCTCAGAGAATTGGTCAGAGTGGGTTTGCACAGCAACATTGAGTTTAGGGCGCGACACATTGAGGGTGTGAGGAATGTGGCAGCTGACGCTCTCTCTCGCTTTCAGTGGCTCCCTTTCCGAGAGGCCTGGGCGAGGGCGGCGATGACACCATTCCCGGCATCCCTATGGCGACTGCTACGGTGGGGGAGCGACTGAAGAGGATGGGTGAGCGATCCCTGGCTCCAGCAACAAGGAAGAAATATGGCTCTCAGTTGCAAACATTTAGGACAGTGACGGAGTGTTTAAAGGGAGAGGCACTGGTACTGGAAGAACAGGTGGAGGTTTTTGTGGTTTGGGCTAAGGAAACCGGCAAGAGCCATTCATGGGTGTGCGACCACCTGGCTGCCCTGAGGCATGATACCAAGCTCAACAGGGGACACGACCCCACTGGCTCATTTAAGGTTAGGGCAGCACTGAGGGGGTGGGCCAGGGATGAGGTAAAGACCCCTGACACCGATATATTTTCCGTCCCTGCAGTACATGATAGAAGCCATACCACAGGTTACTAACTCCCCATTGGAGGCCAGGCTTTTCACGACAGCATTTTTCGGGGCTTTCAGGGTGAGTGAGCTCGTTGCCAAATCAAAGACAGACAAGTCAGGGGCGGCATTGGACGTCTGTGCGATGGATACACTGGCGCTCCACATCCGGAGATCAAAGACAGACCAGGCAGGGCGGGTCACGACTGTAGTGCTACAGGTGTTGGGGGACCCCAGATACTGCCCTGTCACCACAGTTAGGGAATACTTGGAAATAAGACCAGCAAAGCCAGGGCACTTCCTAATACATGGAGATGGGGCACCCCTGACCAGGTTCCAGCTGGATCGCATCATGGCGGCCGCCTTGTCCAAGGCCGGTCTCGCAGGGTCAGGGAGAACATTTTCCAGTCACTCGTTCAGAATTGGCGCAGCCAAGGCTGCATTCAAGGCAGGTATGGGGCCAGAAGGTGTCAAAGGGGTAGGGCGTTGGAATTCGAATTGTTTTCAATGGTACATCCGCCCCTAGAGGGACCAGGCAATGAAGTGTAAATTGTGTGTTGTGAACATTAATACTTTGCGTTACTTATTGTGTGCAGTGTTCAAACGATTAAACCATTTATGATAAATTGGCGTCCTCCACCTTTTTATTCAGCAGGCTGTCAAGTGTGGTTGCTGGGACATTCATACGTTGCCAGGTTGGAACAGTGGGCAGCACTCAAGAATTGGGCCCGGGGTTTCGCTCGGACCCAGTTTGTATGGTTGGGCTCCCCGGGGATGAAATGGAGCAGCGTAAGGAATAGTCTAGAGCAGCGCCTTGCGTAAGGGGGATCCCTGCCCAATGTCCTTATCATCCACTTGGGGGGCAAGGACTTGGTCACGAAGGGGAGGAGGGCACTGATACAGTCCATGCAAACCGACATCGTGGCAATCAGCAATAGACTTGGGTCGTGCGAGCTATGGTGGTCAGAGATCGTTCCTCGCAGGGTGTGGAGGGGGGCGAGATCCACAGCGGCAGTAGAACATTCACGTAGGAGGGTCAATAGGTCTATGCAGAAGTTCATGGAACGGAGAGGCTTGGGATTCATCAGGCATGCATTGATACAGGAGAAGGTTGAAGGTTATTATGAGAAAGATGGGGTGCACTTGTCCACGGTTGGGATGGATATGTTCCTGTTAGATGTGCAAGATGCACTTTCAGCTGCAGGATGTCAGTAAACCACTCTGAGATGGGGGGCTCTGTCATCGACGTTAGCCTCCTCCAGAGCTGTGGCGGAGTTACAGGGTGTAGGAACTGGGGTCACCAATTCCCCGGGGGTAGCCTGGCACGAGCAGGTAGGCACCCGAAAGCTCAGGCGTTAAGTGACTACACAGCACACACCCACTGACACAATAAGTGCACACGCAAGGATGGAGACCACAACAGTGAGCTTGAGTAAACATCAAATCATTTTATCTAGAGCCGTGCATCAAAGATAAACATTTCATTAGATTCCTTCACCCAGAGAGCAATTCAGTACTCAATATAACCTGTCACGGTAACCTTAGTATTAATCAAAGGCAGAACATTTCATTAAATCATTTCACCAAGAATAACCATTTCATTGAAGGGTCAACATTTCATTACCTGTATTGTATGTAAATGTATTGCGACTTAGATAGCGCACGTATCACCCGAAGGCATCAAGGCGCTTGCCTTGGGAACCCGTCCTGGCTTTTCCCTGTGAGATAACCCCTACTGGGTATCCCCAGGGTGAAAGCCAAGCATCCCGAAGCGGGTGGGCCACCGTAGTGGAGATTAAGCAACTATTGCCCAGAGTTGCAGCGTGGGACCCCATGATTAGAATAGGCACCGAGGCGAGAATTATCGAGTCCGTGGACATTTTGGGCTCAGGACCCTGCCGCGTCGGGAATTGAACCCTGGTCCCGGGCCAGACCTCTGCATCAGGGTCTGCCGCTCTAATCAGTGAGCCACACTACCTCCCAATAGACTTCTCATTGCATCAGAAATTTGCATGTCATTAAACCAGAGTAGGGCATTTCATTATCTCCTGGTAGGCAATGTATCAACATTTCCCTATGGAACCATAACCTTATTAGCGGGCATGAACCAATATCTCACCACCCCCGAATACACAGGGCACAACCAATCAGGCAGGAATCAGCTTATCAATACTCTCCCCCGAGCATTTCATGAGGCCCCCAAAGCCCTGCATCAGGCTTCAAATGAGCATTACAGAACGTCCAACCTTGCGGTAGACAAGAAGACCCAGGCAAGGGGGGCAAATTGGCATTTTATGGACCCTAATCACTGGGCTGTTGCATAGAACACCTCTCCTCGGGGGTTACTAAACAGTCGGGATCTCCCCCATGGCCTTCCTGAAAGATAGGGTCTCTGTAGGCAGTTCAGGGAGGGGGGGGGGCGGAGATAAACTGGCCCAGTTCAAGGTTCGACTTCCAGCTTTGGGGGGCCTACAGGGCCCAACAACAGTCCCGGCAGGGGAGGGGCGGCCCCGGGGCCTCCCTCGATCTCCCTGGGGGGCCCCGCGTTCACTTCCACGGCCGCCCTCCTCCCCCCAGGGGTTACCTTTTGTTCTTCGGCTCCAGCGGGATCCCTTGCACTGGATGCTGGAGTCGGGAGGCCCCAGGCTTCCTTCGGGGCCCTCCGACGAGGTTGCTGGCTGTTCCCGGGCACACGCTCCTCACGAGCGCTGGAGATTCCCTCGGTCCTGGGCCTCCCACTTGCCTCGGGGCCCCGGGAACCAATCGGGATGCGGCAAGGGGAGGGCACAGCAGCAGCCCGCCAATGGCAGCGCGGCCCGCGGGGCGTGCCGGCCTCCCGTCCAATCACGGGCTGCACTGACGGGGGCGCGGCCGATGACGCGGCGGCGTTCCCAGTCACGTGGTGGTGAAGACTAGGACTTCTGGCCTAGCGCGGCCTAGTGCGCTCGGTGCGGCGGGCCTCTCCTGGCCCCGAGGGCCGACGAGGGGGAAGCACGATGTCAGCGCTGGCTCCGCTGGGGGCGCCGGGCACAGCGTGGTGGCGGACAGCGACGCTGACAGGCAGAGTGCGTCCCGGGTGTTCTACGGGCGGCGCTGGAGCCGCGGTCACAGGGAGAGTTTCCTCAGGCGCCTCAGCAGGGCGCGGACAGCTCTGGGCCGCGGCGGTGAGTTACCTGGTCAGCGCTTCACCCGGGGCGCACACGTGGGGCGGTTTAGCGCTTGGGCAAATTACAGCGCTCGGGAGCACACGAAGGGAGAGCACCCTCAACAGTTCTGGCAGGGAGGGCAGACTGAGTCACAGCGCTTATCAAGGGCGCAGGTTACAGCACACCTCAGGCAATTCGGTAAAGGGTGAGGCAGGACAGAAATTCAGGCAGTTCAATCGGGGGGGGCTGCAGGCAGGACAGCACAGGTCCAGGTGGAAACAGGGGGTGCGCAGGGCAGCACAGTCCAGTACCTGGTTGATCCCCCAGTAGTCCTCTGAAGTACAGGCAAGTAGTCTTCTCGGCGCTTGGTGATGCTGGCGCCCTTATTGGGTTGTTTCTTAAGAAGAGTGGGGGGTTGAGTTGAAGGCTTGTCAGGTTTCTCAGGTCACTGAAGGTGGTCCCTGGGTTCCCCTCCCGCCGGGCCAGATCAGTGGGCTAACCTAGGATACCTCACTCTACTTAGGAGGCAGCACCTCAGTCCTGTCACTCCCAGTGGCATAGGTCCCTGACTAGGCCCTACCGCCTAAATCTCCTGCGTGGGTCCCCAGGTCAGTGATGCCCCAACTGACTAAAACAAGTTCCCTCCCTTGCTTTTATATGCCCAGGTCAGGTGACCACTCTCTAAGGCGGCAAAAATAGGCTCCGCCTTTCTTCTGGAAGGTTCCAGGAGCTTCCCCACTCTACCTATGGGCAGGCGATGGCAGGCTGGCATTGCAACAATGTGTGGGGTCCCAGCCAGCTCCTGGCAACTAGGGTGCTACTAGAAAAAGACTACGCTGCAGTAGCAGGGGCCAGTGGCAGCCATGTTTGGAGTAGAGAGCACCTGCACCTTAACATGGATTGGCCATGGAAAGGTGCCCTGAGACCTTAGGGCCAACAAAAAGAAGGTGGGATAAATGAGGCAAGGGCAAAAAATAGGGAAAGACCACCCTAGGGCTGACAGGTCTAACACAGGGCGATCTTGAGGCAGATGGGTACAGTAAGGGTGCCTGAGCCAAAAACCTGGAGCCGCAGGAGGTTCCGGAAAAACCGCGACGGCGCCCCTTTAGTCCTTCGGGCGGTTGGGGGGCCTGACTAACCGGGGTGTGCCATACCGCTCCGCCCTGAATGGGGCAGGAGTATAAGATAGGGATCTACAAAGGTGCTGCACTGTCTGGGCGTCGACCTACCGTGCCGGCTGGCTCATTAGGTGGGCGGGGCAGCGAGGGGCTGCCGGCCCTGGACCGCCCGTAAGGTAACCCACGAACGTCATACTTTTGTTGTATGAAAATAAACCTGCATTAGTTCTTACCCATAAACAACGTGTCCAGTGTATCATTATATGGGCAAAATGTGTATTATGTTGGGTGGGAGCGGATGACGGTGTGGGCACTAGGCTTCAGTAAATGTGTTGAAAGCGGTCTGACCCAGGGGGGCTTCTTTTCTGCTCTGAATATTAATACAGTAACGTTCTGTGAATGTGTGAGCAGACGGCCATGTTGGTGTCCTGCAAACATCCATAAGTAGCATCTTGCCAACAAAATCCACAGTGACCCTTTTTTATACGGTGAATGTGCGTGTTGAATGTCCAAGCGTTCTCTGCTTGCGAATGCATAACAAACCTGAATGCGTCACACACTCCGTCTGACCGTCACCTTTTCAGAAACAGCCCTCGAGATATGTGGACACAAAGGAGGCAAAGAACAGTTTGCCTTGAGCAGAGGCTTGAAGAACATGAAAGGCCATTGGACATTAGAGAATGAAGCACTCTCTCCGCCCGCTTGAAGGATTTTAAAAGAATAATAGAAGTTCAATGGTTTAATGAGGTGAAAAGAAGATTTCACCTTTGAAAGAAAACATAGATGCAGGCGTAGGACTAGATTGCATTTATGGACACAAATGAAAGGTTCATCCGCTGATCGCTCTTGTAAATCGCTTTCTCAAGAAAGTGACTGCTACTAGAAAGCATCTCTCCATCCTCATGCCTGAAGCGAGCCGAGCGCAGTGTCTCAAACGTGGTATTTTATGATACTGTTGAGATCCCAAGTATGCACAAGGTACTTCCTAGTGAGATACTACATCTTTACCCTTCCATGAAAGCCTCTATGACAAGAGCATTCTCATCAGAAATGGATTTCCTGTTTTGTACTCAGGCAGGTGAGTAGGCAGGTGCTGCTTCCTCCAGGATTAAAGCGATCTCACTCCACGCGACAGAGCTGCAGTGAGCGGATGTACAGCGGTTAACTCACAGTAACGTACAAAGCTTTTGCCACGTAGCATACCCATGTTTCAAGGCAGTGTGTCCCCTTAGGAATATTCATACACGCAGACGTTCAGGTATCCAGCCAAACTGCACGACGGAGCAGCTGTGGATTGGAAAGATACATCTGTCTGCTCTGAACTGTCAACACGTTTGGACAAATTGATTGCACAAATTTACTTGGCCGTGTGTCTGGACAGAGATCTCGAAAAATACCTTTATGACCTCTGTTGGTGCAACTCTGATCAAGGTCTTGGGTGCTGACATTCCATCGGTAGGACTGTGGATACAAGTGGAAGAGGTGGAAAAGCTGTTGCAAGTATCCTTGACTAGTTCATCGACTTAGCATTCCCTTGCGATTGGAGCGTTGAAACCTGGATTTGGACAGTTGTGAACAGATCTAGGTCTTGTTTGTTTTGGAAATATGAGCCGAGAGTCTTGTGATTCAGTTTCCAGACATGTGCCTTTGCCACATAGTTCTGCAAAGTTCTTGTTTGTGCCAGGAAGGTGTAATAGCAGGAGACGTATGTGGCATTTGGGAGCGGAGTGCCACATAACTTGTGTCGTCTGAGATAGTAGTCGGTACCGCGTTTCTCCCTGTTTGCAAACATAAAATGCGTAACGAAAAGATCGAGGAGGCGAAGGCCCAGGATGGTCCTTGGAGGCCAAGAAGTATGGAAAGTAGAATCCTGCACCCCTTAATCAACAAGCACCACCTCCAGGACCCCTTTGGTCAGCATTGTAGGAACAATTGTCTCCAAAATCAATACGTCTGTCAGAGGACATGTCCTAGTGGACAGACCGCGGTCTGGGGCAGGGGGTAGAGCACAGAAATGAGAGGACAGGACACTCGTAGATCAGATGCGTGACCTACAAGCCCACCGTGACTGTCCACCAGTGGCTGTAAAAATAACAGAGTCCAATGAAAGAGGGTGGCTTATAGGGAGGGGGTTAACATGCGCCACGAAAGAGAGGTACAACTGTTGGAGCACTTAGATCAACTGCAAAGGTTGGCACTTCAGGACAGCGCTGTTCTGGACTAGCCTTGACGTCATCTGTACTGTTCATGGGGGTGTCTTGCTGGGAAGACTTGACGCAGCGAGAGCGCCACAGCACTGATGTGCTTGAAGCATTTCGTAGGCCGCCGTTTACATCAAAGAGGTTTACGCCATCAAATGACATGTCCATAAGAGTATCTTGGACATTGTGAGGAAACAAGCTTTTCGCAGGCTCCACCACACTTTCTGCCTCATTTTGACACTAGGCGTCCGTGTAATGGCGCTGAAGTGCCCCGAGCCCTGCCGATCAGGACTCATGCAGGTGCTCTGACCCTTAGCCAGTTACACGGCCGATTGGCTTACACCCTATTGGTGTAGCTTAACTTACTTTTACGTCCCTAGTATGTGGTACCAGGTGCACCGAGGGCAATCGTGGACTGAGGCACTAGATGCTCCACCACAAGTACGAAAACGTAAAACCTGGCGACCAGCCTGCCGCTGCAGACAGGTAGAGCAGTTTTAAATGCAAACTCGACTTTGCGATTTAAGGCAACGGAAAAACCCCAAAACTCCACTTTGAATATGAGTAAGTTACCCATACGGCAGGTCTATCGAGTCCTAAGGCAGGGGGCTAGGACACTAAACCCACCATTGTTGTTTTTACCGTGAGAAAGGTTGGTATCCCATTGGCAAGTACACAGCTACACACTGGTAACTCAGCGGTGCTAACTTCCGAATGCGACTAGCAAGGTTAGTACTTCAATGTATCAAACAACTCATCACATTAAGCAAGGCTTGATTCCCAAGTCAACATTAAATATATCTTGTTGCTACGTGCAAGATTTACAAAGTGGCCCCTCTGTTGCCCAGTGGCCACTTGCTGAGGCTGGCCACTAGACCGCCTTCTGCCTTTCCTGGAGAAGTGTGAACTACACCCAAAAAAGGTAACAATGGCGGCCTGCCACTTAAGGAGGTTTTACCTCCTCCAGGCAGGAAGCCACAAGGGGTGTTGGCCCAAATGCGAGCTTCAAAGGCGAAGCTCGTGAAGTGGACATAAAGCTCGCAGAAATGAATACGACACCCTAAAAGCACTTCGGAGCCTCATATTGGCTAATTACCGTCCTTTATACTTAATCGGGCACTAAACATTGTTACCAAATCGTCTTAATAGCAGTGCCGGTATGTCTACGCCTTCCATACGACTTAATTGTCTACGGTGATATTTAGAAGTAGAAGCTATTGCTAGAATAACTTACAAATTAACACTAATCTAAAAACGTCATAGTGCTTTCCCGTGAGCAGCTACCGCCTGTCAGTCGTCGGTACATATTGATTTTATTATATTCAGTTAGCTGCTATCTAATAATCTTTGAGACTAATTGCACATACAGTATTAATAAGCAATCTATGATGACAGCTGTAATTTTGTATAACATTGTGTAAATAAATGAAATGATGCTATCTAAAACGAGAAATTAAAAAAATAGAGAAGTAAATATATAATAAAATATGAAATAGTAAACAATCTTTGTGTGGAGAAGAATATTTTGCAAAGCCTCATCATTGAGCTCAGCAGAGCCGATATAAAAGAAATATAGTTCTAGAGGGAATTATCTTTGGCGTGTTTGATTGTTTTTTTCCCCCTTTTTCCCCTGACCTTTGTAGTAAAAATTTTTTTTGCAGGGGGTCGTCTTGTCTTCTCAAGAAGAAGGATCTTCCCCCTTCTCTGGCTCTACTGATGCGCGGGGTTTCGGCGATGAGGAGGTTGGTGGAGCTGAGGTTTCGTTTGGGTACGTGGAGGGTTATTCTGTTGTTAAGGTATTTGGGTCCGGTGTTGTGTAGGCATTTGTAGGCGTAGGTGAGTACCTTAAAGGTGACTCTTCTCGACTGGGAGCCAGTGGAGCTTCCGTAGGTGTTGGCTTTTGTGCGCGTGTCGAGGACCCCAAGTACGAGTCTGGCGGCGGTGTTCTGCATGGTCTGGAGTTTGCGGAGTAGAGACTTGTTGATGCCGGTGTGGAGGGCGTTTCCGTAGTCCAGCTAGCTGGTAATGAGTGTGTGGGTGACTGTCTTCCTTGCCTCGGGAGATCAATTTGAAGGTCTTACGGCGGATGCGGAGGGTGTTGAAGCACCGATGGATTCTGCACATCAGTTTGTTTCGGTACCGAAACTTTCGGTGACTGTTTTGGATGCTGGTGTTTTGGACGCCGAGGGTTTTTGTCATCGAAGGGGGAGGGGCGCAGCCGGTCTTTGACTTCGATCCCAAAGCTTTTTGGCTCAGTGCCCGTTTTCCAATGGCTCGGGCGTCGGAAACATGTTCTCAGTGCCGACCGTGGCCCGGAGGAGGGTGTTGGACTGAAGGTTTCTTCTTGGACTAAGGTGGACTTTGGGGCAAGAGAGGAACTGTACTCATGAAACGCTGCCCTTTCAGCATGTCTTCGTCCCCCTCAGTGCCATAGTCGGAGATGGAGATCGGGTCTTGATCCTCCTCAGCTCCCATGGCATCTCCGGCCTCTTGTTCTGAATCTTCTCTAAAGAGGTCAGGAATGGAACGTGTGTTTTGGCTCTTCATGTAGCAACGTCGAGCCCGACGGTCGCAAAGCGTCTTATTCGATCAGAAAGTCTTACACGGGTTGCAGTCCTGTTTTCTGTGCTTCGGAGACAAGCATAGGTTGCACACGTTGTGCGCGTCGGTGCGCGGATACTTCGCGTGGCACCAAGGGCAGAATTTACATGGAGTCAGTTCCATCTAAAGCGAAGCGGACCAACGTGGGTATGCCTGACGGCCTTCCACAAGCTACCAGATTGAAAAATGTTTTTGTTCAGTAAATACGATGTATGGAGAATGAGAATACGGGATCGAAAACATAACCGTCGAGGGCACTGAGGGAAAACGGAGAAATGGTATTGAACCGGAGCGCAGCAATTCACGTCCGAACCCATTGGCGGAAAAAAAACAATCTAACAATGGAGTCGATGCCCATGCGCACTATCACTGAAAGGAGGAGTCACCTTACCCCGTGACAAGGGAAGACTTCTTCGAAGAAAAACAACTTGCAAACATCCGGACCCAACACTAGATGGCAGGAGGATGCAAAGCATGTGATCTACAGCTCACATGCCTCGAACAAGATACTTCCTTAGTCCTCTTTCTATTTAAAAACAGGTTTCACCAGGCCAGAGTCCTTTGTCCACTTCCGCTTCCCATGTAGAGAGTCGCCATCTTTGGAATTTTAGTTGAGGGGGCACGGGAGAGAGGAGCAGAGGGCCCATAAAATGGAGGACAAAGGACCCCTCTAGAAAGATTTCAATGAGACAAGCGAAGCAGCTGAGCTTCACAAGACTGATTTGGCAGGACAGGTAGCCCCTCAGCCAATAGACTCCCAGGTATCGGGGCAGCTGAAAGCAAATCCTGCAATAATCGTGCACAGGCAGTGCCGGGAGAAACTCCAGTGCCCAGAGACCAAATCAGGCAGTCAATGGGGGCAGCTGCCAGAGGTGAATTCGGAAAAGAAGTGCAGATCACCATGGTTCAAGGCGACTTTGACTCTCAGTATAATAAGACAGCACATCAATGGGTACCTTGTACCCTCCTCCCTCACAGCCCTATGAAGACTTCTCACCCCTACCGGCCCTACTTCTGACATCACAAAAGTGGTTACCTTGCACACTCGGGCCACGCGCGGGACCTTCATTTTCTGGTAGAAGTTGTACTCTTTCGCCGTCTCCGTGAAGAAGAAATAGAGCTTATCATCGTCTGCCTCGCTCTCCGGCACGAACGAGGAACCCACGAAGTTGGGATCTAGAGAACAAAAGTTTCATTGTGAAAGTTAAGTTCAGGCGCCTAAAGTCACGATCTTCACTCACTCAGCTTTGTGTTTAAACACGTAATAGGTATGTGATGCTCCTGGGAGGCAGAACCTGGGACATGGCCACATCGTCCTCACCCGCCTCACCCGCCTCACCCGCCTCACCCGCCTCACCCGCCTCACCCGCCTCATCAGCCTCAACCGCCTCAACCGCCTCATCATCCTCAACCGCCTCATCATCCTCAACCGCCTCATCATCCTCATCATCCTCAACCGCCTCAACCGCCTCATCATCCTCAACCGCCTCATCATCCTCATCCTCATCCGCCTCATCATCCTCATCCTCAACCGCCTCATCATCCTCATCCTCAACCGCCTCATCGTCCTCACCCGTCTCATCGTCCTCAACCGCCTCATCATCCTCAACCGCCTCATCATCCTCAACCGCCTCATCATCCTCAACCGCCTCATCATCCTCAACCGCCTCATCATCCTCAACCGCCTCATCATCCTCAACCGCCTCATCATCCTCAACCGCCTCAACCGCCTCATCATCCTCAACCGCCTCATCATCCTCAACCGCCTCATCATCCTCAACCGCCTCATCATCCTCAACCGCCTCATCATCCTCAACCGCCTCATCATCCTCAACCGCCTCATCATCCTCAACCGCCTCAACCGCCTCATCATCCTCAACCGCCTCATCATCCTCAACCGCCTCATCATCCTCAACCGCCTCAACCGCCTCATCATCCTCAACCGCCTCATCATCCTCAACCGCCTCATCATCCTCAACCGCCTCATCATCCTCAACCGCCTCATCATCCTCATCATCAACCGCCTCATCATCCTCATCATCAACCGCCTCATCATCCTCATCATCAACCGCCTCATCATCCTCATCATCAACCGCCTCATCATCCTCAACCGCCTCAACCGCCTCATCATCCTCACCCGCCTCATCATCCTCACCATCCTCAACCGCCTCATCATCCTCAACCGCCTCATCATCCTCAACCGCCTCATCATCCTCAACCGCCTCATCATCCTCAACCGCCTCATCATCCTCATCATCAACCGCCTCATCATCCTCATCATCAACCGCCTCATCATCCTCATCATCAACCGCCTCATCATCCTCACCCGCCTCATCATCCTCACCATCCTCAACCGCCTCATCAGCCTCAACCGCCTCATCAGCCTCAACCGCCTCATCAGCCTCAACCGGCCTCAACAGCCTCAACCGGCCTCATCAGCCTCAACCGGCCTCATCAGCCTCAACCGCCTCATCATCCTCAACCGCCTCATCATCCTCAACCGCCTCATCATCCTCAACCGCCTCATCATCCTCAACCGCCTCATCATCCTCAACCGCCTCATCATCCTCAACCGCCTCATCATCCTCAACCGCCTCAACCGCCTCATCAGCCTCAACCGCCTCATCAGCCTCAACCGCCTCATCATCCTCAACCGCCTCATCATCCTCAACCGCCTCATCATCCTCAACCGCCTCATCATCCTCAACCGCCTCATCATCCTCAACCGCCTCATCATCCTCAACCGCCTCAACCGCCTCATCATCCTCAACCGGCCTCATCAGCCTCAACCGGCCTCATCAGCCTCAACCGCCTCATCATCCTCAACCGCCTCATCATCCTCAACCGCCTCATCATCCTCAACCGCCTCATCATCCTCAACCGCCTCATCATCCTCAACCGCCTCAACCGCCTCATCGTCCTCCCCCGCCTCATCGTCCTCACCAGCCTCATCGTCCTCACCAGCCTCATCGTCCTCCCCCGCCTCATCGTCCTCCCCCGCCTCATCGTCCTCCCCCGCCTCATCGTCCTCCCCCGCCTCATCGTCCTCCCCCGCCTCATCGTCCTCCCCCGCCTCATCGTCCTCCCCCGCCTCATCGTCCTCCCCCGCCTCATCGTCCTCCCCCGCCTCATCGTCCTCCCCCGCCTCATCGTCCTCCCCCGCCTCATCGTCCTCACCCGCCTCATCGTCCTCACCCGCCTCATCGTCCTCCCCCGCCTCATCGTCCTCCCCCGCCTCATCGTCCTCCCCCGCCTCATCGTCCTCCCCCGCCTCATCGTCCTCCCCCGCCTCATCGTCCTCCCCCGCCTCATCGTCCTCCCCCGCCTCATCGTCCTCCCCCGCCTCATCGTCCTCCCCCGCCTCATCGTCCTCCCCCGCCTCATCGTCCTCCCCCGCCTCATCGTCCTCCCCCACCTCATCGTCCTCCCCCACCTCTTCATCCTTACAGGCCACCCTAGAGTACGGGTCCAGCCTTAGTTGGCCATTTGATCAGAGCGGAACCACTTCACACCGATCCCTAACAAAGGTGCAGCACCGAGGGTCAGTGGCAAGGAACCACTCATGGAAACTCTCAATGGGCCACAGCTGCTGCAGACCCTCACAGTCCTACCCCTCGTGGGTTCAGAGGCATTGCAAAGGGAGCAGGACTCAGCGGACTGCCTGGTCCTCTCCGGAGAGGGGCTTCCTCCCACAGCTGGGGCTTCCCGAAGCGGGATGAGTTAACCAGCAGAACACAATATCACAAAGCAGATGAAGGCACTAATAAAAAACCCTTCCCCCCCCAGAGACCTTGCATCACCCGTCAAAGTACTTAAGGCAGTCCGCATCGATGAAACCCTGCGGTGCCGGCCAGCACTCAAACAGCAACAAATGAAAATCACACTTTGCATCTCAATGATGAGCTCTGTGTGTCGTGGACAGGTACAATCGAATACTCACTTCCTCTTACGTTACATGAAGTTCCACCAGTCACTGACTTCACGCCAACACATCATACAAAACACCTTCACATGATCCCTGCTTGAGCTCCATCTACACAAGCCTTGCACAGAGGCCGTGGCCAGCTCGGGGGCAGGTCTGGACAAAAAGTCTAGCCAGGGAACAGGAAAGGTGAGGGAAATAGATGTAAACTGTTTGCACAGGGGAGAGGGCTGAAACCACTAGCCGCAGAAGGCTAGGCGTGTGCTCCTACGCAAGATTGGTGGGAAGAAAGCCCTTTGAGCAGGCTTGGCACCTAGGGTGTGAGCAGGGGGCTCTAGACATTGTGCGTGCAGGAGACCCAGTTCAAAGCTTTTAGGCAGGAGAATCAGTTGTATTAAAGGCAAAGCCATAAGGCCTAGGACCGAGGCAAAGCTGACAGTATTTAGGCAGAAAACTTGGCAGTAAGCACTTCAGGCTGCGGGTTCAAGAAGGACGCTTGGCCATACAATAGAGGTCTATGGGTGAAGATGAAACCTCGTTGCGAGGAGGCTGCGCCGTACAGTATATGGAGAGCAGATGAAGAGTAAATATCACTGAGGAGGCTTGTCCGTACAATAAGGGGACAGGAGACGAAGAGAAAGCTTGTTATGAGGAGGCTTGGCCGTACAGTATAGGGACAGGGGATGAAGAGGAAAGCTTGTTCTGAGGAGGCTTCGCTGTACAGTATAGGGACAGGGGACGAAGAGGAAAGCTTGTTATGAGGAGGCTTTGCTGTACAGTATAGGGACAGGGGACGAAGAGGAAAGCTTGTTATGAGGAGGCTTTGCTGTACAGTATAGGGACAGGGGACGAAGAGGAAAGCTTGTTATGAGGAGGCTTTGCTGTACAGTATAGGGACAGGGGACGAAGAGGAAAGCTTGTTGTGAGGAGGCTTGGCTGCACAGTATAGGGACAGGGGACGAAGAGGAAAGCTTGTTATGAGGAGGCTTTGCTGTACAGTATAGGGACAGGGGACGAAGAGGAAAGCTTGTTATGAGGAGGCTTTGCTGTACAGTATAGGGACAGGGGACGAAGAGGAAAGCTTGTTGTGAGGAGGCTTGGCTGCACAGTATAGGGACAGGGGACGAAGAGGAAAGCTTGTTGTGAGGAGGCTTGGCTGCACAGTATAGGGACAGGGGACAAAGAGGAAAGCTCACAGTGAGGAGGCTTGGCCGTACAGTATAGGGACAGGAGACGAAGAGGAAAGCTTGTTGTGAGGATGCTTGGCCGTACAGTATAGGGACAGGGGATGAAAAGGAAAGCTCACTGTGAGGAGGCTTGGCCGTACAGTATAGGGACAAGGGATGAAGAGGAAAGCTTGTTGTGAGGAGGCTTGGCCGTACAGTATAGGGACAGGGGACGAAGAGGAAAGCTCACAGTGAGGAGGCTTAGCCGTACAGTATAGGGACAGGGGATGAAGAGGAAAGCTTGTTATGAGGAGGCTTGGCCGTGCCGTATAGGGACAGGAGACTAAGAGGAAAGCTTGTTACGAGGAGGCTTGGCCGTGCCGTATAGGGACAGGAGACTAAGAGGAAAGCTTGTTGTGAGGAGGCTTGGCCGTACAGTATAGGGACAGGAGACGAAGAGGGAAGCTCACTGTGAGGAGGCTTGGTCGTACAGTATAGGGACAGGAGACGAAGAGGAAAGCTTGTTGTGAGGAGGCTTGGCCGTACAGTATAGGGACAGGAGACGAAGAGGGAAGCTCACTGTGAGGAGGCTTGGCCGTACAGTATAGGGACAGGAGACGAAGAGGAAAGCTCACTGTGAGGAGGCTTGGCCGTACAGTATAGGGACAGGGGGTGAAGAGGAAAGCTTGTTATGAGGAGGCTTTGCTGTACAGTATAGGGACAGGGGACGAAGAGGAAAGCTTGTTATGAGGAGGCTTCGCTGTACAGTATAGGGACAGGGGACGAAGAGGAAAGCTTGTTGTGAGGAGGCTTGGCTGCACAGTATAGGGACAGGGGACGAAGAGAAAAGCTTGTTGTGAGGAGGCTTGGCCGTACAGTATAGGGACAGGGGATGAAGAGGAAAGCTTCTCGTAGGAGGTTTCGCCGTACAGTATAGGGACAGGGGGTGAAGAGGAAAGCTTGTTATGAGGAGGCTTGGCCGTACAGTATAGGGACAGGAGACTAAGAGGAAAGCTTGTTATGAGTAGGCTTGGCTGTACAGTATAGGGACAGGGGACGAAGAGGAAAGCTTGTTGTGAGGATGCTTGGCCGTACAGTATAGGGACAGGGGACGAAGAGGAAAGCTTGTTGTGAGGAGGCTTGGCCGCACAGTATAGGGACAAGGGACGAAGAGGAAAGCTTGTTGTGAGGAGGCTTGGCCGTACAGTATAGGGACAGGGGACGAAGAGGAAAGCTTGTTGTGAGGAGGCTTGGCTGCACTGTATAGGGACAGGGGACGAAGAGGAAAGCTTGTTGTGAGGAGGCTTGGCCGTACAGTATAGGGACAGGGGATGAAGAGAAAAGCTTGTTGTGAGGAGGCTTGGCTGCACAGTATAGGGACAGGGGACGAAGAGGAAAGCTCACAGTGAGGAGGCTTGGCCGTACAGTATAGGGACAGGAGACGAAGAGGAAAGCTTGTTATGAGGAGGCTTTGCTGTACAGTATAGGGACAGGGGACGAAGAGGAAAGCTTGTTGTGAGGAGGCTTGGCCGTAGAGTATAGGGACAGGGGATGAAGAGGAAAGCTTGTTGTGAGGAGGCTTGGCTGTACAGTATAGGGACAGGGGACGAAGAGGAAAGCTTGTTGTGAGGAGGCTTGGCCGTACAGTATAGGGACAGGAGACGAAGAGGGAAGCTCACTGTGAGGAGGCTTGGCCGTACAGTATAGGGACAGGAGACGAAGAGGAAAGCTTGTTATGAGGAGGCTTTGCTGTACAGTATAGGGACAGGGGACGAAGAGGAAAGCTTGTTGTGAGGAGGCTTGGCTGCACAGTATAGGGACAGGAGACGAAGAGGAAAGCTTGTTGTGAGGAGGCTTTGCAGTAGAGTATAGGGACAGGGGATGAAGAGGAAAGCTCACTGTGAGGAGGCTTGGCCGTACAGTATAGGGACAGGGGATGAAGAGGAAAGCTTGTTGTGAGGAGGCTTGGCAGCACAGTATAGGGACAGGGGATGAAGAGGAAAGCTTGTTGTGAGGAGGCTTGGCAGCACAGTATAGGGACAGGGGATGAAGAGGAAAGCTTGTTGTGAGGAGGCTTAGCCGTACAGTATAGGGACAGGGGACGAAGAAGAAAGCTCATTGTGAGGAGGCTTGGCCGTACAGTATAGGGACAGGGGATGAAGAGGAAAGCTTGCTGTGAGGAGGCTTAGCCGTACAGTATAGGGACAGGGGACGAAGAGGAAAGCCTGTTGTGAGGAGGCTTCGCTGTACAGTATAGGGACAGGGGACGAAGAGGAAAGCTTGTTATGAGGAGGCTTTGCTGTACAGTATAGGGACAGGGGACGAAGAGGAAAGCTTGTTATGAGGAGGCTTTGCTGTACAGTATAGGGACAGGAGACGAAGAGGAAAGCTTGTTGTGAGGAGGCTTTGCTGTACAGTATAGGGACAGGGGATGAAGAGGAAAGCTCGTTGTGAGGAGGCTTGGCTGCACAGTATAGGGACAGGAGACGAAGAGGAAAGCTTGTTGTGAGGAGGCTTTGCAGTAGAGTATAGGGACAGGGGATGAAGAGGAAAGCTCGCTGTTATGAGGCTTGGCTGCACAGTATAGGGACAGGGGACGAAGAGGAAAGCTTGTTGTGAGGATGCTTGGCCGTACAGTATAGGGACAGGGGATGAAAAGGAAAGCTCACTGTGAGGAGGCTTGGCCGTACAGTATAGGGACAAGGGATGAAGAGGAAAGCTTGTTGTGAGGATGCTTGGCTGCACAGTATAGGGACAGGGGATGAAGAGGAAAGCTCACTGTGAGGAGGCTTGGCCGTGCCGTATAGGGACAGGAGACTAAGAGGAAAGCTTGTTACGAGGAGGCTTGGCCGTGCCGTATAGGGACAGGAGACTAAGAGGAAAGCTTGTTGTGAGGAGGCTTGGCCGTACAGTATAGGGACAGGAGACGAAAAGGGAAGCTCACTGTGAGGAGGCTTGGCCGTACAGTATAGGGACAGGAGACGAAGAGGAAAGCTTGTTGTGAGGAGGCTTGGCCGTACAGTATAGGGACAGGAGACTAAGAGGGAAGCTCACTGTGAGGAGGCTTGGCCGTACAGTATAGGGACAGGAGACGAAGAGGAAAGCTTGTTATGAGGAGGCTTTGCTGTACAGTATAGGGACAGGGGACGAAGAGGAAAGCTTGTTATGAGGAGGCTTCGCTGTACAGTATAGGGACAGGGGACGAAGAGGAAAGCTTGTTGTGAGGAGGCTTCGCAGTACAGTATAGGGACAGGGGATGAAGAGGAAAGCTTGTTGTGAGGATGCTTGGCTGCACAGTATAGGGACAGGGGATGAAGAGGAAAGCTCACTGTGAGGAGGCTTGGCCGTACAGTATAGGGACAGGGGATGAAGAGGAAAGCTTGTTATGAGGAGGCTTGGCCGTGCCGTATAGGGACAGGAGACTAAGAGGAAAGCTTGTTACGAGGAGGCTTCGCAGTAGAGTATAGGGACAGGAGACGAAGAGGAAAGCTTCTCGTAGGAGGCTTGGCCGTACAGTATAGGGACAGGAGACGAAGAGGAAAGCTCACAGTGAGGAGGCTTGGCTTCACAGTATAGGGACAGGGGACGAAGAGGAAAGCTTGTTGTGAGGAGGCTTGGCTGTACAGTATAGGGACAGGGGATGAAGAGGAAAGCTTGTTGTTAGGAGGCTTCGCAGTAGAGTATAGGGACAGGGGATGAAGAGGAAAGCTTGTTATGAGGAGGCTTTGCTGTACAGTATAGGGACAGGGGACGAAGAGGAAAGCTTGTTGTGAGGAGGCTTGGCCGTACAGTATAGGGACAGGGGACGAAGAGGAAAGCTTGTTGTGAGGAGGCTTGGCCGTACAGTATAGGGACAGGGGATGAAGAGGAAAGCTTGTTGTGAGGAGGCTTGGCCGTACAGTATAGGGACAGGGGATGAAGAGGAAAGCTTGTTATGAGGAGGCTTTGCTGTACAGTATAGGGACAGGGGACGAAGAGGAAAGCTTGTTGTGAGGAGGCTTGGCCGTACAGTATAGGGACAGGGGACGAAGAGGAAAGCTTGTTGTGAGGAGGCTTGGCCGTACAGTATAGGGACAGGGGATGAAGAGGAAAGCTTGTTGTGAGGAGGCTTGGCTGCACAGTATAGGGACAGGAGACGAAGAGGAAAGCTTGTTGTGAGGAGGCTTGGCTGCACAGTATAGGGACAGGAGACGAAGAGAAAAGCTTGTTGTGAGGAGGCTTCGCAGTACAGTATAGGGACAGGGGACGAAGAGGAAAGCTTGTTGTGAGGAGGCTTGGCTGCACAGTATAGGGACAGGGGATGAAGAGGAAAGCTTGTTGTGAGGAGGCTTCGCAGTAGAGTATAGGGACAGGGGACGAAGAGGAAAGCTTGTTGTGAGGAGGCTTGGCCGTACAGTATAGGGACAGGGGATGAAGAGGAAAGCTTCTCGTAGGAGGTTTCGCCGTACAGTATAGGGACAGTGGGTGAAGAGGAAAGCTCGTTATGAGTAGGCTTGGCTGTACAGTATAGGGACAGGGGACGAAGAGGAAAGCTTGTTATGAGGAGGCTTTGCTGTACAGTATAGGGACAGGGGACGAAGAGGAAAGCTTGTTGTGAGGAGGCTTGGCCGCACAGTATAGGGACAAGGGACGAAGAGGAAAGCTTGTTGTGAGGAGGCTTGGCCGTACAGTATAGGGACAGGGGACGAAGAGGAAAGCTTGTTGTGAGGAGGCTTGGCTGCACAGTATAGGGACAGGGGATGAAGAGGAAAGCTTGTTGTTAGGAGGCTTGGCTGCACTGTATAGGGACAGGGGACGAAGAGGAAAGCTCGTTGTGAGGAGGCTTGGCCGTACAGTATAGGGACAGGGGACGAAGAGGAAAGCTTGTTATGAGGAGGCTTTGCTGTACAGTATAGGGACAGGGGATGAAGAGGAAAGCTTGTTGTGAGGAGGCTTGGCTGCACAGTATAGGGACAGGGGACGAAGAGGAAAGCTTGTTGTGAGGAGGCTTGGCCGTACAGTATAGGGACAGGGGATGAAGAGGAAAGCTTGTTGTGAGGAGGCTTGGCTGCACAGTATAGGGACAGGGGACGAAGAGGAAAGCTTGTTGTGAGGAGGCTTCGCTGTACAGTATAGGGACAGGGGACGAAGAGGAAAGCTCACAGTGAGGAGGCTTGGCCGCACAGTATAGGGACAGGAGACGAAGAGGAAAGCTTGTTGTGAGGAGGCTTTGCAGTAGAGTATAGGGACAGGGGATGAAGAGGAAAGCTCACTGTGAGGAGGCTTGGCCGTACAATATAGGGACAAGGGATGAAGAGGAAAGCTTGTTGTGAGGAGGCTTGGCTGCACAGTATAGGGACAGGAGACGAAGAGGAAAGCTTGTTGTGAGGAGGCTTTGCAGTAGAGTATAGGGACAGGGGATGAAGAGGAAAGCTCACTGTGAGGAGGCTTGGCCGTACAATATAGGGACAAGGGATGAAGAGGAAAGCTTGTTGTGAGGAGGCTTGGCAGCACAGTATAGGGACAGGAGACGAAGAGGAAAGCTCACTGTGAGGAGGCTTGGCCGTACAGTATAGGGACAGGGGACAAAGAGGAAAGCTCACTGTGAGGAGGCTTGGCCGTACAGTATAGGGACAGGGGACGAAGAGGAAAGCTTGTTGTGAGGAGGCTTGGCCGTACAGTATAGGGACAGGGGAGGAAGAGGAAAGCTTGTTGTGAGGAGGCTTGGCCGTACAGTATAGGGACAGGGGACGAAGAGGAAAGCTTTTTGTGAGGAGGCTTGTCCGTACAGTATAGGGACAGGGGACGAAGAGGAAAGTTTGTTGTGAGGAGGCTTGGCCGTACAGTATAGGGACAGGGGACGAAGAGGAAAGCTCGTTCTGAGGAGGCTTGGCCGTACAGTATAGGGACAGGGGATGAAGAGGAAAGCTTGTTGTGAGGAGGCTTAGCCGTACAGTATAGGGACAGGGGACGAAGAGGAAAGCTTGTTGTGAGGAGGCTTCGCTGTACAGTATAGGGACAGGGGACGAAGAGGAAAGCTTGTTATGAGGAGGCTTTGCTGTACAATATAGGGACAGGGGACGAAGAGGAAAGCTTGTTATGAGGAGGCTTCGCTGTACAGTATAGGGACAGGGGACGAAGAGGAAAGCTCACAGTGAGGAGGCTTAGCCGTACAGTATAGGGACAGGGGATGTAGAGGAAAGCTCGTTGTGAGGAGGCTTGGCTGCACAGTATAGGGACAGGAGACGAAGAGGAAAGCTTGTTGTGAGGAGGCTTTGCAGTAGAGTATAGGGACAGGGGATGAAGAGGAAAGCTTGTTGTGAGGAGGCTTGGCTGCACAGTATAGGGACAAGGGATGAAGAGGAAAGCTTGTTGTGAGGAGGCTTGGCCGTGCCGTATAGGGACAGGAGACTAAGAGGAAAGCTTGTTATGAGGAGGCTTGGCCGTACAGTATAGGGACAGGAGACGAAGAGGGACGCTCACTGTGAGGAGGCTTGGCCGTACAGTATAGGGACAGGAGACGAAGAGGAAAGCTTGTTGTGAGGAGGCTTGGCCGTACAGTATAGGGACAGGGGAAGAAGAGGAAAGCTTGTTATGAGGAGGCTTGGCCGTACAGTATAGGGACAGGAGACGAAGAGGGAAGCTCACTGTGAGGAGGCTTGGCCGTACAGTATAGGGACAGGAGACGAAGAGGAAAGCTTGTTGTGAGGAGGCTTGGCTGCACAGTATAGGGACAGGGGACGAAGAGGAAAGCTTGTTATGAGGAGGCTTTGCTGTACAGTATAGGGACAGGGGATGAAGAGGAAAGCTTGTTGTGAGGAGGCTTGGCTGCACAGTATAGGGACAGGGGACGAAGAGGAAAGCTTGTTGTGAGGAGGCTTGGCCGTACAGTATAGGGACAGGGGATGAAGAGGAAAGCTTGTTGTGAGGAGGCTTGGCTGCACAGTATAGGGACAGGGGATGAAGAGGAAAGCTTGTTGTGAGGCGGCTTAGCCGTACAGTAAAGGGACAGGGGACGAAGAGGAAAGCTTGTTGTGAGGAGGCTTCGCTGTACAGTATAGGGACAGGGGACGAAGAGGAAAGCTCACAGTGAGGAGGCTTAGCCGTACAGTATAGGGACAGGGGATGAAGAGGAAAGCTTGTTGTGAGGAGGCTTGGCTGCACAGTATAGGGACAGGAGACGAAGAGGAAAGCTTGTTGTGAGGAGGCTTTGCAGTAGAGTATAGGGACAGGGGATGAAGAGGAAAGCTCACTGTGAGGAGGCTTTGCCGTACAATATAGGGACAAGGGATGAAGAGGAAAGCTTGTTGTGAGGAGGCTTGGCAGCACAGTATAGGGACAGGGGATGAAGAGGAAAGCTTGTTGTGAGGAGGCTTAGCCGTACAGTATAGGGACAGGGGACGAAGAGGAAAGCTTGTTGTGAGGAGGCTTGGCCGTACAGTATAGGGACAGGGGACGAAGAGGAAAGCTTGTTGTGAGGAGGCTTGGCCGTACAGTATAGGGACAGGGGAGGAAGAGGAAAGCTTGTTGTGAGGAGGCTTCGCCGTACAGTATAGGGACAGGGGACGAAGAGGAAAGCTCGTTCTGAGGAGGCTTGGCCGTACAGTATAGGGACAGGGGATGAAGAGGAAAGCTTGTTGTGAGGAGGCTTGGCTGCACAGTATAGGGACAGGGGACGAAGAGGAAAGCTTGTTATGAGGAGGCTTCGCCGTACAGTATAGGGACAGGGGACGAAGAGGAAAGCTCGTTCTGAGGAGGCTTGGCCGTACAGTATAGGGACAGGGGATGAAGAGGAAAGCTTGTTGTGAGGAGGCTTGGCTGCACAGTATAGGGACAGGGGACGAAGAGGAAAGCTTGTTATGAGGAGGCTTCGCCGTACAGTATAGGGACAGGGGACGAAGAGGAAAGCTCGTTCTGAGGAGGCTTGGCCGTACAGTATAGGGACAGGGGATGAAGAGGAAAGCTTGTTGTGAGGAGGCTTAGCCGTACAGTATAGGGACAGGGGACGAAGAGGAAAGCTTGTTGTGAGGAGGCTTGGCTGCACAGTATAGGGACAGGGGACGAAGAGGAAAGCTTGTTATGAGGAGGCTTCGCCGTACAGTATAGGGACAGGGGACGAAGAGGAAAGCTCGTTCTGAGGAGGCTTTGCTGTACAGTATAGGGACAGGGGACGAAGAGGAAAGCTTGTTGTGAGGAGGCTTAGCCGTACAGTATAGGGACAGGGGACGAAGAGGAAAGCTTGTTGTGAGGAGGCTTCACTGTACAGTATAGGGACAGGGGACGAAGAGGAAAGCTTGTTGTGAGGAGGCTTCGCTGTACAGTATAGGGACAGGGGACGAAGAGGAAAGCTCACAGTGAGGAGGCTTAGCCGTACAGTATAGGGACAGGGGATGTAGAGGAAAGCTCGTTGTGAGGAGGCTTGGCTGCACAGTATAGGGACAGGAGACGAAGAGGAAAGCTTGTTGTGAGGAGGCTTTGCAGTAGAGTATAGGGACAGGGGATGAAGAGGAAAGCTCGCTGTTAGGAGGCTTGGCTGCACAGTATAGGGACAGGGGACGAAGAGGAAAGCTCACTGTGAGGAGGCTTGGCTGCACAGTATAGGGACAAGGGATGAAGAGGAAAGCTTGTTGTGAGGAGGCTTCGCTGTACAGTATAGGGACAGGGGACGAAGAGGAAAGCTTGTTGTGAGGATGCTTGGCTGCACAGTATAGGGACAGGGGATGAAGAGGAAAGCTTGTTATGAGGAGGCTTGGCCGTGCCGTATAGGGACAGGAGACTAAGAGGAAAGCTTGTTATGAGGAGGCTTGGCCGTACAGTATAGGGACAGGAGACGAAGAGGGAAGCTCACTGTGAGGAGGCTTGGCCGTACAGTATAGGGACAGGGGAAGAAGAGGAAAGCTTGTTATGAGGAGGCTTGGCCGTGCCGTATAGGGACAGGAGACTAAGAGGGAAGCTCACCGTGAGGAGGCTTGGCCGTACAGTATAGGGACAGGAGACGAAGAGGGAAGCTCACTGTGAGGAGGCTTGGCCGTACAGTATAGGGACAGGAGACGAAGAGGAAAGCTTGTTATGAGGAGGCTTTGCTGTACAGTATAGGGACAGGGGACGAAGAGGAAAACTTGTTATGAGGAGGCTTCGCTGTACAGTATAGGGACAGGGGACGAAGAGGAAAGCTTGTTGTGAGGAGGCTTCGCAGTACAGTATAGGGACAGGGGATGAAGAGGAAAGCTTGTTGTGAGGATGCTTGGCTGCACAGTATAGGGACAGGGGATGAAGAGGAAAGCTCACTGTGAGGAGGCTTGGCCGTACAGTATAGGGACAGGGGATGAAGAGGAAAGCTTGTTGTGAGGAGGCTTGGCCGTACAGTATAGGGACAGGGGATGAAGAGGAAAGCTTGTTATGAGGAGGCTTGGCCGTGCCGTATAGGGACAGGAGACTAAGAGGAAAGCTTGTTACGAGGAGGCTTCGCAGTAGAGTATAGGGACAGGAGACGAAGAGGAAAGCTCACAGTGAGGAGGCTTGGCTGAACAGTATAGGGACAGGAGACGAAGAGGAAAGCTCACAGTGAGGAGGCTTGGCTGAACAGTATAGGGACAGGGGACGAAGAGGAAAGCTTGTTGTGAGGAGGCTTGGCCGTACAGTATAGGGACAGGGGATGAAGAGGAAAGCTTGTTGTGAGGAGGCTTCGCAGTAGAGTATAGGGACAGGGGATGAAGAGAAAAGCTTGTTGTGAGGAGGCTTGGCTGCACAGTATAGGGACAGGAGACGAAGAGGAAAGCTTGTTGTGAGGAGGCTTCGCAGTAGAGTATAGGGACAGGGGATGAAGAGGAAAGCTCACTGTGAGGAGGCTTGGCCGTACAATATAGGGACAGGGGATGAAGAGGAAAGCTTGTTGTGAGGAGGCTTAGCCGTACAGTATAGGGACAGGAGACGAAGAGGAAAGCTTGTTGTGAGGAGGCTTCGCAGTAGAGTATAGGGACAGGGGATGAAGAGGAAAGCTCACTGTGAGGAGGCTTGGCCGTACAATATAGGGACAGGGGATGAAGAGGAAAGCTTGTTGTGAGGAGGCTTGGCCGTACAGTATAGGGACAGGAGACGAAGAGAAAAGCTCATTGTGAGGAGGCTTGGCCGTACAGTATAGGGACAGGGGATGAAGAGGAAAGCTTGTTGTGAGGAGGCTTAGCCGTACAGTATAGGGACAGGGGACGAAGAGGAAAGCTTGTTGTGAGGAGGCTTCGCTGTACAGTATAGGGACAGGGGACGAAGAGGAAAGCTTGTTGTGAGGAGGCTTGGCCGTACAGTATAGGGACAGGAGACGAAGAGGAAAGCTTGTTATGAGGAGGCTTTGCTGTACAGTATAGGGACAGGAGACGAAGAGGAAAGCTTGTTATGAGGAGGCTTTGCTGTACAGTATAGGGACAGGGGACGAAGAGGAAAGCTTGTTGTGAGGAGGCTTGGCCGTACAGTATAGGGACAGGGGACGAAGAGGAAAGCTTGTTGTGAGGAGGCTTCGCTGTACAGTATAGGGACAGGGGACGAAGAGGAAAGCTCACAGTGAGGAGGCTTAGCCGTACAGTATAGGGACAGGGGATGAAGAGGAAAGCTCGTTGTGAGGAGGCTTGGCTGCACAGTATAGGGACAGGAGACGAAGAGGAAAGCTTGTTATGAGGAGGCTTTGCTGCACAGTATAGGGACAGGGGACGAAGAGGAAAGCTCACTGTGAGGAGGCTTGGCCGTACAATATAGGGACAAGGGACGAAGAGGAAAGCTCACAGTGAGGAGGCTTGGCTGCACAGTATAGGGACAGGGGATGAAGAGGAAAGCTTGTTGTGAGGAGGCTTAGCCGTACAGTATAGGGACAGGGGACGAAGAAGAAAGCTCATTGTGAGGAGGCTTGGCCGTACAGTATAGGGACAGGGGACGAAGAGGAAAGCTTGTTATGAGGAGGCTTGGCCGTACAGCATAGGGACAGGGGATGAAGGGGAAAGCTTGTTGTGAGGAGGCTTCGCTGTACAGTATAGGGACAGGGGATGAAGGGGAAAGCTTGTTGTGAGGAGGCTTCGCTGTACAGTATAGGGACAGGGGACGAAGAGGAAAGCTTGTTATGAGGAGGCTTTGCTGTACAGTATAGGGACAGGGGACGAAGAGGAAAGCTTGTTATGAGGAGGCTTTGCTGTACAGTATAGGGACAGGGGACGAAGAGGAAAGCTCACAGTGAGGAGGCTTAGCCGTACAGTATAGGGACAGGGGATGTAGAGGAAAGCTCGTTGTGAGGAGGCTTGGCTGCACAGTATAGGGACAGGGGATGAAAAGGAAAGCTCACTGTGAGGAGGCTTGGCCGTACAGTATAGGGACAAGGGATGAAGAGGAAAGCTTGTTGTGAGGAGGCTTGGCCGTACAGTATAGGGACAGGGGATGAAGAGGAAAGTTTGTTGTGAGGATGCTTGGCTGCACAGTATAGGGACAGGGGATGAAGAGGAAAGCTCACTGTGAGGAGGCTTGGCCGTACAGTATAGGGACAGGAGACTAAGAGGAAAGCTTGTTGTGAGGAGGATTGGCCGTACAGTATAGGTACAGGAGACCAAGAGGAAAGCTTGTTGTGAGGAGGCTTGGCCGTACAGTATAGGGACAGGAGACGAAGAGGAAAGCTTGTTGTGAGGAGGCTTGGCCGTACAGTATAGGGACAGGAGACGAAGAGGGAAGCTTGTTGTGAGGAGGCTTGGCTGCACAGTATAGGGACAGGAGACGAAGAGGAAAGCTTGTTGTGAGGAGGCTTCGCAGTAGAGTATAGGGACAGGGGATGAAGAGGAAAGCTCACTGTGAGGAGGCTTGGCCGTACAATATAGGGACAGGGGATGAAGAGGAAAGCTTGTTGTGAGGAGGCTTAGCCGTACAGTATAGGGACAGGGGACGAAGAAGAAAGCTCATTGTGAGGAGGCTTGGCCGTACAGTATAGGGACAGGAGACGAAGAGGAAAGCTTGTTATGAGGAGGCTTTGCTGTACAGTATAGGGACAGGGGACGAAGAGGAAAGCTTGTTATGAGGAGGCTTGGCCGTACAGTATAGGGACAGGAGACGAAGAGGAAAGCTTGTTATGAGGAGGCTTTGCTGTACAGTATAGGGACAGGGGACGAAGAGGAAAGCTTGTTGTGATTAGGCTTGGCCGTACAGTATAGGGACAGGGGATGAAGAGGAAAGCTCGTTGTGAGGAGGCTTGGCTGCACAGTATAGGGACAGGAGACGAAGAGGAAAGCTTGTTGTGAGGAGGCTTTGCTGCACAGTATAGGGACAGGGGACGAAGAGGAAAGCTCACTGTGAGGAGGCTTGGCTGCACAGTATAGGGACAGGGGATGAAGAGGAAAGCTTGTTGTGAGGAGGCTTAGCCGTACAGTATAGGGACAGGGGACGAAGAAGAAAGCTCGTTCTGAGGAGGCTTGGCCGTACAGTATAGGGACAGGGGATGAAGGGGAAAACTTGTTGTGAGGAGGCTTCGCTGTACAGTATAGGGACAGGGGACGAAGAGGAAAGCTTGTTATGAGGAGGCTTTGCTGTACAGTATAGGGACAGGGGACGAAGAGGAAAGCTTGTTATGAGGAGGCTTTGCTGTACAGTATAGGGACAGGGGACGAAGAGGAAAGCTCACAGTGAGGAGGCTTAGCCGTACAGTATAGGGACAGGGGATGTAGAGGAAAGCTCGTTGTGAGGAGGCTTGGCTGCACAGTATAGGGACAGGGGACGAAGAGGAAAGCTTGTTGTGAGGATGCTTGGCCGTACAGTATAGGGACAGGGGATGAAAAGGAAAGCTCACTGTGAGGAGGCTTGGCCGTACAGTATAGGGACAAGGGATGAAGAGGAAAGCTTGTTGTGAGGATGCTTGGCTGCACAGTATAGGGACAGGGGATGAAGAGGAAAGCTCACTGTGAGGAGGCTTGGCCGTACAGTATAGGGACAGGGGAAGAAGAGGAAAGCTTGTTATGAGGAGGCTTGGCCGTGCCGTATAGGGACAGGAGACTAAGAGGAAAGCTTGTTGTGAGGAGGATTGGCCGTACAGTATAGGGACAGGAGACGAAGAGGGAAGCTCACTGTGAGGAGGCTTGGCCGTACAGTATAGGGACAGGAGACGAAGAGGAAAGGTTGTTGTGAGGAGGCTTGGCCGTACAGTATAGGGACAGGAGACGAAGAGGGAAGCTCACTGTGAGGAGGCTTGGCCGTACAGTATAGGGACAGGAGACGAAGAGGAAAGCTTGTTATGAGGAGGCTTTGCTGTACAGTATAGGGACAGGGGACGAAGAGGAAAGCTCACAGTGAGGAGGCTTGGCCGTACAGTATAGGGACAGGAGACGAAGAGGAAAGCTTGTTGTGAGGAGGCTTTGCTGTACAGTATAGGGACAGGGGATGAAGAGGAAAGCTCACTGTGAGGAGGCTTGGCCGTACAGTATAGGGACAGGGGATGAAGAGGAAAGCTTGTTGTGAGGAGGCTTGGCCGTACAGTATAGGGACAGGGGATGAAGAGGAAAGCTTGTTGTGAGGATGCTTGGCTGCACAGTATAGGGACAGGGGATGAAGAGGAAAGCTCACTGTGAGGAGGCTTGGCCGTACAGTATAGGGACAGGGGAAGAAGAGGAAAGCTTGTTATGAGGAGGCTTGGCCGTGCCGTATAGGGACAGGAGACTAAGAGGAAAGCTTGTTGTGAGGAGGATTGGCCGTACAGTATAGGGACAGGAGACGAAGAGGGAAGCTCAGTGTGAGGAGGCTTGGCCGTACAGTATAGGGACAGGAGACGAAGAGGAAAGCTTGTTGTGAGGAGGCTTGGCCGTACAGTATAGGGACAGGAGACGAAGAGGGAAGCTCACTGTGAGGAGGCTTGGCCGTACAGTATAGGGACAGGAGACGAAGAGGAAAGCTTGTTGTGAGGAGGCTTGGCCGTACAGTATAGGGACAAGGGATGAAGAGGAAAGCTTGTTGTGAGGAGGCTTGGCCGTACAGTATAGGGACAGGGGATGAAGAGGAAAGTTTGTTGTGAGGATGCTTGGCTGCACAGTATAGGGACAGGGGATGAAGAGGAAAGCTCACTGTGAGGAGGCTTGGCCGTACAGTATAGGGACAGGAGACTAAGAGGAAAGCTTGTTGTGAGGAGGATTGGCCGTACAGTATAGGGACAGGAGACGAAGAGGGAAGCTCACTGTGAGGAGGCTTGGCCGTACAGTATAGGGACAGGAGACTAAGAGGAAAGCTTGTTGTGAGGAGGATTGGCCGTACAGTATAGGTACAGGAGACCAAGAGGGAAGCTCACTGTGAGGAGGCTTGGCCGTACAGTATAGGGACAGGAGACGAAGAGGAAAGCTTGTTGTGAGGAGGCTTGGCCGTACAGTATAGGGACAGGAGACGAAGAGGGAAGCTTGTTGTGAGGAGGCTTGGCTGCACAGTATAGGGACAGGAGACGAAGAGGAAAGCTTGTTGTGAGGAGGCTTCGCAGTAGAGTATAGGGACAGGGGATGAAGAGGAAAGCTCACTGTGAGGAGGCTTGGCCGTACAATATAGGGACAGGGGATGAAGAGGAAAGCTTGTTGTGAGGAGGCTTAGCCGTACAGTATAGGGACAGGGGATGAAGAGGAAAGCTTGTTGTGAGGAGGCTTGGCTGCACAGTATAGGGACAGGAGACGAAGAGAAAAGCTTGTTGTGAGGAGGCTTGGCCGTACAGTATAGGGACAGGGGACGAAGAGGAAAGCTTGTTGTGAGGAGGCTTCGCTGTACAGTATAGGGACAGGGGACGAAGAGGAAAGCTTGTTATGAGGAGGCTTGGCCGTACAGTATAGGGACAGGAGACGAAGAGGAAAGCTTGTTATGAGGAGGCTTTGCTGTACAGTATAGGGACAGGGGACGAAGAGGAAAGCTTGTTGTGATTAGGCTTGGCCGTACAGTATAGGGACAGGGGATGAAGAGGAAAGCTCGTTGTGAGGAGGCTTGGCTGCACAGTATAGGGACAGGAGACGAAGAGGAAAGCTTGTTATGAGGAGGCTTTGCTGCACAGTATAGGGACAGGGGACGAAGAGGAAAGCTCACTGTGAGGAGGCTTGGCTGCACAGTATAGGGACAGGGGATGAAGAGGAAAGCTTGTTGTGAGGAGGCTTAGCCGTACAGTATAGGGACAGGGGACGAAGAAGAAAGCTCATTGTGAGGAGGCTTGGCCGTACAGTATAGGGACAGGAGACGAAGAGGGAAGCTCACTGTGAGGAGGCTTGGCCGTACAGTATAGGGACAGGAGACGAAGAGGAAAGCTTGTTGTGAGGAGGCTTTGCTGTACAGTATAGGGACAGGGGATGAAGAGGAAAGCTCACTGTGAGGAGGCTTGGCCGTACAGTATAGGGACAGGGGATGAAGAGGAAAGCTTGTTATGAGGAGGCTTGGCCGTGCCATATAGGGACAGGAGACGAAGAGGAAAGCTTGTTACGAGGAGGCTTCGCAGTAGAGTATAGGGACAGGAGACGAAGAGGAAAGCTTCTCGTAGGAGGCTTGGCCGTACAGTATAGGGACAGGAGACGAAGAGGAAAGCTCACAGTGAGGAGGCTTGGCTGCACAGTATAGGGACAGGGGACGAAGAGGAAAGCTTGTTGTGAGGAGGCTTGGCCGTACAGTATAGGGACAGGGGATGATGAGGAAAGCTTGTTGTGAGGAGGCTTCGCAGTAGAGTATAGGGACAGGGGATGAAGAGAAAAGCTTGTTGTGAGGAGGCTTGGCTGCACAGTATAGGGACAGGAGACGAAGAGGAAAGCTTGTTGTGAGGAGGCTTCGCAGTAGAGTATAGGGACAGGGGATGAAGAGAAAAGCTTGTTGTGAGGAGGCTTGGCTGCACAGTATAGGGACAGGAGACGAAGAGGAAAGCTTGTTGTGAGGAGGCTTCGCAGTAGAGTATAGGGACAGGGGACGAAGAGGAAAGCTTGTTATGAGGAGGCTTTGCTGTACAGTATAGGGACAGGGGACGAAGAGGAAAGCTTGTTATGAGGAGGCTTTGCTGTACAGTATAGGGACAGGAGACGAAGAGGAAAGCTTGTTGTGAGGAGGCTTGGCCGTACAGTATAGGGACAGGGGATGAAGAGAAAAGCTTGTTGTGAGGAGGCTTGGCTGCACAGTATAGGGACAGGGGACGAAGAGGAAAGCTTGTTATGAGGAGGCTTTGCTGTACAGTATAGGGACAGGAGACGAAGAGGAAAGCTTGTTGTGAGGAGGCTTGGCCGTACAGTATAGGGACAGGGGATGAAGAGGAAAGCTTGTTGTGAGGAGGCTTCGCAGTAGAGTATAGGGACAGGGGACGAAGAGGAAAGCTTGTTATGAGGAGGCTTCGCAGTAGAGTATAGGGACAGGAGACGAAGAGGAAAGCTTGTTGTGAGGAGGCTTGGCCGTACAGTATAGGGACAGGGGATGAAGAGAAAAGCTTGTTGTGAGGAGGCTTGGCTGCACAGTATAGGGACAGGGGACGAAGAGGAAAGCTTGTTGTGAGGAGGCTTGGCTGTACAGTATAGGGACAGGGGACGAAGAGGAAAGCTCACAGTGAGGAGGCTTGGCCGTACAGTATAGGGACAGGGGACGAAGAGGAAAGCTCACAGTGAGGAGGCTTGGCCGTACAGTATAGGGACAGGGGATGAAGAGAAAAGCTTGTTGTGAGGAGGCTTGGCTGCACAGTATAGGGACAGGGGACGAAGAGGAAAGCTTGTTGTGAGGAGGCTTGGCTGTACAGTATAGGGACAGGGGACGAAGAGGAAAGCTTGTTATGGGGAGGTTTTGCTGTACAGTATAGGGACAGGGGACGAAGAGGAAAGCTTGTTGTGAGGATGCTTGGCTGCACAGTATAGGGACAGGAGACGAAGAGGAAAGCTTGTTGTGAGGAGGCTTCGCAGTAGAGTATAGGGACAGGGGACGAAGAGGAAAGCTTGTTGTGAGGAGGCTTGGCCGTACAGTATAGGGACAGGGGATGAAGAGGAAAGCTTGTTGTGAGGAGGCTTAGCCGTACAGTATAGGGACAGGGGACGAAGAGGAAAGCTTGTTGTGAGGAGGCTTCGCTGTACAGTATAGGGACAGGGGACGAAGAGGAAAGCTTGTTATGAGGAGGCTTGGCCGTACAGTATAGGGACAGGAGACGAAGAGGAAAGCTTGTTATGAGGAGGCTTTGCTGTACAGTATAGGGACAGGGGACGAAGAGGAAAGCTTGTTGTGATTAGGCTTGGCCGTACAGTATAGGGACAGGGGATGAAGAGGAAAGCTCGTTGTGAGGAGGCTTGGCTGCACAGTATAGGGACAGGAGACGAAGAGGAAAGCTTGTTATGAGGAGGCTTTGCTGCACAGTATAGGGACAGGGGACGAAGAGGAAAGCTCACTGTGAGGAGGCTTGGCTGCACAGTATAGGGACAGGGGATGAAGAGGAAAGCTTGTTGTGAGGAGGCTTAGCCGTACAGTATAGGGACAGGGGACGAAGAAGAAAGCTCATTGTGAGGAGGCTTCGCTGTACAGTATAGGGACAGGGGACGAAGAGGAAAGCTTGTTATGAGGAGGCTTTGCTGTACAGTATAGGGACAGGGGACGAAGAGGAAAGCTTGTTATGAGGAGGCTTTGCTGTACAGTATAGGGACAGGGGACGAAGAGGAAAGCTCACAGTGAGGAGGCTTAGCCGTACAGTATAGGGACAGGGGATGTAGAGGAAAGCTCGTTGTGAGGAGGCTTGGCTGCACAGTATAGGGACAGGGGACGAAGAGGAAAGCTTGTTGTGAGGATGCTTGGCCGTACAGTATAGGGACAGGGGATGAAAAGGAAAGCTCACTGTGAGGAGGCTTGGCCGTACAGTATAGGGACAAGGGATGAAGAGGAAAGCTTGTTGTGAGGATGCTTGGCTGCACAGTATAGGGACAGGGGATGAAGAGGAAAGCTCACTGTGAGGAGGCTTGGCCGTACAGTATAGGGACAGGGGAAGAAGAGGAAAGCTTGTTATGAGGAGGCTTGGCCGTGCCGTATAGGGACAGGAGACTAAGAGGAAAGCTTGTTGTGAGGAGGATTGGCCGTACAGTATAGGGACAGGAGACGAAGAGGGAAGCTCACTGTGAGGAGGCTTGGCCGTACAGTATAGGGACAGGAGACGAAGAGGAAAGGTTGTTGTGAGGAGGCTTGGCCGTACAGTATAGGGACAGGAGACGAAGAGGGAAGCTCACTGTGAGGAGGCTTGGCCGTACAGTATAGGGACAGGAGACGAAGAGGAAAGCTTGTTATGAGGAGGCTTTGCTGTACAGTATAGGGACAGGGGACGAAGAGGAAAGCTCACAGTGAGGAGGCTTGGCCGTACAGTATAGGGACAGGAGACGAAGAGGAAAGCTTGTTGTGAGGAGGCTTTGCTGTACAGTATAGGGACAGGGGATGAAGAGGAAAGCTCACTGTGAGGAGGCTTGGCCGTACAGTATAGGGACAGGGGATGAAGAGGAAAGCTTGTTGTGAGGAGGCTTGGCCGTACAGTATAGGGACAGGGGATGAAGAGGAAAGCTTGTTGTGAGGATGCTTGGCTGCACAGTATAGGGACAGGGGATGAAGAGGAAAGCTCACTGTGAGGAGGCTTGGCCGTACAGTATAGGGACAGGGGAAGAAGAGGAAAGCTTGTTATGAGGAGGCTTGGCCGTGCCGTATAGGGACAGGAGACTAAGAGGAAAGCTTGTTGTGAGGAGGATTGGCCGTACAGTATAGGGACAGGAGACGAAGAGGGAAGCTCAGTGTGAGGAGGCTTGGCCGTACAGTATAGGGACAGGAGACGAAGAGGAAAGCTTGTTGTGAGGAGGCTTGGCCGTACAGTATAGGGACAGGAGACGAAGAGGGAAGCTCACTGTGAGGAGGCTTGGCCGTACAGTATAGGGACAGGAGACGAAGAGGAAAGCTTGTTGTGAGGAGGCTTGGCCGTACAGTATAGGGACAAGGGATGAAGAGGAAAGCTTGTTGTGAGGAGGCTTGGCCGTACAGTATAGGGACAGGGGATGAAGAGGAAAGTTTGTTGTGAGGATGCTTGGCTGCACAGTATAGGGACAGGGGATGAAGAGGAAAGCTCACTGTGAGGAGGCTTGGCCGTACAGTATAGGGACAGGAGACTAAGAGGAAAGCTTGTTGTGAGGAGGATTGGCCGTACAGTATAGGGACAGGAGACGAAGAGGGAAGCTCACTGTGAGGAGGCTTGGCCGTACAGTATAGGGACAGGAGACTAAGAGGAAAGCTTGTTGTGAGGAGGATTGGCCGTACAGTATAGGTACAGGAGACCAAGAGGGAAGCTCACTGTGAGGAGGCTTGGCCGTACAGTATAGGGACAGGAGACGAAGAGGAAAGCTTGTTGTGAGGAGGCTTGGCCGTACAGTATAGGGACAGGAGACGAAGAGGGAAGCTTGTTGTGAGGAGGCTTGGCTGCACAGTATAGGGACAGGAGACGAAGAGGAAAGCTTGTTGTGAGGAGGCTTCGCAGTAGAGTATAGGGACAGGGGATGAAGAGGAAAGCTCACTGTGAGGAGGCTTGGCCGTACAATATAGGGACAGGGGATGAAGAGGAAAGCTTGTTGTGAGGAGGCTTAGCCGTACAGTATAGGGACAGGGGACGAAGAAGAAAGCTCATTGTGAGGAGGCTTGGCCGTACAGTATAGGGACAGGGGACGAAGAGGAAAGCTTGTTGTGAGGAGGCTTCGCTGTACAGTATAGGGACAGGGGACGAAGAGGAAAGCTTGTTATGAGGAGGCTTGGCCGTACAGTATAGGGACAGGAGACGAAGAGGAAAGCTTGTTATGAGGAGGCTTTGCTGTACAGTATAGGGACAGGGGACGAAGAGGAAAGCTTGTTGTGATTAGGCTTGGCCGTACAGTATAGGGACAGGGGATGAAGAGGAAAGCTCGTTGTGAGGAGGCTTGGCTGCACAGTATAGGGACAGGAGACGAAGAGGAAAGCTTGTTATGAGGAGGCTTTGCTGCACAGTATAGGGACAGGGGACGAAGAGGAAAGCTCACTGTGAGGAGGCTTGGCTGCACAGTATAGGGACAGGGGATGAAGAGGAAAGCTTGTTGTGAGGAGGCTTAGCCGTACAGTATAGGGACAGGGGACGAAGAAGAAAGCTCATTGTGAGGAGGCTTGGCCGTACAGTATAGGGACAGGAGACGAAGAGGGAAGCTCACTGTGAGGAGGCTTGGCCGTACAGTATAGGGACAGGAGACGAAGAGGAAAGCTTGTTGTGAGGAGGCTTTGCTGTACAGTATAGGGACAGGGGATGAAGAGGAAAGCTCACTGTGAGGAGGCTTGGCCGTACAGTATAGGGACAGGGGATGAAGAGGAAAGCTTGTTATGAGGAGGCTTGGCCGTGCCATATAGGGACAGGAGACGAAGAGGAAAGCTTGTTACGAGGAGGCTTCGCAGTAGAGTATAGGGACAGGAGACGAAGAGGAAAGCTTCTCGTAGGAGGCTTGGCCGTACAGTATAGGGACAGGAGACGAAGAGGAAAGCTCACAGTGAGGAGGCTTGGCTGCACAGTATAGGGACAGGGGACGAAGAGGAAAGCTTGTTGTGAGGAGGCTTGGCCGTACAGTATAGGGACAGGGGATGAAGAGGAAAGCTTGTTGTGAGGAGGCTTCGCAGTAGAGTATAGGGACAGGGGATGAAGAGAAAAGCTTGTTGTGAGGAGGCTTGGCTGCACAGTATAGGGACAGGAGACGAAGAGGAAAGCTTGTTGTGAGGAGGCTTCGCAGTAGAGTATAGGGACAGGGGATGAAGAGAAAAGCTTGTTGTGAGGAGGCTTGGCTGCACAGTATAGGGACAGGAGACGAAGAGGAAAGCTTGTTGTGAGGAGGCTTCGCAGTAGAGTATAGGGACAGGGGACGAAGAGGAAAGCTTGTTATGAGGAGGCTTTGCTGTACAGTATAGGGACAGGGGACGAAGAGGAAAGCTTGTTATGAGGAGGCTTTGCTGTACAGTATAGGGACAGGAGACGAAGAGGAAAGCTTGTTGTGAGGAGGCTTGGCCGTACAGTATAGGGACAGGGGATGAAGAGAAAAGCTTGTTGTGAGGAGGCTTGGCTGCACAGTATAGGGACAGGGGACGAAGAGGAAAGCTTGTTATGAGGAGGCTTTGCTGTACAGTATAGGGACAGGAGACGAAGAGGAAAGCTTGTTGTGAGGAGGCTTGGCCGTACAGTATAGGGACAGGGGATGAAGAGGAAAGCTTGTTGTGAGGAGGCTTCGCAGTAGAGTATAGGGACAGGGGACGAAGAGGAAAGCTTGTTATGAGGAGGCTTCGCAGTAGAGTATAGGGACAGGAGACGAAGAGGAAAGCTTGTTGTGAGGAGGCTTGGCCGTACAGTATAGGGACAGGGGATGAAGAGAAAAGCTTGTTGTGAGGAGGCTTGGCTGCACAGTATAGGGACAGGGGACGAAGAGGAAAGCTTGTTGTGAGGAGGCTTGGCTGTACAGTATAGGGACAGGGGACGAAGAGGAAAGCTCACAGTGAGGAGGCTTGGCCGTACAGTATAGGGACAGGGGACGAAGAGGAAAGCTCACAGTGAGGAGGCTTGGCCGTACAGTATAGGGACAGGGGATGAAGAGAAAAGCTTGTTGTGAGGAGGCTTGGCTGCACAGTATAGGGACAGGGGACGAAGAGGAAAGCTTGTTGTGAGGAGGCTTGGCTGTACAGTATAGGGACAGGGGACGAAGAGGAAAGCTTGTTATGGGGAGGTTTTGCTGTACAGTATAGGGACAGGGGACGAAGAGGAAAGCTTGTTGTGAGGATGCTTGGCTGCACAGTATAGGGACAGGAGACGAAGAGGAAAGCTTGTTGTGAGGAGGCTTCGCAGTAGAGTATAGGGACAGGGGACGAAGAGGAAAGCTTGTTGTGAGGAGGCTTGGCCGTACAGTATAGGGACAGGGGATGAAGAGGAAAGCTTGTTGTGAGGAGGCTTGGCTGCACAGTATAGGGACAGGGGATGAAGAGGAAAGCTTGTTGTGAGGAGGCTTAGCCGTACAGTATAGGGACAGGGGACGAAGAGGAAAGCTTGTTGTGAGGAGGCTTCGCTGTACAGTATAGGGACAGGAGACTAAGAGGAAAGCTTGTTATGAGGAGGCTTCGCCGTACAGTATAGGGACAGGGGACGAAGAGGAAAGCTTGTTATGAGGAGGCTTCACTGTACAGTATAGGGACAGGGGACGAAGAGGAAAGCTCACAGTGAGGAGGCTTAGCCGTACTGTATAGGGACAGGGGATGAAGAGGAAAGCTTGTTGTGAGGAGGTTTAGCCGTACAGTATAGGGACAGGGGACGAAGAGGAAAGCTTGTTATGAGGAGGCTTTGCTGTACAGTATAGGGACAGGGGACGAAGAGGAAAGCTTGTTGTGAGGAGGCTTGGCCGTACAGTATAGGGACAGGGGACGAAGAGGAAAGCTTGTTGTGAGGAGGCTTTGCTGTACAGTATAGGGACAGGGGACGAAGAGGAAAGCTTGTTATGAGGAGGCTTCGCTGTACAGTATAGGGACAGGGGACGAAGAGGAAAGCTCACTGTGAGGAGGCTTGGCCGTACAGTATAGGGACAAGGGATGAAGAGGAAAGCTTGTTGTGAGGAGGCTTGGCCGTACAGTATAGGGACAGGAGACGAAGAGGGAAGCTCACTGTGAGGAGGCTTGGCCGTACAGTATAGGGACAGGAGACGAAGAGGAAAGCTTGTTGTGAGGAGGCTTGGCCGTACAGTATAGGGACAGGGGACGAAGAGGAAAGCTTGTTGTGAGGAGGCTTCGCAGTACAGTATAGGGACAGGGGATGAAGAGGAAAGCTTGTTGTGAGGATGCTTGGCTGCACAGTATAGGGACAGGGGACGAAGAGGAAAGCTTGTTGTGAGGAGGCTTTGCTGTACAGTATAGGGACAGGGGACGAAGAGGAAAGCTTGTTATGAGGAGGCTTCGCTGTACAGTATAGGGACAGGGGATGAAGAGGAAAGCTTGTTATGAGGAGGCTTGGCCGTACAGTATAGGGACAGGGGATGAAGAGGAAAGCTTGTTATGAGGAGGCTTGGCCGTACAGTATAGGGACAGGGGACGAAGAGGAAAGCTTGTTATGAGGAGGCTTCGCAGTAGAGTATAGGGACAGGGGATGAAGAGGAAAGCTCACTGTGAGGAGGCTTGGCCGTACAATATAGGGACAGGGGATGAAGAGGAAAGCTTGTTGTGAGGAGGCTTGGCTGCACAGTATAGGGACAGGGGACGAAGAGGAAAGCTTGTTGTGAGGAGGCTTTGCTGTACAGTATAGGGACAGGGGACGAAGAGGAAAGCTTGTTATGAGGAGGCTTCGCTGTACCGTATAGGGACAGGGGACGAAGAGGAAAGCTCACAGTGAGGAGGCTTGGCCGTACAGTATAGGGACAGGAGACGAAGAGGAAAGCTTGTTATGAGGAGGCTTTGCTGTACAGTATAGGGACAGGGGACGAAGAGGAAAGCTTGTTATGAGGAGGCTTCGCTGTACAGTATAGGGACAGGGGACGAAGAGGAAAGCTCACAGTGAGGAGGCTTGGCCGTACAGTATAGGGACAGGAGACGAAGAGGAAAGCTTGTTGTGAGGAGGCTTGGCCGTACAGTATAGGGACAGGGGACGAAGAGGAAAGCTCACAGTGAGGAGGCTTAGCCGTACAGTATAGGGACAGGGGATGAAGAGGAAAGCTCGTTGTGAGGAGGCTTGGCTGCACAGTATAGGGACAGGGGATGAAGAGGAAAGCTTGTTGTGAGGATGCTTGGCTGCACAGTATAGGGACAGGGGATGAAGAGGAAAGCTCACTGTGAGGAGGCTTGGCCGTACAGTATAGGGACAAGGGATGAAGAGGAAAGCTTGTTGTGAGGAGGCTTGGCCGTACAGTATAGGGACAGGAGACGAAGAGGGAAGCTCACTGTGAGGAGGCTTGGCCGTACAGTATAGGGACAGGAGACGAAGAGGAAAGCTTGTTGTGAGGAGGCTTGGCCGTACAGTATAGGGACAGGAGACGAAGAGGGAAGCTCACTGTGAGGAGGCTTGGCCGTACAGTATAGGGACAGGGGACGAAGAGGAAAGCTTGTTATGAGGAGGCTTCGCTGTACAGTATAGGGACAGGGGACGAAGAGGAAAGCTTGTTGTGAGGAGGCTTCGCAGTACAGTATAGGGACAGGGGATGAAGAGGAAAGCTTGTTGTGAGGATGCTTGGCTGCACAGTATAGGGACAGGGGATGAAGAGGAAAGCTCACTGTGAGGAGGCTTGGCCGTACAGTATAGGGACAGGGGATGAAGAGGAAAGCTTGTTGTGAGGAGGCTTGGCCGTACAGTATAGGGACAGGGGATGAAGAGGAAAGCTTGTTATGAGGAGGCTTCGCAGTAGAGTATAGGGACAGGAGACGAAGAGGAAAGCTTCTCGTAGGAGGCTTGGCCGTACAGTATAGGGACAGGGGACGAAGAGGAAAGCTTGTTGTGAGGAGGCTTCGCAGTAGAGTATAGGGACAGGGGACGAAGAGGAAAGCTTGTTGTGAGGAGGCTTGGCTGCACAGTATAGGGACCGGGGACGAAGAGAAAAGCTTGTTGTGAGGAGGCTTGGCCCTACAGTATAGGGACAGGCGATGAAGAGGAAAGCTTCTCGTAGGAGGTTTCGCCGTACAGTATAGGGACAGGGGGTGAAGAGGAAAGCTTGTTATGAGGAGGCTTTGCTGTACAGTATAGGGACAGGGGACGAAGAAGAAAGCTTGTTATGAGGAGGTTTTGCTGTACAGTATAGGGACAGGGGACGAAGAGGAAAGCTTGTTGTGAGGATGCTTGGCCGTACAGTATAGGGACAGGGGACGAAGAGGAAAGCTTGTTGTGAGGAGGCTTGGCCGCACAGTATAGGGACAGGGGATGAAGAGGAAAGCTTGTTGTGAGGAGGCTTCGCAGTAGAGTATAGGGACAGGGGACGAAGAGGAAAGCTTGTTGTGAGGATGCTTGGCCGTACAGTATAGGGACAGGGGATGAAGAGAAAAGCTTGTTGTGAGGAGGCTTGGCTGCACAGTATAGGGACAGGAGACGAAGAGGAAAGCTTGTTGTGAGGAGGCTTCGCAGTACAGTATAGGGACAGGAGACGAAGAGGAAAGGTTGTTGTGAGGAGGCTTGGCCGTACAGTATAGGGACAGGAGACGAAGAGGGAAGCTCACTGTGAGGAGGCTTGGCCGTACAGTATAGGGACAGGAGACGAAGAGGAAAGCTTGTTATGAGGAGGCTTTGCTGTACAGTATAGGGACAGGGGACGAAGAGGAAAGCTCACAGTGAGGAGGCTTGGCCGTACAGTATAGGGACAGGAGACGAAGAGGAAAGCTTGTTGTGAGGAGGCTTTGCTGTACAGTATAGGGACAGGGGATGAAGAGGAAAGCTCACTGTGAGGAGGCTTGGCCGTACAGTATAGGGACAGGGGATGAAGAGGAAAGCTTGTTGTGAGGAGGCTTGGCCGTACAGTATAGGGACAGGGGATGAAGAGGAAAGCTTGTTGTGAGGATGCTTGGCTGCACAGTATAGGGACAGGGGATGAAGAGGAAAGCTCACTGTGAGGAGGCTTGGCCGTACAGTATAGGGACAGGGGAAGAAGAGGAAAGCTTGTTATGAGGAGGCTTGGCCGTGCCGTATAGGGACAGGAGACTAAGAGGAAAGCTTGTTGTGAGGAGGATTGGCCGTACAGTATAGGGACAGGAGACGAAGAGGGAAGCTCACTGTGATGAGGCTTGGCCGTACAGTATAGGGACAGGAGACGAAGAGGAAAGCTTGTTGTGAGGAGGCTTGGCCGTACAGTATAGGGACAGGAGACGAAGAGGGAAGCTCACTGTGAGGAGGCTTGGCCGTACAGTATAGGGACAAGAGACGAAGAGGAAAGCTTGTTGTGAGGAGGCTTTGCTGTACAGTATAGGGACAGGGGATGAAGAGGAAAGCTCACTGTGAGGAGGCTTGGCCGTACAGTATAGGGACAGGGGATGAAGAGGAAAGCTTGTTATGAGGAGGCTTGGCCGTGCCATATAGGGACAGGAGACGAAGAGGAAAGCTTGTTACGAGGAGGCTTCGCAGTAGAGTATAGGGACAGGAGACGAAGAGGAAAGCTTCTCGTAGGAGGCTTGGCCGTACAGTATAGGGACAGGAGACGAAGAGGAAAGCTCACAGTGAGGAGGCTTGGCTGCACAGTATAGGGACAGGGGACGAAGAGGAAAGCTTGTTGTGAGGAGGCTTGGCCGTACAGTATAGGGACAGGGGATGAAGAGGAAAGCTTGTTGTGAGGAGGCTTCGCAGTAGAGTATAGGGACAGGGGATGAAGAGAAAAGCTTGTTGTGAGGAGGCTTGGCTGCACAGTATAGGGACAGGAGACGAAGAGGAAAGCTTGTTGTGAGGAGGCTTCGCAGTAGAGTATAGGGACAGGGGATGAAGAGAAAAGCTTGTTGTGAGGAGGCTTGGCTGCACAGTATAGGGACAGGAGACGAAGAGGAAAGCTTGTTGTGAGGAGGCTTCGCAGTAGAGTATAGGGACAGGGGACGAAGAGGAAAGCTTGTTATGAGGAGGCTTTGCTGTACAGTATAGGGACAGGGGACGAAGAGGAAAGCTTGTTATGAGGAGGCTTTGCTGTACAGTATAGGGACAGGAGACGAAGAGGAAAGCTTGTTGTGAGGAGGCTTCGCAGTAGAGTATAGGGACAGGGGACGAAGAGGAAAGCTTGTTATGAGGAGGCTTCGCAGTAGAGTATAGGGACAGGAGACGAAGAGGAAAGCTTGTTGTGAGGAGGCTTGGCCGTACAGTATAGGGACAGGGGATGAAGAGAAAAGCTTGTTGTGAGGAGGCTTGGCTGCACAGTATAGGGACAGGGGACGAAGAGGAAAGCTTGTTGTGAGGAGGCTTGGCTGTACAGTATAGGGACAGGGGACGAAGAGGAAAGCTCACAGTGAGGAGGCTTGGCCGTACAGTATAGGGACAGGGGACGAAGAGGAAAGCTCACAGTGAGGAGGCTTGGCCGTACAGTATAGGGACAGGGGATGAAGAGAAAAGCTTGTTGTGAGGAGGCTTGGCTGCACAGTATAGGGACAGGGGACGAAGAGGAAAGCTTGTTGTGAGGAGGCTTGGCTGTACAGTATAGGGACAGGGGACGAAGAGGAAAGCTTGTTATGGGGAGGTTTTGCTGTACAGTATAGGGACAGGGGACGAAGAGGAAAGCTTGTTGTGAGGATGCTTGGCTGCACAGTATAGGGACAGGAGACGAAGAGGAAAGCTTGTTGTGAGGAGGCTTCGCAGTAGAGTATAGGGACAGGGGACGAAGAGGAAAGCTTGTTGTGAGGAGGCTTGGCCGTACAGTATAGGGACAGGGGATGAAGAGGAAAGCTTGTTGTGAGGAGGCTTGGCTGCACAGTATAGGGACAGGGGATGAAGAGGAAAGCTTGTTGTGAGGAGGCTTAGCCGTACAGTATAGGGACAGGGGACGAAGAGGAAAGCTTGTTGTGAGGAGGCTTCGCTGTACAGTATAGGGACAGGAGACTAAGAGGAAAGCTTGTTATGAGGAGGCTTCGCCGTACAGTATAGGGACAGGGGACGAAGAGGAAAGCTTGTTATGAGGAGGCTTCACTGTACAGTATAGGGACAGGGGACGAAGAGGAAAGCTCACAGTGAGGAGGCTTAGCCGTACAGTATAGGGACAGGGGATGAAGAGGAAAGCTCGTTGTGAGGAGTCTTGGCTGCACAGTATAGAGACAGGAGACGAAGAGGAAAGCTTGTTGTGAGGAGGCTTTGCAGTAGAGTATAGGGACAGGGGATGAAGAGGAAAGCTCACTGTGAGGAGGCTTGGCCGTACAATATAGGGACAAGGGATGAAGAGGAAAGCTTGTTGTGAGGAGGCTTCGCTGTACAGTATAGGGACAGGGGACGAAGAGGAAAGCTTGTTGTGAGGAGGCTTGGCCGTACAGTATAGGGACAGGGGATGAAGAGGAAAGCTTGTTGTGAGGAGGTTTAGCCGTACAGTATAGGGACAGGGGACGAAGAAGAAAGCTCATTGTGAGGAGGCTTGGCCGTACAGTATAGGGACAGGGGATGAAGAGGAAAGCTTGTTGTGAGGAGGCTTGGCTGTACAGTATAGGGACAGGGGACGAAGAGGAAAGCTTGTTATGAGGAGGCTTTGCTGTACAGTATAGGGACAGGGGACGAAGAGGAAAGCTTGTTGTGAGGAGGCTTGGCCGTACAGTATAGGGACAGGGGATGAAGAGGAAAGCTTGTTGTGAGGATGCTTGGCTGCACAGTATAGGGACAGGGGACGAAGAGGAAAGCTTGTTGTGAGGAGGCTTTGCTGTACAGTATAGGGACAGGGGACGAAGAGGAAAGCTTGTTATGAGGAGGCTTCGCTGTACAGTATAGGGACAGGGGACGAAGAGGAAAGCTCACTGTGAGGAGGCTTGGCCGTACAGTATAGGGACAAGGGATGAAGAGGAAAGCTTGTTGTGAGGAGGCTTGGCCGTACAGTATAGGGACAGGAGACGAAGAGGGAAGCTCACTGTGAGGAGGCTTGGCCGTACAGTATAGGGACAGGAGACGAAGAGGAAAGCTTGTTGTGAGGAGGCTTGGCCGTACAGTATAGGGACAGGGGACGAAGAGGAAAGCTTGTTGTGAGGAGGCTTCGCAGTACAGTATAGGGACAGGGGATGAAGAGGAAAGCTTGTTGTGAGGATGCTTGGCTGCACAGTATAGGGACAGGGGACGAAGAGGAAAGCTTGTTGTGAGGAGGCTTTGCTGTACAGTATAGGGACAGGGGACGAAGAGGAAAGCTTGTTATGAGGAGGCTTCGCTGTACAGTATAGGGACAGGGGATGAAGAGGAAAGCTTGTTGTGAGGATGCTTGGCTGCACAGTATAGGGACAGGGGACGAAGAGGAAAGCTTGTTGTGAGGAGGCTTTGCTGTACAGTATAGGGACAGGGGACGAAGAGGAAAGCTTGTTATGAGGAGGCTTCGCTGTACCGTATAGGGACAGGGGACGAAGAGGAAAGCTCACAGTGAGGAGGCTTGGCCGTACAGTATAGGGACAGGAGACGAAGAGGAAAGCTTGTTATGAGGAGGCTTTGCTGTACAGTATAGGGACAGGGGACGAAGAGGAAAGCTTGTTATGAGGAGGCTTCGCTGTACAGTATAGGGACAGGGGACGAAGAGGAAAGCTCACAGTGAGGAGGCTTGGCCGTACAGTATAGGGACAGGAGACGAAGAGGAAAGCTTGTTGTGAGGAGGCTTGGCCGTACAGTATAGGGACAGGGGACGAAGAGGAAAGCTCACAGTGAGGAGGCTTAGCCGTACAGTATAGGGACAGGGGATGAAGAGGAAAGCTCGTTGTGAGGAGGCTTGGCTGCACAGTATAGGGACAGGGGATGAAGAGGAAAGCTTGTTGTGAGGATGCTTGGCTGCACAGTATAGGGACAGGGGATGAAGAGGAAAGCTCACTGTGAGGAGGCTTGGCCGTACAGTATAGGGACAAGGGATGAAGAGGAAAGCTTGTTGTGAGGAGGCTTGGCCGTACAGTATAGGGACAGGAGACGAAGAGGGAAGCTCACTGTGAGGAGGCTTGGCCGTACAGTATAGGGACAGGAGACGAAGAGGAAAGCTTGTTGTGAGGAGGCTTGGCCGTACAGTATAGGGACAGGAGACGAAGAGGGAAGCTCACTGTGAGGAGGCTTGGCCGTACAGTATAGGGACAGGGGACGAAGAGGAAAGCTTGTTATGAGGAGGCTTCGCTGTACAGTATAGGGACAGGGGACGAAGAGGAAAGCTTGTTGTGAGGAGGCTTCGCAGTACAGTATAGGGACAGGGGATGAAGAGGAAAGCTTGTTGTGAGGATGCTTGGCTGCACAGTATAGGGACAGGGGATGAAGAGGAAAGCTCACTGTGAGGAGGCTTGGCCGTACAGTATAAGGACAGGGGATGAAGAGGAAAGCTTGTTATGAGGAGGCTTCGCAGTAGAGTATAGGGACAGGAGACGAAGAGGAAAGCTTCTCGTAGGAGGCTTGGCCGTACAGTATAGGGACAGGGGACGAAGAGGAAAGCTTGTTGTGAGGAGGCTTCGCAGTAGAGTATAGGGACAGGGGACGAAGAGGAAAGCTTGTTGTGAGGAGGCTTGGCTGCACAGTATAGGGACAGGGGACGAAGAGAAAAGCTTGTTGTGAGGAGGCTTGGCCCTACAGTATAGGGACAGGCGATGAAGAGGAAAGCTTCTCGTAGGAGGTTTCGCCGTACAGTATAGGGACAGGGGGTGAAGAGGAAAGCTTGTTATGAGGAGGCTTTGCTGTACAGTATAGGGACAGGGGACGAAGAAGAAAGCTTGTTATGAGGAGGTTTTGCTGTACAGTATAGGGACAGGGGACGAAGAGGAAAGCTTGTTGTGAGGATGCTTGGCCGTACAGTATAGGGACAGGGGACGAAGAGGAAAGCTTGTTGTGAGGAGGCTTGGCCGCACAGTATAGGGACAGGGGATGAAGAGGAAAGCTTGTTGTGAGGAGGCTTCGCAGTAGAGTATAGGGACAGGGGACGAAGAGGAAAGCTTGTTGTGAGGATGCTTGGCCGTACAGTATAGGGACAGGGGATGAAGAGAAAAGCTTGTTGTGAGGAGGCTTGGCTGCACAGTATAGGGACAGGAGACGAAGAGGAAAGCTTGTTGTGAGGAGGCTTCGCAGTAGAGTATAGGGACAGGGGATGAAGAGAAAAGCTTGTTGTGAGGAGGCTTGGCTGCACAGTATAGGGACAGGGGACGAAGAGGAAAGCTCACAGTGAGGAGGCTTGGCCGTACAGTATAGGGACAGGAGACGAAGAGGAAAGCTTGTTATGAGGAGGCTTTGCTGTACAGTATAGGGACAGGGGATGAAGAGGAAAGCTTGTTGTGAGGAGGCTTGGCTGCACAGTATAGGGACAGGGGACGAAGAGGAAAGCTTGTTGTGAGGAGGCTTGGCCGTACAGTATAGGGACAGGGGATGAAGAGGAAAGCTTGTTGTGAGGAGGCTTGGCCGTACAGTATAGGGACAGGGGACGAAGAGGGAAGTTCACTGTGAGGAGGCTTGGCCGTACAGTATAGGGACAGGGGATGAAGAGGAAAGCTCGTTGTGAGGAGGCTTGGCCGTACAGTATAGGGACAGGGGACGAAGAGGGAAGTTCACTGTGAGGAGGCTTGGCCGTACAGTATAGGGACAGGGGACGAAGAGGAAAGCTTGTTATGAGGAGGCTTTGCTGTACAGTATAGGGACAGGGGACGAAGAGGAAAGCTTGTTGTGAGGAGGCTTCGCTGTACAGTATAGGGACAGGGGACGAAGAGGGAAGTTCACTGTGAGGAGGCTTGGCCGTACAGTATAGGGACAGGGGATGAAGAGGAAAGCTTGTTGTGAGGAGGCTTGGCCGTACAGTATAGGGACAGGGGACGAAGAGGGAAGTTCACTGTGAGGAGGCTTGGCCGTACAGTATAGGGACAGGGGACGAAGAGGAAAGCTTGTTATGAGGAGGCTTTGCTGTACAGTATAGGGACAGGGGACGAAGAGGAAAGCTTGTTATGAGGAGGCTTCGCTGTACAGTATAGGGACAGGGGACGAAGAGGAAAGCTTGTTATGAGGAGGCTTCGCTGTACAGTATAGGGACAGGGGACGAAGAGGAAAGCTTGTTATGAGGAGGCTTCGCAGTACAGTATAGGGACAGGGGACGAAGAGGAAAGCTTGTTATGAGGAGGCTTCGCAGTACAGTATAGGGACAGGGGACGAAGAGGAAAGCTCACAGTGAGGAGGCTTAGCCGTACAGTATAGGGACAGGGGATGAAGAGGAAAGCTCACAGTGAGGAGGCTTGGCTGCACAGTATAGGGACAGGGGACGAAGAGGAAAGCTTGTTATGAGGAGGCTTGGCCGTACAGTATAGGGACAGGGGACGAAGAGGAAAGCTTGTTGTGAGGAGGCTTCGCAGTAGAGTATAGGGACAGGGGACGAAGAGGAAAGCTCACTGTGAGGAGGCTTGGCTGCACAGTATAGGGACAGGGGATGAAGAGGGAAGCTTCTCGTAGGAGGCTTGGCCGTACAGTATAGGGACAGGGGGTGAAGAGGAAAGCTTGTTATGAGGAGGCTTGGCCGTACAGTATAGGGACAGGAGACTAAGAGGAAAGCTTGTTATGAGTAGGCTTGGCTGTACAGTATAGGGACAGGGGACGAAGAGGAAAGCTTGTTGTGAGGAGGCTTGGCTGCACAGTATAGGGACAGGGGATGAAGAGGAAAGCTTGTTGTGAGGAGGCTTGGCTGCACAGTATAGGGACAGGGGATGAAGAGGAAAGCTTGTTGTGAGGAGGCTTGGCTGCACACTATAGGGACAGGGGAAGAAGAGAAAAGCTTGTTGTGAGGAGGCTTCGCAGTAGAGTATAGGGACAGGGGACGAAGAGAAAAGCTTGCTGTGAGGAGGCTTGGCCGTGCCGTATAGGGACAGGGGACGAAGAGGAAAGCTTGTTGTGAGGAGGCTTGGCCGTACAGTATAGGGACAGGGGACGAAGAGGAAAGCTTGTTGTGAGGAGGCTTGGCCGTACAGTATAGGGACAGGGGACGAAGAGGAAAGCTTGTTGTGAGGAGGCTTAGCCGTACAGTATAGGGACAGGGGATGAAGAGAAAAGCTTGTTGTGAGGAGGCTTCGCAGTACAGTATAGGGACAGGGGACGAAGAGGAAAGCGTGTTGTGAGGAGGCTTCGCAGTACAGTATAGGGACAGGGGACGAAGAGGAAAGCTTGTTGTGAGGAGGCTTGGCCGTACAGTATAGGGACAGGGGACGAAGAGGAAAGCTTGTTGTGAGGAGGCTTGGCCGTACAGTATAGGGACAGGGGACGAAGAGGAAAGCTTGTTGTGAGGAGGCTTGGCCGTACAGTATAGGGACAGGGGACGAAGAGGAAAGCTTGTTGTGAGGAGGCTTGGCTGCACAGTATAGGGACAGGAGACGAAGAGGAAAGCTTGTTGTGAGGAGGCTTGGCTGCACAGTATAGGGACAGGGGACAAAGAGGAAAACTCGTTGTGAGGATGCTTGGCCGTACAGTATAGGGACAGGGGATGAAAAGAAAAGCTCACTGTGAGGAGGCTTGGCCGTACAGTATAGGGACAGGGGATGAAGAGGAAAGCTTGTTGTGAGGAGGCTTGGCCGTACAGTATAGGGACAGGGGATAAAGAGGAAAGCTTGTTGTGAGGAGGCTTGGCCGTACAGTATAGGGACAGGGGATGAAGAAGAAAGCTTGTTGTGAGGAGGCTTTGCTGTACATTATAGGGAGAGGGGACGAAGAGGAAAGCTTGTTGTGAGGAGGCTTGGCTGCACAGTATAGGGACAGGGGATGAAGAGGAAAGCTTGTTGTGAGGAGGCTTGGCTGCACAGTATAGGGACAGGAGACGAAGAGGAAAGCTTGTTGTGAGGAGGCTTGGCCGTACAGTATAGGGACAGGGGACAAAGAGAAAAGCTTGCTGTGAGGAGGCTTCGCCGTACAGTATAGGGACAGGAGACAAAGAGGGAAGCTCATTGTGAGGAGGCTTGGCCGTACAGTATAGGGACAGGAGACGAAGAGGAAAGCTCGTTGTGAGGAGGCTTGGCCGTACAGTATAGGGACAGGGGACGAAGAGGAAAGCTTGTTGTGAGGAGGCTTGGCCGTACAGTATAGGGACAGGGGACGAAGAGGAAAGCTTGTTGTGAGGAGGCTTAGCCGTACAGTATAGGGACAGGGGATGAAGAGAAAAGCTTGTTGTGAGGAGGCTTGGACGTACAGTATAGGGACAGGGGACGAAGAGGAAAGCTTGTTGTGAGGAGGCTTGGCTGCACAGTATAGGGACAGGGGATGAAGAGGAAAGCTTGTTGTGAGGAGGCTTGGCTGCACAGTATAGGGACAGGAGACGAAGAGAAAAGCTTGTTGTGAGGAGGCTTGGTCGTACAGTATAGGGACAGGGGACGAAGAGGAAAGCTTGTTGTGAGGAGGCTTGGCCGTACAGTATAGGGATAGGGGACGAAGAGGAAAGCTTGTTGTGAGGAGGCTTGGCCGTACAGTATAGGGACAGGGGACGAAGAGGAAAGCTTGTTGTGAGGAGGCTTGGCCGTACAGTATAGGGACAGGGGATGAAGAAGAAAGCTTGTTGTGAGGAGGCTTTGCTGTACATTATAGGGAGAGGGGACGAAGAGGAAAGCTTGTTGTGAGGAGGCTTTGCTGTACAGTATAGGGACAGGAGACGAAGAGGAAAGCTTGTTGTGAGGAGGCTTGGCCGTACAGTATAGGGACAGGAGACTAAGAGGGAAGCTCACTGTGAGGAGGCTTGGCCGTACAGTATAGGGACAGGGGACGAAGAGGAAAGCTTGTTATGAGGAGGCTTCGCTGTACAGTATAGGGACAGGGGACGAAGAGGAAAGCTTGTTGTGAGGAGGCTTCGCAGTACAGTATAGGGACAGAGGATGAAGAGGAAAGCTTGTTGTGAGGAGGCTTCGCAGTACAGTATAGGGACAGGGGATGAAGAGGAAAGCTTGTTGTGAGGAGGCTTTGCTGTACAGTATAGGGAGAGGGGACGAAGAGGAAAGCTTGTTGTGAGGAGGCTTGGCCGTACAGTATAGGGACAGGGGATGAAGAAGAAAGCTTGTTGTGAGGAGGCTTTGCTGTACATTATAGGGAGAGGGGACGAAGAGGAAAGCTTGTTGTGAGGAGGCTTTGCTGTACAGTATAGGGACAGGAGACGAAGAGGAAAGCTTGTTGTGAGGAGGCTTGGCCGTACAGTATAGGGACAGGAGACTAAGAGGGAAGCTCACTGTGAGGAGGCTTGGCCGTACAGTATAGGGACAGGGGACGAAGAGGAAAGCTTGTTATGAGGAGGCTTCGCTGTACAGTATAGGGACAGGGGACGAAGAGGAAAGCTTGTTGTGAGGAGGCTTCGCAGTACAGTATAGGGACAGGGGATGAAGAGGAAAGCTTGTTGTGAGGATGCTTGGCTGCACAGTATAGGGACAGGGGATGAAGAGGAAAGCTCACTGTGAGGAGGCTTGGCCGTACAGTATAAGGACAGGGGATGAAGAGGAAAGCTTGTTATGAGGAGGCTTCGCAGTAGAGTATAGGGACAGGAGACGAAGAGGAAAGCTTCTCGTAGGAGGCTTGGCCGTACAGTATAGGGACAGGGGACGAAGAGGAAAGCTTGTTGTGAGGAGGCTTCGCAGTAGAGTATAGGGACAGGGGACGAAGAGGAAAGCTTGTTGTGAGGAGGCTTGGCTGCACAGTATAGGGACAGGGGACGAAGAGAAAAGCTTGTTGTGAGGAGGCTTGGCCCTACAGTATAGGGACAGGGGGTGAAGAGGAAAGCTTGTTATGAGGAGGCTTTGCTGTACAGTATAGGGACAGGGGACGAAGAAGAAAGCTTGTTATGAGGAGGTTTTGCTGTACAGTATAGGGACAGGGGACGAAGAGGAAAGCTTGTTGTGAGGATGCTTGGCCGTACAGTATAGGGACAGGGGACGAAGAGGAAAGCTTGTTGTGAGGAGGCTTGGCCGCACAGTATAGGGACAGGGGATGAAGAGGAAAGCTTGTTGTGAGGAGGCTTCGCAGTAGAGTATAGGGACAGGGGACGAAGAGGAAAGCTTGTTGTGAGGATGCTTGGCCGTACAGTATAGGGACAGGGGATGAAGAGAAAAGCTTGTTGTGAGGAGGCTTGGCTGCACAGTATAGGGACAGGAGACGAAGAGGAAAGCTTGTTGTGAGGAGGCTTCGCAGTAGAGTATAGGGACAGGGGATGAAGAGAAAAGCTTGTTGTGAGGAGGCTTGGCTGCACAGTATAGGGACAGGGGACGAAGAGGAAAGCTCACAGTGAGGAGGCTTGGCCGTACAGTATAGGGACAGGAGACGAAGAGGAAAGCTTGTTATGAGGAGGCTTTGCTGTACAGTATAGGGACAGGGGATGAAGAGGAAAGCTTGTTGTGAGGAGGCTTGGCTGCACAGTATAGGGACAGGGGACGAAGAGGAAAGCTTGTTGTGAGGAGGCTTGGCCGTACAGTATAGGGACAGGGGATGAAGAGGAAAGCTTGTTGTGAGGAGGCTTGGCCGTACAGTATAGGGACAGGGGACGAAGAGGGAAGTTCACTGTGAGGAGGCTTGGCCGTACAGTATAGGGACAGGGGAGGAAGAGGAAAGCTTGTTATGAGGAGGCTTTGCTGTACAGTATAGGGACAGGGGACGAAGAGGAAAGCTTGTTGTGAGGAGGCTTCGCTGTACAGTATAGGGACAGGGGACGAAGAGGGAAGTTCACTGTGAGGAGGCTTGGCCGTACAGTATAGGGACAGGGGATGAAGAGGAAAGCTTGTTGTGAGGAGGCTTGGCCGTACAGTATAGGGACAGGGGACGAAGAGGGAAGTTCACTGTGAGGAGGCTTGGCCGTACAGTATAGGGACAGGGGACGAAGAGGAAAGCTTGTTATGAGGAGGCTTTGCTGTACAGTATAGGGACAGGGGACGAAGAGGAAAGCTTGTTATGAGGAGGCTTCGCTGTACAGTATAGGGACAGGGGACGAAGAGGAAAGCTTGTTATGAGGAGGCTTCGCTGTACAGTATAGGGACAGGGGACGAAGAGGAAAGCTTGTTATGAGGAGGCTTCGCAGTACAGTATAGGGACAGGGGACGAAGAGGAAAGCTTGTTATGAGGAGGCTTCGCAGTACAGTATAGGGACAGGGGACGAAGAGGAAAGCTCACAGTGAGGAGGCTTAGCCGTACAGTATAGGGACAGGGGATGAAGAGGAAAGCTCACAGTGAGGAGGCTTGGCTGCACAGTATAGGGACAGGGGACGAAGAGGAAAGCTTGTTATGAGGAGGCTTGGCCGTACAGTATAGGGACAGGGGACGAAGAGGAAAGCTTGTTGTGAGGAGGCTTCGCAGTAGAGTATAGGGACAGGGGACGAAGAGGAAAGCTCACTGTGAGGAGGCTTGGCTGCACAGTATAGGGACAGGGGATGAAGAGGGAAGCTTCTCGTAGGAGGCTTGGCCGTACAGTATAGGGACAGGGGGTGAAGAGGAAAGCTTGTTATGAGGAGGCTTGGCCGTACAGTATAGGGACAGGAGACTAAGAGGAAAGCTTGTTATGAGTAGGCTTGGCTGTACAGTATAGGGACAGGGGACGAAGAGGAAAGCTTGTTGTGAGGAGGCTTGGCTGCACAGTATAGGGACAGGGGATGAAGAGGAAAGCTTGTTGTGAGGAGGCTTGGCTGCACAGTATAGGGACAGGGGATGAAGAGGAAAGCTTGTTGTGAGGAGGCTTGGCTGCACACTATAGGGACAGGGGAAGAAGAGAAAAGCTTGTTGTGAGGAGGCTTCGCAGTAGAGTATAGGGACAGGGGACGAAGAGAAAAGCTTGCTGTGAGGAGGCTTCGCCGTACAGTATAGGGACAGGAGACAAAGAGGGAAGCTCATTGTGAGGAGGCTTGGCCGTGCCGTATAGGGACAGGGGACGAAGAGGAAAGCTTGTTGTGAGGAGGCTTGGCCGTACAGTATAGGGACAGGGGACGAAGAGGAAAGCTTGTTGTGAGGAGGCTTGGCCGTACAGTATAGGGACAGGGGACGAAGAGGAAAGCTTGTTGTGAGGAGGCTTAGCCGTACAGTATAGGGACAGGGGATAAAGAGAAAAGCTTGTTGTGAGGAGGCTTCGCAGTACAGTATAGGGACAGGGGACGAAGAGGAAAGCTTGTTGTGAGGAGGCTTGGCCGTACAGTATAGGGACAGGGGACGAAGAGGAAAGCTTGTTGTGAGGAGGCTTGGCCGTACAGTATAGGGACAGGGGACGAAGAGGAAAGCTTGTTGTGAGGAGGCTTGGCTGCACAGTATAGGGACAGGAGACGAAGAGGAAAGCTTGTTGTGAGGAGGCTTGGCTGCACAGTATAGGGACAGGGGACAAAGAGGAAAACTCGTTGTGAGGATGCTTGGCCGTACAGTATAGGGACAGGGGATGAAAAGAAAAGCTCACTGTGAGGAGGCTTGGCCGTACAGTATAGGGACAGGGGATGAAGAGGAAAGCTTGTTGTGAGGAGGCTTGGCTGCACAGTATAGGGACAGGGGATGAAGAGGAAAGCTTGTTGTGAGGAGGCTTGGCTGCACACTATAGGGACAGGGGAAGAAGAGAAAAGCTTGTTGTGAGGAGGCTTCGCAGTAGAGTATAGGGACAGGGGACGAAGAGAAAAGCTTGCTGTGAGGAGGCTTGGCCGTGCCGTATAGGGACAGGGGACGAAGAGGAAAGCTTGTTGTGAGGAGGCTTGGCCGTACAGTATAGGGACAGGGGACGAAGAGGAAAGCTTGTTGTGAGGAGGCTTGGCCGTACAGTATAGGGACAGGGGACGAAGAGGAAAGCTTGTTGTGAGGAGGCTTAGCCGTACAGTATAGGGACAGGGGATGAAGAGAAAAGCTTGTTGTGAGGAGGCTTCGCAGTACAGTATAGGGACAGGGGACGAAGAGGAAAGCGTGTTGTGAGGAGGCTTGGCTGCACAGTATAGGGACAGGAGACTAAGAGAAAAGCTTGTTGTGAGGAGGCTTCGCAGTACAGTATAGGGACAGGGGACGAAGAGGAAAGCTTGTTGTGAGGAGGCTTGGCCGTACAGTATAGGGACAGGGGACGAAGAGGAAAGCTTGTTGTGAGGAGGCTTGGCCGTACAGTATAGGGACAGGGGACGAAGAGGAAAGCTTGTTGTGAGGAGGCTTGGCTGCACAGTATAGGGACAGGAGACGAAGAGGAAAGCTTGTTGTGAGGAGGCTTGGCTGCACAGTATAGGGACAGGGGACAAAGAGGAAAACTCGTTGTGAGGATGCTTGGCCGTACAGTATAGGGACAGGGGATGAAAAGAAAAGCTCACTGTGAGGAGGCTTGGCCGTACAGTATAGGGACAGGGGATGAAGAGGAAAGCTTGTTGTGAGGAGGCTTGGCCGTACAGTATAGGGACAGGGGATAAAGAGGAAAGCTTGTTGTGAGGAGGCTTGGCCGTACAGTATAGGGACAGGGGATGAAGAAGAAAGCTTGTTGTGAGGAGGCTTTGCTGTACATTATAGGGAGAGGGGACGAAGAGGAAAGCTTGTTGTGAGGAGGCTTGGCTGCACAGTATAGGGACAGGGGATGAAGAGGAAAGCTTGTTGTGAGGAGGCTTGGCTGCACAGTATAGGGACAGGAGACGAAGAGGAAAGCTTGTTGTGAGGAGGCTTGGCCGTACAGTATAGGGACAGGGGATGAAGAGGAAAGCTTGTTGTGAGGAGGCTTTGCTGTACAGTATAGGGACAGGGGACAAAGAGAAAAGCTTGCTGTGAGGAGGCTTCGCCGTACAGTATAGGGACAGGAGACAAAGAGGGAAGCTCATTGTGAGGAGGCTTGGCCGTACAGTATAGGGACAGGAGACGAAGAGGAAAGCTCGTTGTGAGGAGGCTTGGCCGTACAGTATAGGGACAGGGGACGAAGAGGAAAGCTTGTTGTGAGGAGGCTTGGCCGTACAGTATAGGGACAGGGGACGAAGAGGAAAGCTTGTTGTGAGGAGGCTTAGCCGTACAGTATAGGGACAGGGGATGAAGAGAAAAGCTTGTTGTGAGGAGGCTTGGACGTACAGTATAGGGACAGGGGACGAAGAGGAAAGCTTGTTGTGAGGAGGCTTGGCTGCACAGTATAGGGACAGGGGATGAAGAGGAAAGCTTGTTGTGAGGAGGCTTGGCTGCACAGTATAGGGACAGGAGACGAAGAGAAAAGCTTGTTGTGAGGAGGCTTGGTCGTACAGTATAGGGACAGGGGACGAAGAGGAAAGCTTGTTGTGAGGAGGCTTGGCCGTACAGTATAGGGATAGGGGACGAAGAGGAAAGCTTGTTGTGAGGAGGCTTGGCCGTACAGTATAGGGACAGGGGACGAAGAGGAAAGCTTGTTGTGAGGAGGCTTGGCCGTACAGTATAGGGACAGGGGACGAAGAGGAAAGCTTGTTGTGAGGAGGCTTGGCTGCACAGTATAGGGACAGGAGACGAAGAGGAAAGCTTGTTGTGAGGAGGCTTGGCTGCACAGTATAGGGACAGGGGACGAAGAGGAAAGCTCGTTGTGAGGAGGCTTGGCCGTACAGTATAGGGACAGAGGATGAAGAGGAAAGCTTGTTGTGAGGAGGCTTCGCAGTACAGTATAGGGACAGGGGATGAAGAGGAAAGCTTGTTGTGAGGAGGCTTTGCTGTACAGTATAGGGAGAGGGGACGAAGAGGAAAGCTTGTTGTGAGGAGGCTTGGCCGTACAGTATAGGGACAGGGGATGAAGAAGAAAGCTTGTTGTGAGGAGGCTTTGCTGTACATTATAGGGAGAGGGGACGAAGAGGAAAGCTTGTTGTGAGGAGGCTTTGCTGTACAGTATAGGGACAGGAGACGAAGAGGAAAGCTTGTTGTGAGGAGGCTTGGCCGTACAGTATAGGGACAGGAGACTAAGAGGGAAGCTCACTGTGAGGAGGCTTGGCCGTACAGTATAGGGACAGGGGACGAAGAGGAAAGCTTGTTATGAGGAGGCTTCGCTGTACAGTATAGGGACAGGGGACGAAGAGGAAAGCTTGTTGTGAGGAGGCTTCGCAGTACAGTATAGGGACAGGGGATGAAGAGGAAAGCTTGTTGTGAGGATGCTTGGCTGCACAGTATAGGGACAGGGGATGAAGAGGAAAGCTCACTGTGAGGAGGCTTGGCCGTACAGTATAAGGACAGGGGATGAAGAGGAAAGCTTGTTATGAGGAGGCTTCGCAGTAGAGTATAGGGACAGGAGACGAAGAGGAAAGCTTCTCGTAGGAGGCTTGGCCGTACAGTATAGGGACAGGGGACGAAGAGGAAAGCTTGTTGTGAGGAGGCTTCGCAGTAGAGTATAGGGACAGGGGACGAAGAGGAAAGCTTGTTGTGAGGAGGCTTGGCTGCACAGTATAGGGACAGGGGACGAAGAGAAAAGCTTGTTGTGAGGAGGCTTGGCCCTACAGTATAGGGACAGGGGGTGAAGAGGAAAGCTTGTTATGAGGAGGCTTTGCTGTACAGTATAGGGACAGGGGACGAAGAAGAAAGCTTGTTATGAGGAGGTTTTGCTGTACAGTATAGGGACAGGGGACGAAGAGGAAAGCTTGTTGTGAGGATGCTTGGCCGTACAGTATAGGGACAGGGGACGAAGAGGAAAGCTTGTTGTGAGGAGGCTTGGCCGCACAGTATAGGGACAGGGGATGAAGAGGAAAGCTTGTTGTGAGGAGGCTTCGCAGTAGAGTATAGGGACAGGGGACGAAGAGGAAAGCTTGTTGTGAGGATGCTTGGCCGTACAGTATAGGGACAGGGGATGAAGAGAAAAGCTTGTTGTGAGGAGGCTTGGCTGCACAGTATAGGGACAGGAGACGAAGAGGAAAGCTTGTTGTGAGGAGGCTTCGCAGTAGAGTATAGGGACAGGGGACGAAGAGAAAAGCTTGTTGTGAGGAGGCTTGGCTGCACAGTATAGGGACAGGGGACGAAGAGGAAAGCTCACAGTGAGGAGGCTTGGCCGTACAGTATAGGGACAGGAGACGAAGAGGAAAGCTTGTTATGAGGAGGCTTTGCTGTACAGTATAGGGACAGGGGATGAAGAGGAAAGCTTGTTGTGAGGAGGCTTGGCTGCACAGTATAGGGACAGGGGACGAAGAGGAAAGCTTGTTGTGAGGAGGCTTGGCCGTACAGTATAGGGACAGGGGATGAAGAGGAAAGCTTGTTGTGAGGAGGCTTGGCCGTACAGTATAGGGACAGGGGACGAAGAGGGAAGTTCACTGTGAGGAGGCTTGGCCGTACAGTATAGGGACAGGGGAGGAAGAGGAAAGCTTGTTATGAGGAGGCTTTGCTGTACAGTATAGGGACAGGGGACGAAGAGGAAAGCTTGTTGTGAGGAGGCTTCGCTGTACAGTATAGGGACAGGGGACGAAGAGGGAAGTTCACTGTGAGGAGGCTTGGCCGTACAGTATAGGGACAGGGGATGAAGAGGAAAGCTTGTTGTGAGGAGGCTTGGCCGTACAGTATAGGGACAGGGGACGAAGAGGGAAGTTCACTGTGAGGAGGCTTGGCCGTACAGTATAGGGACAGGGGACGAAGAGGAAAGCTTGTTATGAGGAGGCTTTGCTGTACAGTATAGGGACAGGGGACGAAGAGGAAAGCTTGTTATGAGGAGGCTTCGCTGTACAGTATAGGGACAGGGGACGAAGAGGAAAGCTTGTTATGAGGAGGCTTCGCTGTACAGTATAGGGACAGGGGACGAAGAGGAAAGCTTGTTATGAGGAGGCTTCGCAGTACAGTATAGGGACAGGGGACGAAGAGGAAAGCTTGTTATGAGGAGGCTTCGCAGTACAGTATAGGGACAGGGGACGAAGAGGAAAGCTCACAGTGAGGAGGCTTAGCCGTACAGTATAGGGACAGGGGATGAAGAGGAAAGCTCACAGTGAGGAGGCTTGGCTGCACAGTATAGGGACAGGGGACGAAGAGGAAAGCTTGTTATGAGGAGGCTTGGCCGTACAGTATAGGGACAGGGGACGAAGAGGAAAGCTTGTTGTGAGGAGGCTTCGCAGTAGAGTATAGGGACAGGGGACGAAGAGGAAAGCTCACTGTGAGGAGGCTTGGCTGCACAGTATAGGGACAGGGGATGAAGAGGGAAGCTTCTCGTAGGAGGCTTGGCCGTACAGTATAGGGACAGGGGGTGAAGAGGAAAGCTTGTTATGAGGAGGCTTGGCCGTACAGTATAGGGACAGGAGACTAAGAGGAAAGCTTGTTATGAGTAGGCTTGGCTGTACAGTATAGGGACAGGGGACGAAGAGGAAAGCTTGTTGTGAGGAGGCTTGGCTGCACAGTATAGGGACAGGGGATGAAGAGGAAAGCTTGTTGTGAGGAGGCTTGGCTGCACAGTATAGGGACAGGGGATGAAGAGGAAAGCTTGTTGTGAGGAGGCTTGGCTGCACACTATAGGGACAGGGGAAGAAGAGAAAAGCTTGTTGTGAGGAGGCTTCGCAGTAGAGTATAGGGACAGGGGACGAAGAGAAAAGCTTGCTGTGAGGAGGCTTCGCCGTACAGTATAGGGACAGGAGACAAAGAGGGAAGCTCATTGTGAGGAGGCTTGGCCGTGCCGTATAGGGACAGGGGACGAAGAGGAAAGCTTGTTGTGAGGAGGCTTGGCCGTACAGTATAGGGACAGGGGACGAAGAGGAAAGCTTGTTGTGAGGAGGCTTGGCCGTACAGTATAGGGACAGGGGACGAAGAGGAAAGCTTGTTGTGAGGAGGCTTAGCCGTACAGTATAGGGACAGGGGATAAAGAGAAAAGCTTGTTGTGAGGAGGCTTCGCAGTACAGTATAGGGACAGGGGACGAAGAGGAAAGCTTGTTGTGAGGAGGCTTGGCCGTACAGTATAGGGACAGGGGACGAAGAGGAAAGCTTGTTGTGAGGAGGCTTGGCCGTACAGTATAGGGACAGGGGACGAAGAGGAAAGCTTGTTGTGAGGAGGCTTGGCTGCACAGTATAGGGACAGGAGACGAAGAGGAAAGCTTGTTGTGAGGAGGCTTGGCTGCACAGTATAGGGACAGGGGACAAAGAGGAAAACTCGTTGTGAGGATGCTTGGCCGTACAGTATAGGGACAGGGGATGAAAAGAAAAGCTCACTGTGAGGAGGCTTGGCCGTACAGTATAGGGACAGGGGATGAAGAGGAAAGCTTGTTGTGAGGAGGCTTGGCCGTACAGTATAGGGACAGGGGATAAAGAGGAAAGCTTGTTGTGAGGAGGCTTGGCCGTACAGTATAGGGACAGGGGATGAAGAAGAAAGCTTGTTGTGAGGAGGCTTTGCTGTACATTATAGGGAGAGGGGACGAAGAGGAAAGCTTGTTGTGAGGAGGCTTGGCTGCACAGTATAGGGACAGGGGATGAAGAGGAAAGCTTGTTGTGAGGAGGCTTGGCTGCACAGTATAGGGACAGGAGACGAAGAGGAAAGCTTGTTGTGAGGAGGCTTGGCCGTACAGTATAGGGACAGGGGACGAAGAGGAAAGCTCGTTGTGAGGAGGCTTGGCCGTACAGTATAGGGACAGGGGACGAAGAGGAAAGCTTGTTGTGAGGAGGCTTGGCCGTACAGTATAGGGACAGGGGACGAAGAGGAAAGCTTGTTGTGAGGAGGCTTAGCCGTACAGTATAGGGACAGGGGATGAAGAGAAAAGCTTGTTGTGAGGAGGCTTGGCCGTACAGTATAGGGACAGGGGACGAAGAGGAAAGCTTGTTGTGAGGAGGCTTGGCTGCACAGTATAGGGACAGGGGATGAAGAGGAAAGCTTGTTGTGAGGAGGCTTGGCTGCACAGTATAGGGACAGGAGACGAAGAGAAAAGCTTGTTGTGAGGAGGCTTGGTCGTACAGTATAGGGACAGGGGACGAAGAGGAAAGCTTGTTGTGAGGAGGCTTGGCCGTACAGTATAGGGATAGGGGACGAAGAGGAAAGCTTGTTGTGAGGAGGCTTGGCCGTACAGTATAGGGACAGGGGACGAAGAGGAAAGCTTGTTGTGAGGAGGCTTGGCCGTACAGTATAGGGACAGGGGACGAAGAGGAAAGCTTGTTGTGAGGAGGCTTGGCTGCACAGTATAGGGACAGGAGACGAAGAGGAAAGCTTGTTGTGAGGAGGCTTGGCTGCACAGTATAGGGACAGGGGACGAAGAGGAAAGCTCGTTGTGAGGAGGCTTGGCCGTACAGTATAGGGACAGAGGATGAAGAGGAAAGCTTGTTGTGAGGAGGCTTCGCAGTACAGTATAGGGACAGGGGATGAAGAGGAAAGCTTGTTGTGAGGAGGCTTTGCTGTACAGTATAGGGAGAGGGGACGAAGAGGAAAGCTTGTTGTGAGGAGGCTTGGCCGTACAGTATAGGGACAGGGGATGAAGAAGAAAGCTTGTTGTGAGGAGGCTTTGCTGTACATTATAGGGAGAGGGGACGAAGAGGAAAGCTTGTTGTGAGGAGGCTTTGCTGTACAGTATAGGGAGAGGGGACGAAGAGGAAAGCTTGTTGTGAGGAGGCTTGGCCGTACAGTATAGGGAGAGGGGATGAAGAAGAAAGCTTGTTGTGAGGAGGCTTGGCTGCACAGTATAGGGACAGGGGGCGAAGAGGAAAGCTTGTTGTGAGGATGCTTGGCCGTACAGTATAGGGACAGGGGATGAAGAGGAAAGCTTGTTGTGAGGAGGCTTGGCCGTACAGTATAGGGAAAGGGGATGAAGAAGAAAGCTTGTTATGAGGAGGCTTTGCTGTACAGTATAGGGACAGGGGACGAAGAGGAAAGCTTGTTGTGAGGATGCTTGGCCGTGCCGTATAGGGACAGGAGACTAAGACGAAAGCTTGTTGTGAGGAGGCTTGGCTGCACAGTATAGGAACAGGGGACGAAGAGGAAAGCTTGTTGTGAGGAGGCTTGGCCGTACAGTATAGGGACAGGGGATGAAGAGGAAAGCTTGTTGTGAGGAGGCTTGGCTGCACAGTATAGGGACAGGGGATGAAGAGGAAAGCTTGTTGTGAGGAGGCTTGGCTGCACAGTATAGGGACAGGAGACGAAGAAGAAAGCTTGTTGTGAGGAGGCTTGGCCGTACAGTATAGGGACAGGGGATGAAGAGGAAAGCTTGTTGTTAGGAGGCTTGGCTGCACAGTATAGGGACAGGGGACGAAGAGAAAAGCTCATTGTGAGGAGGCTTGGCCGTACAGTATAGGGACAGGGGACGAAGAGGAAAGCTCACTATGAGGAGGCTTGGCCGTACAGAATAGGGACAGGGGACGAAGAGGAAAGCTTGTTATGAGGAGGCTTCGCAGTAGAGTATAGGGACAGGAGACGAAGAGAAAAGCTTGTTGTGAGGATGCTTGGCCGTACAGTATAGGGACAGGGGATGAAGAGGAAAGCTTATTGTGAGGAGGCTTGGCCGTACAGTATAGGGACAGGGGATGAAGAGGAAAGCTTGTTGTGAGGATGCTTGGCTGCACACTATAGGGACAGGGGATGAAGAGGAAAGCTCATTGTGAGGAGGCTTGGCCGTGCCGTATAGGGACGGGAGACGAAGAGGGAAGCTTCTTGTAGGAGGCTTGGCCGTACAGTATAGGGACAGGAGACGAAGAGGGAAGCTTGTTATGAGGAGGCTTGGCCGTACAGTATAGGGACAGGAGACGAAGAGGGAAGCTTCTCGTAGGAGGCTTGGCCGTACAGTATAGGGACAGGTAACGAAGAGGGAAGCTTCGCCGTACAGTATAGGGACAGGGGACGAAGAGGAAAGCTTACTGTGAGGAGGCTTGGCCGTACATTATATGGACAGGAGACGAAGGGGATAGCTTGTTATGAGGAGGCTTGGCCCTAGTGTACACAGACATGAGGTGAAGATGATAGCTCGAGCTATGGGATACACAGGAGGCACTCACAGAAGACCTGGCTGTACGCACGGTCTTCAGACAGTGATCAGCGGGTGAAAGCTCCGTAAACATGGCCTTTATTCTAAGTTTTCAAGGTACATTTTGTGCAAGTCTCATTACAACAATCCACTCTTCACACGCTCGCCTCCCACCCTAGCCTTCAAGACTGGCCGGCACGGGTCCCCAGCCGCCTCACCATTTAGCCACTGCCCCGAGGTATCTGTGCGGATTCGCTCATCCGGGTTTCCAGTGGTCCTTGAAATGAGGGGATCTGTTCCCAAGAAGTTGTACATGGTGGCTGCGTAGAGAATCCCATCTAGAGGAAGAAGGAACAATCAGACACGTTACCTCTGACTTACACAAAGGAAAATGTTACTTACCCCGTTGCATGTAGTGCTGTAGATTCACAAGCAGTGCACACGCCTGCCATCTAGTGTTGGGCTCAGATGCGTGCAGCTTCTGGCTCTTCCAAGAGGTCTTTCTAGTCACAAGGTGCGGCGACTCCTACTAGTGGTTATGCAAACGGGCATCCACACCACTGTCAGATTGTTTTTCCCTCAAAGTGGGGAAGAAGGAATGGAGCGTAGGGATACAGAAGACAATGTCCATGCGAGAAAAAAGCAAAGATAGAATAAAGGAATCTGCAACGGCCGTAGGGTTCCAGGGAGGAGGGTGGACGCGTGAATCGACAGCACAGAATGCCACGAACAGATGCTTACAGGGTAAGTAACAGTTCCTGTTCATGGCATGTGGAGCTGTAGATACCCACGCTGTGCGTCATCCGTAATAAAAGGTAAGACAGTATCCCAGAAGTGTAAATATAAGGACAATTTACATAGTATGCAATCAGCATTACATAAAGTACTGAAAGGAGACACCTATTCAACTAGTTTTAGAAAAATACATTTTTAGTTATTTTGTATTTGAGCAAGAATTTTTTTAGACACATAAAATTGTATACAGCACATAAACCAAACTTCAGGGTGACAACCCAAAGAAAAACTTGGTGCACAGTATGTACAAGTGAGGTGTAGCAACTCAAGTGAAGGCGTGTGCAGCGACGGACGGCGCAAAGCGAGCAAGGTGAAATATTTACAGTGAGTAGCTCAACAGTGACATAGAATCAGTGACAATCTATAATACAGTCTATAATTCCAAAATACAATTGGGGTCACAATATTATGCGCCTGAAATTTGCGCTGGAGGGTCGACGACGTTTTGGTCCTTAGCCAATGTGGACCATCTTCAGGACAGGGTTGTCTCAATTAGGAGTGCTGAGTGTGAGGGAATCACGGCCGTGATCGGGAAGAACCGGCACGTTGCATCTATCCGCCCAGGGACTGAATCAAAAGTCTGATGGAATGGGCGTCTCAGGAGGTTTGGGCAGTGGTACGATATCTGTGGTCAGGGACCTGAATTTTATTATTCTACTCGGCTTCCCTCAGTGCCTGTGGTAAGTTTGAAGAATTCCGCACCAGGGGACCTGTTGGTTATACAGGGTTCCCAGGACGAATCATCGTGGAAAACGGCAAAGTTGGCGAGTAACAATGGCGGCCGAACTCCTGTTTATTCGGGTGAGAACAGTCGACCCACTAAATGTGGTCAGACATCGCCGGTCAGCGATCCAAGCGGTTCCTTCACGGCGTTTGCGTCAACCGTAAAGCAGTTCTCCCCTAAGCTGTGGCTAGCCAGAGGATGTTGCAGAGGCCTGTCCCTGCGGTACAGCCCGACCAATGTTGGCTTAAAACAACATCCGCACAACAGTGTTTAGTAAAAGTGTGTTGCGTAGGCCATGTAGCCACCTTGCAGATGTGCGTAGGCCATGTAGCTGCCTTGCAGAGGTCAGCTAAGCAGGATAAATCCTATAACGGCCATAGAGGCCCTTTTTTACAGGTAAATGAAATACCAGTACTTGTAAAGCACAAAGCTACCTCTGAAGTGGTGTCCCAGCACTGGGGGCCCTCAGGAAGAAACGGCAAACGCGGTGTGACTTTGGCACAAGAGGTTTGAATACATTTAACCAACCACCTGCTTAGGCGAGAGTATGGCCCTGGTGTGTGGCTTGCAGAAGGAGACAAAAAGCGGTTGTGTCTTACAAAATGTCTTTGTCTTGTCCACACAGACCACATTGGGCTCTTTGGACATGGAGAGTACCGAGAGCCCTCTCTGCCACTGAGGGAAGAACAGTGGCAGTTCTATGGTTTGGTTAAAGTGGAGAGAGGAGACCACACTGGGGAGGAACTCGGGGTTGGTTCAAAAGACCACCCTATCCGTAGGGACTTGGAAGAATGGCTCTTCTAGGATTAGAACTAGAAGCTCAGTGACGTATCTGAGGTAAGTGATGGCTACTAGAAAAGCTCCCTTCCATGACAGGAAATGCAAGAGACAAAAGTGTAGCTGCTCGAATAAAGAGCCCAGGAGTCTGGGAAGGACAACATTCTGGTTGCACACTGAAGCCAGCAGGATTCTATTTGGGGTGACTTGTTTGAGTCACTCCATGAGATGTTCAATGACAAGAACTTTGAACACTGAGGTGTGCTCCCTCTTTTAAGGCAGGCGGCCATTGCAGCTAAGTGACGCCTGATAGAAGTGAGGGCGAGCCCTGAGTGTTGAATGTGAGGCAGATAGCAGACTATGTCCTGCACGGCTGCATAGAACAGATCAATCTTCCTCGAGAGACAGTAGCACACAAACTGTTTCCATTTGGACACGTAGCACGCTCGAGTAGTGGGCCTGCGTACCTCCTTGAGGATGATCAGGCATTCCAGAGGAAGGTCAAGGTATCCAAACCCTAGGTCCTCAGAGGCCAAACTGCAAGATTGAGCTGCTTGGGGTCTGGGTGCCAGACATTCCTTGGTTCCATGTAAGGAGGTCTGGCGGCCAGTTGGGCAACATCTCATGTGGGACTACAGAGAGGTGGAGGAGGGTGGTGAACACGGACTGGCAAGCCCAAGTGGGAGCCACCAGGATGGGGGTAGGAGTCTCTGGACCTTGAACGGAAGGAGTTGAAGAAGGGGAAAAGCATAGGCAAATGTCGCTGTTCATCCATAGTGTGTTGCCCTGGGACTGTGGGTGTGGGACTGTGGGTGTGGATACTTGGAGGCAAAGCCTGGGCATTTCAGGTTTTTGGCGGTGGTGAAGAGATCTATTCTGGAGAACTCCCAATGGTGGAAGTACGGGAGCAGGACTGGAGAGTGGAGTTCCCACTCCCAGACTTGTTGCTGCATCCTGCTGGGCAGCTCTGCAAAGTTGTTGGGACACTCCTGGAAGGTATGCTGCCATTAGATGGACTCTGTGGTGGAGTACCCCTCGACAAATGATCTGAGCCAGCACGGACAAATGAGGTGACTGAGTACTGACCGGTTTTTGGAGATGCAAAAAGAACAATTGATGGACAGAATGCAGAACAATGTCATACATTCACCCCAGTACAGAGATCTGGGCCTAAATCCATCGTTTTTTGCTCACCATGCCATTCCAGTTTGGACCCAGCCATAAGCAAAGAGTCTTGACCCTGTGCCTCATGGGAAGAGTCCAGCCAGAACTGCCAGGCCAGGTCCTCCCTGGACCGGAAACAAACTCTGCCATTAGATGGACTCTGTGGAGGAGTGCTCATCGACAAATGATCTGAGCCAGCACTGACAACTGGGGTGAGTGAGTACTACACGGTTTCTGGAGATAGCACATGGCGGTCATGCTGCTGGTGCAAGTGAGGACCGCCTTCTTGCGAATGTGACAGAGGAAGGCTACAAGAGCTAGCTCGATGGCTAACAGCTTGAGGTGGAGACCCTCTTGGTAGGCAGTGCGATTTATCAAGTGCACCCCCCTCCCAGGAAGGGATGCGTCCATGGTGATGGTCACTTTCGGAACTGGGTTGAGAAAGGGCCATCCCCACAACAGGTTGCAGGTGTTCCATCACTGCATACGACGAGGAGTACAGCCTCAGATGAACACAAGATCCTTCCAGTGACCGTACGTTTGAGACCATTGAGCGGCAACGCACTCTTGCAACGGATGCATGTGTAACTGGAGCGGGAAACTGGCAATGCAAGAGGCCATCACGGCAAAGAGATGTATGACTGTCGGGCTACTGATCTGGCTGAAAAAGAAAGAAACTCTTGATAGGCTTGAACCCTTGCTGGACTGGGGAAGGCCTTCCCTACCACAGAGTTGAGGCCCGCCCGCAAAAAATGCTGGAATTTAGCAGGGCTGGAGAAGGGGATTTTGTGGTTTTGGTGGTGACCTCGAGACTGCGAAGGAGGTCTATGGTATGAGCTAAATATTGTTGTTGGGTTGTGCTCTTCATCAGCTAGTCACCTATGTAAGGAAAAACCTGGATGTTCGTGCGCCTGTGGTGTGCGGCTACCACTTCAAGACATTTGGTGAACACCCTAGGGGCGTGGTGACCCCAAAGACCAGCACTATGAACTGAAAATTCTGCACACTTACCACGAACTAGAGGAACCGGTGGTGAGCATAGTGAAAGCAAGCAACCATGAGGTCATGAAGTCGCCTTGTAGCAGTGGGAGGACATCCTGGAGTGTGACCATGTAAAAGTGTTCAGCCAGGATGTACTCGTTGTGGGGTATGAGGCCGAGTACAGGCGTGAGAGACTCCTCTCTTGGGAATGAATAAGTAGGCAGAGTATGCACCTTTGCCTTGCTGGTGGAACGGTACAGGTTCTTGAGCTCCCTTTTGGAAAAGCGTAACTACTCTCTTTTGAAGGAGGCGGTGTTGAGGGCTGAGGGAGTGTTTGCAGGGTGGTTTGTTTGGTGCAGTGGCAGTGAGCTTCAAGCAGAAACCGCTGTGTATGATGTTGAGGACCCACCGATCTGAAGTTATTTTCTCCCAGCATGGAAGAACATGCTGAAGCCACCTCCGATAGGTGTAATGTGGTTGATGTGGAGGGGGAGAATCATTCTTTAGTGGGGGAGGGGGGCACCACCTTTACCTCTGCCTTTGGAGTTTTATCCCATTAGCCCCCTTGAAGAAGCCATGGAGAGAGAGGCCCGCTGGGGTTTTAGCCTCTGAAACGAGGTGGAGGCCTTGGTACAGACAGTTTTGGAGCCTCCACAGTATTGAGGCCTGCGAGCGGTTGGTGTTTGCAAAGATCCCATGTCCTTCACAGTGTCCGTGACCTAATTTTTTCTAGACCGAAGCGGCGTCGGTCGAGATTTTCGACATCCGTGCAGTGTGGTGCAGCTTCAGTATTTGCTTCTGCGCCATTGGCTGACTTGCGTACAAACAGTGCCAACCATGTCCTTGAGGCAGAGATGGACGGGAAGCCTGGTGTCGGGCTTCGTGGCTCAATGCGGACTCTCTTGTGGGCAGTGCTCAGCCTCTGGTTGATGCCATGGTGGCACTGGAGGGAGGGAGCCACTTTCGATCTTTGTTCTGGAGAAGACAGTGGAACATCGACCTCCGCGTCAGATCCGGAGTCCTTGCAGGAGTAGCCTTGAGCTTCCTCGACAGCGGTTCCTAGTTGGGGGTTGCTTTCGACATCTTATTTGCAGAAGAGGTCTGGAGTGCAGTCACTTTGCCTGTGCACCATCAATGTAGAAACGAGGAGTCGATCGACGATACCGGACGGTTTTCTTGCTGCGATAGGCAAGACAAGCTTTGCAGGAGGTGTTGTTGTGGTTGAGAGACAGACGCAGAATGCACATCTCGTGTAGGTTGTTCCTTGGAAACTTAATGCAACACTTTGGGCAGTTTCGAAATGGAGTTCTTACTATCGCTCACAAGACATTGTTGTGGACCAAACTGTTCGGAAACAGCCCCAAAAGGGTGATACCCCGAGCGGATCATCGAAGGAGTCTCGTAAGTCGAACCGGATGGAGCCTGATGATTCGAGAGGGAAGAGGAAACACAACGAAGATACAATACCCAAGAATGGAGTGGGTCTGAATGGGCCTGAAGGCAACATCAGAAGGAGTCGACCCAGAGCTCGCTGCGATACGTCCGATACCGACAGTGGAGAAAAAACACGATCTAACAATGGAGTCGATGCCCATGAGCATATCCACTAACAGGAGTCATCACCTAACCTCGGGACTAAAAAAAGACAAGCTGCACACGTCCGAGCCCAACCCTAGATGGCAGAGTATGCAGAGCATGTGAATCTACAGCCACACATGCCACTAACACGTTTAGCTAGGGTCAATGGCCCTATTAAACATACAGCACACTAACCACAGTTCTTAAAATTCAAACAAAAATGCATTTTCATATATAGGCGTTCCTTCTTAAATAAACCATCAAACAACATTCCAAAGAGCAAGGGACAGGTCACCGACTAACGTAAAAAGATCCTGGAATCTATTCAAAGGCTCTCCTAATAGAAGACATATTAAACCGTCCTTTAAATGCGTCTTTCTTTGATGCAATACAGCAGAGCACAATGATAACAAAAATATATATTAATTCTGTGTTCCCTTCTTACAACTGAATTTTTACACAATGGACTTTCTAGATTTGTGTTGCTTAAATATTACTCCAAACTTAACAACATAAGATATTTCGATAGCGCAAGCCTAGAGGTTTAAAAACCACCCCTGCACTCTCCTTGTGTATATACAAAGATTTCAAGGAGCCTTTATCCAGGACATCATTCTTATCCAAGTTACAGGAAAGTAGATTAACAGATGTTTAGGTGCTAAAAAGATACTTTTTTTGTCTTATTGCTGCATTAGAATCAAATTCCATTCCAAACTTCATAAATAACTTTCACAGCATTTGTCTTACTAACTCGCACTCAGGCGAAGTCTAAACCTACAGCACTCACCCAGGGCTGCACCATCCACGTGTCACATAAAGTTCCAAGTATTGCAACCAATGAAGATGGTCTGAGTTTTACAAATGTTAAAGAACAACTTCTTTGCACCATGGTTGTTGTTTAGCTTAGCGCCAAGACTGACCGTATGCAGAGAGGCGCCCCAAAGTCAGGAAGAAGCGGTTAAGGTGAAAACCAGCCCCGGACCGGGGCAGAGAGGCACATACCCGCCATGACTGCGGTCGACTGCTGCGCAGGCTCGAAGGGGCACTTCCCACGACCGCTCTCCTGGTGGTGAACTGCGGCAAACTGCTGGATATCCTGAAAGAGAAAGACAGGGGTGCCTTCCATCAAGAGCCAGCTAGGAGAATGAAACCGGCATGGGGAGTCAAAAAACAGGAATCATAATCATGTGAAACATGAAGAGAAAGACAAACTAGCATTGAAAATGCAATAGGTCTCGCCTTTGATTAAGTTAAAGCCATTTGCTTTGTTAATGGTATTGTATAGCAAAGCAATTGCTTGAACTTAACCCCTTTAGCTCGGCGTAGAATCCGCTGCAGTGTAGAGGTTTCCGTGCGCGGGTGGGGCCGCGTCAGCCAACGGACGTGCGCAGCACTCCGAAGGTAGTGCGTGCGACGGCCGTTGGCCGACGCCAGCACGCAACGGGTTAATGAATGGCGAGACCTATTGCATTTTTAATGCTTGTTTTTTTTGCAGTTGGATATAGCGTGAACTCGACTCGAAGGTATCAGAGCGTTTTACATGATCACAAGTAGCATTACAGATGGAAACATTGATTGTAGGCACGGGTAGATGAAGTGATTTGCCCAGAATCACAGTTCGATTGAGCTTCCAGCCAGACTTGAGGCTGGTTCCTCAGCCTTAAAGTCGTCCGCTGAAGCCATTAAGCCACACACTCTCTAGTTCTTTCTCTCTCTCTTTCTGTTCTTCTCACTTACTCGATCTCTGTTGGTCTCCCTGACCGACGTCAGGAGAGGACAAGAAAGAAGGTTTAAAAAGAATGAAGAAGAGATAAAGAGTGACCAGCTGCTTTATTAAACAGGAAGTGTAAAGAGACAGAAGACGTAGATGTAAACGAACAAGATACTTACCTTCAGTAACGATATATCTGTAAGAAACATAGGTTAGTTATAGATTCCTTACCATAGAAAATTAAGTCAATTGCATCATCTAACCAAATAAAAACAGCATCTCGCCACACTAAGTAAGGTGCTTAGATAGTGAGGCTTCGGGCACCCCGTTGTGTAGATTAAAATTCAAGCCCATAGTGAATGTTAGGGTAAAGTAGAGGGCTGTGACTCTTACCCATTGCAGATGGACAACACACTTCTCATGATGGGGATAGAGTTAATGTAGATGTTGTTATATCGGTTCACAAGAAGCCCATTGACGTAGGCTTACTGGAAACCTTTTTCCCATCTCTATCTATTCTGACGCTTACTTAGTCAAGGATCCTGCCCCGCGGCGACACCGACTGGATTCTGCAGCTCCCGGCGTGAGTACCGACCGGTGAGCTCGACCGAAGTCTCTCTTAAAGGAAGAGAAGACCGAGGAAATAGCACGAGGCTGGAAAATATATATACATAAGTCATCAATAAGAGTCATTCAGCCTCCCTCAGTTGTAAGGATTCCTGCAAACACAGAGGATTGTTTGTTTTTTACCCGTCATAGGTGTTTAAAAGTAAGGCTCTAAAGATGAACGATTAGTGGAGGTCCTGGTCTCGTAAGCAAGATCACTCGCAGGATCTGCCATCCTAGTTTTCAAAATTGGCCCCACACAGTGTGCTGATCTGTACTGGCGGTCTGACCGGATAAAATAAGATAAATATCATAATATGGAATTATATCCGGCCTAGTTGGCACCACTGAATAGAGTCATTTAGACCTGGTTTGTGGGTTTTGAGGGTATACTTCCATCTCTGTTCTTTTAGTAGGAGTCTTCTGGGTAGATCAAGACCACCCTTCACCTTTTCGATGATGGTCCACACCAAATCCTTATCAGTGTGTCGGTGTTCCAAATAGTGTATTGTGGGTCTCGTAGCAGAAACTCTCCTACAAATGGTGCTCCGATGCTCACTGATGCGGACTTCTTGCTTGGAAAGTCATATACAGAACGGACATCAGGGCGAGAGGTAGCTACGGCAAGGTAATCCCGGCGACCACGACACCAATGACGGAGGCGACGGATGCCACCTTTTCGACGCGCAGGGGTACTGCTGACGAAAAACTTTCCGGATCCAGTCTGACGCCTGGGGGCAATTCTAAGGTAAGCAATCTATAACTAACTGCTTCTTTCATATAGACAGAACAAGAGGTAGGTGTAAACAGACCAAACAAGAGGTAGGTGTAAACAGACCGAACAAGAGGTAGGTGTAAACAGACCGAACAAGAGGTAGGTGTAAACAGACCGAACAAGAGGTAGGTGTAAACAGACCGAACAAGAGGTAGGTGTAAACAGACCGAACAAGAGGTAGGTGTAAACAGACCGAACAAGAGGTAGGTGTAAACAGACCGAACAAGAGGTAGGTGTAAACAGACCGAACAAGAGGTAGGTGTAAACAGACCGAACAAGAGGTAGGTGTAAACAGACCGAACAAGAGGTAGGTGTAAACAGACCGAACAAGAGGTAGGTGTAAACAGACCGAACAAGAGGTAGGTGTAAACAGACCGAACAAGAGGTAGGTGTAAACAGAACGAACAAGAGGTAGGTGTAAACAGACCGAACAAGAGGTAGGTGCAAACAGAACGAACAAGAGGTAGGTGCAAACAGAACGAACAAGAGGTAGGTGCAAACAGACCGAACAAGAGGTAGGTGCAAACAGACCGAACAAGAGGTAGGTGTAAACAGACCGAATAAGAGGTAGGTGTAAACAGAGAGAATAAAAGGTAGATGTAAACAGAATAAGAGGTAGGACAGAATAAGAGGTAGGTGTAAACAGAGAGAATAAGAGGTAGGTGTAAACAGAGAGAATAAGAGGTAGGTGTAAATAGAGAGAATAAGAGGTAGGTGTAAACAGAAAGAATAAGAGGTAGGTGTAAACAGAAAGAATAAGAGGTAGGTGTAAACAGAAAGAATAGGAGGTAGCTGTAAACAGAAAGAGTAAGAGGTAGGTGTCAACAGGCTCGTATGCTCTTAGGAGTTGAAATTCCCACCGCCTCCTCCATATTCCGCTCTGAAGAACCTCTCGTCCTTCGTGGGAAGAGAAGGCAGTTCTCCATGTAGATGGTGAATCCTGCCTGGTCTAGAAGATCAGTGCAGAAAATAATCCCCCTTTACTAGCCTTGCGCCTAGGTATGGGCAGCCAATTCATAATGTATACCCCCTCCCCACCCATACAAACTGGAGGTAACTCCTGTGCACTGGGTGTACTGAGGTGAGCAAAGAGGCTAAACACAAGGATAATGATACTGCTGTGGCCGCAGTTCCTTCCAGGCTACATCCTTCCGCGATCCAGATCTGCTGAGAACAGCCAATGAACACCATAGAGTCATAGCCAATTGAAAGATTTTGAGTCATAACAGCCAATGAACGCATCCGAGTCATAACAGCCAAATAATGCTTCAAAGTCACAATAGCCAATGAACGCTTAGGAGTCATATCAGCCAATGAACGCATAGGAGTCATTTCTAGGGGTTGAATAGTTGGAGAATGTTTCTCCAACTGCTGTTTAAAGGAGACAGGATGTTATGATGAAGGTTTGTATTATTGTCACCCTATGTGTACCCGCCCTAGGTCTACCTGCCCTAGCTGTTCCTGCCCTCTGTGCAACTGACCTAGGCATACCTGCCCTAGGTGTTGGGCTTTTAAGAGCACTTCTCTTCTATTTGATCTCAGTACATTCTGTAACATTGGCACACATTGGCTCTTAGTTTGTAATGAACTCAAAGGCACTAGTAAGAAACTAGAAAACACTGTTCCTCCTCAAAATGAACACCATCTGCTTCCACTGCCCTTTACAACACAGTGTGGAAGAAGCCAATGCCCCCTGAGGAGGCGCTCTTGAAGGATAAACCTCTGTTTCCTCTCGTTGGGAATCTATGTGGTCTTTGGATATACTGTGAATCTAGAAACAGGAATCTGTGTGTATGTGGTATTTTGATCAAACACAAGGAGATGATGGACGGAGCGCTGAAACTTTTCAGACACTCACCCCCAGTCACAGACCTGGGTTGAATCCATCACTGTTCTTTAGCTCACTCCGCCACCCCAGTTCAGACACAGCTATATGCAAATTAGTCTGACCCTGTGCCTCATGGGAACTGTTGAGCCCGAACTGCTAAGCCAGGTCTTCCCTGAACCGGAAACAAGCATTCTGGGACCGGTTTCTGGGTAATACCCCTCATCAGCCAGGCTATCTTGAATCTAGTGGCAAAGTGAGCACGGGACCCACGTCTGGGCATACACTGCCAACTAAGGGCAAACATAAGGAGAGCTACGTCCATCATCTCCTTGTGTTTGCTTTGTTCGCCCTTTTGACAGCCAATAAATCACTCCTAAACAGAAGAGGTTGGCATAATCAATTCTTCAACTAATTGTTCTATGCACAATGGCTTTTCCGGTTTAAATGAGCAAATAGTCCAATATTTTGTCCAAGGCTTGCAGTTGAGAAAAACAAGGGCCTGATACCGCTATTTGGAGGCAAGAAGATAGTTTGCTCACAAATGTGCTCCTACGTTTAGGTCGAGCCTAGGCAGTGCACGCGCTGTCTCTTTGAGACATGCTGTATTCACTCTGGGGGCTTACAGCCCGTCCATTGCCTTTTAATTTCTCACTTTGATTGCGGTTTAAAAATGCTTGCTCGCTTATGGTAATCTTTCCTCTTCGTCCCTCATTTCTGCGTTTGGTTTCCTCCCACAGAGCACTGCCCAATTACTGTTAACAGTATGCTTCTGTGTTCATTTTGGGGACTCGTTTTTTGTTTCCTGCTTGTGTCACTGTTTGTCCATCTTCAGAGGTTCAGCTTCGGCGCCCGTTATTTGATCTCCCCGTCCAAATACTGATGAAATGTCAGACGCTGTTTTCAAGAGCGCGTGTTTAATTCTTTAATTTTCTCTGACTTCAAAGTGCAAGGATGTCTCCTAAACCCTCCCGGTTCGCTGTTTGTTGCTTTAGCGAGCCTCGGTCACCGACTTTCAGCAGCCCAACCTTGCAGCAAAGTTAAGGGCAAAGCTTGGGCAACTCTCGTCGGATTTTCTCTGACGCTTCTTTATACGATGTGAATTCGAGCGAACTGAAGGTGTTGGAGAGCTTTACATGAGCGCTAGTTACATTACAAAATATCACTTTAATTTTAGGGGGCATTTTAATTAAGCACAAACTTGACTGACCCAAAGGTATTGAAGCGCTTTACAAAAGCGGCAGTTACATTACACGAGGTCAGCTTCATTTTGTTGTTTTAGATGCGCAGAGATTAAGTGATGCAGACGCAGTCTCTGTTTATTCATTATTTCCCCTCTACATGACAAATGGGAACATTGTGTTTTGTTGGTTTGTCCAGTACTCCCATACCCATGGGGCTGGAACGGAGGACGGGGCCGGGAGCTTGCTGTTAAACGGATGGTGCGAGCAGTGTTTTCAATGGAAAACTCTGGAGAAGAGCGCCTGGTGAATAGAGGCCAGGGGGGGAGGGATGCGACGTCTCCGCTCTTGGAAAGTACTTCACTGCTTTCTTTTCATACGCTGTTCAATGCTCTAGTGATGCAGTCAGACACAGAATGTTATAGTGCTGTGCCCTTGCATCGAGGCACTTGCCTTTTTGTCTGTGCATTTAAAAGCCTTGGAATGTGTCCATACATGTTTCCTGAGGCAAGCATCTATCCCTCCACCAGACTGCATGGCCCAGTGTGCAGTAATTGTATGGCTCCTCAATCCCTGGTGACATCACCCAGGATAATGTGCTGCATGGCTAAACCTTTATAAGGTCCCAAAGGCGAGACCTAGTGGCTACGCGAATACTTGTTTTGGCTGGTGTTGTGGGCTCGGGAGCAGCTCTTCTGGCCATTTGGACAAGTCTTCTGTAGAGTGGCCAAACTGTAGTACTCTTTTTAGTTTGTTTTCTTCTTAATGGAGGGATAAGCTGAGAATCTCCAGCGTAAGAGGTCAGCTGCATCCCACAGGATTCAACGACAGGCGATACCGGGGAAAAACACACGTATAAAAGAGTTGGGCTTAGCAAGGAGCCCTGCGGTACCCCTTGGTTAAGTGTTTCTAGGGCTATAGTTTATCTCCCATCAGAAAGGAATGGGTGGAACCACTTCAGAGCTAGGTCACTGACGGACGTCCGAAGGTCAGTGTATGAGTGTCTGATGAGAGACGGTGTCATCCTTCTAACAAGATCAAGGCGGTGATATAACAAGATCAAGCCGGTGGTGATCCAATAAGGTCTTGATGGATTCAGACACTTCTAGCAGAGCTATTTCAGTACTGGCTCTTGGCCGGAAGCCGGATTGAGATGCATGAAACAGACTGAAATGCTCCAAATATCCAGGCAATCGGGTGCTACGTCTTCTCCAGAATGTTAGAGCCGGCAGGGATTGGTCTAAAGTTGGTAAGGTTGGCCGGGTCAGCCAACGATTTCTCCAGGATTCCTATCACTGCTGCTTGCTCTACTTTTGCAGGAACCTTGGCGTTAGTGAGAGCGGTGTGCAAAACCTCAATCAGGACTGGATTGATCACACCCACGGCCAGAAGGAAGGCTGGGAGGGAGGGGGCTGCTAAGGGGGCCTCCCATGCTGCTCAAACATGCCCGATGACAACCAGCATACAAAGAGCCTCTAGCCATGCAGTGGAGCGCCATGGGAGTCTGCACATGGCAACAGCAACAGTATTGGCAAAGCCAATCTTCCCAAAAAGATTTGTAAAATTTTATTTTAAAAGGGAGTGAGGGAGCAACATAGGTTTTAGGCATTTTTTTTGTTAAAAAAAAAAAAAAGAGAGCAACTGTGAGCAGTAGGTATAGGAATAAGAGTGCGGAGCGCAACCCCAGGAGCGCAGGGTGCTTGAGCGAAGGGGGTGAGCAACACCTGAAGAGCAGGGTGCTTGAGCGAAGGGGGGAGAGCAACACCTGAAGAGCAGGGTGCTTGTATGAAGGGGAGGGGGGAGCGCAACCCCAGGAGCTGAGGGTGCTTGTGTGAGGGGGGGGGGGGGGAAGAGGAACCCCAGGAGCTGAGGGTGCTTGTGTGAGGGGGGGGGGGAGCAACCCCAGGAGCTGAGGGTGCTTGTGTGAGGGGGGGGGAGAGCAACCCCAGGAGCTGAGGGTGCTTGTATGAAGGGGGGGGGGAGCAACCCCAGGAGCCCAGGGTGTTTGACCGAAGGGGGGGGAGAGAGCAACCCCAGGAGTGGAGGGTGCTTATGTGAGGGGGGGGGAGAGCAACCCCAGGAGCTGAGGGTGCTTGTATGAAGGGGGGGGAGCAACCCCGGGAGCTGAGGGTGTTTGACCGAAGGGGGGGAGAGAGCAACCCCAGGAGCGGAGGGTGCGTATATGAAAGGGGGGGGGGGAGAGAGCAACCCCAGTAGCTGAGGGTGCTTGTATGAAGGGGGGGGGAGAGCAACCCCAGGTGCGCAGGGTGCTTGTGTGAGGGGGGGGGGGGGAGAGCAACCCCAGGAGCTGAGGGTGCTTGTGTGAGGGGGGGGGAAGAGCAACCCCAGGTGCGCAGGGTGCTTGTGTGAGGGGGGGGAGAGGAACCCCAGGAGCTGAGGGTGCTTGTGTGAGGGGGGGGGGGGGAGAGCAACCCCAGGAGCGGATGGTGCTTGTGTGAAGGGGGGGGGGGAGAGCAACCCCAGGAGCGGAGGGTGCTTGTGTGAAGGGGGGGGGAGCAACCCCAGGAGCTGAGGGTGCTTGTGTGAAGGGGGGGGAGCAACCCCAGGAGCGGAGGGTGCTTGTGTGAAGGGGGGGGAGCAACCCCAGGAGCTGAGGGTGCTTGTGTGAAGGGGGGGGAGCAACCCCAGGAGCGGAGGGTGCTTGTGTGAAGGGGGGGGGAGAGCAACCCCAGGAGCGGAGGGTGCTTGTGTGAAGGGGGGGGGAGCAACCCCAGGAGCTGAGGGTGCTTGTGTGAAGGGGGGGGAGCAACCCCAGGAGCGGAGGGTGCTTGTGTGAAGGGGGGGGGGAGCAACCCCAGGAGCTGAGGGTGCTTGTGTGAGGGGGGGGGGAGAGCAACCCCAGGAGCGGAGGGTGCTTGTGTGAAGGGGGGGGAGCAACCCCAGGAGCGGAGGGTGCTTGTGTGAAGGGGGGGGGAGAGCAACCCCAGGAGCTGAGGGTGCTTGTGTGAGGGGGGAAGAGAGCAACCCCAGGAGCTGAGGGTGCTTGTGTGAGGGGGGGGGGGGAGAGCAACCCCAGGAGCTGAGGGTGCTTGTGTGAAGGAGGGGGGAGAGCAACCCCAGGAGCGGAGGGTGCTTGTGTGAAGGGGGGGGGGAGAGCAACCCCAGGAGCTGAGGGTGCTTGTGTGAAGGGGGGGGAGCAACCCCAGGAGCTGAGGGTGCTTGTGTGTGTAGGGGGGGGAAGAGAGCAACCCCAGGAGCTGAGGGTGCTTGTGTGTGTAGGGGGGGGGGGGGGGGAGAGCAACCCCAGGAGCGGATGGTGCTTGTGTGAAGGGGGGGGGAGAGCAACCCCAGGAGCGGAGGGTGCTTGTGTGAAGGGGGGGGGAGAGCAACCCCAGGAGCTGAGGGTGCTTGTGTGAAGGGGGGGGGGAGCAACCCCAGGAGCGGAGGGTGCTTGTGTGAAGGGGGGGGGGGAGAGCAACCCCAGGAGCTGAGGGTGCTTGTGTGAGGGGGGAAGAGAGCAACCCCAGGAGCTGAGGGTGCTTGTGTGAGGGGGGGGGGGGGGGAGAGCAACCCCAGGAGCTGAGGGTGCTTGTGTGGAGGGGGGGAGGGGGGAGAGCAACCCCAGGAGCTGAGGGTGCTTGTATGAAGGGGGGGGGGAGCAACCCCAGGAGCTGAGGGTGCTTGTATGAAGGGGGGGGGAGCAACCCCAGGAGCTGAGGGTGCTTGTATGAAGGGGGGGGGAGCAACCCCAGGAGCGGAGGGTGCTTGTATGAAGGGGGGGAGAGAGCAACCCCAGGAGCTGAGGGTGCTTGTATGAAGGGGGGAGAGCAACCCCAGGAGCTGAGGGTGCTTGTGTGAGGGGGGGGGGGGAGAGCAACCCCAGGTGCGCAGGGTGCTTGTGTGAGGGGGGGGGGGGGGGGGAGAGCAACCCCAGGAGCTGAGGGTGCGTATATGAAAGGGGGGGGGGGGAGAGAGCAACCCCAGTAGCTGAGGGTGCTTGTATGAAGGGGGGGGGGGGAGAGCAACCCCAGGTGCGCAGGGTGCTTGTGTGAGGGGGGGGGGGGGAGAGCAACCCCAGGAGCGGATGGTGCTTGTGTGAAGGGGGGGGGAGAGCAACCCCAGGAGCGGATGGTGCTTGTGTGAAGGGGGGGGGAGAGCAACCCCAGGAGCTGAGGGTGCTTGTGTGAGGGGGGGGGGGGAGAGCAACCCCAGGAGCGGATGGTGCTTGTGTGAAGGGGGGGGGAGAGCAACCCCAGGTGCGCAGGGTGCTTGTGTGTGTAGGGGGGGGGGAAGAGAGCAACCCCAGGAGCTGAGGGTGCTTGTGTGAGGGGGGGGGGAGAGCAACCCCAGGAGCGGATAGTGCTTGTGTGAAGGGGGGGGGGAGAGCAACCCCAGGAGCGGAGGGTGCTTGTGTGAAGGGGGGGGGAGCAACCCCAGGAGCTGAGGGTGCTTGTGTGAAGGGGGGGGGGAGAGCAACCCCAGGAGCGGAGGGTGCTTGTGTGAAGGGGGGGGGGCAACCCCAGGAGCTGAGGGTGCTTGTGTGAAGGGGGGGGAGCAACCCCAGGAGCGGAGGGTGCTTGTGTGAAGGGGGGAGAGCAACCCCAGGAGCTGAGGGTGCTTGTGTGAGGGGGGAAGAGAGCAACCCCAGGAGCTGAGGGTGCTTGCATGAAGGGGGGGGAGCAACCCCAGGAGCTGAGGGTGCTTGTATGAAGGGGGGGGGAGAGCAACCACAGGAGCTGAGGGTGCTTCTATGAAGGGGGGGGAGCAACCCCAGGAGCTGAGGGTGCTTGTGTGAGGGGGGAAGAGAGCAACCCCAGGAGCTGAGGGTGCTTCTATGAAGGGGGGGGGGGGAGCAACCCCAGGAGCTGAGGGTGCTTGTGTGAGGGGGGGGGAGAGCAACCCCAGGTGCGCAGGGTGCTTGTGTGAGGGGGGGGGGAGAGCAACCCCAGGAGCTGAGGGTGCTTGTGTGAGGGGGGGGGGGAGAGCAACCCCAGGAGCTGAGGGTGCTTGTGTGAGGGGGGAAGAGAGCAACCCCAGGAGCTGAGGGTGCTTCTATGAAGGGGGGGGGGAGCAACCCCAGGAGCTGAGGGTGCTTGTGTGAGGGGGGGGGGAGAGCAACCCCAGGTGCGCAGGGTGCTTGTGTGAGGGGGGGGGGAGAGCAACCCCAGGAGCTGAGGGTGCTTGTGTGAGGGGGGGGGGGGAGAGAGCAACCCCAGGAGCGGATGGTGCTTGTGTGAAGGGGGGGGAGAGCAACCCCAGGAGCTGAGGGTGCTTGTGTGAAGGGGGGGAGCAACCCCAGGAGCTGAGGGTGCTTGTGTGAGGGGGGGGGGGGAGAGCAACCCCAGGTGCGCAGGGTGCTTGTGTGAGGGGGGGGGGAGAGCAACCCCAGGAGCTGAGGGTGCTTGTGTGAGGGGGGGGGGGGAGAGAGCAACCCCAGGAGCGGATGGTGCTTGTGTGAAGGGGGGGAGAGCAACCCCAGGAGCTGAGGGTGCTTGTGTGAAGGGGGGGGGGAGCAACCCCAGGAGCTGAGGGTGCTTGTGTGAGGGGGGGGGAGCAACCCCAGGAGCTGAGGGTGCTTGTATGAAGGGGGGGGGGGGCAACCCCAGGAGCTGAGGGTGCTTGTATGAAGGGGGGGGCAACCCCAGGAGCTGAGGGTGCTTGTGTGAAGGGGGGGGAGCAACCCCAGGAGCGGAGGGTGCTTGTATGAAGGGGGGGAGAGAGCAACCCCAGGAGCTGAGGGTGCTTGTGTGAGGGGGGAAGAGAGCAACCCCAGGAGCTGAGGGTGCTTCTATGAAGGGGGGGGGGGCAACCCCAGGAGCTGAGGGTGCTTGTGTGAGGGGGGGGGGAGAGCAACCCCAGGTGCGCAGGGTGCTTGTGTGAGGGGGGGGAGAGCAACCCCAGGAGCTGAGGGTGCTTGTGTGAGGGGGGGGGGAGAGAGCAACCCCAGGAGCGGATGGTGCTTGTGTGAAGGGGGGGAGAGCAACCCCAGGAGCTGAGGGTGCTTGTATGAAGGGGGGGGAGAGCAACCCCAGGAGCTGAGGGTGCTTGTGTGAGGGGGGGGGGGAGAGCAACCCCAGGTGCGCAGGGTGCTTGTGTGAGGGGGGGGGAGAGCAACCCCAGGAGCTGAGGGTGCTTGTGTGAGGGGGGGGGAGAGCAACCCCAGGTGCGCAGGGTGCTTGTGTGAGGGGGGGGGAGAGCAACCCCAGGAGCTGAGGGTGCTTGTGTGCGGGGGGGGGGGAGAGAGCAACCCCAGGAGCTGAGGGTGCTTGTGTGAAGGGGGGGGGAGCAACCCCAGGAGCTGAGGGTGCTTGTGTGAGGGGGGGGGGAGCAACCCCAGGAGCTGAGGGTGCTTGTGTGAAGGGGGGGGGAGAGCAACCCCAGGAGCTGAGGGTGCTTGTATGAAGGGGGGGGAGAGCAACCCCAGGAGCTGAGGGTGCTTGTATGAAGGGGGGGGAGAGCAACCCCAGGAGCTGAGGGTGCTTGTGTGAGGGGGGGGGGGGGGAGAGCAACCCCAGGTGCGCAGGGTGCTTGTGTGAAGGGGGGGGGGAGGGCAACCCCAGGAGCTGAGGGTGCTTGTGTGAAGGGGGGGGGGGAGGGCAACCCCAGGAGCGGATGGTGCTTGTGTGAAGGGGGGGAGAGCAACCCCAGGAGCTGAGGGTGCTTGTGTGAAGGGGGGGGAGCAACCCCAGGAGCTGAGGGTGCTTGTGTGAGGGGGGGGAGAGCAACCCCAGGAGCTGAGGGTGCTTGTATGAAGGGGGGGGGAGAGCAACCCCAGGAGCTGAGGGTGCTTGTGTGAGGGGGAGAGCAACCCCAGGAGCTGAGGGTGCTTGTGTGAGGGGGGGGGGGAGAGAGCAACCCCAGGAGCGGATGGTGCTTGTGTGAAGGGGGGGAGAGCAACCCCAGGAGCTGAGGGTGCTTGTGTGAAGGGGGGGAGCAACCCCAGGAGCTGAGGGTGCTTGTGTGAGGGGGGGGGGGAGAGCAACCCCAGGTGCGCAGGGTGCTTGTGTGAGGGGGGGGGGGAGAGCAACCCCAGGAGCTGAGGGTGCTTGTGTGAGGGGGGGGGGGAGAGAGCAACCCCAGGAGCGGATGGTGCTTGTGTGAAGGGGGGGAGAGCAACCCCAGGAGCTGAGGGTGCTTGTGTGAAGGGGGGGAGAGCAACCCCAGGAGCTGAGGGTGCTTGTGTGAAGGGGGGGGGAGCAACCCCAGGAGCTGAGGGTGCTTGTGTGAGGGGGGGGGAGCAACCCCAGGAGCTGAGGGTGCTTGTATGAAGGGGGGGGGGGGGCAACCCCAGGAGCTGAGGGTGCTTGTATGAAGGGGGGGGAGCAACCCCAGGAGCGGAGGGTGCTTGTGTGAAGGGGGGGGAGCAACCCCAGGAGCGGAGGGTGCTTGTATGAAGGGGGGGGAGAGAGCAACCCCAGGAGCTGAGGGTGCTTGTGTGAGGGGGGAAGAGAGCAACCCCAGGAGCTGAGGGTGCTTCTATGAAGGGGGGGGGGGCAACCCCAGGAGCTGAGGGTGCTTGTGTGAGGGGGGGGGGAGAGCAACCCCAGGTGCGCAGGGTGCTTGTGTGAGGGGGGGGAGAGCAACCCCAGGAGCTGAGGGTGCTTGTGTGAGGGGGGGGGGGAGAGAGCAACCCCAGGAGCGGATGGTGCTTGTGTGAAGGGGGGGAGAGCAACCCCAGGAGCTGAGGGTGCTTGTATGAAGGGGGGGGAGAGCAACCCCAGGAGCTGAGGGTGCTTGTGTGAGGGGGGGGGGGAGAGCAACCCCAGGTGCGCAGGGTGCTTGTGTGAGGGGGGGGGAGAGCAACCCCAGGAGCTGAGGGTGCTTGTGTGAGGGGGGGGGAGAGCAACCCCAGGTGCGCAGGGTGCTTGTGTGAGGGGGGGGGGAGAGCAACCCCAGGAGCTGAGGGTGCTTGTGTGAGGGGGGGGGGGAGAGAGCAACCCCAGGAGCTGAGGGTGCTTGTGTGAAGGGGGGGGGAGCAACCCCAGGAGCTGAGGGTGCTTGTGTGAGGGGGGGGGAGCAACCCCAGGAGCTGAGGGTGCTTGTGTGAAGGGGGGGGGAGAGCAACCCCAGGAGCTGAGGGTGCTTGTATGAAGGGGGGGGAGAGCAACCCCAGGAGCTGAGGGTGCTTGTATGAAGGGGGGGGAGAGCAACCCCAGGAGCTGAGGGTGCTTGTGTGAGGGGGGGGGGGGGGGAGAGCAACCCCAGGTGCGCAGGGTGCTTGTGTGAAGGGGGGGGGGAGGGCAACCCCAGGAGCTGAGGGTGCTTGTGTGAAGGGGGGGGGGGAGGGCAACCCCAGGAGCGGATGGTGCTTGTGTGAAGGGGGGGAGAGCAACCCCAGGAGCTGAGGGTGCTTGTGTGAAGGGGGGGGAGCAACCCCAGGAGCTGAGGGTGCTTGTGTGAGGGGGGGGAGAGCAACCCCAGGAGCTGAGGGTGCTTGTATGAAGGGGGGGGGAGAGCAACCCCAGGAGCTGAGGGTGCTTGTGTGAGGGGGGGAGCAACCCCAGGTGCGCAGGGTGCTTGTGTGAAGGGGGGGGGAGAGCAACCACAGGAGCTGAGGGTGCTTGTGTGAGGGGGGGGAGCAACCACAGGAGCTGAGGGTGCTTGTGTGAGAGGGGGGGAGCAACCACAGGAGCGGAGGGTGCTTGTGTGAGGGGGGGGGGAGAGCAACCACAGGAGCTGAGGGTGCTTGTGTGAGGGGGGGGAGCAACCCCAGGAGCTGAGGGTGCTTGTGTGAGGGGGGGGAGCAACCACAGGAGCGGAGGGTGCTTGTGTGAGGGGGGGGAGCAACCACAGGAGCGGAGGGTGCTTGTGTGAGGGGGGGAGCAACCCCAGGAGCTGAGGGTGCTTGTGTGAGGGGGGGGGGGGGGAGAGCAACCACAGGAGCGGAGGGTGCTTGTGTGAGGGGGGGGGAGAGCAACCACAGGAGCGGAGGGTGCTTGTGTGAGGGGGGGGAGCAACCACAGGAGCGGAGGGTGCTTGTGTGAGGGGGGGAGCAACCCCAGGAGCTGAGGGTGCTTGTGTGAGGGGGGGGGGGGAGAGCAACCACAGGAGCGGAGGGTGCTTGTGTGAAGGGGGGGGGGAGAGCAACACCTGAAGAGCAGAGTGGGTGTGTGAGGGGGAGCAGCGCACGAGCACACACACTCTTATGGCACGCTAGAAGTAAACAAGTAGTTTTGTGACTATAAGCACTCGAAGGATACACGTCAGGAGGAGGAAGAAACGTCAGAGGTGGAGAAACAAAGAATAGCGGCGAGAGTCACCCGATAAGACGCAGGAAAATGAGACAGACAAGAAAGCCAATCAAGAGCACGTGCAGAGGCGAGGCGACTATATGCACACATTTAATGTATGGAGACCATATGTCTTGGATACAGAGGTGAGAACTAAAGATTCTGATGTTTATTCAGCCTTCATCTTCACAATCTGTTGGATAGATCACACCCATGAGGAAGATGAGGAGCTGGGTGCCGGACTACGCGCAACAAAGACTGGTGGAGACCATATGTCTTGGATACAGAGGTGAGAACTGAAGATGAAGACAATTCTGGACATAACCACTGGCTGGAGGAACAATGCAGAGCTTGCATATCTAGCACAGGTTGAACTGTCAAAGACAGCGCTGCTGCCTCACAGCCTGGAGAGGTTTCTTCAGGAGGGAAGGGGGACAGGGGGGGGGGGGGGGAGAATGGCTTGCAAGTGGATGGCGGAGTCAAGTTCAGAGCCACCAATCTGGATTTTCCAGGACTGAAAATATAGGTAAAGGGCAAAGGTCATACCAGGGTCCGGCTTCCCTCCTTCTTAGGTATAAATCTAGGTGATTAGTTCTTCTAACCCTTGAGTAAGGACAACTGGTTCTGGAGAAGAAGCAGAGACTCTGGTTCAGAGATCTGAGTGTGGGGGGTGCAGGATGTACAACCCTGCAGCAGCCCAGGGCTAGCGCTCAGAAGCCATATCTAGCTGTGGAGCACGTGCGGGGCCAGGGGTGGGAGCAGGGGCGGAGGAGCGTTGCCCCACTGCTTTGAGGCCATGCAGAGGAAAAAGAAAATGATAATAAAAAAACTTGTTATAATTTATTTCCCTTCCTAGGTGCAGGGAGGGGCTGTCCAGAGCGAGCAGGGCCCAGGGGAGGAGTGGTTTGCCCACTCAAAGTGCGCATGAATGTTTGACCGGCCATCTTGGGACGGTCAAATGTTCATGCGCACTTTGCGCGCTCCCCACCAGGCTACATTACACATCCTGTTGAGGAACATGCACAGGCGCTGTGTCCCCGTCTGAGCGCGGAAACCCAGCACTCAGACCAATCACAATTCTGCACTGCAGCATTGTGATTGGCTTAGGGACCCTGGGAATCCGGGTGCTTGGCCTGCGACGAGGAGACTGAAGAAGCTGCAGAGAGGCGGCGGCTGGCGGCGTGAGCAGAAGGTGAGTTCTAATATTTGTTGTTCTTTTTTTTATTTTTTACCCCACTCCTCCCCCACAATATACACCCGCACACCGCTGGTCCATACCGGCCGCCGCTGGGTGGAGGTCAAGGTAAGCCAGACTAGGGGTGTGAGAGGCCAGGCTGGTTGGCTCCATGGGGTTTGAATATCCCAATGAACGCAGAATCCACAGGCGTGCAAAGGTTTCTGCTGCTATAGGCACTAGGGGTGTCAGAGGCCAGGGTGGATGGCACCAGGGCGTTGAATGTTACAGTGGATGCAGGGGTCCACGGTGTGCAAAGGCGGTCGGCTGCTGTAGGCGCTAGATGTTTTGTCCAGGCCACGATCCATTGTGTCCCCTTCGTTGTTTGGAGACGTAGCCCTAAGAGTCACGTTCTGATGTTTATTCAGCCTTCATCTTCACAATCTGTTGGATAGATCACACCCATGAGGAAGATGAGGAGCTGGGTGCCGGACTCCGCGCAACAAAGACTGGTGAATCTTAAAGTCCATCTCACCTCCAGCAGAGCAGAGGGGTGAAGGTCCTCAACCCTTCTTTATCATGAGGAGACGACATCCGCCTGCTGTGATGTGAGCTTTATCGAGACCAGCAGCAGGTACTTCACACCTAGCCCTGTAGCAATGCTCACAGGTCAGGAAAGCTGACATGGAGTCCGGGGCCAGCAGCACTTTGTTGGATTCTATATGGCTTGGGCCATGTTGTCTTCCCAGTTGAAACAGGAGGCCATCATTAGGAGGGGCAGAGCTTTGGGGGGCACCCAGTCTAGAAGGACCGTTCGTCACCTTGTGTACCATCTCCACTGTGAAACATACAGATAGCCCTTGGGTGTAACCTGTGCTGTGAAACGGTTTTGTAAATTGAATGCTCTGCCCTCTACACTCTCAGGGACGCCTGTGATTCCAATACTGTTTCTCCATGTACTTTCTTCCCCATCCTACGAAGCCAGAATCCAGCTAAAAATGGCATGCATAACCCACAAAGCGCTCCACCACAATACACCCAGCTACCTTGCTCAGAAAATTAAACTATCTGGAGGGAACAAACCGGCCAGGAGTGCAAAGGAGCTGGTGTTGAGACCAGCCATCTTCCGGAAGAAGAAAACTTACGACAGAGCTTTCTCAGGAGCAGCCCCTAGGATCTGGAATTCACTTCATCCAAACATTAGAAAGATTGAAGACACAGCATCCTTTAAGAGGGAAACTAAGATCTTCCTAATGAGTAAGTTCCTTCCATAGACGAGGCGCGGGACGACAGAATTCATGTTCAAAGACTGGAACTGAAACATACACAGGAAATAGACACTTAGGATCGATCGATTCTGTTACACATTATATTTTGCTATATACTAAACCTATGTCATACTCTAAGTATATATTCTTTGTAGAAATTTGTATTGATATTTTCACTCTATTGGCGTATATGTACCTACCTCATAATATTGTGAAAGTTACTACAACAATGCGTGACTAACTACCTCATGTAATGTGAAGCGCTCTGATACCCAAGGGTCATGTTCGCGCTATACAAAACTCTTAAAATAAATAAATAAAAATAAATCCTCTGTCCTGTTTTCAAGCACGGTGACGTTCTACTGAAGTTTCTAGGTGTCCTCAGGCAGTGCTAGGACAGCTGCGCAGAGTGCTGGTAGTGTTGATTTTGCATTGGTAACTGTTTGACTAGCCTGACAGATCCGCAGAGCAAATGCCCAGCTCCAGAGTACTGTGTCCATCTTGAGTTGTACGGCTTCTCTGCTATCAATCACAACACTCCCTATTCAGTCTAGTTTCTCCATTTAGGCTGTTGTTATTCTCAAGGTTTAACTTTTAGACCCCTCTGGTACCGTGGGCTGCTGCTCCAGTTTGGTGTGGTTTGTTTGTCGCTCGATGTGCCATTTTGGGTTTGCCCAGGTTACCACTTACTACAAGGGGTTGTGTTCCTTGACCCAAGGCAGCTCCACATAGCTTTCTGCATCAGTGGAAGAGAGGCCCGGCGATTAGACATGCACACCAAAGGCTTGTGTCCCTTCGCTATAAAGACCAAGTGTGGCCTTGGGGGCACTCGCACATCGATGAGGGGCGCAGAAGGGATCAAAGACTTCTAAGAGCCACACCCGGGATCGAAGACTTCTATCCCAAGAGCCACACTAGGGATCGAAGACTTCTATCCCAAGAGCCACACCAGGGATCAAAGACTTCTATCCCAAGAGCCACACCAGGGATCAAAGACTTCTATCCTAAGAGCCACACCAGGGATCAAAGACTTCTATCCTAAGAGCCACATCAGGGATCAAAGACTTCTATCCCAAGAGCCACACCAGGGATCAAAGACTTCTATCCCAAGAGCCACACCAGGGATCAAAGACTTCTATCCTAAGAGCCACACCAGGGATCAAAGACTTCTATCCTAAGAGCCACACTAGGGATCGAAGACTTCTATCTCAAGAGCCACACCAGGGATCGAAGACTTCTATCCTAAGAGCCAGACCAGGGATCAAAGACTTCTATCCCAAGAGCCACACTAGGGATCGAAGACTTCTATCCTAAGAGCCTCACCAGGGATCGAACACTTCTATCCCAAGAGCCACACCAGGGATCGAAGACTTCTATAGCCACACTAGGGATCGAAGACTTCTATCCCAAGAGCCTCACCAGGGATCGAACACTTCTATCCCAAGAGCCACACCAGGGATCAAAGACATCTATCCCAAGAGGCACACCAGGGATCGAAGACTTCTACCCAAGAGCCACACCAGGGATCAAAGACTTCTATCCCAAGAGCCACACCAGGGATCGAAGACTTCTATCCTAAGAGCCACACCAGGGATCGAAGACTTCTATCCCAAGAGCCACACCAGGGATCGAAAACGCAGATCCCAAGAGCCAGACCAGGGATCAAAGACTTCTATCCTGAGAGCCACACCAGGGATCGAATGCTTCTATCCCAAGAGCCACACCAGGGATCGAAGACTTCTATCCCAAGAGCCACACCAGGGATCGAAGATGTATATCCCATGAGCCACACCAGGAATCGAAGACTTCTATCCCAAGAGCCACACCAGGGATCGAAGACATATATCCAAAGAGGAACACCAGGGATCGAAGACATATCCAAAGAGCCACACCAGGGATCAAAGACTTATATCCAAAGAGCCACACCAGGGATCAAAGACGTATATCCCATGAGCCACACCAGGGATCGAAGCGTACGTCCCCAATATATACAACACATGATACACTGAAAGATGCCCGTCAGGCACCCGGGTCATACTTACAATAAAGCTGCACTAAGGGTCGAACACGTACATCCACATATATGTCGACATATGATACTTGAAAGATGCCCATCAGGCAGGATGGTCATACTTACAATGTATTCGTTAGTTTGTGCAAACATGCATCATGAATGCATCCCTGATGTGGGCACACCTTGGGTTCTTCACATAAAAGACTTCACACAGTTCTTAATGTACTTTTAGTTGTATTCCTTATTTTTTTGCATGATCTTTTTGTATATCAAGTTCATCATCACTGTATTATCCATATATCCGACATCTTCGTGCAAAGCTCCGATGCATTTCGGGCTATCATGCCCTTTCTCAAGGAGCTCTAATAAATCAAAACAAATGAAATATAGACATCACATATCTCTAATAAAAAACATATCAAAGCTTATCAAGACAGTCGATCTGATGTATAAAACATTCTCTCATGCTTAAGGTTATGAAAGTGCTTGTTGCGTGATTATGTGGTTAGGGTGTGCCGAGGGCGTGAAACATAAAAACGTGCTCGATTTAAAATAAATACTCAGCACTTACGTGTCTGAATGTCCCAGACGTGAGGGATGAAGCTGAAAATAAACGGTAACGAAAATGGCGTTAAATCAATGCACGAGGCCTCGTGACTGTATACGGATTCAAGGGTGTAGCGGTACAAAACCGACTTACTGGGTAAACGTGAATTTTCGAACGTGCCCGGTCCGGTAAGCTTCAATTCCGGGTTTGTTTGGGGTGTGACTCAGTGTAATATCGTGTTCGGTGATTGGGTGGTGTGACGTATTGGCGCCCCGCTGCGTGTGTAAAGATTAAAAACGGACTCAATATTAGCGGCCAGGTTAGGGGAAGCTGGATTACAAACTAGGCGAAGTATACACCTGGGCAGAGGTGTACGCCCACAGACGTAGGAATAAACCGTGTAGCCAACAAACAGACACTTCATCTTCCGGCAGGGAGTCATCAAGCCGACTACAACCAGGACGACCTAACATATCTATGACAACATCCCAAAAACCGGACGGATCTAAAACTAAAAACACTACACAGGAGAGCAGTCCTTCTACATCAGAACCTTTTTTAGAGGCAGGCCCAGACGACAGAGGAGACCCAGGAGGGGTAAAAGAGAAGGGTCCTCCCAATACAAGACGTACAATCCAAAAGAAGGATACAAAAAAGAGGAACACCTAGTTATCAATATTTCGGACACTCCATTAGAAGCATATGAAATGAAACTACTAGAAAAAGGCACATCTTTCATACCAACCACCCAAACAAACCTATTAGAATTGGAAACAAGCAGATTTAAATTCACTCGCAAGCTCCGACTACGCCATTTCTTTGAAAATGTTTTACCACCTACAATCCAGGAAAAAACAGATTTACCAAAGGGCTTACGCCCATCAAGCTCTTACCAAGCAGCCACAAATGTATTGATTTGTTAGAAACATTAGTCAAACAGGACCTGATGAAAATCAACTATAGAAAAAAGTCACTAAAAACACGACTCAAAAAGATCGGGATACATTAAAGAAAATAACCAACAACAAGCAAATTAAATGCATTAAAGCCGACAAGGGCAGGGCTTTGGTAGTCCTAAACACTAAGATGTATGAACTGAAAATTCAAGAACACATTTCAGACGCTGCGACGTATATGAAATTGGAAGGGAACCCCACCACCCAATACACAACAATACTTGGTGACTTAGTCAGAAAAGCACAAGATTCAGGAATAATAGACAAAAGGACCAAAAAGTATCTTCTTTTTGAACATCCCAGAAGTCCAAGCATAAACATGTCACCAAAAATTCACAAAAGCATAGAGGATCCGCCTTTTAGACCAATAGTATCCACCAGGGGTTCCCTACATGAACCTGTAGGTAAATTCCTTGATCGATACCTTCAGCCACTTGTGAAACGTATGCAAAGTTACGTGAAAGACACCACAGAATTTTTGTTAAGACTTACAGAAGTTCCAGTGGAACCTAACGAACATCTAATCTTATGTACTGCTGACGTAAAATCTCTGTAAACGTCTATCCCTCATGGTGGGGGGATAGACGCTATTGAAAAGGCAATTTTGAATAGTGAAATAGAACCGGAGATGCAACAATTTCTAATGGAACTCATGGTGTTCACCCTATATCATAGCTACTTTGAATACAACAAAACATGGTACCTGCAGCTGTCCGGGATGTCCATGGGCAATTGCGCAGCGCCCACATACGCTAACATATACATGATGGAATTCGAGAACAGACATATTTATGGCAACTCAACATGGTCGAGGAACCTAAAATTATTAGTCAGATACATTGACGACCTGTTTTTCATTTGGAAAGACTTCCAACAAAATTTACAACAAACACTAACTGACCTGAATACAAAAGATGACAGAATCCAGCTCACATGGCAAATGAGCGAAAAATCAATAAGCTTCCTGGATGTCCTAATTTCAAGAACACCCCAAGGATTTGAGACAGACCTATTTCGAAAGAATACACATCGTAACACTTTACATTTTTCAAGCTTCCACCAGGGTGCGTTAAAACGACACATACCGTACTCACAAATGTTAAGAGCTATACGCATCACTTCGAGGGAAGACACATGACAACAACGCATCAATGAAATGGGTGACAGATTCCGGGAAAGAGGATACCCAAAAAAATCTAATAGAAGACGCAGCGAACAGGGTATCAAAAACTACTCGCGAGCAGGCACTAAAAAAAAAAAATCAGAGAAACCCAAAGACACCAGAATGGTGCTGGTATCAAAATTTTCTACCCTAAGCACTACTTACAAAAAAATTATTCTAAAACACTGGCCGATCCTTGCAGCTGAACCGGAACTCACCAACGTATTTACCACACCACCTATTTTTGCGTACACACGCAACAGCAACTTCAAAGAAATTCTCATGAAAGAGACGGTTGAATTCACCACAACTAAGGGCACTAGACCCTGTTTAAATTGTAATAGCTGCAATAACGTAATGAAAGGAAACTCAATAACACACCCAATGAAGGGTTACAACACCAAGCTCAATGTAAACGCTACATGTGATTCATCTAACCTCATCTACATGTTGAAATGCCAGTGCGGCAAAATATATGTGGGAAAAACCGAAAGGAAAATAAAAGTACGTCTGAATGAGCACAAATCGAACATCAGGACTAAAAATGAGAAGTCGAACATAGCCACCCACTTTATGGAACAAAAACACAGTATTGCCCAATTGAAGTTTTTGATACTTGAAATAATTGAGAAAAAAGAAGGCATGGACAATAATACAATTCTTCTAAGACGTGAAACATCTTGGATTTACCGTCTCCAACCTATGAAGCCATTTGGGCTTAATGATAGAGTGGAACTTAGTTGCTTCTTATAGCCACCGCACTGGTTCCGCTTTTGATGCTACCCAAACTCTTTTGTACCTATACATGTATCTGTGTGAACACATATGTCGATATACCTCTCAAGTATAAGTGCCAGTAATCCTACACCTGATTGTGTTAATACTACTACAGCTTCCCCTAACATGGCCGCTAATATCGAGTCCGTTTTTAATCTTTACACACGCAGCGGGGCGCCAATACGTCACACCACCCAATCACCGAACTCGATATTACACTGAGTCACACCCCAAACAAACCCTCGGCGGAATTGAAGCTTACCGGACCGGGCACGTTCGAAAATTCACGTTTACCCAGTAAGTCGGTTTTGTACCGCTACACCCTTGAATCCGTATACAGTCACGAGGCCTCGTGCATTGATTTAACGCCATTTTCGTTACCGTTTATTTTCAGCTTCATCCCTCACGTCTGGGACATTCAGACACGTAAGTGCGGAGTATGTACTTTAAATCGAGCACTTTTTTATGTTTCACGCCCTCGGCACACCCTAACCACATAATCACGCAACAAGCACTTTCATAACCTTAAGCATGAGAGAATGTTTTATACATCAGATCGACTGTCTTGATAAGCTTTGATATGTTTTTTATTAGAGATATGTGATGTCTATATTTCATTTGTTTTGATTTATTAGAGCTCCTTGAGAAAGGGCATGATAGCCCGAAATGCATCGGAGCTTTGCACGAAGATGTCGGATATATGGATAATACAGTGATGATGAACTTGATATACAAAAAGATCATGCAAAAAAATAAGGAATAAAACTAAAAGTACATTAAGAACTGTGTGAAGTCTTTTATGTGAAGAACCCAAGGTGTGCCCACATCAGGGATGCATTCATGATGCATGTTTGCACAAACTAACGAATACTCAAGAACGTACAGGTCGGATACGTTACCTGCAGGAGCACCCTACCCTAACATTCAGAACAAACAAACTTCTTTTTCAACAACCAGTGTTGTGCACCTCCCGCAACTATAGTCATACTTACAATGTAGCCACACTGAGGGTCGAAGGCGTAGGTCCCACAGGTGTACAGATGAGTGCGGTTCACCAATTCCAGGATCCGGATATAGTTTTGACAGTCGGCCTGAAGTGGGGCAAAACACAACGTGTGGACAGTGAGTTACACATGTGTAAGGAAATGCAGCAAGAAAGCAGAGAAACAGCAGCCACTACCGAAGAGGAGATGAGTGGTGAGAGTCCGGGGCACTGCAGTCCACACACCCAAAGTGAGGAAGAATGGGGCATGCATGAGGGGAGCAGGAGAGCAAACACTCCCCTTCCTGATGAGAGGGAGTGGAGCCACCCACACCCCCCACACACCCCCTTCAGATGAGGGGGAGTGGAGCAGCCCACACACCCCCTTCCTGATGAGGGCGTGGGGCAGCCCACACACCCCCTTCAAATGAGGCAGAGTGGAGCCGCCCACACACCCCCTTCAGATGAGGGGGAGTGGAGCCGCCCACACACCCCCTTCAGATGAGGGGGAGTGGAGCCGCCCACACACCCCCTTCAGATGAGGGGGAGTGGAGCAGCCCACACACTCCCCTTCCTGATGAGGGCGTGGGGCAGCCCACACACCCCCTTCAAATGAGGCAGAGTGGAGCCGCCCACACACCTCCTTCAGATGAGGGGGAGTGGAGCCGCCCACACACCCCCTTCAGAAGAGGGGGAGTGGAGCCGCCCACACACCCCCTTCAGATGAGGGGGAGTGGAGCAGCCCACACACTCCCCTTCCTGATGAGGGCGTGGGGCAGCCCACACACCCCCTTCAAATGAGGCAGAGTGGAGCCGCCCACACACCCCCTTCAGATGAGGGGGAGTGGAGCCGCCCACACACCCCCTTCAGAAGAGGGGGAGTGGAGCCGCCCACACACCCCCTTCAGATGAGGGGGAGTGGAGCAGCCCACACACCCCCCTTCCTGATGAGGGCGTGGGGCAGCCCACACACCCCCTTCAAATGAGGCAGAGTGGAGCCGCCCACACACCCCCTTCAGATGAGGGGGAGTGGAGCCGCCCACACACCCCCTTCAGAAGAGGGAGAGTGGAGCCGCCCACACACCCCCTTCAGATGAGGGGGAGTGGAGCAGCCCACACACTCCCCTTCCTGATGAGGGCGTGGGGCAGCCCACACACCCCCTTCAAATGAGGCAGAGTGGAGCCGCCCACACACCCCCTTCAGATGAGGGGGAGTGGAGCCGCCCACACACCCCCTTCAGAAGAGGGGGAGTGGAGCCGCCCACACACCCCCTTCAGATAAGGGGGAGTGGAGCCGCCCACACACCCCGTTCAGATGAGGGGGAGTGGAGCCACCCACACACCCCCTTCAGATGAGGGGGAGTGGAGCCGCCCACACATCCCCTTCAGATGAGGGGGAGTGGAGCCGCCCACACACCCACTTCAGATGAGGGGGGGTGAAGCAGCCCACACACCCCCTTCAGATGAGGGGGAGTGGAGCCTCCCATACACCCCCTTCAGATGAGGGGGAGTGGAGCAGCCCACACACCCCCTTCAGATGAGGGGGAGTGGAGCAGCCCACACACCCCCTTCAGATGAGGGGGAGTGGAGCCGCCCACACACCCCCTTCAGATGAGGGGGAGTGGAGCAGCCCACACACCCCCTTCAGATGAGGGGGAGTGGAGCAGCCCACACACCCCCTTCAGATGAGGGGGAGTGGAGCAGCCCACACACCCCCTTCAGATGAGGGGGAGTGGAGCCGCCCACACACCCCCTTCAGATGAGGGGGAGTGGAGCCGCCCACACACCCCCTTCAGATGAGGGGGAGTGGAGCCACCCACACACCCCTTTCAGATGAGGGGGAGTGGAGCCGCCCACACATCCCGTTCAAAGGAGGGGGAGTGGAGCCGCCCACACACCCCCTTCAAATGAAGCAGAGTGGAGCCGCCCACACACCCCCTTCAGATGAGGGGGAGTGGAACAGCCCACACACCCCCTTCAGATGAGGGGGAATGGAGCCGCCCACACATCCCGTTCAAAGGAGGGGGAGTGGAGCCGCCCACACACCCCCTTCAAATGAAGCAGAGTGGAGCCGCCCACACACCCCCTTCAGATGAGGGGGAGTGGAACAGACCACACACCCCCTTCAGATGAGGGGGAGTGGAACAGACCAAACACCCCCTTCAGATCAGGGGGAGTGGAGCCACCCACACCCCGTTCAGATGAGGGGGGGGGTCAAGCAGCCCACACACCCCCTTCAGATGAGGGGGAGTGGAGCAGCCCACACACCCCCTTCAGATGAGGGGGAGTGGAGCAGCCCACACACCCCCTTCAGATGAGGGGGAGTGGAGCAGCCCACACACCCCCTTCAGATGAGGGGGAGTGGAGCCGCCCACACACCCCCTTCAGATGAGGGGGAGTGGAGCCACCCACACACCCCTTTCAGATGAGGGGGAGTGGAGCCACCCACACATCCCGTTCAAAGGAGGGGGAGTGGAGCCGCCCACACACCCCCTTCAAATGAAGCAGAGTGGAGCCGCCCACACACCCCCTTCAGATGAGGGGGAGTGGAACAGCCCACACACCCCCTTCAGATGAGGGGGAGTGGAGCCGCCCACACATCCCGTTCAAAGGAGGGGGAGTGGAGCCGCCCACACACCCCCTTCAAATGAAGCAGAGTGGAGCCGCCCACACACCCCCTTCAGATGAGGGGGAGTGGAACATACCACACACCCCCTTCAGATGAGGGGGAGTGGAACAGACCACACACCCCCTTCAGATGAGGGGGAGTGGAGCCACCCACACCCCGTTCAGATGAGGGGGGGGGGTCAAGCAGCCCACACACCCCCTTCAGATGAGGGGGAGTGGAGCAGCCCACACACCCCCTTCAGATGAGGGGGAGTGGAGCCGCCCACACACCCCCTTCAGATGAGGGGGAGTGGAGCCGCCCACACACCCCCTTCAGATGAGGGGGAGTGGAGCCACCCACACACCCCTTTCAGATGAGGGGGAGTGGAGCCGCCCACACATCCCGTTCAAAGGAGGGGGAGTGGAGCCGCCCACACACCCCCTTCAAATGAAGCAGAGTGGAGCCGCCCACACACCCCCTTCAGATGAGGAGGAGTGGAACAGCCCACACACCCCCTTCAGATGAGGGGGAGTGGAGCCGCCCACACATCCCGTTCAAAGGAGGGGGAGTGGAGCCGCCCACACACCCCCTTCAAATGAAGCAGAGTGGAGCCGCCCACACACCCCCTTCAGATGAGGGGGAGTGGAACAGACCACACACCCCCTTCAGATGAGGGGGAGTGGAACAGACCACACACCCCCTTCAGATCAGTGGGAGTGGAGCCACCCACACCCCGTTCAGATGAGGGGGGGGGTCAAGCAGCCCACACACCCCTTTCAAAGGAGGGGTGCCAGAGCCTAGAGACCCATAATTGGGGAGACTGGGGATCATACTGTTCAGCTCACAACATTATCAAACAAACAGGATCCCATCAACCGAGGGAAACTGGAGGCCACATCACTGTTCAAGAGAAGGAAATTAAAACCCACACAGCCCTTCAGGAGAGGAGAACTGGAGAGCAGACCCTCCAACAGGTAAAGAAAGACAGGAACCCTCCAACAGGTAAAGAGAGACAGGAGCCCTCCAACAGATTAGGGGGGGCTGGAGAGCATTCACGGCCAACTGAGCTGTGGGACGGATTCTGAATGGAAACAGGGGATAAACAGGTAAAAGGCTGATAATGGAACTAGTAGCAGGTAGGGTTAGTGGCAGGTAAGGGTAGGAGTTGGCATAGGGGAAGTATGTGTAGGAGCAGGTATGGGTAGGTGTAAATCCCTCAGAAAGGGGCAGCAAGATTCATCTCATTGGCTCTGCTTCCCTCTGAGCACCTGAGGTGAGCAGGCAGAACATGAGATGAAGGAGCCGGACGACAGATGAGTGGGTAGAACGAGAGAGGAGCGGCTAGAACGAGAGAGGGGTGGGTAGAACGAGAGAGGAGCGGGTAGAACGAGAGAGGAGCGGGTAGTGGGTAGAACGAGAGAGGAGCGGGTAGAACGAGAGGAGCGGGTAGAACGAGAGGAGCGGGTAGAACGAGAGGAGCGGGTAGAACGAGAGGAGCGGGTAGAACGAGAGGAGCGGGTAGAACGAGAGGAGCGGGTAGAACGAGAGAGCAGTAGGTAGAATGAGAGGAGCGGTTAGTGGGTAGAACAAGAGGAGCGGGTAGAAGGAGAGAAAAGCGGGTAGAACGAGAGAGGAGCGGCTAGAACGAGAGAGGAGCGGCTAGAACGAGAGAGGAGCGGCTAGAACGAGAGAGGAGCGGCTAGAACGAGAGAGGAGCAGCTAGAACGAGAGAGGAGCGGCTAGAACGAGAGAGGAGCGGCTAGAACGAGAGAGGAGCGGCTAGAACGAGAGAGGAGCGGCTAGAACGAGAGAGGAGCGGCTAGAACGAGAGAGGAGCGGCTAGAACGAGAGAGGAGCGGCTAGAACGAGAGAGGGGTGGGTAGAACAAGAGAGGAGCGGGTAGAATAAGAGGAGCGGGTAGAATAAGAGGAGCAGGTAGAACGAGAGAGGAGCGGGTAGAACGAGAGAGGAGTAGGTAGAATGAGAGGAGCGGGTAGTGGGTAGAACGAGAGAAGAGCGGCTAGAACGAGAGAGGGGTGGGTAGAACAAGAGGAGCGGGTAGAATAAGAGGAGCAGGTAGAACGAGAGAGGAGCGGGTAGAACGAGAGAGGAGCGGGTAGAACGAGAGAGGAGCGGGTAGAACGAGAGAGGAGCGGGTAGAACGAGAGAGGAGCGGGTAGAACGAGAGAGGAGCGGGTAGAACGAGAGAGGAGCGGGTAGAACGAGAGAGGAGCGGGTAGAACGAGAGAGGAGCGGGTAGAACGAGAGAGGAGCGGGTAGAACGAGAGAGGAGCGGGTAGAACGCGAGAGGAGCAGGTAGAACGAGAGAGGAGCAGGTAGAACGAGAGAGGAGCGGGTAGAACGAGAGAGGAGCGGGTAGAACGAGAGAGGAGCGGGTAGAACGAGAGAGGAGCGGGTAGAACGAGAGAGGAGCAGGTAGAACGAGAGAGGCAGGTAGAACGAGAGAGGAGCGGCTAGAACGAGAGAGGAGCGGCTAGAACGAGAGAGGAGCGGCTAGAACAAGAGAGGAGCGGGTAGAATGAGAGAGGAGCGGGTAGAACGAGAGAGGAGCGGGTAGAACGAGAGAGGAGCGGGTAGAACGAGAGAGGAGCGGGTAGAACGAGAGAGGAGCGGGTAGAACGAGAGAGGAGCGGGTAGAACGAGAGAGGAGCGGGTAGAACGAGAGGAGCGGGTAGAACGAGAGGAGCGGGTAGAACGAGAGAGGAGTAGGTAGAATGAGAGGAGCGGGTAGTGGGTAGAACGAGAGGAGCGGGTAGAACGAGAGAAAAGCGGCTAGAACGAGAGAGGAGCGGGTAGAACGAGAGAGGAGCGGGTAGAACGAGAGAGGAGCAGGTAGAACGAGAGAGGAGCGGGTAGAACGAGAGAGGAGCGGGTAGAACGAGAGAGGAGCGGGTAGAACGAGAGAGGAGCGGGTAGAACGAGAGAGGAGCGGGTAGAACGAGAGAGGAGCAGGTAGAACGAGAGAGGAGCAGGTAGAACGAGAGAGGAGCAGGTAGAACGAGAGAGGAGCGGGTAGAACGAGAGAGGAGCGGGTAGAACGAGAGAGGAGCGGGTAGAACGAGAGAGGAGCGGGTAGAACGAGAGAGGAGCGGGTAGAACGAGAGAGGAGCAGGTAGAACGAGAGAGGAGCAGGTAGAACGAGAGAGGCAGGTAGAACGAGAGAGGCAGGTAGAACGAGAGAGGAGCGGCTAGAACGAGAGAGGAGCGGCTAGAACGAGAGAGGAGCGGCTAGAACGAGAGAGGGGTGGGTAGAACAAGAGAGGAGCGGGTAGAATAAGAGGAGCAGGTAGAACGAGAGAGGAGCAGGTAGAACGAGAGAGGAGCAGGTAGAACGAGAGAGGAGCGGGTAGAACGAGAGAGGAGCGGGTAGAACGAGAGAGGAGCGGGTAGAACGAGAGAGGAGCGGGTAGAACGAGAGAGGAGCGGGTAGAACGAGAGAGGAGCGGCTAGAACGAGAGAGGAGCGGCTAGAACGAGAGAGGAGCGGCTAGAACGAGAGAGGGGTGGGTAGAACAAGAGAGGAGCGGGTAGAACGAGAGAGGAGTAGGTAGAATGTGAGAGGAGCGGGTAGTACGAGAGGAGCGGGTAGAACGAGAGAGGAGCGGATAGAACGAGAGAGGAGGAAGCAGGAGTAGGGGCAAGTGGGCAGGATAAGAAAAAGGGGCAGAACAAGGAAAGACCAAGCAGCTTAGGAGATGAAGGGGCAGGAGTAAGGGAGGAGAGGGAATAGCAGCGATGGGGCAGGGTGAGAGATGAGGGGACACGAGTAGGGTTGAGGGGGCAGTACGAGAGAAGAGGGGGTAGAAGCATGTTTATAAAGCTATAAAAAGAAGGAAGAGAGCAGGTCAGATGAGGGAGGTTTGGAGGGGGATAGAACACGAGGGGGGAGGGGTGAAGAGAGCAGAGACCACCTACCGCTTCCTTCCCCTTCTTCCTACAGGACGTCTGCAGATCCTTCGTCACCTCCCATGGGATCTGCAACAGAGCAGACATTAGTGCAATTTACCACAGCATCTTCACATACAATGTAGGGCGGAAGTGTCGTGAACTCCACCCTCCTGGTGGCGGCAAGGGTGCTGTGCGGCAGACCCAGCAAATACTGTGCTAACGCTCCTGTTATTGGTGATATGTGTTTCGGCCAAATGTATCTCCAACACTGACCTTCTTCAGGGCAAAGAGACTGAATCAGGCACTACAGTGTGGAGCAACTACAGACTCACTGATCGCTGTGGTACTCTGCTGTAGGGTGCAGTGGAACACCCCTACCATCATCACTGACCCCGATGTCCCCCATTTCATCTCACCACCAGCCCAGGCCGACCAGGACCCCACCTGCACCCACACTCACCGTCTTCTTTTCAAGCGCCACGGAGTCTACAGACAGCGCTACAATGGCATCCTTGGCGCCGACGTAGAGCGTTCGCGAGGCATTGTCTACCAGGAAGACGCTGTAGTTGGAGACGCCCTTAGCGGAGAACCTCTGTACCCGCTGCTCTACCTCTGCAAGGAGAACAAACAACACGCATGAGTACAGGTCCTTACGCACACTCGGGGTAGAGGCGCCTAGAACTTTCACAATATAGATGCATGAGTACAGGCCTTTTACGCACACTCGGGGTAGAGGCGCCTAGAACTTTCACAATATAGATGCATGAGTACAGGCCTTTTACGCACACTCGGGGTAGAGGCGTCTAGAACTTTCACAATATAGATGCATGAGTACAGGCTCTTACACACACATGTGGTAGAGGCGTCTTAGAACGTTCACAATATAGATGCATGAGTACAGGCCTTTTACGCACACTCGGGGTAGAGGCGCCTAGAACTTTCACAATATAGATGCATGAGTACAGGCTCTTACACACACATGTGGTAGAGGCGTCTAGAACGTTCACAATATAGATGCATGAGTACAGGCCTTTTACGCACACTCGGGGTAGAGGCGCCTAGAACTTTCACACTATAGATGCAGGAGTACAGGCCTTACGCACACTCGGGTAGAGGCACTTAGAACTTTCACAATATAGATGCACGAGTACAGGCCTTTTACGCACACTCGGGTAGAGGCACTGTTGGACAGGCCCCATGAAGGGCTCGCTCCCTCCCCGCATGACAGGGCCCTGGTACCGGCCCTCCAGGTGCTACCCGCAGAAGCAACCCGCAACCCGTCCCCCATGGGACGTCTGCTCCCGGGAATCCCTGTGTCCCTGGCCTGGGCCACCGTCAGCACCCTTGCCCGGGCCAGCCGCCATCTTGGACACTGCGCCACGAGGCCGCGTGGCCTCAGCTCGACCCCAACCCCGGGCCTGGCCAGGCCCCGACATCCCGGCACCACCATCCACCCAGGAGGTGAACGGACCAATTGGCAGGTCAATGGGAGTAAGAAGTGTCGATGGCTCTCTCCCGCCAGGTGCCGATCACCCCCAGCCTCCCCGGGCGCTGGCTCCACCCCCCTGCTGGGTGTCTGGACTCCCTCATCCCGGACCTCCCGACCTCCAAGAGCGAGGGTCCGGACATCAAAGAGCGCCAGACCTATAACTGAGGCAGCCCCAGAACAGGAAGGCAGTTGTATCCTGGAGTCGAGAGACACCGAGAAGAACTCATCCTTGACGGACTGCTGGCGCTGCCGCAGCCCTGCCTTGTGAACTATTGTCCTGCCTGCTGGCGCTGCCGCGGCCTTCTGCAACCTTCATCCTCGTGGGACCTGCTGGCGCTGCCGCGGCCCGTTGTAACCGTCATCCTCGTTGGGACCTGCTGGCGCTGCCGCGGCCCGTTGTAACCGTCATCCTCGTTGGGACCTGCTGGCGCTGCCGCGGCCCGTTGTAACCGTCATCCTCGTTGGGACCTGCTGGCGCTGCCGCGGCCCGTTGCCACCTACGACCTCTTCGGGACCTGCTGGCGCTGCCGCGGTCTGACCCGTCCGAACGCCGAGCTCGAGGATTGTGAGCTACCACCGTTTCACCTCAGTACCTGTCGGTACCAAGACTGTCCCGCTACCCCCTTTCCCTAATAGAGACTAGAATTGAGAGGATCAGCGTGTCCTGATCTCCTTGTATCGTACCACCTTACTCAAAGAATTGCCTATAAAAGGTGTTAAGCCGAGCTTCGTGTGGTGTCCATCTGTGGGGGGGGAAGTTACTTGTCTGTACGATCGCTGGAGACGGCCCTCACCGGAGGCCTCTCCCCTTGTGCTCGGCCGACCCTCCAGGTCCCCGTCTAACATTGGTGGCCAGCGGCGCGATCCGAACCAACGCGTACCGTACAGATAGTAACTCACCCTACGACTAAACCACAATGACGACCAAAGAGAGCGGATCTGCAGAGAAGTTCCAGATGGAAAAGCTGGAAGAATACAGCCACCGAGAGCTAAAACAATTTTGCATGGACTTAGGCATTGCTACCACCGGGCTAAGCACAAAAGAAGACTTCAAAAACGCCCTAGAGGCCTGGACAGAGACGAATACCGCCACACCCCGGGACCTCGAAGCCCCGGAAATCAACACCACCCTGACGGAAGAACGGAGAACAGGTCCCTCCCGAGAAGAGATCCAGGAGCGGGAAAAAAATAGACTACACGAGTTAGAATTGGCACGGCTCAAATTAGACGGAGAATTGAAGCTGGCGGAACAAAAAATAAACTTAGAACACTTATGGCTCAGAGAAGAGCGAGAGGAAAAACAGAGACAGAGGGATCTCGAAGAAAAAAGACTGGCATACGAACACGAGTGCAAACTAGCAGAGATAGAAATACGCAAACTGAACAAAAACCTAGGGGTGCCCGAGCCACCGCGCTCCCCGGGTACTACCGAACAGAAGGTCCACATCCCCAAGGATGTGGTCCGAGAATACCACCGGAACGACGACATACAGCAGTGGTTCAAGGCCTACGAGATCGCCATGACGGCCCACCGGATCGCTCGAAGTGACTGGGGAGCCGGGCTATGGGGAAGATTCGTCAATGAGGGCCGTGATGCCCTGCTGCAGCTTCCGGACCATCAAATGACGTCCTATGACCACATGAAGGCCGCCCTCCTCAGTCGATATGGGCTTACGCCCCAAATGTACCGCCAGAGGTTCCGCAACTGCACCCGGATCCCAGGTACAACTTGGTTGGAATACGTAAACTATTTCAGCCGAGCCTTCGAGGGGTGGATCAAGGGTAGCAACGTAACCACCTACGAACAACTCTTCAATCTCATTGTGTGGGAGCACCTCTCCAACAACTGTTTCGTCGAGCTCAGGCAGCACCTCCTCGACAGTAAATTGACTGACCCACGGCAGCTCGCCACCGAGGCTGACCGGTGGGAGAGCACCCGAGTGGCCCGGAGTGGGCCGAATGAGCAGAACAGAACCAACCAAGGTCATCATCGTCCCCGAGGAGGAGGAGGAGGACAGGGCCGGGGCAGAGACGCTGTCCCGGCCACTCCCGCTAACACCACCCCGCCCCCAGCCGGCCGGGGAAGCCCCCCGATGCGCCCGGGGTTCCGAGCCAATGTTACGTGTCACCGATGCCAGCGAGTCGGCCACTATGCCAGTGACCCGACCTGCCCGAAGAACCAGGCCCCCGGGCCCCGCCAGGTGGCGGCCGCCGCCCTAGGAGAAGAACAAGTCTCCGAAGACCCTGAAGCATACGAGTCGGAGCAGTTCGAGTGGGAACCTGCCGCCATGACCCTGGCCTGCCTAGGGGGAAGAGACATGGTCCCGCGGACTCCCCTGCCAGCCAACACTCGGAAGTACAGCCAATGGGTGAGCATAAATGGGCGCAAGGCCGAAGCCCTGCGTGACACCGGGGCCAGTGTGACGGCCGTCCGTTGTCACCTGGTGACCCCAGACCAAATCCTGCCAAACGTTCTTTGCCCCGTCCGATCGGCAGACAATTCGGAGAGCCTGTGTCGGATGGCCTGCGTCCCCTTCGAATGGGGAGGAGTGTCCGGCATGCTAAAAGTAACTGTCCGCGACGATGCCCCGTGGACTGCCTCCTGGGGAACGATCTCGAGAGCTCCCCGTGGGCAGCTGTTGAAAGAAGAGAGCATCTGGGGATGTTGGGTCTCCCGGACTGGGCGTGCGTGACCACCCGGTCCATGGCCACCCGCACCATCCCTAGACCGGAAGAACCCGAGTGGTCAGCACCTCCTCCCCCGATCGCTCCAGAAGAAGACTCCATCCATACCGACCACCCGGAACCAACCCCAGAAGGGTCCGCACAGCCCCACGAACTTCCCGACCTGGCTCAGTGGCGTCAAGAAGGGGGGCCCACCCAACAACAATTCCGGCAGGAGCAAAAGACCTGTCCCTCCCTCGAGGGACTGCGACAGCAAGCGCTCGCCCAGGGCCAAGGAGACACCACCGGGGCCCACTGGGTTTATTGGGACAATGATCTCTTGTACAGCGAGCAAAGAATCGCAGAGCTGGGGGCCGGTCGAGTGCTGGTGGTGCCCCTCCACTTCAGAGACTTCCTGTTGAACTTGGCCCATGATGTCCCCCTGGCTGGGCACCTGGGGCAAGACAAAACCTACCACCGCCTGGTGACTCACTTTTTCTGGCCCAAAATGAGAAATGACGTCTCCAACCACTGCCGGTCCTGCCCGACCTGCCAGGCCAGCGGGAAGAGCGGCCGCAAACTCAAGGCACCGCTACAACCATTCCCCGTGGTGACCACCCCGTTCGAAAGGGTGGGAATAGACATTGTGGGGCCCCTGGACCCCCGAACAGCACAAGGGCATCGCTTCATCCTGGTCCTGGTGGACCACGCCACCCGCTATCCTGAGGCGGTCACCCTTCGTACTGTAACAGCCCCAGTAGTGGGTCGAGCCTTAATGGGGATCTTTTCTCGAGTGGGCTTCCCCCGGGAAGTCGTCAGCGACAGGGGTACGAACTTCATTTCAAAGTATATGAAATCCCTCTGGCAGCAGTGCGGGGTCACTTACCGATTCACAACCCCCTATCACCCCCAGGGAAACGGACTGGTTGAGCGGTTCAACCGCACTCTCAAGGGGATGATCATGGGGCTAGAAGAACCCCTACGCCGCCAGTGGGACGTGCTACTACCGTGCCTCCTCTTCGCCTACCGAGAAGTCCCCCAGAAGTCCCTCGGCTTCAGCCCCTTCGAACTCCTGTACGGACACCCCGTTCGCGGGCCTCTCAGCCTAGTGAAGGAGGAATGGGAAATGGCCCCCCTAAAAACCCCTCCAGACGTCTACAAGTACCTCCTGACCCTCCGCAATCAGACCCGGCGATTCAGGGAGATCGCCAAAGCCAATCTTGAGGCCAGTCAAGAGGACATGAAGAAGTGGTACGATCAACATGCCTCCTCCATCGAGTTTGAACCGGGTCAGCAGGTATGGGTGATGTCCCCCATCGAACCGTGTGCCTTGCAGGACAAATGGACGGGGCCCTTCAAGGTGATCGAGCGCAAGAGCCCCGTCACCTATCTCATCGACCTGGAGTCCCCCCGGAACCCCCTCCGGGTTCTCCACGCCAACAGACTCAAACCACACTTCGCGCGCTCAGAGCTCAGCCTGCTGATGGCTACCGACAGTGGCGCAGAAGGAGACTCCGAGCCCCTCCCTGACCTACTGAGGACCCGTGAAAGAGATGGTTCGGTGGACGGGGTCCGACTCTCCGAGGCCCTGACCCCGGAGCAGCGTCAAGATTGTCGGGCCCTCCTGCTGCCGTTCGCAGACCTGTTTTCTCTCACACCCGGAGTCACCTCCTGGTGCCTGCACGACGTGGACACTGGGGACAGTCCTCCTGTCCGACACCGGGCATACCGAGTACCGGATCGGGTACGTACCTGCATCCAAGAAGAAGTCTCCAAGATGCTCGCCCTCGGAGTCATCGAACCTTCGGACAGTCCCTGGGCCAGCCCGGTCGTACTGGTCCCCAAGGCCGCGGCCCCGGGCACCACACCTGAGCTCCGATTCTGCATCGACTATCGGGGTCTGAACGCGGTCATCCGAACCGACGCTCACCCTATCCCCCGAGCAGATGAACTAGTCGACCGCATGGGGGCAGCCCGCTACCTAAGCATCTTCGACCTGACAGCGGGCTACTGGCAGATCGGCCTCACCCCCAGGGCCCAAGAACGTTCCGCTTTCTCCACCCCGGATGGGCACTACCATTTCAGAGTGATGCCATTCGGCATGAAAAACGCTCCAGCCACTTTTCAAAGACTGGTGAACCAGGTATTGGCGGGCCTCGAAGAATTCAGCGCCGCCTACCTGGACGACATCGCGGTATACAGCCGCCACTGGACAGACCACCTCCACCACCTCCGAGAGGTCCTGCAGGCCCTCCAACAGGCCGGCCTCACAATAAAGGCCAGCAAGTGCCAAATCGGCCAGGGGTCCGTGACCTACCTCGGACACCAAGTGGGGAGCGGTCTGGTGGCCCCCCTTCAACTCAAGGTAGCTGCCATTCAGTCCTGGCAACCCCCGAAACACAAACTGAGGTCCGAGCCTTTCTGGGGCTCACCGGATACTACCGGCGGTTCGTGAAGGACTATGGCAGCATTGTGGGGCCCCTCACGGAACTCACGTCTAAGAACCACCCAAAAAGAGTCAACTGGACTCCCGACTGTCAAGCAGCCTTCGAGAAGCTGAAGGCCGCCATGTGCACCGCTCCTCTGCTCCAGGCCCCCGACTACAGCCGCGAGTTCATCGTTCAGACCGATGCCTCCGACCATGGTATTGGGGCTGTCCTCTCCCAACTGAACCCAGAGGGAGTCGACCAACCAGTGGCCTTCATCAGCAGACGCCTACTGCCCCGAGAGCAGCGCTTGAGCACTATTGAGCGGGAGGCCTTCGCCGTAGTGTGGGCCCTCAAGAAGCTCCGGCCTTACCTCTTCGGAACCCACTTCCGGGTACAAACAGATCATCGGCCCCTGCAATGGCTAATGCAAATGCGGGGGGAGAATCCCAAACTATTGCGGTGGTCCATCTCCCTGCAGGGGATGGACTTCACTGTAGAGCATCGACCTGGTCAAGACCACGCCAACGCGGACGGCCTGTCCCGCTTTTTCCGCCTCGACGAGGAAAGTCCCCAAGAGGATGGGTGACTCTCCCCGCCTTCAGCTGGGGGGGACGCATGTTGGACAGGCCCCATGAAGGGCTCGCTCCCTCCCCGCATGACAGGGCCCTGGTACCGGCCCTCCAGGTGCTACCCGCAGAAGCAACCCGCAACCCGTCCCCCATGGGACGTCTGCTCCCGGGAATCCCTGTGTCCCAGGCCTGGGCCACCGTCAGCACCCTTGCCCGGGCCAGCCGCCATCTTGGACACTGCGCCACGAGGCCGCGTGGCCTCAGCTCGACCCCAACCCCGGGCCTGGCCAGGCCCCGACATCCCGGCACCACCATCCACCCAGGAGGTGAACGGACCACTTGGCAGGTCAATGGGAGTAAGAAGTGTCGATGGCTCTCTCCCGCCAGGTGCCGATCACCCCCAGCCTCCCCGGGCGCTGGCTCCACCCCCCTGCTGGGTGTCTGGACTCCCTCATCCCGGACCTCCCGACCTCCAAGAGCGAGGGTCCGGACATCAAAGAGCGCCAGACCTATAACTGAGGCAGCCCCAGAACAGGAAGGCAGTTGTATCCTGGAGTCGAGAGACACCGAGAAGAACTCATCCTTGACGGACTGCTGGCGCTCCCGCAGCCCTGCCTTGTGAACTATTATCCTGCCTGCTGGCGCTGCCGCGGCCTTCTGCAACCTTCATCCTCGTGGGACCTGCTGGCGCTGCCGCGGCCCGTTGTAACCGTCATCCTCGTTGGGACCTGCTGGCGCTGCCGCGGCCCCGTTGTAACCGTCATCCTCGTTGGGACCTGCTGGCGCTGCCGCGGCCTGTTGTAACCGTCATCCTCGTTGGGACCTGCTGGCGCTGCCGCGGCCCGTTGCCACCTACGACCTCTTCGGGACCTGCTGGCGCTGCCGCGGTCTGACCCGTCCGAACGCCGAGCTCGAGGATTGTGAGCTACCACCGTTTCACCTCAGTACCTGTCGGTACCAAGACTGTCCCGCTACCCCCTTTCCCTAATAGAGACTCGAATTGAGAGGATCATCGTGTCCTGATCTCCTTGTATCGTACCACCTTACTCACAGAATTGCCTATAAAAGGTGTTAAGCCGAGCTTCGTGTGGTGTCCATCTGTGGGGGGGAAGTTACTTGTCTGTACGATCGCTGGAGACGGCCCTCACCGGAGGCCTCTCCCCTTGTGCTCGGCCGACCCTCCAGGTCCCCGTCTAACAGGCACTTAGAACTTTCACAATATAGATGCATGAGTACAGGCCCTTACACACACTCGGGGTAGAGGCGCCTAGAACTTTCACAATATAGATGCATGAGTACAAGCTCTTACGCACACTCTAGGTAGAGACACCTAGAACTTTCACAATATAGATGCACGAGTACAGGCCCTTACACACACAAACAAATGTTTTTTTTGTGTAAAAGCACCCCATGCAGTGTTTTCACCTGAATGGCGGCCACGCCCCTTTTTGTAGACGCTGCTCGCTGTACCTGAATATGGCGCGCAGTGTCTAAAGAAAGGGGCGCGGACACTATTAAAGTGATCTGGCATTTGTCAGAGTTGCGATATTGGCATTGTAAATGACAGTGCCTTTTATAGATGTGTTGGTTTGCAAAACACATAACTAAAAAGCCTCGTCGTTTACAATGCCAATAGCTTAAACTCTTGGAAATGCGAGACCTATTGCATTGCAAATGCTTGTTCTTTTTTTAGGGACGAGGGGACTTGGCGGCAGGGCGGGGTGGGTGTTGGACAGGCCACGTGTAAGGCTTGCTCCCTCCCCGCACGACCAGGCCCGAGCCCCGCTCCTCAGGCGTTACACGCAACAACAACCCGTTTCCCGTCTCCTATAGGGCCCCTGCCCCTGAACATCTCCACATCGTGGGCCCGATTCCCTACCGGCTCTCCCGCCCGGCCTGGGCGCCATCTTGGACACGGCACCACGAGGCCGCGTGGCCTCCGATCAACCCTAACCCTGGGCCTGGCCAGGCCCCGACATCCCGGCACCACCATCCACCCAGGAGGTGAGCGGACTACTTGGCAGGTCAATGGGAGAAAGAGGTGTCGATGGCTCTCCCCCGCCAGGTGCCGATCGCCCCCAGCTCCCCCAGGCGCTGGCTCCACCCCCCTGCTGGGTGTCTGGACTCCCTCATCCCGGACCTCCCGACCTCCCAGTGCGAGGGTCCGGACATCAAAGGGCGCCAGACCTATAACTGGCGCAGCTCCAGAGCAGGAAGGCAGTTGTATCCTGGAGTCGAGAGACGCAGTGAAGAACTCATCCTTGACGGACTACTGGCGCTGCCGTAGCCCTGCCTTGCGAACTACCGACCTGCCTGCTGGCGCTGCCGCGGCTCTCTGCACCCATCTTCATCGGGACCTGCTGGCTCCGCCGCGGACCGTCACTACCTTCAACCATCCCGGGACCTGCTGGCTCCGCCGCGGCCCGATCATCTAGAACGCCGAGCTCGAGGATTGTGAGCTAATTCATCTACAACCACATCCCCCAGAGTGGTAACGAGACTGTCCCGCTACCCCCTTACCCAACCAAGAGACTAGAATAGAGGGGACCCCGGAGTCCAGACCTCCTTGTACCACCTCACCGTACTTAAAGAATTGCTTATAAAGTAACGTTGAACCTTATCCTTGTGTGGTGTACGTCAGTGGGGGGGAAGTTATTGGTCTGTACGATTGCTGGAGACGGATCTCCCCGGAGACCTCTCCCCTTATCCTCGGCCGACCCTCCCGGTCCGTCTAACATTGGTGGCCAGCGACGGGATCCGAATCAACGCGTAATCGTACAGAGAGTAGCTCACCCCACGACAAAACCACAATGTCAACCAAAGAAAGCGGATCCACCGAAAAATTCCAGATTGAGAAATTGGAAGAATACAGCCATCGTGAGTTGAAACAATTCTGCATTGAACTAGGTATCGCTACCACCGGTCTGAATACTAAAGACGATTTCAAGCACGCCATTGAGTCATGGGCAGAAACCGGGGCCGTCAGACCCCCGGACCAAAATCTCGCAACAGCAGAGAAAGACACCACGGCTCCCGAGGAGCGAAGAACGGGTCTCTCGCAAGATGAGATCCAAGAACGAGAAAGAAACCGACTACATGAGCTAGAGATGGCCCGGCTCAAAATGGATGGCGAACTCAAATTAGCCGAACAAAAACTAAATCTGGAACATCTGCGGCTCCGAGAAGAACGGGAAGAGAAACAGAGACAAAGAGAGCTTGAAGAGAAGAGACTGGCGTACGAACACGAACGCAAACTAGCTGAGATAGACTTACGCAAGCAGAACAAAGAATTAGGAGTGCCCGAGCAACCGCGCCCCCCCGGGGGTGACAGAAAGGAAGGTACACATCCCCAAGGATGTCGTTCGAGAATATTTCCGAGAGGACGACATACAGCAATGGTTCAAGGCCTACGAGATCGCTATGACCTCCCACCGGATCGATCGACGCGACTGGGGAGCCGGTCTATGGGGGAGGTTCGTCAATGAGGGCCGCGATGCCCTGCTACAGCTCCCAGACCATCTGATGACCTCCTATGACCACATGAAAGCTACCCTCCTCACCCGCTATGGGCTCACACCCGAAATGTACCGCCAGAGGTTCCGAAACTGCACTCGGATCCCGGGCACAACTTGGGTGGAATACGTGAACTATTTCAGCCGGGCCTTCGAGGGGTGGATCAAGGGAAGCAACGTAACGACTTACGAGCAACTCTTCAATCTCATGGTATGGGAGCATCTATCGAACAACTGCTTCGTCGAGCTCAGGCAGCACCTCCTCGACAGTAAATTAACTGATCCACGACAGCTTGCCGCCGAGGCTGACGGGTGGGAAATTACCCGAGTGGGCCGAACTGGGCCCCATGAACCGAACCGGAACAACCACGGTCAGCACCGTCCCCGAGGAGGAGGAGGGGGCCAGGGACGAGGGAGAGACAACGCCCCGGCCGCTCCCGCTACCAGCACCCCACCCCCGGCCAACCGGGGCAACACCCCGGCGCGGCCGGGATACAGAGCCAATGTCACGTGTCACCGATGCCAGCGAGTCGGCCACTACGCCAACGACCCGAATTGTCCACAGAGCCAGACTCCGAGACCCCGCCAGATGGCTGCCGCCGCCCTGGGGGAAGAACAAACCTACGAAGAACATGAGGAATGTGAGCAAGAACGCCAGGAATGGGAACCAGCCGCCATGGTTCTAGCGTGCCTAGGGGGAAGAGACATGGTCCCGCGGGTCCCCCTACCCGCCAACACCCGGAAGTACAGTCAATGGGTGAACATTAATGGACGCCGGGCCGAAGCCCTACGTGACACCGGGGCCAGTGTAACGGCCGTCCGATGTCACCTGGTGACCCCAGAACAGATTCTGCCGAACGTCCTCTGCCCGGTCCGTTCAGCCGACAATTCGGAGAGTCTATGTCGGATGGCTTGCGTCCCCTTCGAGTGGGGAGGAGTCTCCGGCATGTTGGAAGTGACGGTCCGAGATGATGCCCCCGTAGACTGTCTCCTGGGAAATGATCTTGAGAGTTCCCCGTGGGCCGCCGTAGAGAGGAGAGAGCACCTAGGGATGTTGGGCATCCCGGATTGGGCGTGCGTAACCACCCGGTCCATGGCTGCCCGTGCCATCCCCCGACCCGAAGAACCTGAATGGCCGGCACCTCCTCCCCCGGTCGCTCCAGACACCGACTGTGCCGTCACCCCAGAACCAACTCCCGAGGGGCTCGTTCAGCCTCAGGACCTTCCCGGCCTGGATCAGTGGCGTCAGGAGGGGGGGCCCACCCAAGAACAGTTTCGCCACGAGCAGAAGACCTGTCCCTCCCTCGAGGGACTCCGCCAACAAGCCCTCGCCCAGAGTGCAGGGGATACCTCCGGAACCCATTGGGTCTATTGGGACAATGACCTGTTGTACAGCGAACAGAGAATCGCAGAGTTAGGGGCCAGTCGAGTACTAGTGGTGCCCCTCCGCTTTAGAGACTTCTTGCTAAACCTGGCCCACGATGTCCCCCTGGCTGGCCACCTGGGTCAGGATAAAACCTACAGTCGCCTGGTGACCCACTTCTTCTGGCCCAAGATGAGGAACGACGTACTCCAACACTGCCGATCTTGCCCCACGTGCCAGGCCAGCGGGAAGAGCGGCCGCAAGCTTAAAGCACCTCTGCAACCTTTTCCAGTGGTCACCACCCCGTTCGAGAGGGTGGGGATAGACATTGTGGGACCCCTGGACCCCCGTACAGCACAAGGACATCGGTTCATCCTAGTACTGGTGGACCACGCCACCCGCTACCCCGAGGCTGTTCCCCTGCGAACTGTGACAGCCCCGGTAGTCGGCCGGGCCTTGATGGGGATCTTCTCCCGGGTGGGCTTCCCCCGAGAAGTCGTCAGCGACCGGGGCACAAACTTTATTTCAAAATACATAAAGTCCCTCTGGCAACAGTGTGGGGTCACCTACCGATTCACGACCCCCTATCACCCTCAAGGAAACGGACTGGTTGAGCGGTTCAACCGCACGCTCAAAGGGATGATTGGGGGGTTGGAAGAGCCCCTCCGTCGCCAGTGGGATGTGCTACTACCGTGCCTTCTCTTTGCCTACCGAGAAGTCCCCCAGAAGTCCCTCGGCTTCAGCCCGTTCGAACTCTTGTATGGGCACCCGGTGCGGGGGCCGCTCAGCCTAGTCAAAGAGGGCTGGGAAATGCCCCCTCTAAAGAACCCTCCAGATGTTTTCAAGTACCTCCTAACCCTCCGCAACCAGACCAGACGGTTCAGAGAGATGGCAAAAGCAAACCTGGAGGCCAGTCAGGAGGACATGAAAAGGTGGTACGATCAGAATGCATCCTCCATCGAATTTGAACCCGGCCAACAAGTGTGGGTAATGTCTCCCACCGAACCATGCGCCCTGCAAGACAAATGGACGGGGCCCTTCAAAGTAATCGAGCGCAAGAGCCCTGTCACCTATCTCATCGATATGGAATCTTCACGAAACCCTCTCCGGGTCCTCCACGCTAATAGACTTAAACCCCACTTTGTACGCTCAGAGCTCAGCCTCTTGATGGCAACCGACAATGGAACCGAGGAGGACTCCGAACCCCTCCCTGACCTCCTACGGTCTCGGGAGAAGGACGGCTCCGTGGACGGGGTCCGACTCTCGGAGGCCCTCACCCTGGAACAGCGCCAAGGCTGCCGAGACCTCCTGCTGCAGTTCGCCACCCTGTTCTCCCTCACCCCAGGGGTCACCCCCTGGTGCTTACACGACGTGGACACTGGAGACAGTCCCCCTGTCCGCCATCGGGCCTACCGCGTACCAGATCGGGTACGGGCCTGCATCCAAGAGGAGGTGGCCAAGATGCTCACGCTCGGGGTCATCGAGCCCTCAGACAGCCCCTGGGCCAGCCCAGTGGTACTGGTCCCCAAAGCGGCCGCCCCCGGCGCCACGCCGGAGCTTCCGTTCTGCGTCGACTACCGGGGCTTGAATGCGGTCACCAGAACAGACGCACACCCCATCCCCCGAGCAGATGAACTAATCGACCGCCTGGGAGCTGCCCGCTACCTCAGCATCTTCGACCTGACAGCGGGCTACTGGCAGATCGGTCTCACACCCCGGGCCCAAGAACGATCTGCATTCTCCACTCCTGATGGCCACTATCACTTCAAGGTCATGCCATTCGGCATGAAGAATGCCCCAGCAACATTTCAGCGGCTAGTGAACCAGGTCCTGGCAGGACTCGAAGAATTCAGCGCCGCCTACCTGGACGATATCGCTGTGTACAGCCACCACTGGTCCGACCACCTCCACCACCTCCGAGAGGTGCTACAGGCCCTCCAACGAGCTGGCCTCACGATCAAGGCCAGCAAATGCCAAATTGGCCAGGGGTCCGTGACCTATCTCGGGCACCAGGTGGGAAGCGGTCTGGTGGCCCCTTTGCAACTCAAGATCGCTGCCATCCAGTCGTGGCAGCCCCCCATCACCCAGACCGAGGTCCGCGCCTTCTTGGGACTCACAGGCTACTACCGGCGGTTCGTGAGGGACTATGGCAGCATTGTAGGGCCCCTCACGGAACTCACATCCAAAAACCAACCCAAGAAGGTCAACTGGACCCCAGACTGTCAAGCGGCCTTCGAGAAGCTGAAGGCCGCCATGTGCTCCGCCCCGGTGCTCCAGGCCCCCGACTACAGCCGGGAATTTATCGTCCAAACAGATGCCTCCGACCATGGCGTTGGGGCCGTCCTTTCCCAGCTGAACCCCGAAGGACTTGACCAGCCAGTGGCTTTCATCAGCAGACGGCTCCTGGCCCGAGAACAACGCTGGAGCACCATCGAGAGGGAGGCCTTCGCCGTGGTGTGGGCCCTCAAAAAGCTCCGGCCTTATCTCTTCGGCACCCACTTCAGGGTCCAGACCGATCATCGACCCCTGCAATGGCTAATGCAGATGCGGGGGGAAAACCCGAAACTACTACGTTGGTCCATCTCCCTGCAGGGGATGGACTTCACTGTGGAACATCGACCCGGGCAAGACCACGCCAACGCAGATGGCCTGTCACGCTTTTTCCGCCTCGACGAGGAGAGTCCCCAAGAGGATGGGTGACTCTCCCCGCCTTCAGCTGGGGGGGACGCATGTTGGACAGGCCACGTGTAAGGCTTGCTCCCTCCCCGCACGACCAGGCCCGAGCCCCGCTCCTCAGGCGTTACACGCAACAACAACCCGTTTCCCGTCTCCTATAGGGCCCCTGCCCCTGAACATCTCCACATCGTGGGCCCGATTCCCTACCGGCTCTCCCGCCCGGCCTGGGCGCCATCTTGGACACGGCACCACGAGGCCGCGTGGCCTCCGATCAACCCTAACCCTGGGCCTGGCCAGGCCCCGACATCCCGGCACCACCATCCACCCAGGAGGTGAGCGGACTACTTGGCAGGTCAATGGGAGAAAGAGGTGTCGATGGCTCTCCCCCGCCAGGTGCCGATCGCCCCCAGCTCCCCCAGGCGCTGGCTCCACCCCCCTGCTGGGTGTCTGGACTCCCTCATCCCGGACCTCCCGACCTCCCAGTGCGAGGGTCCGGACATCAAAGGGCGCCAGACCTATAACTGGCGCAGCTCCAGAGCAGGAAGGCAGTTGTATCCTGGAGTCGAGAGACGCAGTGAAGAACTCATCCTTGACGGACTACTGGCGCTGCCGTAGCCCTGCCTTGCGAACTACCGACCTGCCTGCTGGCGCTGCCGCGGCTCTCTGCACCCATCTTCATCTGGACCTGCTGGCTCCGCCGCGGACCGTCACTACCTTCAACCATCCCGGGACCTGCTGGCTCCGCCGCGGCCCGATCATCTAGAACGCCGAGCTCGAGGATTGTGAGCTAATTCATCTACAACCACATCCCCCAGAGTGGTAACGAGACTGTCCCGCTACCCCCTTACCCAACCAAGAGACTAGAATAGAGGGGACCCCGGAGTCCAGACCTCCTTGTACCACCTCACCGTACTTAAAGAATTGCTTATAAAGTAACGTTGAACCTTATCCTTGTGTGGTGTACGTCAGTGGGGGGGAAGTTATTGGTCTGTACGATTGCTGGAGACGGATCTCCCCGGAGACCTCTCCCCTTATCCTCGGCCGACCCTCCCGGTCCGTCTAACAGTGGGGTTCAAAAGTGGCTGGTCGGTACTTCTCTGCATGAGGCTCCGCCCCTTTCAAGGTCCCGCCCCCTCCTCACACGGAGATTTTTCTTCAAGTTGGCAGGTATGCAAACCCCATTTATTTATCTATATGTGTGTGTGTACAGCCTGCAGGTTTTGAAAAACATAAAGAAGAAATGTTTTAAAGCTGACCCCGTCAGCATCAGCACAACCACCAGAGGGCGCCCACCGCCCCAGACGGGCTCTCACTAGGACAGGAGTGACTCACTCTCGACCCGGCACTCACTCACTTTTGGATTAACAAGAAAGGAACAAACGACAGACCAGGGTCCAGCTCAACCGATCCACACGTACCATTAATAATAAAGAATTGGCGCGACGCGCTCCCGCACCCGTCGTCCAAAGGTACAAATCAGGTCACAATTTTCATAGAAAGATGGAAGCTGCACTCGTGGAAAGTAGAGGTACAAACTAGGAGTTTAAAAAAGTGCTTCTTTTTATTCAGGCAATCTTAAAAACCGGCACACAGCCAACACGTTTCGTTCCCAGTTATGCCAAAAGGGAACTTCGTCAGGGCTCTTGGGCAATGGGCCAATAGGCATTGAAAGATAATGAAACAGTACAAACAGCCAGGTCAAGTTAATGAGAAGAATCTCTTTAGTGATTAAATCAATCAACGCAAATTGTGGCGTAATACAAAGAGCGGCGTCCTATAGGGTCAATCTCAATAGGGGCCTGATGAGGAGGAGGATATTCCTCATATATAGTCGACCTCACAGAAATAATGAGGTGACTAGTGTAGTGGCGTCTTGATGGAGACAAAGTTTTCAAAATTGAGGTATAATTGAATATCTTTCGATCTTTTGTATACGTGAGCAAAGATCACTCGAAAGGGCCTAATGATAATACAGACAGAGGTTCAAGGTAAGAACAATGAGTCTGGAGTACTACTCTTCAAACAGCATAACGGCACACAGCATAATAACCGGCAGCACTCACTCTTGACCTGGCCCTCACTCACTCTTGGCCCTCACTCAATCCTGACCTGCACACAATCCTGACCTAGCCTTCACTCACTCCTGACCTGGCCCTCACTCACTCTTGGCCCTCACTCAATCCTGACCTGCACACAATCCTGACCTAGCCTTCACTCACTCCTGACCTGGCCCTCACTCACTCTTGGCCCTCACTCAATCCTGACCTGCACACAATCCTGACCTAGCCTTCACTCACTCCTGACCTGGCCCTCACTCACTCCTGACCTGGCCCTCACTCACTCCTGACCTGGCCCTCACTCACTCCTGACCTGGCCCTCACTCACTCCTGACCTGGCCCTCACTCACTCCTGACCTGGCCCTCACTCACTCACGACCTGCACTCAATCCTGACCTGGCCCTCACTCACTCCTGACCTGGCCCTCACTCACTCCTGACCTGGCCCTTACTCACTCACGACCTGGCCCTCACTCACTCACGACCTGGCCCTCACTCACTCACGACCTGGCCCTCACTCACTCACGACCTGGCCCTCACTCACTCATGACCTGCACTCAATCCTGACCTGGCCCTCACTCACTCCTGACCTGGCCCTCACTCACTCCTGACATGGCCCTTACTCACTCACGACCTGGCCCTCACTCACTCACGACCTGGCCCTTCACTCACTCACGACCTGGCCTTCACTCACTCACGACCTGGCCCTCACTCACTCACGACCTGGCCCTCACTCACTCACGACCTGGCCCTCACTCACTCACGACCTGGCCCTCACTCACTCACGACCTGGCCCTCACTCACTCACGACCTGGCCCTCACTCACTCACGACCTGGCCCTCACTCACTCACGACCTGGCCCTCACTCACTCACGACCTGGCCGTCACTCACTCACGACCTGGCCGTCACTCACTCACGACCTGGCCGTCACTCACTCACGACCTGCACTCAATCCTGACCTGGCCCTCCCTCACTCCTGACCTGGCCCTCACTCACTCACTCCTGACCTGGCCCTCACTCACTCCTGACCTGGCCCTCACTCACTCCTGACCTGGCCCTCACTCACTCCTGACCTGGCCCTCACTCACTCCTGACCTGGCCCTCACTCACTCCTGACCTGGCCCTCACTCACTCACTCACGACCTGGCCCTCACTCACTCACGACCTGCACTCAATCCTGACCTGGCCCTCACTCACTCCTGACCTGGCCCTCACTCACTCCTGACCTGGCCCTTACTCACTCCTGACCTGGCCCTCACTCACTCACGACCTGGCCCTCACTCACTCACGACCTGGCCCTCACTCACTCATGACCTGCACTCAATCCTGACCTGGCCCTCACTCACTCCTGACCTGGCCCTCACTCACTCCTGACATGGCCCTTACTCACTCACGACATGGCCCTCACTCACTCACGACCTGGCCTTCACTCACTCACGACCTGGCCTTCACTCACTCACGACCTGGCCCTCACTCACTCACGACCTGGCCCTCACTCACTCACGACCTGGCCCTCACTCACTCACGACCTGGCCCTCACTCACTCACGACCTGGCCCTCACTCACTCACGACCTGGCCCTCACTCACTCACGACCTGGCCCTCACTCACTCACGACCTGGCCCTCACTCACTCACGACCTGGCCCTCACTCACTCACGACCTGGCCCTCACTCACTCACGACCTGGCCGTCACTCACTCACGACCTGCACTCAATCCTGACCTGGCCCTCCCTCACTCCTGACCTGGCCCTCACTCACTCCTGACCTGGCCCTCACTCACTCCTGACCTGGCCCTCACTCACTCCTGACCCTCACTCCTGACCTGGCCCTCACTCACTCCTGACCTGGCCCTCACTCACTCACTCGTGACCTGGTGATCACTGATAAAACATTCCAGTGACCTGATTTAAAACATGTATTCACCCATCCTCAGCTTTGTCATATTCAATAAATCATTTCTACGTTAATAAAGAGAGCAGGAGTCTCTTTCTCTCTCAAGATGCTGCAGGTGCAGCCTCAGGACGCGCCAGCAGGGGTCGCTGCACTCCAGAGCCTCGGAGCTCAAGAGCAGCTCCAAGCGCTGAAGCTTTTCAGACACTCACACCCCAGTCACAGATCTGGGTCGAATCCATCACCGTTCTTTAGCCCACTCTGCCACCCCAGTTCAGACATGGCTATATGCAAATCAGTCTGACCCTGTGCCTCATGGGAACAGTCCAGCCCGAACTGCCAGGCCATGTCTTCCCTGGACCGGAAATAAGCATCCTGGGACCGGTTTCTGACTAATCAGCCGTCTTCAGCCCGCCTTGCTTGAATCCAGTGGCAAAGTGAGCAAGCGACTCACGTCTGAGCATACCCTGCCACACTTATGGCGGCCAAAAGCGGTACAAAAGGGGGTGGTGATGGACGGAGCATCTGAATATATCAAACACTCACACCTAGTCAACAGATCTGGGTCGAATCCATCACCGTTCTTTAGCCCACTCTGCCACCCCAGTTCAGACATGGCTATATGCAAATCAGTCTGACCCTGTGCCTCATGGGAACAGTCCAGCCCGAACTGCCAAGCCATGCCTTCCCTGGACCGGAAATAAGCATCCTGGGACCGGTTTCTGGCATTCCAGCCGTCTTCAGCCAGGCTTGCTTGAATCCAGTGGCAAAGTGAGCAAGGGACTCACGTCTGAGCATACCCTGCCATCTTAGGGCAAACACTGCGAACAGAGGCAGCACTCTACATTCATTTGATGGTTGTTGTGTCACTCATTTTTCTTCCATTTCCTAAAGTCTACAGCAGGGGGCTAGGGGTCAGCCCCCTTCAGCCATTGGCTAACTTTATATTGTGATTGACGGCGTTTTTGGGTCAGCTCACATGTGCACCGCCGCCTGAAAAGGAGTTCGTGCCTGTGCCACTACCAGGTCTTCCAATGCACAGCATGTTGTGCCCACACGTGCTTTACAGGGGTTGTGGGGTCGATAGAGCGCTCCGTGGCTTACCAGGTGCACTCACCGCTAAATAATACTGAAGGTCGTGTAACCAAACCGCCCCAATCCACCCAAGTCTGGCAGTACCACGAGACAGCGCCTACTCCAGCTCTCACCGGCAGGGGGCCCCCTTCCACCACCCACCGGGGAGAAGCGCGTAAACCCAGACCACCCGGAGGGACCACCACAGCCACATGACCGACTCATGAGGCTAAACTCTAAGCAGCTGCGGGAAGAGACCGCCCCCACCCATGGCCTGACCACCAGTGGGGGGGGGCATTACAAGAACCAGACCGCCCACCTGAAGAGCCGCCTCAGAAGCCGGCACCACCGCAGCCCCCCGGATTCACTGCAGGGGACGCCCCCACAATTCCCCCAGGTCTTCCCATGCACAGTGAGGCAACTTACCCCCTGCACTCCGAAGTGCACAGCCCCTCCCCCACCCCCCACTCTGAGGCGCACAGGCCTCCCCCCTGCACTCAGAGGCGCACAGGCCTCCCCCTGCACTCCGGGGGGCACAGGCCTCCCCCTGAGGCGCACAGGCCTCCCCCCTGCACTCCGAGGCGCACAGGCCTCCCCTGCACTCCGAGGCGCACAGGCCTCCCCCCCCTGCACTCCGAGGCGCACAGGCCTCCCCCCCCTGCACTCCGAGGCGCACAGGCCTCCCCTGCACTCCGAGGCGCACAGGCCTCCCCCCTGCACTCCGAGGCGCACAGGCCTCCCCCTGCACTCTCAGGCGCACAGGCCTCCCCCCCCTGCACTCCGAGGCGCACAGGCCTCCCCCCTGCACTCCGAGGCGCACAGGCCTCCCCCTGCACTCTCAGGCGCACAGGCCTCCCCCCTGCACTCTCAGGCGCACAGGCCTCCCCTGCACTCCGAGGCGCACAGGCCTCCCCCCGCACTCCGAGGCGCACAGGCCTCCCCCTGCACTCCGAGGCGCACAGGCCTCCCCCTGCACTCCGAGGCGCACAGGCCTCCCCCTGCACTCCGAGGCGCACAGGCCTCCCCCCTGCACTCCGAGGCGCACAGGCCCCCCCTGCACTCAGAGGCGCACAGGCCTCCCCCTGCACTCCGGGGGGCACAGGCCTCCCCCTGAGGCGCACAGGCCTCCCCCCTGCACTCCGAGGCGCACAGGCCTCCCCTGCACTCCGAGGCGCACAGGCCTCCCCCCCCTGCACTCCGAGGCGCACAGGCCTCCCCCCTGCACTCCGAGGCGCACAGGCCTCCCCCTGCACTCTCAGGCGCACAGGCCTCCCCCCTGCACTCTCAGGCGCACAGGCCTCCCCTGCACTCCGAGGCGCACAGGCCTCCCCCCGCACTCCGAGGCGCACAGGCCTCCCCCTGCACTCCGAGGCGCACAGGCCTCCCCTGCACTCTCAGGCGCACAGGCCTCCCCCCTGCACTCCGAGGCGCACAGGCCTCCCCCTGCACTCTCAGGCGCACAGGCCTCCCCCCCTGCACTCCGAGGCGCACAGGCCTCCCCCCTGCACTCAGAGGCGCACAGGCCTCCCCTGCACTCCGAGGCGCACAGGCCTCCCCCCTGCACTCTCAGGCGCACAGGCCTCCCCCCTGCACTCTCAGGCGCACAGGCCTCCCCTGCACTCCGAGGCGCACAGGCCTCCCCCCTGCACTCCGAGGCGCACAGGCCTCCCCCTGCACTCCGAGGCGCACAGGCCTCCCCCTGCACTCCGAGGCGCACAGGCCTCCCCCTGCACTCCGGGGGGCACAGGCCTCCCCCTGAGGCGCACAGGCCTCCCCCCCTGCACTCCGAGGCGCACAGGCCTCCCCCCCTTGCACTCCGAGGCGCACAGGCCTCCCCTGCACTCCGAGGCGCACAGGCCTCCCCTGCACTCCGAGGCGCACAGGCCTCCCCCCTGCACTCCGAGGGGCACAGGCCTCCCCTGCACTCCGAGGCGCACAGGCCTCCCCCCTGCACTCTCAGGCGCACAGGCCTCCCCTGCACTCCGAGGGGCACAGGCCTCCCCCCTGCACTCCGAGGCGCACAGGCCTCCCCTGCACTCCGAGGCGCACAGGCCTCCCCTGCACTCCGAGGCGCACAGGCCTCCCCCCTGCACTCCGAGGGGCACAGGCCTCCCCTGCACTCCGAGGCGCACAGGCCTCCCCCCTGCACTCTCAGGCGCACAGGCCTCCCCTGCACTCCGAGGGGCACAGGCCTCCCCCCTGCACTCCGAGGCGCACAGGCCTCCCCCCTGCACTCCGAGGCGCACAGGCCTCCCCCCTGCACTCCGAGGCGCACAGGCCTCCCCCCTGCACTCCGAGGCGCACAGGCCTCCCCCCTGCACTCCGAGGCGCACAGGCCTCCCCCCTGCACTCCGGGGCGCACAGGCCTCCCCCCTGCACTCCGGGGCGCACAGGCCTCCCCCCTGCACTCCGGGGCGCACAGGCCTCCCCCCTGCACTCCGGGGCGCACAGGCCTCCCCCCTGCACTCCGAGGCGCACAGGCCTCCCCCCTGCACTCCGAGGCGCACAGGCCTCCCCCCTGCACTCCGAGGCGCACAGGCCTCCCCTGCACTCCGAGGCGCACAGGCCTCCCCCCTGCACTCCGAGGCGCACAGGCCTCCCCCTGCACTCCGAGGCGCACAGGCCTCCCCCTGCACTCCGAGGCGCACAGGCCTCCCCCTGCACTCCGAGGCGCACAGGCCTCCCCCTGCACTCCGAGGCGCACAGGCCTCCCCCTGCACTCCGAGGCGCACAGGCCTCCCCCTGCACTCCGAGGCGCACAGGCCTCCCCCTGCACTCCGAGGCGCACAGGCCTCCCCCTGCACTCCGAGGCGCACAGGCCTCCCCCTGCACTCCGAGGCGCACAGGCCCCCCCCTGCACTCCGGGGCGCACAGGCCTCCCCCCTGCACTCCGAGGCGCACAGGCCTCCCCCCTGCACTCCGGGGCGCACAGGCCTCCCCTGCACTCCGGGGGGCACAGGCCTCCCCCTGCACTCCGGGGGGCACAGGCCCCCCCTGCACTCCGGGGCGCACAGGCCTCCCCCCCTGCACTCCTGAGGCGCACAGGCCTCCCCCTGCACTCCTGAGGCGCACAGGCCTCCCCCCCTGCACTCCGAGGCGCACAGGCCTCCCCCTGAGGCACACAGGCCTCCCCCTGAGGCACACAGGCCTCCCCTGCACTCTGAGGCGCACAGGCCTCCCCCCTGCACTCTGAGGCGCACAGGCCTCCCCCCTGCACTCCGGGGCGCACAGGCCTCCCCCCTGCACTCCTGAGGCGCACAGGCCTCCCCCCTGCACTCCTGAGGCGCACAGGCCTCCCCCTGCACTCCTGAGGCGCACAGGCCTCCCCCCCTGCACTCCGAGGCGCACAGGCCTCCCCCCCTGCACTCCGAGGCGCACAGGCCTCCCCCTGAGGCACACAGGCCTCCCCCTGAGGCACACAGGCCTCCCCTGCACTCTGAGGCGCACAGGCCTCCCCCCTGCACTCTGAGGCGCACAGGCCTCCCCCCCTGCACTCCGAGGCGCACAGGCCTCCACCCTGCACTCCGAGGCGCACAGGCCTCCCCCCTGCACTCTCAGGCGCACAGGCCTCCCCCCTGCACTCTCAGGCGCACAGGCCTCCCCCCTGCACTCCGGGGCGCACAGGCCTCCCCCCTGCACTCCGGGGCGCACAGGCCTCCCCCTGCACTCCGAGGCGCACAGGCCTCCCCCTGCACTCCGGGGGGCACAGGCCCCCCCTGCACTCCGGGGGGCACAGGCCTCCCCCTGCACTCCGGGGGGCACAGGCCTCCCCCTGCACTCCGAGGCGCACAGGCCTCCCCCTGCACTCCGAGGCGCACAGGCCTCCCCTGCACTCCGAGGCGCACAGGCCTCCCCCTGCACTCCGAGGCGCACAGGCCTCCCCCTGCACTCCGAGGCGCACAGGCCTCCCCCTGCACTCCGAGGCGCACAGGCCTCCCCCTGCACTCCGAGGCGCACAGGCCTCCCCCTGCACTCCGAGGGGCACAGGCCTCCCCCCCTGCACTCCGAGGGGCACAGGCCTCCCCCCCTGCACTCCGAGGCGCACAGGCCTCCCCCTGAGGCACACAGGCCTCCCCTGCACTCTGCCCCCCCTGGAGGCCTAGAGTACCTCTCCCAGCCTCTCTCCCCCCCTTCCCTACACTCTGAGGCGCACAGGCCCTGCAGCTCTACCTGGCTGTTTGCGCATTCTTGCAGAGGGCGGGGCCAGGGAGCACCTGGAGGGCAGAGACAGGTATTTCCAGTTCTGCGACTCAGTGCCAGGTACCGCCTGGAGCTAGGAGTGCGAGAGGTGCCCCCCCACCCCTCTGGGGGGCAGAGCTGGGCTGGCAGCCAGGGCCCGGCCTTCACCCTGAGCACACACAAACAAGATCACACACACACACAGCAGGGACCTGGCGAGGGAGGGCTCCACGCACACAGCATTTACACTGCACACAGACACACACCAGGGGCCAGGCGAGGGAGGGCCACACACACACACGCAGCATACACAGCACACAGATACACACACACACAGCAGGGACCTGGCGAGGGAGGGCCCCACACACAGCATACACAGCACACAGACACACACCAGGGGCCAGGCGAGGGAGGGCCACACACACACACGCAGCATACACAGCACACAGATACACACACACACAGCAGGGACCTGGCGAGGGAAGGGCCCCACACACAGCATACACAGACACACAGACACACAGACACACACACACACACCAGGGACCAGGCGAGGGAAGGGCCCCACACACAGCATACACAGCACACACAGACACAGACACCTGAGCTGTGTTCACACCAACACTCCCCGCACAGGCCCAATAAACACACAGTTGGGGTGGAGGGGGCTTACACCAAACACAGCGTAACCTGTAATCATAGAAAACAGACACAGCCCAGGCTGTGTTCACACAAAACAGAGGGCAGAGCCTGTGATCACACAACAACCCTGCCCGGTGGGAGAGCACACACCAACCCTGCCCGGTGGGAGAGCACACACCAACCCTGCCCGGTGGGAGAGCACACACCAACCCTGCCCCGGTGGAGAGCACACACCAACCCTGCCCCGGTGGAGAGCACACACCAACCCTGCCCCGGTGGAGAGCACACACCAACCCTGCCCGGTGGAGAGCACACACCAACCCTGCCCCGGTGGAGAGCACACACCAACCCTGCCCGGTGGGAGAGCACACACCAACCCTGCCCGGTGGGAGAGCACACACCAACCCTGCCCCGGTGGAGAGCACACACCAACCCTGCCCCGGTGGAGAGCACACCACAGGCAGAGCCGGGGCTGTGATCGCACTTACCTGTCTACTCCCCAGCTCCTCCCCCCTCCCCTGAATCTCTCCCCCGCCTGCTTTTCCCATTACGTATTTGTACTTATTGTTTATGTCGACCTTACAAGTAACCATGCTGCCATGCTCTAATAACTGTGTAACCTTTGTAACGGTGTAACCTGTAACTGATCTGATGCTCATGTAAAGCGCTCTGATACTCCGGGTCTAGCCAGCGCCATATAAAACCTTTAAAATAAAATAAAACACACGCGGTGGAAGCGGGGACACCAGGGCTTGAGACGGGTGGACAGAAGTGCAGGAACTAAACCCCGAGCACCCTCCTGGCTCCCGAGACCAATCGTTTCAAAGCTGCTGCTGTGTAACAGCTCATGTACCGCGACGGAGAGAGCGGGCCCTCTTCCCTGAGCTGTTGCCAGGTCGAGGTGTGGCCGCTTAGCCCAAATTTTGGGTATATCCAGTCAAATCTGACAAGAATGCATAGGATTACTGGTTTGGCATCCCTATTCTCAGTCTTCAATCTTCACTCTTACACAGCAGGAGCTTTAGAACTATTGGTCCTGATGAAGGCCTAGATACTGACTGAGCTCACTTAGGCTGAAACATGTCGACCTCACTATGATATCGAGCAGTTTAAATCCATACTGCTCGCTGCACTGATTTTAAACTCTACCAGTGTGAGCAAGCGAACAAAGAATCTTTTTGCCCCCACTAGGTAGTTTTAATCTCACCACTCTTTTTGGAGCACTTTTCACTTGCGCTGCGTCCTCACTACGCTACCATCCATCGATGGGATGCTAGCGTCCTTGTGAGGGTAGAAACATCTCAAACATCCCGGAGCTGCCCCCTCACACTGAGGAGGTTGTAGCCGTCAAGGGGACCAGGTTTTCCCACTGGGAGGAGAAACCCACAGATGAAGCAAGTCGCCTATGGTGGGTGAGGGCATTCGTCCTTCAGGGGATCTCTCCGCAGTGCAGATTTTGTGACTCATATTCGTTATCTGTTGGCATCTAACGTACTGTAAATAGCAAAACAAACAAGATGATGGACGGAATGTTGCATAGTGGCATAGTGAGCAAAGGACCCACGTCTGTGCATACCCTTCCCACATAGGGTGAATAGCAAAACACACAAGATGATGGACGGAACGTACTAACATTAGCCACACGTGGCTAGGGCACAGCTTCACCATAGCTGACCCCACTCCCTCCAGCAACCTCGCGTCTAGTCGACATAACCCATACCTTCCCACCAGCCAGACAGGCCAGAATAGAAGCAAACCCCAACCCATCGGTTCTCCACCCGCGGCGAGTCTGGCTCACGGGGTGAAGATCAGTCGGGGTGACTTGGCCGGAGTTCTAACAGCAACAACTCGAGCTCTGCCGGGATCCTCTGAAGCTGATAATTAAAGGCAGCAACATCAACAGGGAAGGGCTCCTTGAAAGGCTTGGACCAGCTCCAGAATCCTGAAAGATCTGTATCACAGCTTCATCTACAACATCCATAAGATGCAGGAGTCGCTTACGAAACAACGGCAAGTACTGACCAGAGCGCTCCATCAACCGAAGCAGAAACAGGACACGGGACACAGAAGTCCACACAAGGCCGTGGACCAGGGTGAAAAGAGAAGCCCAAATGACCCTGTGGAAGCCCCCTGTATGTCTGATCCCCCCCACAGGCTGATGTCATTCGATCTAGGCCTTACGTTTCCATGGCAACGGAGACCTTTAGGAACAATGGCAGCCGGAACGTGGTCTACCTTTGAAGTTGCCCTTGTATGGTCACCCAAGTAGGCCTCACCACACAAGATTCAAGAGGACATCAGGTGCAGGAGAAGAACCACAAAAGAACAGAGAAAAGCTGCAGAAAGGTAACAACTTCCACTGGACAGCCACGGAGAGACGAGAGAGGACGGGCAGCGAACCGGATGTAAAAGATCCTGCTCAATAGGGAACAAGAATGGATTCTTAAAACACAGCCTGATCAGAATGGACTGAATGACAAGGTAGAGTGGAAGCTGGCCAAGGGTCAAACCTTTTTCAAACTTCCCGGCCAAGTTTAGTGGTATAGAAAGGGTCTCTCCATGGATTCTGGAGAACGGACCCTATGTACATATAGGGATTAGTAACTGATGCTATCCCATGACACCCCAATGTGCAGCTTTCAACTATGCAAGGAACAAATACCCGAGTGCCCCAAAACACAGTATTGTTCCTTTAAAGCAGGTAATACAACTGTACTCAGTGTCTCTTCAGGCCTTCCATCCTGCTCTGTAAGAAGAGTCAGCCTATGAGAGTCCTTACCAAAAAAAATGCAATCCCCGGTAACAAAGCGCGCGCTGTTAATGATTTTCAAGTCATGTACCATCATTACCTCCCATTAACACAAAGAAAAAGAAAAAACTAAAATTACAGGCAACTTAATCCGCAGATTACCCCTGGATGTACCGCGGTATCTTCCCACGTGACCCTGTCATGCCTAAACAAAGGCTGCCGCTGATGCACGACGCCTGGTAAAGCGCTTTGTAAGTAAGACGCGATCACCCACTCCAGCTACAAGAAGGAGCTCAAGGGTGACAGCGCCAGGATTTTCCACAAACACAGCATAGTAGAGTTGTATTCCTTGCACAGGAGTGATTTTAACCAATTCTACACAGAAATAAGGGTTGAGGCAAAGAAATAATGCACCTGCTTTCACCTGTGGCTTGAAAGTAATGGGGATGGTGCTTGGGAATCCAAGGAACACAACCCTTTCTGTTCCTTCAAGGGCAAAGCCCAAAAATTGTAATCAACAGTAAGGAGTCAGCACCCATCCAAAAGTGTTTTCTTGTATAATTTCAAAGGTCCATACCATATGCCAAAGTATATAGTCTTGTGAAAATAAGTCCGGATTTCAGTGAAATTTGCTTTTTCAAAAGTTCTTTATTGTGAAAATACAAGTCAGGAAAAATCCAAGATCACAAACGGATTCTCTTCTTAGCCGACGCGTTTCGTCTCACACATTGAGACTTCTTCAGGGCTCAAGTATTTGGTGATAGTCAACAGCCAATACACCTTGATAGTATTTCTTAAATGCGGCAAGATAGACTAAGTTCTTTATATCGTGATGAAAAATTCGCAAAATTATAACTCATGCAGGTTCAGTTATCCCTGTCTCTAGTCTGTTTAGGCCTGTATTGCTGTTTTTTTCGTGCTTGGTCTTGTTATACAAGGAAAGGCATGGTGGCCAGCTCAGAGTAACGCATCACACGCAGCACACTCCTTGACCACAAGGGAGATATCTTCCGTCTTCCAGTCGAAATGGAATGTCGAAGGTCCAGGATATGTCTTTCAAAGATTCGTCCAGGGTAATCTAAAGTCCTAGGGACACAGCTCCTATACTATACTAAGGTTAGGTGCTGGACTACCTGGCTAGGTCCCTCCTATGGGTGGACCTGGGAAAGGGGTGGTTACACCCCTTTCCCTTTGTCCAGTTTCGCGCCAGAGCGGGGCTGGAGTGCCCCAGCAACTGGTTTGAACCGGGCTATGCATGGAGCACCTTGTGTGCCCCAGGCAGTGTCTGGAAAAGCATCTGCTGATGCAGCCCTCCCTGCCCCAATACACATCAGCCTGTCTGGGGAGGTGCTGGCACCTCCCTTGACACGAAACCTATTGTCCAGGCCTCCCCTGCCGGAGTTTCGTCCAGCAGCAGGAGGTCCGACTTGTGTCTGTGGCAGCAGCATCCATTTTGTGATGCTGAGGCTCTGTTTAATTTTAACCAGGTAAACCAGTAACTACATGTCTTCTCCCTCTGGAAGGGTGGAATGCTACCCCCGCCGCCAGGACTGGCGGGGGGAGGGGGTAGTATTCCAAAGTGTTTGACACCAAACACAACATGTTTTGATAAAGCCAAACCAAAGTTAGCCTCAACCGCGAGGATTATAATGCACTTAAGAGTATATGGTATGGCTAGATCATAGAACAGCTATAAGGAGATGGTTCCGAAAGCTGCAGAGGGGCTCAGCTCATGCTAGGACACCCTCTCACATAAAACCAAGCACTCTGCCTCCAGGATTGTTAAGGCCTGCCATAGGAGTGACTTATAGGTTACTGTGTGTCTATATATATGTATAGGTAGATATAGGGACACTATATCTAAGTAAGGGGTCATTATACCACCTTATCCCAGCGGAGTGATCAGCCAGTGGTGTCAGTTTGGATGGCCAGCCAGGAGTGGCATAATACATGCTGCAGCCCCTGGTAGGCCTAGGGTGCACCTATGCCCTGGGTACCTATGGTACACTATACAGGGTCTCACAGAGGTGACCCAATACCCATTCAGGTATGTACCTAAAGTGCATGGTATCAATTTAGAGAGAGAACAGCTGGGCTGTGGGTCTGATCAGCAGGGCCACAGCCAGACTAAAGTCGAAAAAACAGAAAATCACAGCAAAAAGTGGGGGTGACCATAGGAAGCAGACCCTACAATATATAACAAGAGAGAGGGCCTTTAACAACCGGTATAGCCTGAGGCAGAAGGGCTGTAAGGCTATTAGAACATCCCTCTCACTAAAGGTAACATGTTGCGATGTGGTAGCTCCACGCCCAGAGCCACTCAATTCTCTGCAGGGGAGCTCTCAAAGTTGCATCAGGTTTACTTGATTGGTGAAGCCTTTACAGAGGCACTTGTACATCTGTGCGCACTTCGAGGGATACTGCAGCGATGACACCTACAAGGGTTTGAACGCTGGTGGCCAAAGCTAAAAGGTGTATTTATGCACTCAGACTCAGAAACACTACTGTATGATTGTGTGAGGCACACAAGAAGGTGGTAACTCATCTTGATTAAATAATCTTTAATCCCCATGCAACGGTATCCTACAGGTGACAGCGGCCAAGTCCGGGTAACAGGTTTACCCTGTTACTATCAACATTTACACACAACTACACCACAGGATTCGTACAGGGTCTGATAACACCCTGACGAAGACCCCCCCGAATGCTTCCCATTTCGATTTGTGGCTGAAACATGTCGAACATAGTACAGTGACCAAGGAAATTTAAACGAATGGTACAGGGCAAAGGTGGATAGAATGTGAGCTGTAAATGGGCCAGTTTAGGATGGATACATTCAAAATCAGCAACGAGAACAGCTCAGGATGAGCCCGCCGGGCAACCAGGTTGCTGTCAAGGAGCGACTACCATGATGAATCGTACCACCGAGAGTGGATGAGAGGCCAGTGTCGTATTAAAGGGAAAACTCAATGCAAAATACAACACTGGGTTCACCAGCAGCACAGAACACGTGTTCCTCTGTAGGAAGACAACAGCCTTTTGTAAAGTTCATGCCAGTCCAGGAAGAAAAACTTCGCCCTGTTCCCTACCTTCCTTCCCTGGCCCAAGGAAGGTCGCTTGTTCCTACAGTGGACACAAAATCCATGCAGACATGCTGGCACCCGGCAATGGGGCAGTTGGTAAAGAGGGCAGTTCAGGTGCCTTCAAAGGGCATAAAAACAAACACAAGCTTTGCAGCATGCTGCGAAGAGCGACTGCTGGATGGAGGGCGGGGAGCAGCAGGACCAGGGTTTGGCTCGTGCCGCGGCACTTCGCTTGTGCCCGCAGCCCTGGAGGCACTCCGGGCACGTGACTGGGTGCCAGCTTGTCATCAACTCCCACTGGACTCATGTACCTCACGCCCAGGCCGAGGGCCTTTCTATGACTTAGAAAAGCATTTTGAAGGTGTCGGCATCCAAACTCTACAACTCAGGCTCACCCTCACCGCGTCACGGGCTGGGCAGAGCAGTGCGCCAGAACACACTGGCTGTGGCAGCTGTGCAGTCGCCCACTACTGCAGAGTGGGAGTACTGCAACTCTTGTACTAATGCACCAGCGCTCCCTGTGGCTAAAGGTGGGTACTGCATCTCCAGAAGTAGGAGACCTGTAACCACTACACTGGAACCTCATGCTGCAGAATGGCAGTGATGGGGCCCCTGGCTTCCCGGGGAGATTACGATTTGCACCCACCCCACTGGTGCCCCCTACTGTAGAGCAGAAACAGTGAAACTCCTGGGAGTGTTATCTCCTTGAGGAGGGTGTAACGGATTGTCACTGGGGTGAAAATATTCAAGTATTGAGGGTTGGACAAGGAGCCTCAAACTCTATTTCCTGCTACAGCCAAGAGTCCTACTTTCTTGAAGCTGCGTTTGCAAAAGGACTCCAGGTCCTAGAATAGCCTTCCTCAATCCAAGGAAGAGCCTCCAGAGGAGCCTTCCCGACGCCAAGGAAGGGCCTCCAGAGGAGCCTTCCCGACGCCAAGGAAGGGCCTCCAGAGGAGCCATCCAGAGGCCAAGGAAGGGCCTCCAGAGGAGCCCTCCAGAGGCCAAGGAAGGGCCTCCAGAGGAGCCTTACCGAGGCCAAGGAAGGGCCTCCAGAGGAGCCTTCCCGACGCCCAGGAAGGGCCACCGGAGGAGCCTTCCCAACGCCCAGGAAGGGCCTCCAGAGGAGCCTTCCAGAGGCCAAGGAAGGGCCTCCAGAGGAGCCTTCACGAGGCCAAGGAAGGGCCTCCAGAGGAGCCTTCACGAGGCCAAGGAAGGGCCTCCAGAGGAGCCTTACCGAGGCCAAGGAAGGGCCTCCAGAGGAGCCTTCCCGACGCCCAGGAAGGGCCACCGGAGGAGCCTTCCCAACGCCCAGGAAGGGCCTCCAGAGGAGCCTTCCAGAGGCCAAGGAAGGGCCTCCAGAGGAGCCTTCACGAGGCCAAGGAAGGGCCTCCAGAGGAGCCTTCACGAGGCCAAGGAAGGGCCTCCAGAGGAGCCTTCACGAGGCCAAGGAAGGGCCTCCAGAGGAGCCTTCACGAGGCCAAGGAAGGGCCTCCAGAGGAGCCTTCACGAGGCCAAGGAAGGGCCTCCAGAGGAGCCTTCACGAGGCCAAGGAAGGGCCTCCAGAGGAGCCTTCACGAGGCCAAGGAAGGGCCTCCAGAGGAGCCTTCACGAGGCCAAGGAAGGGCCTCCAGAGGAGCCTTCACGAGGCCAAGGAAGGGCCTCCAGAGGAGCCTTCACGAGGCCAAGGAAGGGCCTCCAGAAGAGCCTTCCCGAGGCCAAGGAAGGGCCTCCAGAGGAGCCTTCACGAGGCCAAGGAAGGGCCTCCAGAGGAGCCTTCCCGACGCCAAGGAAGGGCCTCCAGAGGAGCCTTCCCGACGCCAAGGAAGGGCCTCCAGAGGAGCCTTCCCGACGCCAAGGAAGGGCCTCCAGAGGAGCCTTCCCGACGCCAAGGAAGGGCCTCCAGAGGAGCCTTCCAGAGGCCAAGGAAGGGCCTCCAGAGGAGCCTTCCAGAGGCCAAGGAAGGGCCTCCAGAGGAGCCTTCCAGAGGCCAAGGAAGGGCCTCCAGAGGAGCCTTCCAGAGGCCAAGGAAGGGCCTCCAGAGGAGCCTTCCAGAGGCCAAGGAAGGGCCTCCAGAGGAGCCTTCCAGAGGCCAAGGAAGAGCTTCCAGAGGAGCCTTCGCGACGCCAAGGAAGGGCCTCCAGAGGAGCCTTCGCGACGCCAAGGAAGGGCCTCCAGAGGAGCCTTCCCGACGCCAAGGAAGGGCCTCCAGGGGAGCCTTCCAGAGGCCAAAGAAGGGCCTCCGGAGGAGCCTTCCAGAGGCCAAGGAAGGGCCTCCGGAGGAGCCTTCCAGAGGCCAAGGAAGGGCCTCCGGAGGAGCCTTCCAGAGGCCAAGGAAGGGCCTCCAGAGGAGCCTTCCAGAGGCCAAGGAAGGGCCTCCAGGGGAGCCTTCCAGAGGCCAAGGAAGGGCCTCCAGAGGAGCCTTCCAGAGGCCAAGGAAGGGCCTCCAGGGGAGCCTTCCAGAGGCCAAGGAAGGGCCTCCAGGGGAGCCTTCCAGAGGCCAAGGAAGGGCCTCCGGAGGAGCCTTCCCGACGCCAAGGAAGGGCCTCCAGGGGAGCCTTCCAGAGGCCAAGGAAGGGCCTCCAGAGGAGCCTTCAAGGGGCCAAGGAAGGGCCTCCAGAGGAGCCTTCCAGGCGCCAAGGAAGGGCCTCCAGAGGAGCCTTCCAGGCGCCAAGGAAGGGCCTCCAGAGGAGCCTTCATGAGGCCAAGGAAGGGCCTCCAGAGGAGCCTTCCAGAGGCCAAGGAAGGGCCACAGGAGGAGCCTTCCCGACGCCAAGGAAGGGCCTCCAGAGGAGCCTTCCCGAGGCCAAGGAAGGGCCTCCAGAGAAGCCTTCCCGACGCCAAGGAAGGGCCTCCAGGGGAGCCTTCCAGAGGCCAAGGAAGGGCCTCCAGAGGAGCCTTCCAGAGGCCAAGGAAGGGCCTCCAGAGGAGCCTTCCAGAGGCCAAGGAAGGGCCTCCGGAGGAGCCTTCCCGACGCCAAGGAAGGGCCTCCAGGGGAGCCTTCCAGAGGCCAAGGAAGGGCCACAGGAGGAGCCTTCCCGACGCCAAGGAAGAGCCTCCAGAGGAGCCTTCCAGAGGCCAAGGAAGAGCCTCCGGAGGAGCCTTCCCGACGCCAAGGAAGGGCCTCCAGAGGCGCCTTCCAGACGCCAAGGAAGGGCCCCAGAGGAGCCTTCCAGAGGCCAAGGAAGGGCCTCCAGAGGAGCCTTCATGAGGCCAAGGAAGGGCCTCCAGAGGAGCCTTCCCGACGCCAAGGAAGGGCCTCCGGAGGAGCCTTCCAGAGGCCAAGGAAGAGCCTCCGGAGGAGCCTTCCAGAGGCCAAGGAAGGGCCTCCAGGGGAGCCTTCCAGAGGCCAAGGAAGGGCCACAGGAGGAGCCTTCCCGACGCCAAGGAAGGGCCTCCAGAGGAGCCATCCAGAGGCCAAGGAAGGGCCTCCAGAGGATCCTTCCAGAGGCCAAGGAAGGGCCTCCAGAGGAGCCTTCCCGACGCCAAGGAAGGGCCTCCAGAGGAGCCTTCCCGAGGGCAAGGAAGGGCCTCCAGAGGAGCCTTCATAAGGCCAAGGAAGAGCCTCCAGAGGAGCCTTCCAGAGGCCAAGGAAGAGCCTCCGGAGGAGCCTTCCCGACGCCAAGGAAGGGCCTCCAGAGGAGCCATCCAGAGGCCAAGGAAGGGCCTCCAGAGGAGCCTTCCAGAGGCCAAGGAAGGGCCTCCAGAGGAGCCTTCCCGACGCCAAGGAAGGGCCTCCAGAGGAGCCTTCCCGAGGGCAAGGAAGGGCCTCCAGAGGAGCCTTCATAAGGCCAAGGAAGAGCCTCCAGAGGAGCCTTCATGAGGCCAAGGAAGGGCCCGCAGAGGAGCCTTCACGAGGCCAAGGAAGGGCCTCCAGAGGAGCCTTCCAGAGGCCAAGGAAGGGCCTCCAGAGGAGCCTTCCAGAGGCCAAGGAAGGGCCTCCAGAGGAGCCTTCCAGAGGCCAAGGAAGGGCCTCCAGAGGAGCCTTCCAGAGGCCAAGGAAGGGCCTCCAGAGGAGCCTTCCAGAGGCCAAGGAAGGGCCTCCAGAGGAGCCTTCCAGAGGCCAAGGAAGGGCCTCCAGAGGAGCCTTCCAGAGGCCAAGGAAGGGCCTCCAGAGGAGCCTTCCAGAGGCCAAGGAAGGGCCTCCAGAGGAGCCTTCCCGACGCCAAGGAAGGGCCTCCAGGGGAGCCTTCCAGAGGCCAAGGAAGGGCCTCCAGAGGAGCCCTCCAGAGGCCAAGGAAGGGCCTCCAGAGGAGGCTTCATGAGGCCAAGGAAGGGCCTCCGGAGGAGCCTTCCCGAAGCCAAGGAAGGGCCTCCAGGGGAGCCTTCCAGAGGCCAAGGAAGGGCCTCCAGAGGAGCCTTCCCGACGCCAAGGAAGGGCCTCCAGAGGAGCCTTCCCGACGCCAAGGAAGGGCCTCCAGAGGAGCCTTCCCGAGGCCAAGGAAGAGCCTCCGGAGGAGCCTTCATGAGGCCAAGGAAGAGCCTCCAGAGGAGCCTTCCAGAGGCCAAGGAAGGGCCTCCAGAGGAGGCTTCATGAGGCCAAGGAAGGGCCTCCGGAGGAGCCTTCCCGACGCCAAGGAAGGGCCTCCAGGGGAGCCTTCCAGAGGCCAAGGAAGGGCCACAGGAGGAGCCTTCCCGACGCCAAGGAAGGGCCTCCAGGGGAGCCTTCCAGAGGCCAAGGAAGGGCCACAGGAGGAGCCTTCCCGACGCCAAGGAAGGGCCTCCAGAGGAGCCATCCAGAGGCCAAGGAAGGGCCTCCAGAGGAGCCTTCCAGAGGCCAAGGAAGGGCCTCCAGAGGAGCCTTCCAGAGGCCAAGGAAGGGCCTCCAGAGGAGCCTTCCAGAGGCCAAGGAAGGGCCTCCAGAGGAGCCTTCCCGAGGGCAAGGAAGGGCCTCCAGAGGAGGCTTCATGAGGCCAAGGAAGGGCCTCCAGAGGAGCCTTCCAGAGGCCAAGGAAGGGCCTCCAGAGGAGCCTTCCCGACGCCAAGGAAGGGCCTCCAGGGGAGCCTTCCAGAGGCCAAGGAAGGGCCTCCAGAGGAGGCTTCATGAGGCCAAGGAAGGGCCTCCAGAGGAGCCTTCCCGACGCCAAGGAAGGGCCTCCAGGGGAGCCTTCCAGAGGCCAAGGAAGGGCCTCCAGAGGAGCCTTCCCGACGCCAAGGAAGGGCCTCCGGAGGAGCCTTCCCGACGCCAAGAAAGGGCCTCCGGAGGAGCCTTCCAGAGGCCAAGGAAGGGCCTCCAGAGGAGCCTTCCAGAGGCCAAGGAAGGGCCTCAGGAGGAGCCTTCATGAGGCCAAGGAAGAGCCTCCAGAGGAGCCTTCCAGAGGCCAAGGAAGGGCCTCCAGAGGAGCCTTCCAGAGGCCAAGGAAGGGCCTCCAGAGGAGCCTTCCAGAGGCCAAGGAAGGGCCTCCGGAGGAGCCTTCCAGAGGCCAAGGAAGGGCCTCCGGAGGAGCCTTCCAGAGGCCAAGGAAGGGCCTCCAGAGGAGCCTTCCAGAGGCCAAGGAAGGGCCTCCAGAGGAGCCTTCCAGAGGCCAAGGAAGGGCCTCCAGAGGAGCCTTCCAGAGGCCAAGGAAGGGCCTCCAGAGGAGCCTTCCAGAGGCCAAGGAAGGGCCTCCAGAGGAGCCTTCCAGAGGCCAAGGAAGGGCCTCCAGAGGAGCCTTCCAGAGGCCAAGGAAGGGCCTCCAGAGGAGCCTTCCAGAGGCCAAGGAAGGGCCTCCAGAGGAGCCTTCCAGAGGCCAAGGAAGGGCCTCCAGAGGAGCCTTCCAGAGGCCAAGGAAGAGCCTCCGGAGGAGCCTTCCAGAGGCCAAGGAAGGGCCTCCAGGGGAGCCTTCCAGAGGCCAAGGAAGGGCCACAGGAGGAGCCTTCCCGACGCCAAGGAAGGGCCTCCAGGGGAGCCTTCCAGAGGCCAAGGAAGGGCCACAGGAGGAGCCTTCCCGACGCCAAGGAAGGGCCTCCAGAGGAGCCATCCAGAGGCCAAGGAAGGGCCTCCAGAGGAGCCTTCCAGAGGCCAAGGAAGGGCCTCCAGAGGAGCCTTCCAGAGGCCAAGGAAGGGCCTCCAGAGGAGCCTTCCAGAGGCCAAGGAAGGGCCTCCAGAGGAGCCTTCCCGAGGGCAAGGAAGGGCCTCCAGAGGAGGCTTCATGAGGCCAAGGAAGGGCCTCCAGAGGAGCCTTCCAGAGGCCAAGGAAGGGCCTCCAGAGGAGCCTTCCCGACGCCAAGGAAGGGCCTCCAGGGGAGCCTTCCAGAGGCCAAGGAAGGGCCTCCAGAGGAGGCTTCATGAGGCCAAGGAAGGGCCTCCAGAGGAGCCTTCCCGACGCCAAGGAAGGGCCTCCAGGGGAGCCTTCCAGAGGCCAAGGAAGGGCCTCCAGAGGAGCCTTCCCGACGCCAAGGAAGGGCCTCCGGAGGAGCCTTCCCGACGCCAAGAAAGGGCCTCCGGAGGAGCCTTCCAGAGGCCAAGGAAGGGCCTCCAGAGGAGCCTTCCAGAGGCCAAGGAAGGGCCTCCGGAGGAGCCTTCATGAGGCCAAGGAAGAGCCTCCAGAGGAGCCTTCCAGAGGCCAAGGAAGGGCCTCCAGAGGAGCCTTCCAGAGGCCAAGGAAGGGCCTCCAGAGGAGCCTTCCAGAGGCCAAGGAAGGGCCTCCAGAGGAGCCTTCCAGAGGCCAAGGAAGGGCCTCCGGAGGAGCCTTCCAGAGGCAAAGGAAGGGCCTCCAGAGGAGCCTTCCAGAGGCCAAGGAAGGGCCTCCAGAGGAGCCTTCCAGAGGCCAAGGAAGGGCCTCCAGAGGAGCCTTCCAGAGGCCAAGGAAGGGCCTCCAGAGGAGCCTTCCAGAGGCCAAGGAAGGGCCTCCAGAGGAGCCTTTCAGAGGCCAAGGAAGGGCCTCCAGAGGAGCCTTCCAGAGGCCAAGGAAGGGCCTCCAGAGGAGCCTTCCAGAGGCCAAGGAAGAGCCTCCGGAGGAGCCTTCCAGAGGCCAAGGAAGAACACTCTTAACTACATTTATCGGTTATAAATCCAAGTCTACATTTCCAAAATTAAAAGGTCGCTGTATCTTTGGACACCAAGTGTCCAGATGTTTCACGTGAAGAGAATCCTTGGGTGCATATATTCACCCGATGAGAGACTGACAGCGCATGAGAGGGGAGCTCAGAGAAGCAGTCCTCCTATTTCTTCACGTCTCTTATTCCAACGCAGGGCATGAGGGAGTATTTATACATTCATTATTCGCTTTTAATGCTCACTGCTGCTTTGCTTTGGAGCAGCACCCTGTGTACGGAGCGGGCACCACTGGGTGGAAGGGACTGGACCCCCGAGGGATGGAGATAGGACCCCCAGGGAGTGCCACCCTGTGTACGGAGCGGGCACCACTGGGTGGAAGGGACTGGACCCCCGAGGGATGGAGATAGGACCCCTAGGGAGCGGCACCCTGTGTACGGAGCGGGCACCGCTAGGCGGAAGGGACTGGACCCCTAGGGATGGAGATAGGACCCCTAGGGAGCGGCACCCTGTGTACGGAGCGGGCACCGCTAGGCGGAAGGGACTGGACCCCCGAGGGATGGAGATAGGACCCCTAGGGAGCGCCACCCTGTGTACGGAGCGGGCACCTCTGGGTGGAAGGGACTGGACCCCCGAGGGAGTGAGATAGGACCCCTAGGGAGTGCCAGCCTGTGTACGGAGCGGGCACCTCTGGGTGGAAGGGACTGGACCCCCGAGGGATGGGGAAAGGACCACTAGGGAGCGCCACCCTGTGTATTGAGCGGGCACCACTGGGTGGAAGGGACTGGACCCCCTAGGGATGAGACAGGACCCCCAGGGAGCGCCACTATGTGTATGGAGGGGGCACCACTGGGTGGAAGGGACTGGACCCCCTAGGGATGAGACAGGACCCCCCAGGGAGCGCCACTATGTGTATGGAGGGGGCACCACTGGGCGGAAGGGACTGGACCCCCTAGGGATGGAGATAGGACCCCCAGGGAGCGCCACTATGTGTATGGAGCGGGCACCGCTGGGTGGAAGGGACTGGACCCCCTAGGGATGGAGATAGGACCCTCAGGCAGCAGCACCCTATGTATGGGGCGGGCACCACTGGGTGGAAGGACCCCTAGGGATGGGGAGCAGCACTTGAAACCCATGAATGAAGGAAGAAAGACTAGGGATAAGATGTGTCTCTGGAGATGTGCACAGCGTCTCGAGGGCTTGTTTATAGGCTCTACATACTCCGGCAGTAGCTTTCTATATTGATGTGAGGCAGCATCAGAGCGCCCGAGCTGCGGTAAACCAGGCTGATGTCGCGGTTTAGAGCGAGGTCACTGCTGCCCTTGTGGGCCTCTCCGCATGGACAAAGGTGCCCAGTGTTGGGGCATCAAGGCCTGCTGCTGGGCGGCTGCACACCCCAGGGCACAGAGCATGGGGTACAAAGCTGGCCTTGTTGTGGGCTGGAGTCACCAGACGTGGGCGTAGCACAAGGCCAGTGATGAAGTAAGGATTGTTCTAGGCGAGCGGCCATGTGCTTCGGCCTTTGGCATGAAATCAGAGGAAGAGCGGTCTAAGATACATTAATGATAGATCAGAAGCGCCATCTTGGAAGGACTTTCTCTGATACAATGATGGAAGATCGGAGGTGCCATCTTGGAAGGACGGTCTCTGATACAATGGTGGAAGATCAGAGGCGCCATCTTGTAAGGACAGGCTGGGATACAATGGTGGAAGATCAGAGGCGTCATCTTGGAAGGACAGGCCGGGATACAATGATGGAAGATCAGAGGCACCATCTTGGAAGGACGGTCTGAGATACAATGATGGAAGATCAGAGGCGCCATCTTGGAAGGACGGTCTGAGATACAATGATGGAAGATCAGAGGCGCCATCTTGGAAGGACGGTCTGAGATACAATGGTGGAAGATCAGAGGCGCCATCTTGGAAGGACTGGCTGAGATACAATGAGGGAAGATCAGAGGCGCCATCTTGGAAGGACGGTCTCTGATACAATGGTGGAAGATCAGAGGCGCCATCTTGGAAGGACGGTCTGAGATACAATGATGGAAGATCAAAGGCGCCATCTTGGAAGGACGGTCTCTGATACAATGATGGAAGATCAAAGGCGCCATCTTGGAAGGACGGTCTGAGATACAATGATGGAAGATCAAAGGCGCCATCTTGGAAGGACGGTCTCTGATACAATGATGGAAGATCAAAGGCGCCATCTTGGAAGGACGGTCTGAGATACAATGATGGAAGACCAGCGGCGCAATTTTGGAAGACCAAGTCTGAGGGATAATTGGGGGAAGCACAGCCTGTGGGTTAGTGGAGGAAGATCAGAGGCGCCAGAGAAGAGCAGTCAGACAAATAACGGTGGGATTTCAGAGGTGCAGCGATAAAGGGCACTAATCTACAATGCCCAGTATTATCTACAGAAAGAGCGAATGCGTGCGAGAGAACCGGGAGTGTCCCCTGGTTTTTGTGCTTTTTGTTTGTCCCTTCCGTCAGGCTAAACTCGCGTGCGCAAAGAGGCCTATGTCGGTCCCTGGTAACTTGCGGTCCAGAACCGGCTGTCTGTGAGTTAGAGGGGCAAACTATGCATGCCCCCATAGTGGGCACTGGGTACTACCCATGCATTGGGTGAACCTAGTAAGGAGATGGTGCCAGTGTATCATGTTTTGTGAATCTTAAATTCCACCACAACCTTTCCTCTAGGTCAGAGTGCGGTCTAACTCTTGCGCCATTATGTGAACCCCATGAACCTGGCACCACGTTCCTCTTGGACGTTGAGTGAGTGTGTAGGAAATGTTCCACTTGTGTGTTAGTAGATCACTGTGTGTGGTAGGAGTACTGGTCAAGTGAGATGCATTCTGGATGCCACTGGTTTGGCACAAGAAGGTGGACAAGGACAACTACCCCCAGGCAGTAAAAATGTACTTCCTGCATTCGTGTGGATGGAGCGTGGCGACCCAGGCTCTGAAGTGAGGGCGGATGGGGGCGAGGGGTGGACTTCAGCTTCTGTTGGTGAAGGTCAGAATGTTTCTAGGCAAGGCCTGTTTTCTGTCCCCGATTGTTACTGCAGGCAGCTCATGACAGCCAGATGCAGGGATCTCACACTTGTTGTGTCCGTGTAGTGGATACCCCTGCTTGGAGCCAGTCCCACCGCCACCAGCCGCGAGAGCCGTCACCTTGCACAAAGGCGGTGTCCGAGGAGCAGCCAGAAATGACATTAGAAAGAGCATCAACAAAAACCATCTCAAAAACCCTTAGAGGAGGGATCCACTTCCTGTGTCTGGAAACATGTTTGAAAGTGGGATACAAATCACTACACTGTCTTCCACCTCCAAGTTCTTCTTGCACAAGGAAGGGGCTGCTCCACGGTGGACTCGAAGAGGTGTTGCTAGACCAGGTCTGGGGTCTGTCCAGACAGCCAGGCGACCAGAAGTGAAGGGAACCAATCACCTGAACTCTGCTCTATCTGTTGTTTGGAGGAGGTTAAGCTAGAAGCGTACCTGTCTCCCGAGGAAAGACTGTCCAGGAGGAGAAGCCCTGGGTGTTTCCAGCATGAGCATCACTTAGAGTAACGGGCTTTAGCAGAGACAAAACCTAGGAGCGAGCGAGCGCTCTGCCTAGTTCCAGCTGTGTTACAGCAAACAAATTATGGACGGATTGCTGACAATGCAAAAATTCTCCCCCAGTCAAAAGATCTGGGATAAATCCATTGTTCTTTTGCTCACTTTGCCACCCCAGTTTGGACCCAGCCATATGCAAATCAGTCTGACCCTGGACCTCATGGGTACAGTCCAGACCGAACTGCCAAGCCATGTCTTCCCGGGACCGGAATGAAGCATCCGTGGACCGGTTTCTGGACATCACTTTACATCACCCAGGCTAGCTTGAATCCAGTGGCGCAGTGAGCAAGGGACCCACGTCTGGGCATACCCATCCCACTTAGGGCGAAAAGTGTTACAACAAACAAATGATGGACAGAATGCTGACAATGCAAAGATTCTCCCTCAGTCAAAAGATCTGGGTTAAATCCTTCGTTCTTTTGCCCACTACGCCACCCCAGTTTGGACCCAGCATTACATCCATCAATTGTGTGTCTTTTGCTTTCTTGCCCTAAGTGAGCCAGGTATGCCCAGACGTGGGTGCAGGGCTCACTTTGCCACTGGAGTCAAGCTATCCTGGCTGAAGACAGCTGGAATGCCAGAAACCGGTCCTCGGATACTTGATTACGGTCCAGGGAAGACATGGCTTGGCAGTTCGGGCTGGACTGTTTCCATGAGGCACAGGGTCAAGATTGATTTGCATATGACCAGGTCTAAACTGGGGTGGCATGGAGAGCAAAAGAATGATGGATTTAACCCAGATCTCTTGACTGGGGGGAATGTTTTGATTTGTTCTGCATTCCGTCCATCAATTGTGTGTCTTTTAGTTCCAGCTGTGAGCTGCGCCAAGTCTTTGCGAGAACAAGCATGACTGTTCCCGGTAATGGGCTGTGAGCAGAAGAGACCAGTGCTGCCGCTGCACGTCACGAAGAGGAGCTGCACCACCAGGGCCGGACTGGCCACAGTGGGCACCGGGCGTTTCCCCAGTAGGCCGCTAGGGTGGGGGCTACTTTTGTTACCAGGGGTCGGCAATACCGGCCCCCAGAAACAAAATCGACAGAAACCAGCCATCACAAACTGCTCTGCTGCAGTTCCCCCCCCCTCACCCCAGGGGGTGCCAGCCGAGCAGTTTGCCAGGGCCGGTTTCTGTTCCCAGTCCGACCCTGTGCACCACTGGCTGAGCAGACGCTTAATAGACCCCTAGACTGCAGTTGTCTAGGACACCCCATTATAGACAACTCGGCCCGGAAGCTGACACGGCCGTACCTGAACTCGAGGCCCGATTCACAGAACTAACTTAAGACAAAATCCTAAACTTACTACCATTTTGGTATTCACAGAAGGCACTTACTCATTTCGGCATTCACAGAAGGCACTTACTCATTTCGGCATTCACAGAAGGCACTTACTCATTTCGGCATTCACAGAAGGCACTTACTCATTTCGGTATTCACAGAAGGCACTTACTCATTTCGGTATTCACAGAAGGCACTTACTCATTTCGGCATTCACAGAAGGCGCTTACTCATTTTGGTATTCACAGAAGGCGCTTACTCATTTTGGTATTCACAGAAGGCGCTTACTCATTTCAGCATTCACAGAAGGCACTTACTGATTTCGGTATTCACAGAAGGCACTTACTCATTTCGGCATTCACAGAAGGCACTTACTGATTTCGGCATTCACAGAAGGCACTTACTCATTTTGGTATTCACAGAAGGCACTTACTCATTTCGGTATTCACAGAAGGCGCTTACTCATTTCGGCATTCACAGAAGGCACTTACTCATTTCGGCATTCACAGAAGGCACTTACTCATTTCGGCATTCACAGAAGGCACTTACTCATTTCGGCATTCACAGAAGGCACTTACTCATTTCGGCATTCACAGAAGGCACTTACTCATTTCGGCATTCACAGAAGGCACTTACTCATTTCGGCATTCACAGAAGGCACTTACTCATTTCGGCATTCACAGAAGGCACTTACTCATTTCGGCATTCACAGAAGGCACTTACTCATTTCGGCATTCACAGAAGGCACTTACTCATTTCGGCATTCACAGAAGGCACTTACTCATTTCGGCATTCACAGAAGGCACTTACTCATTTCGGCATTCACAGAAGGCACTTACTCATTTCGGCATTCACAGAAGGCACTTACTCATTTCGGTATTCATAGAAGGCACTTACTCATTTCGGCATTCACAGAAGGCACTTACTCATTTCGGTATTCATAGAAGGCACTTACTCATTTCGGCATTCACAGAAGGCACTTACTCATTTCGGCATTCACAGAAGGCACTTACTCGTTCTGGTATTCACAGAAGGCACTTACTCGTTTTGGTATTCACAGAAGGCACTCACTCATTTTGGTATACACAGAAGGCACTTACTCATTTCGGTATTCACAGAAGACACTTACTCATTTCGGCATTCACAGAAGGCACTTACTCGTTTTGGTATTCACAGAAGGCACTCACTCATTTTGGTATACACAGAAGGCACTTACTCATTTCGGTATTCACAGAAGACACTTACTCATTTCGGCATTCACAGAAGGCACTTACTCATTTCGGCATTCACAGAAGGCACTTACTCATCGAGGAGTAAGTGCCTTCTGTGAATACCAAAAGAAGTAACTTTAGGATTTTGTCTTAAGTTTGTTCTGTGAATGGGGCCCTCGGTTTGCATCCGACTGGGGAGACCGCAACTGCCTGACCCGAGCACCTGGCCAGGGAGGCCGCAGCGACTAAAGACGAGTGTCACTGCATATGTCTGCAGCTTCGACTCCGTACTGCGGTCCCGGTTCCATTGGATCGACGCGGACCCAACAGAAGTGAAGCCGCTGCTGCGAGGGCAGGTACGCAGCCCGCCCTCGCCGCTAGAAGGGGAACGCCGTCCAGCAGGGCTGTACACGTAACGAGAGGCTAAACTGTGCAGCGGAATCCGCAGTCTGGACTTCAGACACTTTACCCGGGTGAACGCAAGTAGTGAAAGATGTTGAACTGAGTTATGCTTCTGATCCGCTGCGTAGCTTGAAGTAACCTCACCTGGAGGTAGTTCATTCCCATCACCTCAGTAGAACAGGGACCACAGTCAATCAAAATCGCCTGGCGCAGGGCGAGAGCACTGAAGGCGAGTTCAACACCTTACTGGGGGCGAACACCTGGATTACAATCCAGTCATTGCAATTCCTATTGGAGTCCACACGACCACCCCCAGATGTGTGCCAGTGAAGAGACCGGTCATCAGTCCACAAGACCACCCCCAGATGTGTGCCAGTGAAGAGGTTGGTCATCAGTTCACACAACCACCCCCAGATGTGTGCCAGTGAAGAGGCCGCCGTGAGTCCACACAACCACCACATGTGTGCAAGTGAAGAGGCCGCCGTGAGTCCACACAACCACCACATGTGTGCAAGTGAAGAGGCCGCCGTGAGTCCACACGACCACCCCCAGATGTGTGCCAGTGAAGTAGCCGCCGTGAGTCCACACAACCACCCCAGATGTGTGCCAGTGAAGTAGCCGCCGTGAGTCCACACGACCACCCCAGATGTGTGCCAGTGAAGTAGCCGCCGTGAGTCCACACGACCACCCTCAGATGTCTGCCAGTGAAGAGGCCGGTCATCAGTCCACACGACCACCACCAGATGTGTGCCAGTGAAGAGACCGGTCATCAGTCCACACGACCACCCCCAGATGTGTGCCAGTGAAGAGACCGGTCATCAGTCCACACAACCACCCCCAGATGTGTGCCAGTGAAGAGACCGGTCATCAGTCCACACGACCACCCCCAGATGTGTGCCAGTGAAGAGACCGGTCATCAGTCCACACGACAACCCCCAGATGTGTGCCAGTGAAGAGACCGGTCATCAGTTCACACGACCACCCCCAGATGTGTGCCAGTGAAGAGACCGGTCATCAGTCCACACGACAACCCCCAGATGTGTGCCAGTGAAGAGGCCGGTCATCAGTCCACATGACCACCACCAGATGTGTGCCAGTGAAGAGGCCGGTCATCAGTCCACATGACCACCACCAGATGTGTGCCATTGAAGAGGCCGGTCATCAGTCCACACGACCACCACCAGATGTGTGCCAGTGAAGAGGCCGGTCATCAGTCCACACGACCACCACCAGATGTGTGCCAGTGAAGAGACTGGTCATCAGTCCACACGACCACCACCAGATGTGTGCCAGTGAAGAGGCCGGTCATCAGTCCACACGACCACCCCCAGATGTGTGCCAGTGAAGAGACCGGTCATCAGTCCACACGACCACCACCAGATGTGTGCCAGTGAAGAGACTGGTCATCAGTCCACACGACCACCCCCAGATGTGTGCCAGTGAAGAGGCCGGTCATCAGTTCACACGACCACCACCAGATGTGTGCCAGTGAAGAGACTGGTCATCAGTCCACACGACCACCACCAGATGTGTGCCAGTGAAGAGGCCGGTCATCAGTCCACACGACCACCCCCAGATGTGTGCCAGTGAAGAGACCGGTCATCAGTCCACACGACCACCCCCAGATGTGTGCCAGTGAAGAGGCCGGTCATCAGTTCACACGACCACCCCCGGATGTGTGGGGCAGCACAGGGCAACACCAGCAGAGACAGAGAGGGCAATACAAGGGGGCCCTGGGCACAGAGCCTGGTGACGCCCCCTCAGGTGACACGGAGGGAACAGGGTTCAAGGGCCGAAACCCCAGTCATCCCAGCTGCTGCTTGAAACTGGTCCCCTACGTCACACGTTCGTCACTGATAGTGATTTATTGAGAATATATTCACAAGTGGGACCCCGCCCTCTCTCCAGTGCCCCCCACTGCTCGGACCACCAGGCCCCTGTGGTCGCGGCTCCAACAAACACCATTTGCAACTGGAATTGATACCAACTAGGAGCAGGCTTGACCACTGGGGGGTGTACGGGGGCGTGGGGGGGGGGGGTGGATGCAATCACGGACCGGACCATGAGGCTGAGGCCCTTGGAAGAGGGGGTCAACGCTGGGGGGGGGGGGGGGGGTCACAAGACTCCTGATATTGAAGAAAGAAGTCTTTTGAGCTGATAACAAGGAGCGCATGGTCCGGACACGGGCCCCGGGGCCAAGATCAGACGGTGCGTCCGCAGACAGAGCTCAGTGTGTGCCGAGAGGGGGAGGGGGGCATCAGTACAGTATAGAGATATGGGGGAGGGTGAGAGTGGGAGACACAGGGAGGGGTCAGCAGGGCTGGGGACACAGGGAGGGGTCAGCAGGGCTGGGGACACAGAGGAGGGGTCAGCAGGGCTGGGGACACAGAGGAGGGGTCAGCAGGGCTGGGGACACAGGGAGGGGTCAGCAGGGCTGGGGACACAGAGGAGGGGTCAGCAGGGCTGGGGACACAGAGGAGGGGTCAGCAGGGCTGGGGACACAGGGAGGGGTCAGCAGGGCTGGGGACACAGAGGAGGGGTCAGCAGGGCTGGGGACACAGGGAGGGGTCAGCAGGGCTGGGGACACAGGGAGGGGTCAGCAGGGCTGGGGACACAGAGGAGGGGTCAGCAGGGCTGGGGACACAGGGAGGGGTCAGCAGGGCTGGGGACACAGGGAGGGGTCAGCAGGGCTGGGGACACAGAGGAGGGGTCAGCAGGGCTGGGGACACAGGGAGGGGTCAGCAGGGCTGGGGACACAGAGGAGGGGTCAGCAGGGCTGGGGACACAGAGGAGGGGTCAGCAGGGCTGGGGACACAGGGAGGGGTCAGCAGGGCTGGGGACACAGAGGAGGGGTCAGCAGGGCTGGGGACACAGAGGAGGGGTCAGCAGGGCTGGGGACACAGGGAGGGGTCAGCAGGGCTGGGGACACAGAGGAGGGGTCAGCAGGGCTGGGGACACAGAGGAGGGGTCAGCAGGGCTGGGGACACAGGGAGGGGTCAGCAGGGCTGGGGACACAGAGGAGGGGTCAGCAGGGCTGGGGACACAGGGAGGGGTCAGCCGGGCTGGGGACACAGAGGAGGGGTCGGCAAGGCTGGGGACACAGAGGAGGGGTCGGCAAGGCTATTGTCACAGTCCGCTAGACCTTCTTCAGGACGTTGAGAATATAGGACCCTTATTTCACCGACTGCTACGTGAACGTGTACTACTACGATTCAGCGAATACTAAAGTCAAAAATTCAAAGTCAAAAATTTTATTTGTGTTGGTACTCGACAGAGGACCACAAAAGAAATCTACATTTTACAAGAATACTAGAACGAAGAGTATTTGGCTAAATCTTACGATTTAGAACTTCTGAATACTACGGTTCCACCGTGCCTTGATGGCCATTAATTCAAGCTTTAAATCAAGTCAATAAAGCGGACTCATACCAGCACCATTTCATCGCGGACGGTGAAATAAGGGTCCTTTTATATTCTCAACGTCCTGAAGATGGTCGACGAGACACTTCACTGAAGACAAGGATGCTAAGAGTTTAAAATATTTGGGTCCTGGGTGACGTCCGGTGGAGGGGGGGTTGGAGGGGGCAGCCGTGGCCCGCGGGGGTGTGGGGCGAGGGGGGGACAAGGAGGTATTGTTTCGGGTGCACTGGAAGAGGGTGGAGGCAGTGGAGGTCTGGGGGTGGCTGACGTCGGCATGTGACATGCTTCAGATGCCTGGAACCCCCCCCCCCCCCGCCTGCTCTTCTCCTGTACCCTTACCCTGGCCAGCGCCTAGACGAGAAGAGGCGCTGTGCCCCCTGGGGTGGGGACAGTGCCTGGGACGGAGGGGCTGAAGTGTGGGAGATCAGAACCGACCCAGCCAAACCCTACCTGGGGGGGGGGCAGCTAAGGGGGGCACAGGCGGTTATGGAGAGCAGGCGGGTATCGGGGGACAGGCAGGTATGGGGTGAAGGCGGCTCAGGAGGGCACAGGTAGTTAAGGGGCACAGGCACCAATAGCAGGCCTGGGTGAGGTACATATGGAAGTGGGGGGTGTACAGAACGGTACAGGAGAGGGGTGCGGACCCGGGCAGCAGGATGAGTGTAAAGAGGATAAGAGCAGGACGCATCATGCCACGGGGGGGGGGTCAATTAGGACTGTAGGCCGATCTAAAGGGGTACAGCATAGAGTGGAGGGTATTAAGAGGGAGAGGAGAGTATAACGAGGGAGAGGAGGGTATAACGAGGGAGAGGAGGGTATAACGAGGGAGAGGAGGGTATAACGAGGGAGAGGAGGGCATAACGAGGGAGAGGAGGGTATAACGAGGGAGAGGAGGGCATGACGAGGGAGAGGAGGGCATAACGAGGGAGAGGAGGGTATAACGAGGGAGAGGAGGGTATAACGAGGGAGAGGAGGGTATAACGAGGGAGAGGAGGGCATGACGAGGGAGAGGAGGGCATGACGAGGGAGAGGAGGGCATAACGAGGGAGAGGAGGGCATGACGAGGGAGAGGAGGGCATGACGAGGGAGAGGAGGGCATGACGAGGGAGAGGAGGGCATGACGAGGGAGAGGAGGGCATGACGAGGGAGAGGAGGGCATGACGAGGGAGAGGAGGGCATAACGAGGGAGAGGAGGGCATGACGAGGGAGAGGAGGGCATAACGAGGGAGAGGAGGGTATAACGAGGGAGAGGAGGGCATAACGAGGGAGAGGAGGGCATAACGAGGGAGAGGAGGGTATAACGAGGGAGAGGAGGGTATAACGAGGGAGAGGAGGGCATAACGAGGGAGTGGAGGGTATAACGAGGGAGAGGAGGGTATAACGAGGGAGAGGAGGGCATGACGAGGGAGAGGAGGGTATGACGAGGGAGAGGAGGGCATGACGAGGGAGAGGAGGGCATGACGAGGGAGAGGAGGGCATGACGAGGGAGAGGAGGGCATGACGAGGGAGAGGAGGGTATAACGAGGGAGAGGAGGGCATAACGAGGGAGAGGAGGGTATAACGAGGGAGAGGAGGGCAGAACGAGGGAGAGGAGGGCATAACGAGGGAGAGGAGGGTATAACGAGGGAGAGGAGGGCATAACGAGGGAGAGGAGGGCATAACGAGGGAGAGGAGGGCATAACGAGGGAGAGGAGAGTATAACGAGGGAGTGGAGGGTATAACGAGGGAGAGGAGGGCATGACGAGGGAGAGGAGGGCATGACGAGGGAGAGGAGGGCAGAACGAGGGAGAGGAGGGCAGAACGAGGGAGAGGAGGGCAGAACGAGGGAGAGGAGGGCATAACGAGGGAGAGGAGAGTATAACTCGGGAGAGGAGGGCATGACGAGGGAGAGGAGGGCATAACGAGGGAGAGGAGGGCATGACGAGGGAGAGGAGGGCATGACGAGGGAGAGGAGGGCATAACGAGGGAGAGGAGGGCATGACGAGGGAGAGGAGGGCATGACGAGGGAGAGGAGGGCATAACGAGGGAGAGGAGGGTATAACGAGGGAGAGGAGGGCATAACGAGGGAGAGGAGGGCATAACGAGGGAGAGGAGGGTATAACTAGGGAGAGGAGGGTATAACGAGGGAGAGGAGGGCATAACGAGGGAGAGGAGAGTATAACTCGGGAGAGGAGGGCATGACGAGGGAGAGGAGAGTATAACGAGGGAGAGGAGGGTATAACGAGGGAGAGGAGGGCATGACGAGGGAGAGGAGGGTATAACGAGGGAGAGGAGAGTATAACGAGGGAGAGGAGGGTATAACGAGGGAGAGGAGGGTATAACGAGGGAGAGGAGGGTATAACGAGGGAGAGGAGGTATAACGAGGGAGAGGAGGGTATGACGAGGGAGAGGAGGGCATGACGAGAGAGAGGAGAGTATAACGAGGGAGAGGAGGGCATAACGAGGGAGAGGAGGGCAGAACGAGGGAGAGGAGGGCAGAACGAGGGAGAGGAGGGCAGAACGAGGGAGAGGAGGGTATAACGAGGGAGAGGAGGGCATAACGAGGGAGAGGAGAGTATAACGAGGGAGAGGAGGGTATAACGAGGGAGAGGAGGGTATAACGAGGGAGAGGAGGGTATAACGAGGGAGAGGAGGGCAGAACGAGGGAGAGGAGGGCAGAACGAGGGAGAGGAGGGCAGAACGAGGGAGAGGAGGGTATAACGAGGGAGAGGAGGGCATAACGAGGGAGAGGAGAGTATAACGAGGGAGAGGAGGGTATAACGAGGGAGAGGAGGGTATAACGAGGGAGAGGAGGGTATAACGAGGGAGAGGAGGGTATAACGAGGGAGAGGAGGGCATAACGAGGGAGAGGAGGGCATAACGAGGGAGAGGAGGGCATGACGAGGGAGAGGAGAGTATGACGAGGGAGAGGAGGGCATAACGAGGGAGAGGAGGGTATAACGAGGGAGAGGAGGGCATAACGAGGGAGAGGAGGGCATAACGAGGGAGAGGAGGGCATAACGAGGGAGAGGAGGGTATAACGAGGGAGAGGAGGGTATAACGAGGGAGAGGAGGGTATGACGAGGGAGAGGAGGGCATGACGAGGGAGAGGAGGGCATGACGAGGGAGAGGAGGGCATGACGAGGGAGAGGAGGGCATGACGAGGGAGAGGAGGGCATGACGAGGGAGAGGAGGGCAGAACGAGGGAGAGGAGGGCAGAACGAGGGAGAGGAGGGCAGAACGAGGGAGAGGAGGGCAGAACGAGGGAGAGGAGGGCAGAACGAGGGAGAGGAGGGCAGAACGAGGGAGAGGAGGGTATAACGAGGGAGAGGAGGGCAGAACGAGGGAGAGGAGGGTATAACGAGGGAGAGGAGGGCATAACGAGGGAGAGGAGGGTATAACGAGGGAGAGGAGGGCATGACGAGGGAGAGGAGGGTATAACGAGGGAGAGGAGGGCATGACGAGGGAGAGGAGGGCATGACGAGGGAGAGGAGGGTATAACGAGGGAGAGGAGGGTATAACGAGGGAGAGGAGGGTATAACGAGGGAGAGGAGGGTATAACGAAGGAGAGGAGGGTATAACGAGGGAGAGGAGGGTATAACGAGGGAGAGGAGGGCATAACGAGGGAGAGGAGGGTATAACGAGGGAGAGGAGGGTATAACGAGGGAGAGGAGGGTATAACGAGGGAGAGGAGGGCATGACGAGGGAGAGGAAGGCATAACGAGGGACAGGAGGGCATCAAGAAGAACAGGTGGCTGTAATGGGAGCTAATGGGTGTTGGACCCGGCCTCATGGCGTGGTCCTACCCCTCCCGCATGGCAGGCCCAGGACGACATCAGCCCTCCTCCGGACCTCGGGCGGCCCCTTCTGCCCGACCCTGCACGCACCAACACCACAGATCCGGCTACCATCCCGGATCCCCCATTATCGGCCGGGCCCCAGCGTAGGCCCATCACGACCTAAGCACGAGGCCGTGCCCGACTCCATCTTGGGCCCACCACGTCACGACCACGTGGCCTCGGCCCCAGCCTCGGCCCCAGCGAAGCCCAGACATCGAGGCACCAAGATCCACCCAGGTGGTCGAGTGGCCACTCGACAGATCCCGGAGGGAGAGGAGTTTCGATGGCCCTCCAGCCGTCCCTGGACGCCTGGTATCGATCGCCCTCCGGCCTCCCTGGGCGCTGGCTCCACCCCCCTGCTGGGTGTCTGGACATCTTCCTCCCGGCCCCTCTGACCCCCAGGCGCGAGGGTCCGGACTTCAAAGGCCTCCAGACCTATATCTGGGCCAGCCCTGGATCAGGTCTTCAGTTGTATCCTGGACTGGGAGCCCTGCTGACGCTGTCACGGCTGACACCAGACGAACTCATCCTTCCGGTAACCTGAGCCATCTGAGAGCCTGCTGGCGCTGCCGCGGCCTACCTTGCTGAACCATCGGAGAGCCTGCTGGCGCTGCCGCGGCCTACCTTGCTGAACGATCCGAGAGCCTGCTGGCGCTGCCGCGGCCTACCTTGCTGAACGATCCGAGAGCCTGCTGGCGCTGCCGCGGCCTACCTTGCTGAACCATCTGAGAGCCTGCTGGCGCTGCCGCGGCCTACCTTGCCGAACCATCTGAGAGCCTGCTGGCGCTGCCGCGGCCTACCTTGCTGAACCATCTGAGAGCCTGCTGGCGCTGCCGCGGCCTACCTTGCCGAACCATCTGAGAGCCTGCTGGCGCTGCCGCGGCCTACCTTGCTGAACCATCCGAGAGCCTGCTGGCGCTGCCGCGGCCTACCTTGCTGAACCCTCTTGTTAGCCTGCTGGCGCTGCCGCGGCTCGACCCGCTCGGAACCCCCCAGCTCGAGGATTGAGAGCTGTGCGCAGGGTATCCCTTCCTCCGCCCAGAGTAAGACAGTCCCGCTACCTTACCCCCCTTTTTACGAGACTTTCCAGATCCCTCGATCTGCTTGTACATACTGCCAAGAACCAGCAACCGTTTACTACTTATAAAGTTTAAGAACTTGACCTCCTGTGTGGTGTCCGTTTGTAGTGTTGTGATTACTCTGCTGTACGATCCTAGGAGAGGACCCTCAGTCAGGAGGCCTCTCGGTAAACGCTCAGCTACTTCTCGACGGAGGGGTGGACCTAGGGGTGGTCAGTCAGACATCTTCTGTCTCCCCCGGGTCGCCTTTCTAACAATGGGGATGCAGACAGATGAAGAAAGGAGGGTGAAAGGTGGGTGTAATGAGGAACAAGCAGCCATTAAAGGGTGTGAGCTGGTGTAGAAGGGGTAAAGACAGGTTTAGGAGTTGGTGCTGGGGTTAGAACCAGCAAAACACACAAGATGATGGACGGAATGTTGCACAATGGCAAAACATTCACCCCCAGTCACAGATCTGGGTTTAATCCACCGTTATTTTGCTCACCAGGCCACCCCAGTTCAGACATGGCCATATGCAAATCAGGGAAGACATGGCTTGGCAGTTCGGGCTGGACTGTTCCCATGAGGCACAGGGTCGAGACTGATTTGTATATGGCCATGTCTGATCTGTGGTGGCGTGGTGAGCAAAATAATGATGGATTAAACCCCGATCTGTGACTGGGGGTGAATGTTTTGCCATTGTGCAACATTCCGTCCATCATCTTGTGTGTTTTGGGGTTAGAACCAGGGCACAAGGGGTAAAGACGGGTACAGTGGAGTAACGGAGGGTCTAGGGGACAGGGGTATAGCAGTGGCACAGGGAGGCCTAGAAGGGGTAAAGACAGGTAGAGTGTGGTAAAGGTGGGTCTTGGGGATTCAGGGGTATGACAGTGGCACAGGGGTTCTAGAAGGGGTGAAGATGGGTCTAGGAGGGGTACTCCATCTCGTCGTCCAGGTTCCACACCCTCCGCCTCCTATGTAAGACCTTCAAATGGATACCCCTCGAACGCAGAAAGACCGTCACTCACGCCCAGGTCACCAGCAGACTCGACTACAGCAATGCACTCTACACCGGAATAAACGAAAACCTCACCCGCAAGCTACAGAACATCCAGAACGCCGCCGCAAGACTGGTCCTCAACCTGCCAAAACACTGCCACATCTCCCAGCACCTGCGCACACTCCACTGGCTCCCCGTCGAGGCGAGAATCACCTTTAAGATACTCACCCACACACACAAGGCCCTCCACGGCACCGGACCAGCATATCTGAACAGCAGACTCAAATTCCAAGCACCCCAAAGGACCCTACGATCAGCCCAGCTCTCCTACGCCGTGGTCCCCCGCACCAGAAAGACCAGATCGGGGGGGGGAGGCCGCTCTTTCTCCTTCCACATGGCCGGAGCCTGGAACTACCTTCCGCTCCACCTCAGACAGATAACATCGCTCCCCATCTTTGCAAGAAACCTCAAAACCTAGCTCTTCGACAGACCCCCTCCTTGATGGACTGGAACCTGCGAATCCCCCCCCACCCCCAGTGCCTCGAGACCCTTACGGGTGAGGAGTCATGCTTAAACACCTGATGATAGGGGAAGAGCTTGGGCACAAGAGATAGAGACGTGTATAGTGGGGCATAGTGGGGTGAAGGCGAGTCCAGGGGTGAGTCGAGACGGGTATAGTGAGGTGAAGGCGAGTCCAGGGGTGAGTCGAGACGGGTATAGTGAGGTGAAGGCGAGTCTAGGAGTGGGACAGACGGGTAAAGTGAGGTGAAGGCAAATCTAGGGGTAGGTACAAATGGGTATATTGAGGTGAAGGCTAGTCTAGGGGTGGGTACAATGGGTATAGTGGGGTGAAGGTGAGTCCAGAGGTGAGTCGAGACCGGTATAGTGAGGTGAAGGAGAGTCTGGGGTGGGTACAGATGGGTAGGGAAACGTTGTTTACAACGCGGTCGTTACATCGCGATGCCATTACATCACGGTTTTTAGAACGCAAGTCGTTACAACGACTTGCGCTGGATGGCGCTCTAGGACAAGGAATAGTATAATTTACTATCCAACACCTTCCCTACTGTATGTAGACTGGAGTTGGAATAGTAAATTATACTACTCCTAAGTCCAGTGTCCTCCAACGCAAGTCGTTGTAACGACTTGCGTTGTAAAAACCGCGATGTATTAGCATGCGTTGTAACGTCATACAACCGATGGGTATGGTGAGGTAAAGGTGAGTCCAGGGGTGGGTACAGATGGGTATAGTGAGGTGAAGGAGTCTAGGGGTGGGTACAGATGGGTATAGTGAGGTGAAGGCGAGTCTAGGGGTGGGTACAGATGGGTATAGTGGGGTGAAGGAGAGTCCAGGGGTGGGTACAAACGGGTATATGGAGGTGAAGGCGAGTCTAGGGGGTGGGTACAGACGGGTATAGTGGGGTGAAGGAGAGTTTAGGGGTGGTACAGACGGGTATAGTGGGGTGAAGGCGAGTCTAGGGGTGGGTACAGACAGGTATATTGAGGGGTAGTCGAGTCATGGGGTGGGTACAGATGGGTATAGTGGGGTGAAGGAGAGTCTAGGGGTGGGTACAGATGGGTATAGTGGGGTGAAGGCGAGTCATGGGGTGGGTACAGATGGGTATAGTGGGGTGAAGGCGAGTCATGGGGTGGGTACAGATGGGTATAGTGGGGTGAAGGCGAGTCTAGGGTTGGTACAGATGGGTATAGTGGGGTGAAGGCGAGTTTAGGGGTGGGTACAGACAGGTACAGTGAGGTGAAGGAGAGTCATGGTGGGTACAGATGGGTATAGTGGGGTGAAGGAGAGTCCAGGGATGGGTACAGATGGGTATAGTGGGGTGAAGGTGAGTCTAGGGGTGGGTACAGATGGGTATAGTGGGGTGAAGGAGAGTCCAGGGGTGGGTACAGATGGGTATAGTGAGGTGAAGGAGTCTAGGGGTGGGTACAGATGGGTATAGTGGGGTGAAGGAGAGTCCAGGGGTGGGTACAAACGGGTATATGGAGGTGAAGGCGAGTCTAGGGGGTGGGTACAGACGGGTATAGTGGGGTGAAGGCGAGTCTAGGGGTGGGTACAGACAGGTATATTGAGGGGTAGTCGAGTCATGGGGTGGGTACAGATGGGTATAGTGGGGTGAAGGAGAGTCTAGGGGTGGGTACAGATGGGTATAGTGAGGTGAAGGCGAGTCTAGGGGTGGTACAGATGGTATAGTGGGGTGAAGGCGAGTCTAGGGGTGGTACAGATGGGTATAGTGGGGTGAAGGCGAGTTTAGGGGTGGGTACAGACAGGTACAGTGAGGTGAAGGAGAGTCTATGGGTGGGTACAGATGGGTATAGTGGGGTGAAGGCGAGTCCAGGGATGGGTACAGATGGGTATAGTGGGGTGAAGGCGAGTCTAGGGGTGGGTACAGATGGGTACAGTGGGGTGAAGGCGAGTCTAGGGGTGGGTACAGATGGGTATAGTGGGGTGAAGGAGTCCAGGGGTGGGTACAGATGGGTATAGTGGGGTGAAGGAGAGTCCAGGGGTGGGTACAGATGGGTATAGTGGGGTGAAGGCGAGTCTAGGGGTGGGTACAGATGGGTATAGTGGGGTGAAGGAGAGTCCAGGGGTGGGTACAGATGGGTATAGTGGGGTGAAGGCGAGTCATGGGGTGGGTACAGATGGGTATAGTGGGGTGAAGGAGAGTCTAGGGGTGGGTACAGATGGGTATAGTGGGGTGAAGGCGAGTCTAGGGGTGGGTACAGATGGGTATAGTGGGGTGAAGGAGAGTCCAGGGGTGGGTACAGATGGGTATAGTGGGGTGAAGGAGAGTCCAGGGGTGGTAAAGATGGGTATAGTGGGGTGAAGGCGAGTCTAGGGGTGGGTACAGATGGGTATAGTGAGGGTAAGGCGAGTCATGGGGTGGGTACAGATGGGTATAGTGGGGTGAAGGCGAGTCTAGGGGTGGGTACAGATGGGTATAGTGGGGTGAAGGCGAGTCTAGGGGTGGGTACAGATGGGTATAGTGGGGTGAAGGAGAGTCCAGGGGTGGGTCCAGATGGGTATAGTGGGGTGAAGGAGAGTCCAGGGGTGGTACAGATGGGTATAGTGAGGGGAAGGCGAGTCATGGGGTGGGTACAGATGGGTATAGTGGGGTGAAGGCGAGTCTAGGGGTGGGTACAGACAGGTACAGTGAGGTGAAGGAGTCTATGGGTGGGTACAGATGGGTATAGTGGGGTGAAGGCGAGTCCAGGGATGGGTACAGATGGGTATAGTGGGGTGAAGGCGAGTCTAGAGGTGGGTACAGACAGGTACAGTGAGGTGAAGGAGTCTATGGGTGGGTACAGATGGGTATAGTGGGGTGAAGGCGAGTCCAGGGATGGGTACAGATGGGTATAGTGGGGTGAAGGCGAGTCCAGGGGTGGGTACAGATGGGTATAGTGAGGGGAAGGCGAGTCTAGGGGTGGTACAGATGGGTATAGTGGGGTGAAGGAGAGTCCAGGGGTGGGTACAGATGGGTATAGTGGGGTGAAGGCGAGTCCAGGGGTGGGTACAGATGGGTATAGTGAGGGGAAGGCGAGTCTAGGGGTGGTACAGATGGGTATAGTGGGGTGAAGGCGAGTCCAGGGGTGGGTACAGATGGGTATAGTGAGGGGAAGGCGAGTCATGGGGTGGGTACAGATGGGTATAGTGAGGTGAAGGCGAGTCTAGGGGTGGGTACAGATGGGTATAGTGAGGTGAAGGAGAGTCTAGGGGTGGGTACAGATGGGTATAGTGGGGTGAAGGCGAGTCTAGGGGTGGTACAGATGGGTATAGTGGGGTGAAGGAGAGTCCAGGGGTGGGTACAGATGGGTATAGTGGGGTGAAGGAGAGTCCAGGGGTGGTACAGATGGGTATAGTGAGGGGAAGGCGAGTCTAGGGGTGGGTACAGATGGGTATAGTGGGGTGAAGGCGAGTCTAGGGGTGGGTACAGACAGGTACAGTGAGGTGAAGGAGTCTATGGGTGGGTACAGATGGGTATAGTGGGGTGAAGGCGAGTCCAGGGATGGGTACAGATGGGTATAGTGGGGTGAAGGCGAGTCTAGGGGTGGGTACAGACAGGTACAGTGAGGTGAAGGAGTCTATGGGTGGGTACAGATGGGTATAGTGGGGTGAAGGCGAGTCCAGGGATGGGTACAGATGGGTATAGTGGGGTGAAGGCGAGTCCAGGGATGGGTACAGATGGGTATAGTGGGGTGAAGGAGAGTCCAGGGGTGGGTACAGATAGGTATAGTGGGGTGAAGGCGAGTCCAGGGGTGGGTACAGATGGGTATAGTGGGGTGAAGGAGAGTCTAGGGGTGGGTACAGATGGGTATAGTGGGGTGAAGGAGAGTCCAGGGGTGGGTACAGATGGGTATAGTGGGGTGAAGGCGAGTCTAGGGGTGGGTACAGATGGGTATAGTGGGGTGAAGGCGAGTCTAGGGGTGGGTACAGATGGGTATAGTGGGGTGAAGGAGAGTCTAGGGGTGGTACAGATGGGTATAGTGGGGTGAAGGCGAGTCTAGGGGTGGGTACAGATGGGTATAGTGGGGTGAAGGAGAGTCCAGGGGTGGGTACAGATGGGTATAGTGGGGTGAAGGAGAGTCCAGGGGTGGTACAGATGGGTATAGTGGGGTGAAGGAGAGTCCAGGGGTGGTACAGATGGGTATAGTGGGGTGAAGGAGAGTCTAGGGGTGGGTACAGATGGGTATAGTGGGGTGAAGGAGAGTCTAGGGGTGGTACAGATGGGTATAGTGGGGTGAAGGAGAGTCCAGGGGTGGTACAGATGGGTATAGTGGGGTGAAGGCGAGTCTAGGGGTGGGTACAGATGGGTATAGTGGGGTGAAGGAGAGTCTAGGGGTGGGTACAGATGGGTATAGTGGGGTGAAGGCGAGTCCAGGGGTGGGTACAGATAGGTATAGTGGGGTGAAGGCGAGTCCAGGGGTGGGTACAGATGGGTATAGTGGGGTGAAGGAGAGTCTAGGGGTGGGTACAGATGGGTATAGTGGGGTGAAGGAGAGTCCAGGGGTGGGTACAGATGGGTATAGTGGGGTGAAGGCGAGTCCAGGGGTGGGTACAGATGGGTATAGTGGGGTGAAGGAGAGTCTAGGGGTGGGTACAGATGGGTATAGTGGGGTGAAGGAGAGTCTAGGGGTGGGTACAGATGGGTATAGTGGGGTGAAGGAGAGTCTAGGGGTGGTACAGATGGGTATAGTGAGGTGAAGGCGAGTCTAGGGGTGGTACAGATGGGTATAGTGGTGTGAAGGAGAGTCCAGGGGTGGGTACAGATGGGTATAGTGGGGTGAAGGCGAGTCCAGGGGTGGGTACAGATGGGTATAGTGGGGTGAAGGCGAGTCTAGGGGTGGGTACAGATGGGTATAGTGGGGTGAAGGCGAGTCTAGGGGTGGGTACAGATGGGTATAGTGGGGTGAAGGCGAGTCATGGGGTGGGTACAGATGGGTATAGTGAGGGGAAGGCGAGTCATGGGGTGGGTACAGATGGGTATAGTGAGGGGAAGGCGAGTCATGGGGTGGGTACAGATGGGTATAGTGGGGTGAAGGAGAGTCATGGGGTGGGTACAGATGGGTATAGTGGGGTGAAGGCGAGTCTAGGGGTGGGTACAGATGGGTATAGTGGGGTGAAGGAGAGTCCAGGGGTGGGTACAGATGGGTATAGTGGGGTGAAGGAGAGTCTAGGGGTGGGTACAGATGGGTATAGTGGGGTGAAGGAGAGTCATAGGGTGGGTACAGATGGGTATAGTGGGGTGAAGGCGAGTCTAGGGGTGGGTACAGATGGGTATAGTGGGGTGAAGGAGAGTCTAGGGGTGGGTACAGATGGGTATAGTGGGGTGAAGGAGAGTCTAGGGGTGGGTACAGATGGGTATAGTGGGGTGAAGGAGAGTCTAGGGGTGGTACAGATGGGTATAGTGGGGTGAAGGAGAGTCCAGGGGTGGTACAGATGGGTATAGTGGGGTGAAGGAGAGTCCAGGGGTGGTACAGATGGGTATAGTGGGGTGAAGGAGAGTCTAGGGGTGGGTACAGATGGGTATAGTGGGGTGAAGGAGAGTCTAGGGGTGGTACAGATGGGTATAGTGGGGTGAAGGAGAGTCCAGGGGTGGTACAGATGGGTATAGTGGGGTGAAGGAGAGTCTAGGGGTGGGTACAGATGGGTATAGTGGGGTGAAGGCGAGTCCAGGGGTGGGTACAGATGGGTATAGTGGGGTGAAGGCGAGTCTAGGGGTGGGTACAGATGGGTATAGTGGGGTGAAGGAGTCTAGGGGTGGTACAGATGGGTATAGTGGGGTGAAGGCGAGTCTAGGGGTGGGTACAGATGGGTATAGTGGGGTGAAGGCGAGTCTAGGGGTGGTACAGATGGGTATAGTGGGGTGAAGGCGAGTCCAGGGGTGGGTACAGATGGGTATAGTGAGGGGAAGGAGAGTCTAGGGGTGGGTACAGATGGGTATAGTGAGGGGAAGGCGAGTCATGGGGTGGGTGCAGATGTATAATGGGGAATAGGACGTGCTTTTAATGAGGTGTACGGGCACAGACGAACAGGGGTGGGGGTCTGTCCTTCTGGAGGGACAGTGCATTGCCCAGCCACGAATACAAGAACCTAGTGCTCTACAGATACTATGTGCAGTGCTGTGCGGCCGGATGCAGCTATAGGTGGCTCGTGTGCTGACTCATCCCCAGCCCCACTCGCCACTCACAAGCGCCAGCCGAAGGGAACCCTCTCCACTTGCTCTACAGGCCTCAGTACTGTGCTTAGGCCAGTCCCAAGCTGAAAAGTCTGCTGTGCCTTGTCCAGCCCCCGCCAGGCTACCAGGTGCACGCGTGATTAGCTCATCTAGACCGGGTTTGTCCTTTGCATTCTGGAACTTGCAGTTTTGTATATTCGGTTATAAACACAGGCCTGCAGGGCACCGGCTACAGCCTTCGTCCGCCCTGATCTACATCATAAGTGTTTGACATCGTTCTGCATTCTGTCCATCAATTGTTCTTTTTGTGGTTGTCACCCAGAGTGCGCAGTGTACGCCCAGACGTGCGTCTCCTGCTCTCCATGCCACTGGATTCAAGCTAGCCTGGCTGATGAGGGGTGATGCCCCGAAACTGGTCCCAGGATGCTAGTTTTCGGTTCAGGGAGGACCTGACCTGGCAGTTCGGGCTGGACTGGTTCCACGGGGAACAGTATCAAGACTGATTTCCATATGGCTGGATCTAAACTGGGGTGGCGTAATGAGCATAAGGACGATGGATTAAACCCAGATCTGTGACTGGGGGTGAATGCTTGATTTGCTCAGTATTTCGTCCATCAATTGTTGCGGCAGCACTTTTCACTTCAAGTGGGCAGGGTATGCCCAGCTGTGGGTCTCTTGCTTGCTGTGCTACAGGAGTCAAGCTATCCTGGCTCATGAGGGGTAATGCCCCAAAACCGGTCCTAGGAAGCTTGTTTCCGGTCCAGGGAGGACCTGGCCTGGCAGTTCGGGTTGGACTGTCCCCATGAGGCACAGGGTCAAGACTGATTTGCATATGGCTGGGTCTAAACCGGGGTGGTGTAATGAGCAAAAGGACGATCGTCCATCATTTGTTGCAGCAGCAGTTTTCAAGTGGGATGGGTCTGCCCAGACATGGGTCCTGGTCTCACTGTGCCACAGGATTCAAGCTAGCCTGGCTGATGAGGGGTGATAAACCCCAAAACCAGACCAAGGAGGCTTGTTTCTGTTTCGGAGAGGAAACCTGGCAGTTCGGGCTGGACTGTTTCCATGGGGGATCAGGGTCAAGACTGATTTGCCTATGGCTCGGTTTAAACTGGAATGGCATGGTGAGCAAAAAAACAATGGATTTAGGCCCAGATCTCTTGACTTGGGTGAATGTTTGATTTCTCCAGCATTCCGTTCATAAATTGTTCTTGTTTGCACGGATCTGTCATGCCGCCCTACAGTCACTCAACAGTAACTTCAGGTGACCACCTCCCTCCAGGCCAATGCACACTTTTGTGTGACAACCTAATGCATGCTGGGTATTGTAGTCTTGTCAATCAGATAGGATTTGTCAAGCGTGGCTCATCACCTGTGAGGGTCTCCAGGTGCTGTGAACCCCGCAGTGATGGGGGGGGGGGGGGGAAGGGTTCAGTTGAACAGTCAGATCTTGAGTCTTTCAAGCAGGTAGGATGAGGTTCGGAGGTGAACGGAGAGGTCGTTCCACAGCTTCACTGCGCGGTAGGAAGGAGCGACCTCCACTGTTTAGGCGAATGCGGAGGTGGAGGGAGGTGAACAAGGCGGAGGAAGACGATTGAAGGTGTCTGGTCGGAGTTCAGGCAGCGATTGAAGGTGTCTGGTCGGAGTTCAGGCAGCGATTGAAGGTGTCTGGTCGGAGTTCAGGCAGCGATTGAAGGTGTCTGGTCGGAGTTCAGGCAGCGACTGATGTAGGCTGGTCCTTGGTTGTGCAGTGCTTTGTAGGCGTGGGTCAGCGTCATGAACTGGCATCTCTTCTGGACTGGGAGCCAGTGTGGCGTCCCCAGGTGGGGGGGACGTGGGTTCACTCTGGGAGGTCGAAGAGGAGTCTTGCCGCTGAATTCCGTGTGGTCTGAAGTCGCTTCGAGAGGTGCGACTGCAGCCGAGAGGTCGAGGAGCATCAGGACTGCCGTGTCTCCCCGGTCACGGAGCGGTCTGCTGTTGATGGTGGCAGCGATGAGGGCGGTTTCAGTGCTGTGGTTGGTACGGAATCCTGGTGCCATATTACATACGGTGCCCCAAGGGGCACGACGGGCGTTTGCTCCCGCTTTGCATGCCCCGGGGTGCTTTAATATTATAGAAGGGGGCGCATACGTTTGTGCGTCCCCTTCTATAATACAGAGAACGCTGGCACACTTTAAGCGCCAGCGCTATCAACAGAGGGCGTTCCCTCATTTGCATAGGGGCATGCCCCATGCAAATGAGGAAATTCCTTTGACTCTGCGCTTGCGCCATATTACAGACGCGGATGCAGCATTAAAGGAGCGCTCAGGAGCCCACGGACAGTCCCCCATTTAAAAGGTGGCACACTGTCAGTGCGCCCCTTGACAGCAGCTCTCTGCAGGGGTTAAAGAAGGTCCCATGGACCCCCCCAAAACATCCCATTACAGGCGGGTGCAGTCACTGACTGACCCGCCTGCCAGGGTATCCCTGCACCCTGAAAACAAGAAGCAGCTCCTCAGAGTTTTCACATGAATGTGCTGCCCCACCCACCCCCCGGCAGCGCAGGGTCACGGCTGCCCCCAGGGCAGTGCAGGGTCACGGCTGCCCCCAGGGCAGCGCAGGGTCACGGCTGCCCCCAGGGCAGCGCAGGGTCACGGCTGCCCCCAGGGCAGCGCAGGGTCACGGCTGCCCCCAGGGCAGCGCAGGGTCACGGCTGCCCCCAGGGCAGCGCGAGGTCACGGCTGCCCCCAGGGCAGCGCGAGGTCACGGCTGCCCCCAGGGCAGCGCGAGGTCACGGCTGCCCCCAGGGCAGCGCGAGGTCAAGGCTGCCCCCAGGGCAGCGCGAGGTCAAGGCTGCCCCCAGGGCAGCGCGAGGTCACGGCTGCCCCCAGGGCAGCGCAGGGTCACGGCTGCCCCACCCACCCCCCGGCAGCGCAGGGTCACGGCTGCCCCCAGGGCAGCGCAGGGTCACGGCTGCCCCCAGGGCAGCGCGAGGTCACGGCTGCCCCCAGGGCAGCGCGAGGTCACGGCTGCCCCCAGGGCAGCGCGAGGTCACGGCTGCCCCCAGGGCAGCGCGAGGTCACGGCTGCCCCCAGGGCAGCGGGAGGTCACGGCTGCCCCCAGGGCAGCGCGAGGTCACGGCTGCCCCCAGGGCAGCGGGAGGTCACGGCTGCCCCCAGGGCAGCGCATTCACCATAATGGGGCGCATTGGCATGGTTTACGACCGGCGAAAAAAGTGCCAATACATAACACGGCCCCTGATTGGTGGGATTCCCGAAGGCGGTTCTTCTTTAGGTGCTCTGCGAGTTGACAGTTGGTGGACTTAGGCCGAGGAGGGGAGCCGCGACATGGGACGGTCGTCCTGGAGGTGGCTGTGGTCGGCAGGTGGTTTCTTGAGCTGGGGTTTGACTTCTGCGAGTTTCCACTCATCAGGAAAGGTGGCCGTGGAGCTGGAGGCGAGGGGGGCTCCGAGGGTGGCTCCGAGGGTGGCCCCGAGGGTGGCCCCGAGGGTGGCTCCGAGGGTGGCCCCGAGGGTGGCCCCGAGGGTGGCCCCGAGGGTGGCTCCGAGGGGGGCCCCCGAGGGGGGGCCCGAGGGTGGCCCAGAGGGGGGCTCCGAGGGGGGGCTCCGAGGGGGGGCTCCGAGGGGGGGCTCCGAGGGGGGGCTCCGAGGGGGGGCTCCGAGGGGGGGCTCCGAGGGTGGCCCCGAGGGTGGCCCCGAGGGGGGCTCCGAGGGGGGCCCCCGAGGGGGGGCCCGAGGGTGGCCCAGAGGGGGGGCTCCGAGGGGGGGCTCCGAGGGGGGGCTCCGAGGGGGGGCTCCGAGGGGGGGCTCCGAGGGTGGCCCCGAGGGTGGCCCCGAGGGTGGCCCCGAGGGGGGCTCCGAGGGGGGCCCCCGAGGGGGGCCCCCGAGGGTGGCCCAGAGGGGGGCTCCGAGGGGGGCTCCGAGGGGGGCTTTGCCATCGTTTTGGAGCCGGAAGTTGAGGTGTTCTATGGTTGGGTGGTGGCGTTGCAGTGAGTGGTTTCCTTGTAGGTGATGGTGGTCCTACGTGGGTCTCAGTGTGTGATCTTGTCGCCGTCCGGCGTCGCTGCGGCGGTGTCGGGCCCAGAAGCAGGGTCGAGCCCGCCTCTAGCTCTCGCTTACATTGAACTATCTCCATTAACACAACTGAATTCATGATTTGCTGGCCAGAGGTTCAGAGCTGGACACACTGTCCCGACCCCTGACCTCTACCGGTGCACAGATGCTCCCCGTACCCGAGCATTGCTCAGAGCAGTTACTTTCCTGCTAGTTTAGCGCTATATGAATTCACGTTCATTAGTACACACCTATAAATGGTAGTAGAGGGTTCTATTTCAGGCCGGAAGGGGACTGAATGTGTGACCTTGGGCCTCTGCTGGGCGAGGCTGTGCAAACAAGGGTGGCAAAGCTTTCTGATAAGGAGTCGGAGTGGCCGAGCAGCAGGAGGCGGCGCCGGAAACACGGGGGCTGGTGGACACTATAATGGCCGACGCCCACTGCCAGAAGGGACCCGCGTCCACTGCCAAAAGGGGCCTACTACTAAAGGGACCCGCGTCCACTGCCAAAAGGGGCCTACTACTAAAGGGGCCCGCGTCCACTGCCAAAAGGGGCCCGCGTCCACTGCCAAAAGGGGCCCGCGTCCACTGTCCAAAGGGGCCCGCGTCCACTGTCCAAAGGGGCCCGCGTCCACTGTCCAAAGGGGCCCGCGTCCACTGTCCAAAGGGGCCTACTACTAAAGGGGCCCATGTCCACTGCCAAAAGGGGCCCATGTCCACTGCCAAAAGGGGCCCGTGTCCACTGCCAAAAGGGGCCCGTGTCCACTGCCAAAAGGGGCCCGTGTCCACTGCCAAAAGGGGCCCGTGTCCACTGCCAAAAGGGGCCCGTGTCCACTGCCAAAAGGGGCCCGTGTCCACTGCCAAAAGGGGCCCGTGTCCACTGCCAAAAGGGGCCCGTGTCCACTGCCAAAAGGGGCCCGTGTCCACTGCCAAAAGGGGCCCGTGTCCACTGCCAAAAGGGGCCCGTGTCCACTGCCAAAAGGGGCCCGTGTCCACTGCCAAAAGGGGCCCGTGTCCACTGCCAAAAGGGGCCTACTACTAAAGGGGCCCGTGTCCACTGCCAAAAGGGGCCTACTACTAAAGGGGCCCGCGTCCACTGCCAGAAGGGGCCCGCGTCCACTACCAAAAGGGGCCTACTACTAAAGGGGCCCATGTCCACTGCCAAAAGGGGCCCGTGTCCACTGCCAAAAGGGGCCCGTGTCCACTGCCAAAAGGGGCCCGTGTCCACTGCCAGAAGGGGCCTACTACTAAAAGGGGCCCGCGTCCACTGCCAGAAGGGGCCTACTACTAAAGGGGCCCATGTCCACTGCCAGAAGGGGCCTACTACTAAAGGGGCCCGCGTCCACTGCCAGAAGGGGCCTACTACTAAAGGGGCCCATGTCCACTGCCAAAAGGGGCCTACTACTAAAGGGGCCCATGTCCACTGCCAAAAGGGGCCCGTGTCCACTGCCAAAAGGGGCCCGTGTCCACTGCCAAAAGGGGCCTACTACTGAAGGGGCCCATGTCCACTGCCAGAAGGGGCCTACTACTAAAGGGGACCGCGTCCACTGCCAGAAGGGGCCTACTACTAAAGGGGCCCATGTCCACTGCCAAAAGGGGCCTACTACTAAAGGGGCCCATGTCCACTGCCAAAAGGGGCCCGCGTCCACTGCCAGAAGGGGCCTACTACTAAAGGGGCCCATGTCCACTGCCAGAAGGGGCCTACTACTAAAGGGGCCCGCGTCCACTGCCAGAAGGGGCCTACTACTAAAGGGGCCCATGTCCACTGCCAAAAGGGGCCTACTACTAAAGGGGCCCATGTCCACTGCCAAAAGGGGCCCGTGTCCACTGCCAAAAGGGGCCCGTGTCCACTGCCAAAAGGGGCCTACTACTAAAGGGGCCCGTGTCCACTGCCAAAAGGGGCCTACTACTAAAGGGGCCCGTGTCCACTGCCAAAAGGGGCCCATGTCCACTGCCAAAAGGGGCCCATGTCCACTGCCAAAAGGGGCCCGTGTCCACTGCCAAAAGGGGCCTACTACTAAAGGGGCCCGTGTCCACTGCCAAAAGGGGCCCATGTCCACTGCCAAAAGGGGCCCTTGTCCACTGCCAAAAGGGGCCCGTGTCCACTGCCAAAAGGGGCCTACTACTAAAGGGGCCCGTGTCCACTGCCAAAAGGGGCCTACTACTAAAGGGGCCCGCGTCCACTGCCAGAAGGGGCCCGCGACCACTACCAAAAGGGGCCTACTACTAAAGGGGCCCATGTCCACTGCCAAAAGGGGCCCGTGTCCACTGCCAGAAGGGGCCTACTACTGAAGGGGCCTATTACTAAAGGGGCCCGTGTCCACTGCCAGAAGGGGCCTACTACTAAAGGGGCCCGCGTCCACTGCCAGAAGGGGCCCGCGTCCACCGCCAGAAGGGGCCCGCGTCCACCGCCAGAAGGGGCCCACTACTATAGGGGCCCGCGTCCACTACCAAAAGGGGCCCGCGTCCACTACCAAAAGGGGCCCGTGTCCACCACTAGAGGAGCCGACGCCCAGCACGTTCAGCCCAATGCCGCCCCCCCCTGCCTGAGAGTTCAGTTGTGCAGATGGGGCCGGGGACAGGTCACTCCCAGCTCCATGGGGGGGGGGCTGAAGAAAAGGGCGTCCTGGGGAGGGGGGCTGGAGATGAGGGGGGGGTCAGGGGATATGAGGGGAGAGAGTAGGGTGGCCAACCGTCCGTAAAGTTCACGGACTGCCCGTCATTTGGGCCTCTTGTCTTGTTAGTGAGGATTTCTTTTCGGACGCGGTTTGTCCGTATTTTTGGGGGGGCATCGAGGGGTGCTGCCCCCCAGCCTGCACTTCTCTCTGGACTCCAGAGGCCACAGCCCCCCTCTGGACAGGCCATGGTCACTCTGATGTGGGGGGTTATCACATATAGAATGACAATGGGCCAAGGGTGTGGCGAAGCGCCCCCAGAGCTGCTGAAGTGGGGGTCACTTGGCCCTCTCTGACTTTGATCGGTGGCTCTTAAAACAGGACAAATGATGCAGCTGTGTGGGGGGGGGGGGGGGCACCAAAAGCGGCGACAGGAAGTGACGTGCACGATTTTCTCAATCTCACCTATACTGGACCTGTACTTACGTTGGTTGTCTATTTATTCACCCGCTTGTGTCCTATTGTGAGACCTCAGATGTGTCTAGAAAATTGACCTTTTGGCCCAAATGTGTGTCCTGACCCTGGACACTCCCTGCCCCGAGCTGGCATCTGTGCCAGGGGTCACCCTAGGGGGGGGAGGGGCTGGGGCAGGGGGAGGGGCGAGACCCCAGGGAAGGGGAGACTTGGGGGGTGGGGGTCGGGGAGAGAGAAGACATGAGGGGGAGAGACGGATGGAGGAGGGGGGGGCAGGATGAAGCAAGGTGGGGGGAACAGAGGAGGGGGAGAGACGGATGGATTCATTTTATTTGATGCGTTTTTCTCTCGCGCGGACTTTACCCAAAGGTGTCGGAGGCTTCAGAGGAGAAACAGGGGGTGGAACAGAGAAGGGGGGGAGGGCCGGGGGGGGGGGGGGGGGGGAGTGCCCCCCCCCAGAGCGCAGATTAAGGCTCACTAATCTCTGAAAATAAAATCAATGAAGCAAATCCCCCCCCCCCCCCCCCGGCCTCCATCTGCCCTCGGTGCAGAGAGAAGAGGGGGCTCCGGGGGGGAGCGGGCGGGGCAGCGCCTCGAAGAGACTGGAGGCGCTGCTCCAGGCACTAGAAGAGTGAAGGAGGAGAGAGAGAGGCGAGCAGAGACCCCCCCCCCCACCAGTGTCAGGCTGGGGCAGTCTCTTCGACAGCCCCCGGTGCAGGCGGCCCGGGCCCCAGGGCCCCAGGAGCCATCAGAGAGAGGCGGAGAGAAGGCTTCAGAGGGGAGCATCAGAGCCGGGGACCGTCGGTGAGAGCGGCAGCCCTCCAGAGCGCACGACTTAAAGGGCCACCAGCCCCCAGTCCCAGGGGGGGCATCAGCCTGGAAGTGGCTATAAGCCGCTCCCCCCGGGGTCCCAGATGGACGCCCCCCTCCTGCCTGATCGCCTTACCAGCGCCAGATGGCGCCTCGTAGCGCTTGGATGAGGCGCTGAGGGACGAGAAGCACAGACCCGGCCCTGGAGGAGCAAGGCCGGGGCCAGCCCCACCCGCCCGCTCACGGGTCCGCAGGGCGGGGTCACTGGGCACCATGGCGCATGGTTACACCACCCGAGGGTCCGTCACCGTAGTCTGGTCACCAGTGGTAGTTATAGTTCGCACCTCGCTTCCACAGCAAAAGCATTTTTGAATTACCAAGAACTTTGGCGGCGGCATCCGGCATCCAATCGCCATGAATTTTTTTTTTTTTTAAAGTGTCAAAGTAGGTTCTGTGTCATGGAAAGTTGGGCGGGGGGGGGGGTGATTAATGCAGTGGAGCCAAGAAATAAGGGGACGAAATAAGGGCGCATTTGTAATTTTAATTCCCATAAGACTGCGCTGTCGAACCTACAGCCCGAACCGCCGGACGGAAGGACACCACATTTAGCAGAAAAGTTGATGCTGTTCCGCAGATTGTGCTTTTTGCTGCAAATCCATTCAGTAGTTTTTACTAAATTAAAACCATACAATATAGTGATAGCTCTAGTCACACACACACACATATATATATATACAAAAAAGAAGGCGAGAACTCTGGGTAGTTCTCAGGTTTAGGTGGAAGGCACCTCAAGTACAGAGCACTCAACACCAGCGACACCCGAGATCTGCTCACCTCAAATGTCTGCTTTTCTATCAAAGTCTTTAAGCGTAGGATTGGCACAGTGCTATCCACGCCGAGCTGTAAAATGACAAAAGCCATTCATCACTCCAGGCTCAGACACATCTATACACACACACATATATACATATATATATACTCTGACCCCATGCTTGAGAAATGGGGGTGTTATGGACACAAGTTGTGTGTCCAAAAGTGTAATTTCTTTCACATGGGATATTCGAAACAACGAGACCACCAGCGTGGCCCCTCCCCATATACAGTGGCGGGGGTGTTGCGATTATCGTGGTGACATCACAAATACTGGTGAAAATATAAAACACAAAGTATCTTTATACACACTCAAACTCATTCAGACACTTATACAGCTGTGCCGTTCACACACCCATTCATACATCACGTCACATCCCCACTCGGATACTCATGCAGCCACACAGACTCACTCAAAGACGGACACCCTATGTACAGACCCACTCAGAGACTCAGGCACTTAGGGACCCACTCAGACTCACGCGCACAGTCTAATACCCACTTAGAGACTCTTACACCCACCCACACCCCCACCTAGTCACTCCTAAACCCACTTACAGACTCACACGGAAAGGCATGGACCCATGTGCAGATCTACTCAGATTCATGCACCTACTTCCAGACCCACTCACACACTCACATATGTACTCACAGATCCACTGACACACACACTCACTGACAGACCCACTAAGACGCATACACCTACTCATATATCCACTCACACACACACTCAGTCACAAACCCTCTTAGAGACTTAGGCACTCAGTCATTTACTCACACACTCTCGTATTGTTGGACTTGGCCCTTCTGGCAGGTTCACCCCTAAACTTTTTGCTTTTAATTGCGACATGGTATTAGTGGTTCTTGGTTTCTGCGCACTTTCACTGTGTCCCAGTGTAAAGTGCGTGCGCACTCTGAGTGCATGTGGTGAGATTGGCCTGCCCTCCCATAGGAATGCATGGGGAATGTGTGTGTCCCTGGTAGTTCCTGATGCGTGGGGAGTGCAGGCTCGAGTTTGGTGTGTGTGAACTCGTGAGAGTGAATGCTGCGAGATGGTACGTGCGGCTTGTATGTGTCTAGTGGGGAAGTGCCACTTCTAGACATTGATGTGTGTGTGCAGTGAGGGTGCTGGCGTATGATTGGCTGGAGCTGGCTGGGATGCCAGGCTCCAGGAAGTCTGGATGGGTCTGCCCGGTGGTGGGTGGAGAGACCAGCATGAGTGATGTGAGGGTGGGCTGCACCTGGTTCCTGATGGGGCTGGGCTTTTCCCCACACAATGCTGGCTCCGCCCCCTGTGGTGCATCTAACGACCCTAGCCTCCCCAGTGAATGAAAGGGGTGGTTGAGCCATTAAGGGTGCTCCAAAACCAGCTGCAACTGGTTTCTCCCCCACCCTGCACCTACAGACAAAGGATTTACTAGTATAAGGAGGGGCTGTGTCCCCTTACAATTGGTTCTCTTCCAGGATCCTGAGGGGGCTGCTGCTGTTGCTGGGCAGGAGGACCGCCACTTGGACTGCCTCCCTGCCTGGAGGCCCAGTGAGCTGGCTCTGGGCCCAGCCTTGCCCCCTGCCTACCTAGGAACTTTGCTGGAACCTTGTTGGGCTTACAGCGCCTGGGAGCGCTGTATTTGTCTTATAGCGATTGGGAGCGCTGTGCCTTCACCCCAGCACTGGGAGCGCTTCACTTTCCCTTTTGCGGCTGCCCCCGCCCATTTTAATGTCCCCTGGCAGGTGCCCACCCTGCCAGGGACCTCGCGCTATTTTTGGGGCCCTGATCGAGTGCCCACCTCGATTCATTATGTATTTTAAACCAGCCGGTGCCCACCCGGCATTGCCCCTCGAAAATCACCGCCGCAGCCCAGGGGCATTGAAACCGTTGCCGGGCCGCTGCCTAGTGCGACCCGGAAGTGCCGCCTCCACGCCCCCAGGGCCACGCTGCCATTGGCTGCCCTCAGCAGCTCGACCCCGGAAGTCAGGCAAGCTGCAATGGGACGAGGACAGGCCTTCAACGAACAGGAAGCGGACGGGAGCCCACCCCGCGCTCCTGAGGCCGGAAGAAGTCTGCCGGATCGTGGCCCGGTCTCCCAAGGACGAGGGAGAGCCCCGGAGCACCAGAGAGAAGAGTCCCGGCAGCAGGGAGACTCCGCAGGAACCCAGCGCGACTTCGGAGCCCCCGCAGCAGAGCACCGTGAGTGGAGTGCGGGCGTCTCGAGGCGGGGCCCCAGTGCTCTTTAAAGGCCCCGTGGGGGCCCGTGCATACTTCTGGAGCGGTCCCGGAAGGCAGCGGGCCGCTCCCCCTTTAAAGTCCAACGCAAGGCATTGTTGGTAGAGCCCTGAGAGGGCTCCGGGGGCCATTGTCATTTCGAGTCCCCAGGAGGGGGACCTTGCCGATTGCCCCGCATCTTGTGCAAGGGCCCTGAGGCCCCACCGACCAGCCCGCATTACCATGTTTGTTTAGAGCCCCAGAGAGGCTCTAGGGGCCCCAATTTTGCTTAGACTCCCCAGGAGGGGGACTCCAACGGCGGCCATTGTTGATGTAGAGCCTGGAGGGGCTCAGGGGGCAGTTCGAGTTGCTCTGCAAAGCCCCGAGAGGCTCACAGCCCCCATTGTTGTTTTCAGAGCCCATAGAGGCTCAGAGGGGGCAGTCATTTGTTTAGAGCCCGAGAGGCTCAGGGGGACAGTGTAATTGTTCAGAGCCTGGGAGGCTCCCACGTTGGCCCCACCAATTTATCCTTAGCTGCACAGCACTTCGTGGGCAGCTGCCACGTTTAGACCCCTGACACTGGGACACAGGGCGTCCTAGCCCTAGAGAGGCCAGTTGGCCTAGGGACTGTCACAGGTGGTGACTTATGTGAGTTTTGGGCAACTGGTGATTTACTTGCTAAGGTGATTTCTGCGCAATTGTTATTTCCTACACCTCTGAATGTTTTTAGGTATCATGTGTTTTCCTTCCTTACACCTCTGAATGTATGTTATGCATCACGTGTTATGTGCTTACACCCCTACAGGTATTGTGATACTTAGGTGGTTTTTCTCCTAGTATCCTAGTACAGGTGGTGCTAGTGAGGTCCTGGTTACCAGTAGTTACTGGTTGTGTGCTACAGTGATTTTATATTTTACATTCTAAGTGCTATTTTTAAAAGTGTTACTTCTAAAAGTGCTGATTCCTGACAGTGGTCCATGTGGCCCTGTCTTGTACATATCCCTTGTAAATTCTGCCCGTGCCCCTGGCACATTGTAAAGTGTGTGTTTTCTCTAATGTGTTTTGGTGTAATACAAAGGCTATTTTTATATAACCTTGTGTGGAGTTTCCTTTGTGGTGGGCCTTGGGTGTTGTTGCTGGGGTGCGTGCGCAAATGCTTAACTCACATCGCCTCCGAGTTTAGCCTTGCTGCTCGCGCCACGTTACCTAGAGGGTGAGCAGGGGTTATCTTGGCGTGTAACTCCCTTGCCCTGACTTAGGAGTGGTGGTCTCTGACTGACTTTGGCAAAAGCCCTGGCCAGCCAGGGATCCCATTTCTAACACGTATGTACTCACAGATCCACTGACACACACACTAAGACACATACACCTACTCATAGATCCACTCAAACACTCGTACATCCACTCACACACACACACTCAGTCACAAACCCTCTTAAAGACTTAGGCACTCAGTCATTTACTCATACACTCAGACTCACACACTCACTCACAGACTCACTCAGATGTACATGCACCCACTCACTCACCCCCTCAAAGACTCATGCGTCCACTCACAGACCCACCCATACTCGTCCTCCCAGTCACAGACCCACTCAGACAAACATGCATGTTGCCATTCACTCACTCACCCACTCAGAGATGTATGCTCTCACTCACAGACCCATTGAGAAACCTAAACCCACTCACAGATCCATTCAATCATTCACCCACTCACAGACCCACTCAGACACTCACACCCATGCAGTCACTCATACAACCCCTCACAGACCCACTCAGAGACTTATGCACCCAGTCACGGATATAAGAGACTGACACACCCACTCACAGTCCCACTCAGAGACCCATGCTCCCAGTCACTTGATCCACAGACACACTCATGCACTCACTCACTCACCCTCTCAGACACCCACGTAGACACTCGTGCATAGACTCACAGATCCAGTCAGTCGTACACTTAGCTTCAAATGCACAAACGCACTCATGAACCTACTCAGAGACCGACTGAAAGACTCATGCAGCCAATCACAGATCCATTGAGACACTGATCCACCCATTCATAGCCGCACTGAGTGTCAAGCAGCTCATTACTGAACCATTGATAGGCTGAGGCACGGTCTCACAGATTCACTGAAATACTTAAACAGTGAATGAGAGACTTACTGATTCAGCGATGCACGCAGTCACAGATTCCACTGAAAGAGTTATACACTGTGTTATAGAGATAAAGGAGTTATACATGCGGCTACAGACTCTTTTAGGTAGTAATGTGTTTAGTGTGTTGGTTATAATCCATTTTGCAGTTATCAGTTTTGTATGTGGTGGTGGCTGTGGAATGTCTACTTTTGTTTTGTCACTACACAACGATTTTGTTGTGATCGCAGCTACAGTTAACGTGGCACATGGCATCATCGCAAAAACGGAAAATCGGTTTATAAAGATTGTTTTTATACAAACTTCCTACAAAACTGACTTTAAACAGTGTAGTAACAAACCCATAGTGGCATAAGAGGCAAGAACAACGATCACAAGCAGGGAACACAAGAGGCAAGAACAACGAGCACTAACCCTCGAAGTAAGTTTACAGTAATGGTATCCAAGCTCTGCTAATTCTTTCATGCATTTTCTAGATGTCAATAATTGTGAAAGGTGTTTGAGCAAGTGAACTCCCCAGCATCAATCACTGAATTCCTGCTCAGGACGCCTCAAAGTCACCGACTCCCACCCTGCGCAGTAAAACACCAGAGGCGCACTGGATTTGCAGGAGCTTTCCACACGCATCTAGCGTAGATCTCCAGCTTCTCTGTTCACACTCACTCATTCTAGGGCTCCCAGACAACCAACAACTGGTGTATCCACAAACATTCAAGTAGGAGAACAATTTTGCAATAAAAACACAATATCTCACTTTGGGTACTTACACAAACGTTATCAGAGAATACCATCCGTGTTAATTATATCGTTGCGGACTAGTTTAATACGCCACTCATGAACACATGCAAACGGGCGCAAAACCATCCACTGAGGAGAGGAGGGGGACATTGGCAAGTTGTGAGAGGAGCCTGGAAGCAGCAGGGAGCTCTCCGGGGAACTCTGCAGGGAACCCTTGAGGGAACTCAACAGGGAAAGCAGCGGGGAGCTCAGAATCGAACCCTAGGGGCGAGCAGAAATAAAGAAGGCCATGTTTACACGAGAACAGGTGGAGCTATTCATTTCAGAAAGTGACAAGGCATGAAAATTAACTTTTCGCCACACCCAAGCTTCCTCCAGTCAAGAAAGTCACCTGTGACAAGATAATTGCAGTGGCACTAACCCACCGAGCTGTCCATGAGTGTAAAAAAATCTGAAATGATTACAAACGGCGAACAAAGGAGAAGTTAACACAACCGGTGGGCGACAATTTCAACAGGGGTGACTTGAATCACACGTGCCCCCGGCTGACCCCAGGAGCAGGCGCAGCAGTGATTGGGCCCTGCTTGCTGGGAACATGACGTACCCGATGACGCCGCAGCTCAGGGAACGCGACGTCACACAGCAATACAGCTGTATAAACAACATATGCCTATTGTATGTTATCTGCCAAACATAACGGATATTGAAAGTGAATATACTCTGCATTTATTAGGTACAAATATTCACATATTAAGGGAAGTGGCTCTACTCGAAAGTAAGATTTCCCACACTCTAATCCCAGCATGAAGTGTATTGCCTAAAAATCGTATACTGGCTGCACAACTCAGAAGTTACATATGACATGTTTCGCGGTATAGCAAGCTATTAAAATAAAATAAAATGCACCCACTTTATAATACACGAACCGGTGCAATAGAGCAACGAACACTTTGTGTAAAACGCAGACCGTGAGTGGATCCGCGTCTAGGCGCTGGGAGAATTTGGAGGGACGGTCTGGGGCTTAGACTCCCCACTAGGCGTCGTAGGTAATGTAGAGCAGAGATCTGGCTGGAGAGCACCACAGAAAGCTTGGGGGACAGAAGGATCCTGTCCAGACCTTCAGCTCGTTCCTATATCACTTAAAATAAACACCCCTTACTTTGCATCAATGCCCCTTGACCTCAGTAACAGGCACGCCCCAGAATGGCACCCTCAAGGGTACTTCACCACCCTTGAGGGTGCCAACCGCTATGCCAATGCGGCAGACAGACACGTCGCATCCCAAGAAAAGGGTTCGTTCTCATCAGCAGGTCTGCACCCTGCACTGTTCGATGCACTCGGGGAGCCGAGGTTCTATATTCCGTCCACTTACACCCCCCCAATAAAGTCGACCAGCGCTGTGCAGCTCTCGCACGTTAGAGGGCCCCACAGTTTCACCCATTGCAAGGAACCCCATGCGAACTGGCAAAGTACCCATGCAGGCAATAACGCAGTGACCTCAGAAGGGCAGATCCGTGGACTGGCGGTCTGGATTTTTAAGGCACTCATGTACCAGGTATCAGACCGGTGCACCCCTCACGCCCACCATCACCCCGGAGGCAGCCGGGCCGCAAGAAAGGACAGAGAAGAGAGGTGAGCACCTGCTGGCCCGCGGGTGGAACTCGTCGGTTCTCTCGTCCCAGTCGGTGATGGTGCGCACTCGTCCGATCCACGGGGTGATCTTGACCAGCCGGCCCAGCAGGTCGTCCCGCTGGCCCTTGATGAGCGCGTCCACCTGGTCCTGCTGGCGGTAGAAGAAGACCAGGGCGTAGCGCTCGTCGCCCTGCCCGTGCACCTCCACCGTGCTCACGTAGCCGTACTTGCGGAACTTCTGGAAAAGGGTACTTCACATCCTTAGCCATCCCAACGAAGGTCCTTGCACAATCTCATCGATAACGTTTTGCACATTACCATCGAGAGGCCCCTGCACATATTTCAAAGAGGCCTCTTAGAATACTCGTTAGGCGAGGCCCAATCACAATCCCACCGAGGCGATTTCCTTACACCTCAGAAAGCCATACTCCTCTTAGAACACATTCCCTCTTTGAGGCCCAAGTACATGCCCTCAGAGAACCCCAACATATCCCACAGAGAAGACGCTGCACACCCTACAGAAGCCCCCTGCATAATTCTTTCGGAGAGGCACCTTGACTTTGTCTCCAGGTGCCTCCGTTGATCCCCTTGAAGTCTCGGCTCCCTTCAGACAGGACCTTTCACCCGCTTCAGAGCCCATTGTCACACATCCTCTGACAGCCACCGTACAACAGCCCCCTTATATTCACCTGCCCCCTGAAAACTCCTCAGAGTCCACCCCGCAGATACCCGAGGAAGCTCCCCGGAGCGCCCAACTGACTACCGTTACCTCAGAAAGCCCCATTCAGGCATAACCCACAGGGACCCACCACCCGACCCTACACTCCTCTTAACCTCACAGAGGCCTCACCCCCTGCGGCTCCCGTAAGCGCTTCGCCGCGCAGCTCTCGGGAAGCCCCTCTGTCAGCCCGCCCGCGGGCACACGGAGAATAGGCCGGAGATGAACGGTCACGCCGCCGCCGAGCCCGACACTTCCTCCACTCACACCCTCGTGCGAGATGAGCGGCCGACCCCCGGGGGTTGCTAGCGGAGGCGCTGCCTCCCCTTCCTGAGATGGAACACCATTGTGATCCTGACGGTGTCCGGGGTGCTGGTGGGCATGGGCCTGGGAGCAGGGGTGCGCGGCTTGCACCTATCCTGGGCGCAGATGGCGCACTACTCCTTCCCCGGTGAGCTGCGGCTGCGCATGCTGCGGATGATCATCCTGCCCCTAGTGGTGTGCAGCCTGGTCTCCGGCGCCACCAGCCTCGACACCCGCTCTCTGGACAGGCTGGGGGCCATCGCGGTGGGCAGTAGGGGACCACCCTACTGGCCTCAGCCCTGGCCGTAGCCCTATGGTTCGTCATCTGGCCTGGGGCGGGCGCCGCCGCCCTCAACTCTAACACCCTGGGACTGGAGGACACGGTGCCCACCAGAAAGGAAACCGTTGACTCCTTCCTCGACCTCATCAGGTAACCCCTGTTTAATTATTTCTTCGGTCTCTTATTATGGTTTGCGAATCACAATCGGCAATCAAAACGTTTGTTTACTGTGTGTGGGGCTGGGTGTATACACTGGATCAGAGGGAGTAATGCATGCAGCAGGGGAAGTCTTCTCTGTCTCGGCCGGGGAAGGGGGGAGGAGGAGCCGGTGGAAGGTGGGCACACACAGGGCCCAGCAGCAGCGGCAGCCAGGGAGCGCATCGGCCAAGACGGGATGAGGAGAGCCCAGGATAAAGGAGAGGAGAAAGGTGAGAAGAGGGGTGGGAGGAGAGGAGGCGACGTCATTTTTGGAAGCTAAGCCCCGTCCTTTGCAGACTGGGGGGGGGGCGTGTTTTTCGAGGAGAGAAAGAAACGAAAAAAAACACACCCCTCAATCCGAAACGGACGCGGCTTAGCTACCAAAAATGATGTCACAGAACCCTCTTCTCCAATGGCTGGCCGCCGTTTAGGCAGCCAGCCAATGGAGAAGAGCGGCGGGTTCAAGTCTTGCTACTCTGAGACATAAGATCTCGCCAGCGAGACTGCGCATGCGCAGCCTATGCTACCAGAGACCTAAAAATGTGTACACAAATATGTTTTTTTAGCAGTGATGTACTTAGTAATCGGTGTATTGTAATATGTAGAATTAATTTTTTAAGTAAAACATTTTTTAATGTGGTGGTGTTCGTTGAAAGTCTGCTTTTATTTTGTGATCTCCGAGGTGATTGTGATCATTATGAATTAAAAAAATTCTAAAATAAAAATTATTGAATAAGAAAATAAACGAGGCTCTTGGGTGGCTCTGAGAAGAGCCTTTGTGTTTAGAGTGTGTTAAAGACAGCTCCAGATAAGACTGTATGAAGTGTCAGGTTGATTAGAAACACCCTTTTCCCTTCATCTGTAAAATGAACTCTATTATTTCTATATATTCCATGCGTGTTAAACTGCAGGTTATTGTTGATAGAGTACACGGTATGGTCTCTAAGAAAAGCAAAAACTGTTTTATTAACATGTTTCCTGGCTGTCAATCTATGGACAGAATTGACTTCATCGCTTCCATTTCTGTCTTTCGTATATATATATATATATATATATATATATATATATATATATATATATCCAAAAACTAAGGTTGCCCAATGGAGAAGTCTCACAAGGAGGGGAATCAGCACACAGCCCCTGGTAGTCGCACCACAGCGTTCCCTCGTCACCTCACTGCAGTCTGCCAAACGCGTTTCGAGCCCCAATAGCTCTTGATCACTGGCCTGCATAGAAACACACGAAGACAGTACTGTTTCTGCTCAGTAGCCATTTTATTTTGTTACAGCATAAGTCCCGCCCAACAGGGCGTATCCCTGTGGCATGCTGGTAGTGGTAGTCCGCATGATAACGGTCCTGAATACCAATCCTTGTGTGGGTGGTGCTGTCCTCGATAAAAGTTCAACCAAGTGGAAAAATGTTCAAAAATATGCTGATAGTCAGAAGTGACAGGTAAGCCAGGTTTTGGATAATAGCGGCTCGTCCGGCCGCGGAGCAGTCCCGCCGCATGATGTGCGGTTCCAGTGCTCGCAAACCGTGGGCACACATTGGAATGGAGGGGGCCTGACCCCTGGATGGATATTGGTGGCAGAGCAGCGCCTTACCTGTCACTTCTGACTATCAGCATATTTTTGAACATTTTTCCACTTGGTTGAACTTTTATCGAGGACAGCACCACCCACACAAGGATTGGTATTCAGGACCGTTATCATGCGGACTACCACTACCAGCATGCCACAGGGATACGCCCTGTTGGGCGGGACTTATGCTGTAACAAAATAAAATGGCTACTGAGCAGAAACAGTGCTGTCTTCGTGTGTTTCTATGCAGGCCAGTGATCAAGAGCTATTGGGGCTCGAAACGCGTTTGGCAGACTGCAGTGAGGTGACGAGGGAACGCTATGGTGCGACTACCAGGGGCTGTGTGCTGATTCCCCTCCTTGTGAGACTTCTCCATTGGGCAACCTTCGTTTTTGGATATATATATATATATATATATATATATATATATATATATATATATATTCACTGAAAAAACCATAGGTTATAGACCATATATAGTTAGGAATTAGCATTTAAAAAACCTTATTTTACTCACACAAAACCATTGAAATTACATATATAGTTAGTTGCACTAACTATATATCGCGCACCTGCAATCCACTGCTGATGATGTCACATATTACATCATTCATGACATGGTCAGTGACATCACTGATGACATCACTGATGACATCTCAAATGACATCACTGATGACATCACTGATGACATCTCATTTGACATCAATGACCACATCACTGATGATATCATTCATATGACAATACAATGCATCTCCTCACATTTTAATATAACCTCTGTTTCACCCAGTGTTAAATACAGAATATAATTTTTGAAACCATTGACACACCAATACTAGTTACTACATACGCACTCACTGATTCCTACGTCTACACACACCTTCACTCATTCACCCATACTATCATTCATACATACAATCACTCATCTTTACAACACTATCATATGCACTCATACACCTATACAGACACTCACAGTCTGCCACTCATCCATGGAGTTACTCACACACCTAGTCAGTCCTGTAAAGAATCAATGACACTTCCATTTTCTTGTCTATACAGTTAAACATAGAGCACCTTACATTTTCAAACATATACTAACACATACTTACCTTGTTATACAATCATTGATACAAGTACACATTGATCTGCACAGAGTCACACACCTCCCAGCCAGCCACACACACACTCAGTCTCCCATACAAATACTTGGACAATCAATCAGTAACCCATATAGTTAATTATATAGCTACTGATCAAAACATGCAGCAGTTTACAGAACAACAGACATAATGATGCACAAATTAAGACACTTTAGTCACTAACCCATGCACTCAGTGAGACACATTTAATCACTCACTCATGCATTCAGTCATGCACCTACTAAATCCTTTGTCCAGACACTTATACTTCCACTCATTCTTCAATATGTAAGACACATTTTAACTTTACAGAAACATACAGTCACTGGATGTTGTCATCAGTGATGTCATCAGTGATGTCATTTGAGATGTCATCAGTGATGTCATCAGTGATGTCACTGACCATGTCATGAATGATGTAATATGTGACATCATCAGCAGTGGATTGCAGGTGCGCGATATATAGTTAGTGCAACTAACTATATATGTAATTTCAATGGTTTTGTGTGAGTAAAATAAGGTTTTTTAAATGCTAATTCCTAACTATATATGGTCTATAACCTATGGTTTTTTCAGTGAATTTTCAAGGTTTTGTAAATGCTAATTCCTAACTATATATGGTCTATAACCTATGGTTTTTTCAGTGAATTTCAATGGTTTTTTAATAGCAAATATCATAAGCTGTCGAATGTCAAGTACGTGGTAAGTGAAAACATTTTCGTGTTTATGCACACTGATCTGCTTTGAATGGTGCCCCCCCCCCCTCATTTCTATTAGGAGTACTCTCTCTTTGCAGATAGTGAAAGGTAGTTAACGCAGGCCTTTGCCCCCGTTGTAATCCGTCGTGCCTGCTTCTCTCTCCATTTGATTCATTGTTATCCAAGTATTTACTGTTTTAGAATTAGTTCTCTTTGGTTCATTCTCTATTTACAAACAAACACAGAGTCGCAATACTCTGTTTAGTCTTTGCAGATAACGAAAAATCGTGTAAAAAAAAAGAAAAGGAATCGAGCAAAATCAGTAGGCCACTAATGGGATCTCTTTTTGACCTCGCTAAAATAGAAACATTAGGAACAACCCCTCATGACAAATACAAAACTAGTGAGATGAACTGAACTCCACACAATGATGGCTGCAAAACAGCTCGGCTCCGCCACCCACCCCGCCCAAAATAACGATAAAGAGCGGCTGCCATGATTGGTTGCGGAATGGCCACGACGGAGCTACGAAATGATGCTGCTCTCATGCTAACCCCAGCTTCAGTCTGAAACATCCAGAAACACTGTAGACTACCAATTCGATCAGTTCCGGTAGCGCCCCAATGTAACCCGGTAGAGAAGAACTAGCCCTCCCCTCTTTCACTGATGGTTCTTGTTGCCTGTCCCTTCTGTTCTCATTTAACAGAACTATTTAGCCTGCTGAAAGGGGTTGTGTTCCGACCGCTGGTTGGTGGAGACATTTTGACTATATTCTGGACCTGCGTTGTCGCGTAATGCGTCATATGACGCGCCGCGTTAGCGCATCCGGAAGTCATCCGGGGCGCGCAGCGCGTAACGTAAGCATAACAAGTCATGTGACTTGTTAATAAAACTTTTCATTGGTTCATTTTACTTTTCTTATTGTAATGATGAAAGGCTTGCTCATATGACCTAAAAATTACGCTTTTCATTACTTCCGAACATTATTTTTTCTTAAATATATGTTATAATGTTCCAGGCTAATGTACTTTCCCGGAAATTTTACAACTGTCCTGCAAGTAAAATATATTCTTTTTTCGAGAAAAAGAGCGTTTCTTCGTCCCATGATGGAGCCGTTGAGCAAAAGAGGGTCGACCTGCTGTCTTAGTCGCCGATACGCCTGAATATGAGATTCTTATCGATCACTTTATGTTGCAGGAATAGAAAACACAACAGCCCTTGACCATTTATCTTTACTGCGTTCCTTCGTATTATACCTTTTACCCTTCATGTAATTGGTCTGCTTTATTTCACTTGCCTTTTAATGATTCTAAAACAGTGACTATTATTACAAACTTTACCAATGTATATACTACTACCATGTTTTCTTTTAAAAACCTTTATTGTGAAAATTTCATTATACAAATACGAGCCTATAACCACGTGGGCCGGCCACGGAGCAAACTGTAATCGTATGTGATGAGTAGACATTTACACTGTAGAGGAACGTAACGGGCGGGCCATTAGGTTGCAAGAACTAAGGTGTCTAACAGTTATGGAATCGGTGGACGTACATTTTATAATTAAAATACGACAGAGCCAGTTACAATAAAATTATCTAGATATACATTTGCGGGCAAGTACCATGGGTGACGTTAATTCGAACTTTCAACAGTACAGTAATCAATAACACATCAGAACTTAATATCAATAGGGATGTCGAAATATTCAATCAATTCTCGTCCCCGCCCGCCATGTGCTTCAAAACTGCATACGTATCTCGTGATTTCAAGGTTCTGCAACCAGTACACAACAAGGAGTTACGAGTCCCATTTATTCCGGCGCCATTTTGGGCGAGGACGGGCAGGTCCAGGATATAGTCAAAATGTCTCTACCAACCATCGACTATGATGATGTTCATATGCTGTATTTATTAGAGTAACACTCATCTGCCCACATGAAATTAATTTACCACAATCTAAACATGTCATTTTAATCTTTCCAAAGTTCTTCTAAATATTTGGGACCGTTTCCCTTGCCTCTGAAGCTCTCAGTGCCACTTCTTTGATGAATGTACTAGCAGGTCAGGGGTTCTCCTCCAAATCTCTCTTTTATGCAGCACTATAATTAATTGGTGCCACCTCTCCATATGACGATGCATGGTATAGTTACCACAACTATATATTTTTTCGTTTCCTCTGGAGAGTTCATCGTGGCAGATGAAGCGTGTAACATACCGGGCATTTACCTTTTTTTGCATGTACAGGAAAGGAAAAAAAAATCGAGCGTTCGAGTTCTTAGGTGTCCCAGGGCCATTTTAGTGGACCAGGCCCAAATCCAAAGAACAGCTATCTCACAGGCTAATGGGGCGACCCACGCCGAGTTTCAGCATTGTAGGATGACCACACAAGCACAGCAACTTGCTAGACATCACCTCGGTGCCATCCGGATCTTGGCATCTCAGCGCCTTGTGGTGTCTTCTCGTCAGAAAATATTGTTGCGCTGCCTTTGGCCCCATTCGCACATCAGTCCGCTACTGACACCATCTCACAGGCCAACAGGGCGCCCCACGCCGACTTTCAGCATTGTAGGATGGCCACACCAGTGCGGCAACTTACTAGACACCACCTCGGTGCCATCCGGATCTTGGCGCGTTGTGCTGCCTTCGGCCTATTCGCACATCGGTCCGCTACTGACGCAAACTCACAGGCCAACGGGGCGCCCCACGCCGACTTTCAACATTGTAGGATGGCCACACCAGTGCTGCAACTTGCTGGACACCACCTCGGTGCCATCCGGATCTTGGCGCGTTGTGCTGCCTTCGGCCTATTCGCACATCGGTCCGCTACTGACGCCGCCTCACGTGCCAACGTATTTTCTCCGCATTTTATACCCTATGCCGCATAACAGGTCATGTAACTTGTTTATAAAACTTTTCATTGGTTCATTTTACTTTTGGTTTCCTAATGATGGAAGGCTTGATCATATGACCTAAAAACAACACTTTTCATTGGATGAAAACTTTTTTTTTTTCCAAACGATGAAAGCCCCACCTTGTTTCTGGATGTTTCAGACTGAAGCTGGCGTCAGCATGAGAGCACCACCATCTCGTAGCTCCGTCGTAGTCATTCCGCGAGCAATCATGGCAGCCGCTCCCCACCAGAAGCCTGCAGGAGTCGGGGCCCCCAAAACTTTTGATGAATTCTCAAGGCGGAGGGGACGCTTTCGAGAATGGGGTCCAAGACCTAGCAGACAAGCGTCCGATTTCCAAGGTGTCCCAGGGCCATTTCAGTGGACCAGGCCCAAAAAGGAAAGAGCCTGCCGCCATTTTGAGAGTCCTGTGACAGCCGCCTATCGCTGCACCGCAAGAGTGGGCGCAACTCAGCTGAATTGCGGCTTTTGACACAGTGGACCAAAAACGGACGGAATGGCAACTGAAACGGTAAAGGGGCGCCCCACTACAACAGATGACACTCCACCTGGAGAGGCCCGTTCACGCCGCCTCCCCCGGGGCGCCCCACGCCGTTATTCGGAGCAGCATTGTAGGATACCAAAACCAGTGCGGCAACTTACTGGACATCACCTTGGTGCCATCGTTCTGCTGCCTTGGAACTATTCGCACAACAGTTTGCTACTGAAGACCCACCCCCCGCGACGCCCCACGCCGTTATTTGCTGGGTGGCAACTTACTAGACATCACTTTCGTGTCATCTAGATTTCAGCGCGTTCTGCTGCCTTGGAACTATTCGCACAACAGTTTGCTACTGATGACCCGCCCCACGCCGGAAATCTGGACGTTGTGCTGCGTTGGGACTATTCGCACAGCCGACCGCTACTTCGTTGTTTTTCCCTAAAAATGTTTATATGTTATTACTATTTTTGTTTTCTTGTATATATTTATAAATTATTAAAGTTTTATAATCTTACTACTTTGTCGGAGTGCTATATATTTTTAATGTGACACATAATTGTAAAAACTTTGATGTACAAAGAGTCATCCCTGGAATCTTCCGCTTCACGCTCGGTCCCCTCCCCAATCACAATACAGGATGGTTTTCAGATAATAGCAACGCTTCTGCTGTGACGGATCTCATCGAGTGTGGGCCTTGATCTACTATAACTCCTTTGAAGAGGGGTGAATCTTTACAGCTGTGGCCATAAACTACATCTGCAGGGCTAGCTGATACCCTAGGACCAGCCTGGACAATCGGACACAGAGGAAAAGGAGTGTCAGAGGGTGCAGTAGTGAATAGGGCGAAAGGGAGGTGTCGGGCGGGCACAGGGTGTGATTCTCAGGAAAGAGCAGCGCAGATGGGGGGAGGTTTATTACCCATGCATAAGACAGAGAGCGGGGGTGACCACTGCCTGGGGGAGATGCTTGCGAGGGTGGGGAGCCATGCTAAGGATCGACAGCGTGCACAGAGTGGGTCTGGTCAAGGCATCTAAAATGGCTGCCGTGCACGACAAAAGTGTGGCATTTGAAAAAAGACAAGATGGCGCAGACAATGTTTTTCAACACTTCCTGATTTCCTTCGAATCGAACGTTAACAGACGTTGGGGCATATTACCAAAGTTAAGCGATATTTATCCCTAACGATGCATTGCAAAGATTTTTTTACCGTCAGAAATTATCGCAGATAAACCTTGCTATTATCAAAGTTTATCGCAAATACGATAAAAACCGACCGCAATGCATTAATATCGCTGAAAACTCAGCGATATTCATGCATTACCGAGCTAATCCTCTTAGCCATGTTATCCACCTCCCATAGGATAACATGGCTAAGAACTGCTCAGGGCAGCTGTTACTTTTTGGAGATATTCGCGCTTATCTCGAATATTTCCAAAAGTTGATAATAGGAGATAGCGATGTTAGCGACTGTTTCCAGTCGCTAACATCTTGGCATGCCCACTTTGCATGTCATTAGTGATAAATATCACTCACATGCAAAGTGGGGCCCAAGATGGTCGCTATCTCCTACTAGCCGTCGCTAACTGGTGTTAGCAACAGCTAGGTAATACAGATATAATTTTATCTCCGCGAAGCGGAGCGCTGTTACAGATATATATCTTGTTTTTGAACGTTAATTTCTCAAAATGCACTGAAGCACATATATTGAGACCTAGCAAAGGCACATCGGGCTACCAGTCCCTAATATTTTACCAAGTTTCGTGCAAATCCATTCAGCCGTTCGATTATTATTATTATTTATTTTTTTTGCCCCGCGGGGCCCTTTTAAAACCTCCACATCAAACCTAGGGGATCAGCGAGGATCTACTATGCCCCCTTATGGTCATTTGCCCCTTCGCTTTGGCCTCCTCTTGTCTCTCGATCCTACCGAGAGACAAGATGGCGGCCGCTACGGACTGTTTGGAATGTTTACAGACACCGGAGAGCCAATCAGCTTCGCTTCGCAAAGCTCCGTAACGCGAAAAGTACGCGAAGCGGTGCGCTGTTACAGATATATATCTTTTTTTGAACGTTAATTTCTCAAAATCCACTGAAGCACATATATTGAGACCTAGCAAAGGCACATCGGGCTACCAGTCCCTACAATTTTGCCAAGTTTCGTGCAAATCCATTCAGCCGTAAGATTATTATTATAATTTTTTTTTTTTGCCCCGCGGGGCCCTTTTAAAACCTCCACATCAAACCTAGGGGGTCAGCGAGGATCTACTATTCCCCCTTATGGTCATTTACCCCTTCGCTTTGGCCTCCTCTTGTCTCTCGATCCTACCGAGAGACAAGATGGCGGCCACTACGGACTGTTTGCGGCCACTACGGACTGTTTGGAATGTTGACAGACGCCGGAGAACCAATCAGCTTCGCTTCACAAAGCTCCGTTGCGCGAAAAGTACGCGTCCTAGGCCGCTGCCCGGTCCGCGCTTACAGATATATATCTTTTTTTAAACGTTAATTTCTCAAAATCCACTGGAGCACATATATTGAGACCTACAAAAGGCACATCGGGCTACCAGTCCCTACAATTTTGCCAAGTTTCGTGCAAATCCATTCAGCCGTTCGGTCTAAAAGTGAGGCCAACCGCCCTATGGAAATTAACATGGGAAAAACGCGTTTTGGGACCCCCCTTTTTTCTCGGCCCCCCCTTGACGAACCCCCCCCAAATTTTCAAAGGCTGCTCAGAAACAAAATGTGCCATTTTCCTGAAAATTTCAGCCAATTCCGTCCACAAACGGCAAAGTTATTAGACATAGAATTTTCAAAAATCCCATAGAGAAAAAATCCTAACTATATATACCTACTGGCGACCGCCAGTAGGTAATATATTCACTGAAAAAACCATAGGTTATAGACCATATATAGTTAGGAATTAGCATTTACAAAACCTTGAAAATTCACTGAAAAAACCATAGGTTATAGACCATATATAGTTAGGAATTAGCATTTAGAAAACCTTATTTTACTCACACAAAACCATTGAAATTCCATATATAGTTAGTTGCACTAACTATATATCGCGCACCCGCAATCCACTGCTGATGATGTCACATATTACATCATTCATGACATGGTCAGTGACATCACTGATGACATCACTGATGACATCTCAAATGACATCACTGATAACAACATCCAGTGATTTTATTTTTCTGTAAAGTTTAAATATGTCTTACATATTGAAGAATGAGTGGATGTATAAGTGTCTGGACGAAGGATTTAGTAGGTGCATGACTGACTGTATGAGTGAGTGATTAAATGTGTCTCACTGAGTGCATGGGTTAGTGACTAAACTGTCTTAATTTGTGCATCATTATGTCTGTTGTTCTGTAAACTGTTGCATGTGTTGATCAATAGCTATATGAGTAACTAGATGGGTTATTGATTGATTGTCCAAGTATTTGTATGGGAGACTGAGTGTGTGTGTGGCTGGCTGGGAGGTATGTGACTCTGTGCAGATCAATGTGTACTTATATCAATGATTGTATAACAAGGTAAGTATGTGTTAGTATATGTTTGAAAATATAAGGTGCTCTATGTTTAACTATATAGACAAGAAAATGGAAGTGTCATTGATTCTTTACAGGACTGACTAGGGGTGTGAGTAACTCCATGGATGAGTGGCAGAGTGTGAGTGTCTGTATAGGTGTATGAGTGCATATGATAGTGTTGTAAAGATGAGTGATTGTATGTATGAATGATTGTATGGGTGAATGAGTGAATGTGTGTGTAGACGTAGGAATCAGTGAGTACATATGTAGTAACTAGTACTGGTGTGTCAATGGTTTCAAAAATTATACTCTGTATTTAACACTGGGTGAAACAGAGGTTATATTAAAATATGAGGAGATGCATTGTATTGTCACATGAATGATATCATCAGTGATGTGGTCATTGATGTCAAATGAGATGTCATCAGTGATGTCATCAGTGATGTCATCAGTGATGTCATTTGAGATGTCATCAGTGATGTCATCAGTGATGTCACTGACCATGTCATGAATGATGTAATATGTGACATCATCAGCAGTGGATTGCGGGTGCGCGATATATAGTTAGTGCAACTAACTATATATGGAATTTCAATGGTTTTGTGTGAGTAAAATAAGGTTTTCTAAATGCTAATTCCTAACTATATATGGTCTATAACCTATGGTTTTTTCAGTGAATTTTCAAGGTTTTGTAAATGCTAATTCCTAACTATATATGGTCTATAACCTATGGTTTTTTCAGTGAATTTCATTGGTTTTTTAACAGCTAATATCTGTAGCTGTAAAATGTATTCTTCTTTAAATCCAAAAATATATTTTATATGTTTATTAATAAAAACAATTTTTAATATTTTTTTTTCTTCGTTCCCGCTTCGCAAATCGGGAAGCTTCCCGTTAGCTGACCTTGATGCCGCGAAATAGACCGCGAGCCGGTAAACGTTTCTTTACCGCAACTGCCGCGTTAGAAAACAACATCGTGACGCCTCCCGTCCGCATGACGTTTCGCGTTGTCGCGTGATACGTCATATGACGTGCTACGTTAGCGAACTGGTACGCTTAACCGAGTCGCAAAGCACAGGTTTCTGGAAGCAAACCGGGAGGCCCTGCAAAGCGCTTAACGTAAACACAGCAGGTCATGTGACTTGGTAATAACACTTTTCATTGGTTCATTTCACTTTTGGTTTCCTAATGATGTAAGACTAGGTCATATAATCTAAAATGAACACTTTTCATTGGTTGAGAACTATTGTTTTTCCCAAATGATGAAAATCCCTCCTTCTTTCCTCACTCTGACTTTCATCATTGTGAGAGAAAGACCCTTTGTTACCAGTGAGCAATGGCTTCTTTAGTAGCTTCAGCTGGTGCTTCCCCACCACCTCCACCACATCCAAGGAAGAGTGGACCACCTGCTCAAGTTATAATTCAGCAAGAAGAGGAAGAAGAGGAACAGGACGACGAGCACGAAGAGAGGCACTTTTTGCCTGAGGAGCACAGGACGTCTCACCGGAAAGAAAACTTCATTTGGCAATTTTTTAAAATTCCCAAAGGTCAGAAAAAAGTAAATGCAAGATACGTAACTTGCCTTATATGTCAAGATAGACTGTCCAGAGGGACCGACAAAAAATACAGTTTCGGAAACTACACAATGCATCGCCATATGACTAGGTGGCATCCTAACAACTACAGTGCTGCACAGTTTCGTAACGACCTAGATAATCTCCCTATTATGGCCAGAAGATCTGTTGTACCGGAAGTAACGGGACCAGAGGGCAGGGAGATGGTGCCAAATATTCAAACGAGATTTCATGAAGTAAAACACGTCTGCGTACATTGCAATGGATTCATTTGCTACGGAGAAAGAAGCATCACTCTGATCAACAGAGCTATTGACTATCATATGCAAGTTTGTACGAAACGCCCCAAATAATAAATACTTTTTTTTTGTTTTGTTGCTCCTGTTGAGCCCTTTACAATGAATCGTTTTCATTGCCCCCTGCAAGAAAACCCCAAAAAAATATAAAACTGTTCAGAAAAATTCAAAAAAAGTAAAAAAATGTTCAGAAAAATAATAAAAATATAAAACAACAAAAACAATAAAAAAAAAGTTCTTTTCAGAACTACCTCCCCGTTATTAAAAAATTGGTACAATATTTGGAACTGTGCCAACCTCTATTTCTCGTAGTTCGCTTCCCAGTTCGCTCGCCGGTACGCGAACCGGAAGTGAACCAAACATTTTTTTAAAAAAAAAGAACAGTAAGTATAAGGGAAGGAAACAGACACTTATGTTAAAAGAAAGACAGCTATAGGGGAGTAAACTAGAGATACTATTACCCGTAATCCACTGCTGATGATTTCACATATTACATCATTCATGACATGCTCAGTGACATCATCAGCAGAGGATTGCGGGTTTTTTGGCAACGTGCCTTATCCACGGTTTAATAACGCTGCCTTTTGCTTTATATAAGTTTTCAAATTGTATGAAATATATACCAATAGGTCGTTATGAACCTTTAGGTAGTGCTTTTCTTCATGAGGTCTGGTCGCTTCCATACACATACAGATGTTTCAAAGATGATCAAGAAGTTTATCTGAATGGAGAGGAATGCACTGAGACGCCAGATCATTCACTAATGTGTAGGCACATACAGTTACACGGTTCATGCAACAAACACCGACCAAATATGGCTTGCGTGTTGCAAGGCACGCCAGTTCCTGCTATCATCCCCACGTTCAAGTTGTTGGAAAATGGTAGTTATTTGATGCTCAATAATGAAGATTGTTCTGGGTTAATTAAAAGTATTCCTTTTATCGTAACAGTAAGTGAACGGGTTATTTGCTGCAGAAATGTTCTATTTCCTCCCACACATGAACATAGGGAGTTTTCAATCTGGCCACAAATACCAACCTTGGGAGCACATTTCAACGGCATGGCAAGAATAAGAGCTCTTTTGTCTCAGAGAGAGGTGGCCTTGAGTTCGGCCCGTGAAACTTTCGTGCTTCACATAGCGAACACCCGTACAGAGGTGCAGACCCTTTTAAATACTGATTCGCCTTTGCATTTCAGCGACATGGTTCGGACTATCTTTAACGCGTCCTCCACAAAGGCCCTGGCGCACTTTTTTAAAGTTGTTACCAGTGGTCTCGTGACTTCATTTGAGAAAATCTTTGGAGTCATCCCTGCTTTCTTTCATTCTATTTTTTCCACTCTGCTTCGTGGATTCCCATTTTTACTTGCATTACCAGCGGACGCTCTTGTGCTTTTTTACATTTTTAAATATGGATGTCCCTCCTGTGCAAGCTCCCGCCCTGCAGCTGCTGACACTGTTCCGCAATCGCATGCTAGAATATTATGGCACAATGCCGTTGGCGATATTAAGCACGGCATATGGATTATCTTTTCGATTCTCCTACTTCACCTGTGTCCAGCCTGTATTTCACTGCCTGACCTGTGATTTCGATTGGGTCATTGATTTGTGTCTCTGCGGACCGGTTTCTCCTGACGTCGACTTTAATCAGCTGATGACTCCTATCATTACTCACGAGTTGGTTTGTCCTGGCGAAAGGATTATGGCTGTGGCATTGATGCATGGACTAATTGGTCCCTGGAATTTACTGGCGGCAACACAGTCTTTCTTGGAACAGAGCTTTCTTGAAAACCCACCGAGCTGTCCTCTGATGGTGATAGAGGATCCGGTGCTGGGAGAGCACGTATGTTCTTTTCCGCTTTTAAATTGGATGGCTGAACTCTTTTCGGATGAAGACGGTGACTTCCTATTGGAGGCTGTTGCAGCTTATTTTGCATACACAGTTATGTCATAGACCTTTTTCATGTTTGATATGCTGAGTACTAGCATTTCATTGACAATTCATTGACTTATTTGTCAAGTTTTTATTATTTAGCTTGCCTATTGGCTTAAGACTCGATAAAGTACTTGGCTGTTTTATTTTTCTTTAGCATTAAATTTTCCTAGTTTTTAATGTTTTACCTTGCGGACCGTCCACATATAAAGTTGCAATCTGCTCTCATGAGATGGCACTTCTATTATCTTATTCAGTTCGTTTCCGGATCATGGGGAGGTGTCATCTAGGTCCTGGATATCTTTACACCGTGTTAAGTTAGCATGGGCTCATTACCGGTTTAAACGCCATTTTTCCTTTTTTGCAACTTCTGCACACGACACTTAGTTGTTGCTTTAGCTTTCAACCTAGTAGTTCATCGTGGTTTACATGAGAATAATATGTTATTGCTCTACTATCTGCTTTGCTTGTTAAACTATATCTGTACAGCGAGTGCTGAAGTTTCAAGAACAACACGATACAGAATTGTTATGAGGTCTGATCTCCACGACTTCATACTCATAACATAAGTGCAGCTTCTGCCAATTCTGGGCATGAGGCGGGTTTTATATTGCTTTGCCGAACACACATACACAACAGTTGATGCGGTTCACATGAAGAGAGAGCTGGTGTATGCTGATGTGATTCCTTCAAATCTAAGACACTAAAGTATGGGCACGCCCTAAACCAACACAAACAGACCTTCTTAGCAAATAATATAATGTGTATTAGGGAGGGTGAGATATAAGCAGCCGCGGGCCGTGGAGGGAGTTACGGTGGGGCAGGGAGGCGGGGAGGGGGAGGGGCAGGGTGGAGCCCTCTCCACCCTGCCCCTCCCCCTCCCCGCCTCCCTGCCCCACCGTAACTCCCTCCACGGCCCGTGGCTGCTTATAAGTGTTGCTAACTCTTATTCATTTACAGCATGTTAACATACTGTCACCATTCGCTTTTTATGTACTAGTAACTATGCTGGTAATTTTGCTACTGATAATATGTGTACTTGTATTATCTAAGATACTACGCCTGAGAAGACGGCATTAGTAAATAAACATTTCAAATACACATGTGTTCTTCTTAACTCCATGTTCTGGTTTCTAAGAAATATATAACGACCGACTGTTCATGAGTTCCACGTATCCTGAGGTACTATAAGTTCATATTCTGGATTGTCTAAACATTGAGAGTTTGTTATATCCAATGTGACACTGTACCTAGCTTGCTAAGGGGTTTTTGATTACTAAGGTGAGTTTTGGGGCACCCTAATTCGCCGAGGTTCCAATCCTCTGTCCACAGTTCTGTGTGAGAACAGAAACCCTGCGACAGGGGCACCCCCGACCCTTGCTGGAGCTTCATCACACTTGCGATACAACTCCAGCAATGCGCCACCTTTACGGCACAGATACATCACGCATCTGTGCTGTTTTTGCCCCATGATGCGCCGCATTGTAAATGCAGCACACCATAGGTGACGGAACAGCGGCACAGAATGACTAACACATCCCTGGTGATGCGCCAGTCATCATAAATCTATCCCTATGCTTCTTATCTTGTTAGAGATGAACCACCATATGTATCATCAAAGTTTTTTGCATTTCCTAAATAGCGAACTTTAAGGAATAAATAGCGATTCTTTACCATTCCTAGTTTGCGATGAGCTATTTGCTAATTACAAATTACCCATTCATTTCCTTCATTTCCATAGGGCGGTTGGACTCACTTTTAGCTCGAACGGCTGAATGGATTTCCACGAAACTTGGCAAAATTGTAGGGACTGGTAGCCCGATGTGCCTTTGCTATGTCTCAAGATATATGCTCCAGTGGTTTTTACGAAAATTAACTTTGAAAAATATATATTGGGCTACATTGGCCTATATATATGTTGGAGCCCAAATGTAGCCCAATGTAGCCCAATGAAGCCCAATGAAGCCCAATGTAGCCCAATGTAGCCCAATGTAGCCCAAAGATGGCCGCCAGAGACAAAAAAAACAAATGTAGCCCAAATATCAGCCAGATGTAGCCCAACTATAGCCCAGTGACAGAATGACCAATCAGCTTCGCAAACCTCCGTTACGCGAAGCGGAGCGCTGTTACAGATATATATCTTTTTTTGAACGTTAATTTCTCAAAATCCACTGGAGCACATATATTGAGACCTAGCAAAGGCACATCGGGCTACCAGTCCCTAATATTTTACCAAGTTTCGTGCAAATCCATTCAGCCGTTCGATTATTATTATTATTTATTTTTTTTGCCCCGCGGGGCCCTTTTAAAACCTCCACATCAAACCTAGGGGGTCAGCGAGGATCTACTATGCCCCCTTATGGTCATTTGCCCCTTCGCTTTGGCCTCCTCTTGTCTCTCGATCCTACCGAGAGACAAGATGGCGGCCGCTACGGACTGTTTGGAATGTTTACAGACGCCGGAGAACCAATCAGCTTCGCTTCACAAAGCTCCGTTGCGCGAAAAGTACGCGTACTGGAGCGCTGCCCGGTCCGCTGTTACAGATATATATCTTTTTTTAAACGTTAATTTCTCAAAATCCACTGTAGCACATATATTGAGACCTACAAAAGGCACATCGGGCTACCAGTCCCTACAATTTTGCCAAGTTTCGTGCAAATCCATTCAGCCGTTCGGGCTAAAAGTGAGGCCAACCGCCCTATGGAAAACTCAATGTTAAAAACACGTTTTGGGACCCCCCTTTTTTCCTCTACCCCCCCTGGACGAACCCCCCCCCCCCAATTTTCAGGGGCTGCTCAGAAACAAAATGTGCCATTTTCCTGAAAATTTCAGCCAATTCCGTCAACAAACGCCAAAGTTATTTGACATAGAATTTTCAAAAATCCCATAGAGAAAAAATCCTAACTATATATACCTACTGGCGACGGGCGCATCACCAGGGATGTGTTAGTCATTCTGTGCCGCTGTTCCGTCACCTATGGTGTGCTGCATTTACAATGCGGCGCATCATGGGGCAAAAACAGCACAGATGCGTGATGTATCTGTGCCGTAAAGGTGGCGCATTGCTGGAGTTGTATCGCAAGTGTGATGAAGCTCCAGCAAGGGTCGGGGGTGCCCCTGTCGCAGGGTTTCTGTTCTCACACAGAACTGTGGACAGAGGATTGGAACCTCGGCGAATTAGGGTGCCCCAAAACTCACCTTAGTAATCAAAAACCCCTTAGCAAGCTAGGTACAGTGTCACATTGGATATAACAAACTCTCAATGTTTAGACAATCCAGAATATGAACTTATAGTACCTCAGGATACGTGGAACTCATGAACAGTCGGTCGTTATATATTTCTTAGAAACCAGAACATGGAGTTAAGAAGAACACATGTGTATTTGAAATGTTTATTTACTAATGCCGTCTTCTCAGGCGTAGTATCTTAGATAATACAAGTACACATATCAGTAGCAAAATTACCAGCATAGTTACTAGTACATAAAAAGCGAATGGTGACAGTATGTTAACATGCTGTAAATGAATAAGAGTTAGCAACACTTATAAGCAGCCACGGGCCGTGGAGGGAGTTACGGTGGGGCAGGGAGGCGGGGAGGGGGAGGGGCAGGGTGGAGAGGGCTCCACCCTGCCCCTCCCCCTCCCCGCCTCCCTGCCCCACCGTAACTCCCTCCACGGCCCGCGGCTGCTTATATCTCACCCTCCCTAATACACATATTATATTATTTGCTAAGAAGGTCTGTTTGTGTTGGTTTAGGGCGTGCCCATACTTTAGTGTCTTAGATTTGAAGGAATCACATCAGCATACACCAGCTCTCTCTTCATGTGAACCGCATCAACTGTTGTGTATGTGTGTTCGGCAAAGCAATATAAAACCCGCCTCATGCCCAGAATTGGCAGAAGCTGCACTTATGTTATGAGTATGAAGTCGTGGAGATCAGACCTCATAACAATTCTGTATCGTGTTGTTCTTGAAACTTCAGCACTCGCTGTACAGATATAGTTTAACAAGCAAAGCAGATAGTAGAGCAATAACATATTATTCTCATGTAAACCACGATGAACTACTAGGTTGAAAGCTAAAGCAACAACTAAGTGTCGTGTGCAGAAGTTGCAAAAAAGGAAAAATGGCGTTTAAACCGGTAATGAGCCCATGCTAACTTAACACGGTGTAAAGATATTGTGGTATATAAATAAATAATACCGGATCTAGGTTTGACTAGGCATAGCAATAACAGATAGCTCAATAAATAAGAGTCAAGATTCGAGGTAGTAGGAGTTTGCAGGTTTATTACAGCATAAAGGACAGGAACAGGACAACCTGCATAGGAATAGGATGGCAGGGCCCGGCAGCTGCCGGGGCTGGATCTGGGATGAGCGCGCTAGCATTTAATAACAATACACAAGTATATATAGTAAAACAGTTACATTACAGTACATATGATAGGCGGAGCAGTGGGTGGAGCAAAGGGTGTGACGCGTAGCAGTCGCGAAAGATAAGGGTGAAAGTAGGTGTAACAGGGCGTATACATAGACATGTGATGCAAACGTAACAGAATAGGTCATGAATGGGGCGGAAAACATGGAGGGGGCTACCTAAGGAGCCAGGACCTCTAACCTGGTGGTGCGCGCAAACTGGCAATGACGTGTTACTAGGAGAAGCTGGGGGCTACGAACTCTGTGCTAGGAGCAGAGACTGAAGTCTGGAGAGTCAAGGCGACATGTACCTAAACAGTATCTAGTATCTGATGTTTAGAGAACATGTTGATATAAACTAGAAGTCAGGAGGGGAAAGGCTAACTTGATTCTAAGACTGGAGCATGCATTATTCTACATGTAGTGCGTGATGAAGAATATTAAATGACCATTAAATACAGTATTTCTCTTACATGGAGACGTAAAGGCTAGACAATGATGGAAACTATTGATGCGGTTCAGTAGCTTTAGGAATGCAGAGAAGGAGGGCTGAACTGATAACTAGAATCATAACATACTCTTGGCAGACTCAGAGGTAGAGCCAGGCTGAACCGGGCACTGCAAGGCAGGAAGTAAGTGAAGGGTCAGGGATACAGGTGGGGGCTGTATCGCTCCTCAGCGAGGGTCAGGAGACAGAAGCTGAATCTGGTGTCCAGGCCCTTTTGAGGCCTAGAAACGGGAACTTTACAATGGAATAACGTGCACACTGAGAAACGTGGCAACATAGCTTTACATAGGCCTGATATTCGTATCATTCACGAGAACTGGAAACAGGCATACTAGAGGTGGACACAACTATAATTGCGTCTTTAATCGAACATGGGGAATACATATGCATATTAATCATGCACAGATAACATATGATGGAGGACGCGTAGGGACACAGAACATGGCAAAATTTACTTTTCCACAATATCCAGGACCTAGATGACACCTCCCCATGATCCGGAAACGAACTGAATAAGATAATAGAAGTGCCATCTCATGAGAGCAGATTGCAACTTTATATGTGGACGGTCCGCAAGGTAAAACATTAAAAACTAGGAAAATTTAATGCTAAAGAAAAATAAAACAGCCAAGTACTTTATCGAGTCTTAAGCCAATAGGCAAGCTAAATAATAAAAACTTGACAAATAAGTCAATGAATTGTCAATGAAATGCTAGTACTCAGCATATCAAACATGAAAAAGGTCTATGACATAACTGTGTATGCAAAATAAGCTGCAACAGCCTCCAATAGGAAGTCACCGTCTTCATCCGAAAAGAGTTCAGCCATCCAATTTAAAAGCGGAAAAGAACATACGTGCTCTCCCAGCACCGGATCCTCTATCACCATCAGAGGACAGCTCGGTGGGTTTTCAAGAAAGCTCTGTTCCAAGAAAGACTGTGTTGCCGCCAGTAAATTCCAGGGACCAATTAGTCCATGCATCAATGCCACAGCCATAATCCTTTCGCCAGGACAAACCAACTCGTGAGTAATGATAGGAGTCATCAGCTGATTAAAGTCGACGTCAGGAGAAACCGGTCCGCAGAGACACAAATCAATGGCCCAATCGAAATCACAGGTCAGGCAGTGAAATACAGGCTGGACACAGGTGAAGTAGGAGAATCGAAAAGATAATCCATATGCCGTGCTTAATATCGCCAACGGCATTGTGCCATAATATTCTAGCATGCGATTGCGGAACAGTGTCAGCAGCTGCAGGGCGGGAGCTTGCACAGGAGGGACATCCATATTTAAAAATGTAAAAAAGCACAAGAGCGTCCGCTGGTAATGCAAGTAAAAATGGGAATCCACGAAGCAGAGTGGAAAAAATAGAATGAAAGAAAGCAGGGATGACTCCAAAGATTTTCTCAAATGAAGTCACAAGACCACTGGTAACAACTTTAAAAAAGTGCGCCAGGGCCTTTGTGGAGGACGCGTTAAAGATAGTCCGAACCATGTCGCTGAAATGCAAAGGCGAATCAGTATTTAAAAGGGTCTGCACCTCTGTACGGGTGTTCGCTATGTGAAGCACGAAAGTTTCACGGGCCGAACTCAAGGCCACCTCTCTCTGAGACAAAAGAGCTCTTATTCTTGCCATGCCGTTGAAATGTGCTCCCAAGGTTGGTATTTGTGGCCAGATTGAAAACTCCCTATGTTCATGTGTGGGAGGAAATAGAACATTTCTGCAGCAAATAACCCGTTCACTTACTGTTACGATAAAAGGAATACTTTTAATTAACCCAGAACAATCTTCATTATTGAGCATCAAATAACTACCATTTTCCAACAACTTGAACGTGGGGATGATAGCAGGAACTGGCGTGCCTTGCAACACGCAAGCCATATTTGGTCGGTGTTTGTTGCATGAACCGTGTAACTGTATGTGCCTACACATTAGTGAATGATCTGGCGTCTCAGTGCATTCCTCTCCATTCAGATAAACTTCTTGATCATCTTTGAAACATCTGTATGTGTATGGAAGCGACCAGACCTCATGAAGAAAAGCACTACCTAAAGGTTCATAACGACCTATTGGTATATATTTCATACAATTTGAAAACTTATATAAAGCAAAAGGCAGCGTTATTAAACCGTGGATAAGGCACGTTGCCAAAAAACCCGCAATCCTCTGCTGATGATGTCACTGAGCATGTCATGAATGATGTAATATGTGACATCATCAGCAGTGGATTACGGGTAATAGTATCTCTAGTTTACTCCCCTATAGCTGTCTTTCTTTTAACATAAGTGTCTGTTTCCTTCCCTTATACTTACTGTTCTTTTTTTTAAAAAAAATGTTTGGTTCACTTCCGGTTCGCGTACCGGCGAGCGAACTGGGAAGCGAACTACGAGAAATAGAGGTTGGCACAGTTCCAAATATTGTACCAATTTTTTAATAACGGGGAGGTAGTTCTGAAAAGAACTTTTTTTTATTGTTTTTGTTGTTTTATATTTTTTTTTTTATTTTTCTGAACATTTTTTTACTTTTTTTGAATTTTTCTGAACAGTTTTATATTTTTTTGGGGTTTTCTTGCAGGGGGCAATGAAAACGATTCATTGTAAAGGGCTCAACAGGAGCAACAAAACAAAAAAAAAGTATTTATTATTTGGGGCGTTTCGTACAAACTTGCATATGATAGTCAATAGCTCTGTTGATCAGAGTGATGCTTCTTTCTCCGTAGCAAATGAATCCATTGCAATGTACGCAGACGTGTTTTACTTCATGAAATCTCGTTTGAATATTTGGCACCATCTCCCTGCCCTCTGGTCCCGTTACTTCCGGTACAACAGATCTTCTGGCCATAATAGGGAGATTATCTAGGTCGTTACGAAACTGTGCAGCACTGTAGTTGTTAGGATGCCACCTAGTCATATGGCGATGCATTGTGTAGTTTCCGAAACTGTATTTTTTGTCGGTCCCTCTGGACAGTCTATCTTGACATATAAGGCAAGTTACGTATCTTGCATTTACTTTTTTCTGACCTTTGGGAATTTTAAAAAATTGCCAAATGAAGTTTTCTTTCCGGTGAGACGTCCTGTGCTCCTCAGGCAAAAAGTGCCTCTCTTCGTGCTCGTCGTCCTGTTCCTCTTCTTCCTCTTCTTGCTGAATTATAACTTGAGCAGGTGGTCCACTCTTCCTTGGATGTGGTGGAGGTGGTGGGGAAGCACCAGCTGAAGCTACTAAAGAAGCCATTGCTCACTGGTAACAAAGGGTCTTTCTCTCACAATGATGAAAGTCAGAGTGAGGAAAGAAGGAGGGATTTTCATCATTTGGGAAAAACAATAGTTCTCAACCAATGAAAAGTGTTCATTTTAGATTATATGACCTAGTCTTACATCATTAGGAAACCAAAAGTGAAATGAACCAATGAAAAGTGTTATTACCAAGTCACATGACCTGCTGTGTTTACGTTAAGCGCTTTGCAGGGCCTCCCGGTTTGCTTCCAGAAACCTGTGCTTTGCGACTCGGCAAGCGTACCAGTTCGCTAACGTAGCACGTCATATGACGTATCACGCGACAACGCGAAACGTCATGCGGACGGGAGGCGTCACGATGTTGTTTTCTAACGCGGCAGTTGCGGTAAAGAAACGTTTACCGGCTCGCGGTCTATTTCGCGGCATCAAGGTCAGCTAACGGGAAGCTTCCCGATTCGCGAAGCGGGAACGAAGAAAAAAAAATATTTAAAAAAAAAAGTATTAATAAACATATAAAATATATTTTTGGATTTAAAGAAGAATACATTTTACAGCTACAGATATTAGCTGTTAAAAAACCAATGAAATTCACTGAAAAAACCATAGGTTATAGACCATATATAGTTAGGAATTAGCATTTACAAAACCTTGAAAATTCACTGAAAAAACCATAGGTTATAGACCATATATAGTTAGGAATTAGCATTTAGAAAACCTTATTTTACTCACACAAAACCATTGAAATTCCATATATAGTTAGTTGCACTAACTATATATCGCGCACCCGCAATCCACTGCTGATGATGTCACATATTACATCATTCATGACATGGTCAGTGACATCACTGATGACATCTCAAATGACACTCAGTGAATATATATATATTTCAGGAGTAACCCTTTCTTCAGTGGAGTGCAAATGGCAAAGAGTTCCGAGCACTGCATCAGGTGCACAGCTTAAATTCTAGCATCCGCCCATGTGGGCGTGACCTCCTCCGAGGCCTTATGGATGTTGTAGTGCACTTGCAGTGAAACCCAAGTGGGTGCAGTGTTCAGAGTCTTAAAATCAATGTCCATAATTCTTGCTAAGTCCAAGAAGGCTCCTGCCCTGCTTTATGACTGCCACACGTAGCTCATGAACTGGCTCTTTCCCTGTTAAAGTGCCAGTTCGACTTCGTTCCTTAAGCAGCAGCTCCGTAGTGGTTCCGCTGCAGACCTGCCTTCAACGGCGGAGGGCTCTCTTCGCGACCGGGTTGGGGCCGCTATAAATCCATCACACAGGAGCCCAAAGTGAAGAGACGCCACACGAAGATGAAAATCAGCTCACTTTATTTTGGTGACAGCCTGCCAGCAGTGACTCTTCGAGAACAGCATTCACAAGTGTCCGCCAATGCCACCAGACGCGTTTCAGGAGTAACCCTTTCTTCAGTGGAGTGCTGGGGCGGCCTACTTTGAACGAGGATGAAGCTGTTCCCTTGCAGGGAGGGAGCCGCTTCTGTGCTCAGGAGGCAACCACAAAGCGGGGCAGGTCCCGCCTTGGACAGGCACATTAACTTTTGCAGTAACAGACAGTGAAGGCGTGCCCACTGGGGATTACAAGAAAGAACACTACATCACCCACAAGACCTTGCGAGAGGTCACGCCCACTTGAGCAGGTGATGCTATGACTGAGTGTTTCTTTTCAACAGCGCTCTCACTGCCAGTTTACAATTCTCGCCACTGAAGAGAGGAGTACCTTGAAACGCGTCTGGCGATTTTTAAATTTGAACATTGCTGTTCCTGGGAAGGGTCCTGCTGGCAGGCTGCTTCCTCAACACATGAGCCTTTACTTTGATCCTCGTGCGGCTCAGTTTCACTTGTGGGTTCCTGCGTTGATGGATGGATATATATATATATATATATATATATATATATATATATAACAAGGCGGTAACGCCGAAACGCGTCTAAGCAGCAACTGATCTTAAGAATAAACATTTGGATTCAGATTCACGGAGTCAGCGCCTTCTTTGAATTGTGAAGTATGGCTGGTGAGAATAATTAGGGTGGAAGTTCTTGAAACCCAACGCTGACCCTCCTCGATTTGGTTGCTCTGTGGAAGGAAGAACATCTGTTGGTATCTCTTCAAGAAAAGACACACATAGCCCCCCAGAACCTGCAAGGACCAAGACCCGAGGAACCTGTGAAAACAGTGGAACGCTGACTGCCTGGAGGTCCACGACGGCTGGAGAGTAGTCGGAAATTTCCAGGTAAGACAGCTGACAGCTGGAAGTAACAGGAAGCGGGCAAAGAGTGTTCGGTTCATGGGAGAGGGAGACCCGGTGTTTGAGCAAAACACACTCGGGCAGTGAATCTATGCAAATTGACATTACTTATTAAGAATTATCAGCATGTCTGCCGAATGGGACAGGGAGAGAGAGGAAGCAGCTCTAGATGTATTTACGGACACTGACACAGGCAATAGCGGCAAAAATCCCCCAAGCGCCCAGGCACAACCTACAGTGCTGGATGAAACAAAGAAACTACTACATGAATTGGAAAAACTTCGGAAGAAAGAAACAGGCAAATGGTGGGAAGTGAAATCCCTCACAAGATACCTGGAAGTGGGAAGAATTCCCAGAGGGCTCAGAATCCTCGTGGCCCTCACGTATGAAGACCCAGACCCAGTAATGTTGCAAAGATGGGCAGAGAACAGCGCCAAATCATCTGAAAATATGTTAAAAATCCTGATAGAATTCGCAATCAGTGACAGACAAAAGATGATAACACGCATCAATGAAATCATGCAACAACTTGAACTAAAACCTAATCAAGATGAAATTACCAAAAGTTTGATTGAAATAAGAGACAGAGTTCTCAAACTTGAAGCAGAAATCAAGGAATGGAAGGCAATAAAATTCCAGCGGGACCGCAACGACTACATGAGCGGAAGAATCTACACCTTCGCAAAGAAGTACGACCAAATAAGAAATCAAACCCCCATTACACAACCTAGTGGGGGAAACTCAACAGTGGCATCAAGTGACATTGAATTCAGTTCAGAATACGAAACAGATGCTGAAAGCAATCACAGCACGGGCAGAGTAGGCCCTCCACCAACACCGGCACAAGAATTGGCTTTTTTAAGAATGCAGCGCCTCAGAACATTGAGACCCCGCTTCCCTCCGAAACCAGATGGGGGGGGCAGGTCGAGGCAGGTTAACAGAAATCAAAAACAGCAACAAAAAGCCGCAGGAGAAAGAACAGACGGTGGAGAAAAACAGGCCCAAAATCAACAACAGAACAAATCTCAAAACAGACGCCACAGACGCCGATAATGGGAGTACAAAATGAGAGAGATAACACAGTCATTAATCTCACAGACATGGAGTTAAATTCACAAGAACTTAAAATTTTATCCCTAGGATTAACTTATTGCACAAATACAAACTTTGACTATGCACAGACCCGCATAGATCTGTTTCAGTACATCCGGAAACTTAAGTTGCAAAAATATTTCACAAATACAAGCAAACGTCCTGCAACAACTATGCAGATTGAAGACCACAGCCAAACTCTTACAGTAGCTAACATGGCGGCTCTGCAAAACCTAATAGATTTGGAGCAAGAAATAGGGGGCGATGGGATAACACCAAGTGGAGCAGCTGCTACATCGGAATTAAATATCTATGCAACGGTGAAAACAAATTTCAAGCCAAAATCAGTATTCATGCCCGTAATGCCCAAAGACAATCTGGATTTGTTCTCAGACAATGTCATCAAAGACTTAAAGGAACTATCCCTACAAAGCACAAAGGAATTTTGGAAAGAAAATGGAGACCAGAGAAGAAAATACAACACTTTAATGACAAGGATAAAATCCAGACCTGACATTGTGGTTAGATGGTCGGACAAGGGGGGCAATGTTGTGCTGTGGCCCCTACAAATGTATAACCTGGAAGCCTGCACTCAACTCCAAGACAAAGAATGCTACATGAGGATAAGTCCAACTCACATTGTGGGCATTCAAGAAAAATATCACAATGAGCTATATAAATGGAAAGGAATGGGCCTCATCAATAAAGATGAATTCAACTACCAGTGACACCTCAACTATACTTGATACCAAAGGTCCACAAAAATGAAAAAACACCACCAGGAAGACCAATAATTTCAGCAATCGGCAGCTTGTTTGAAAGAACGAGTATCTTCATCGACTCTTTCCTGCATTAAAGACACGGTGGATTTTCTGTCAAAGGTGTTCGACATTGAATGGCAAGATAATTATCTATTTATGACACTAGATGTCCAATCGCTGTACACCAGCATCAGACACCGGGACGGGCTGAAAGCCATGGAACACTATCTAGGAAAGAGACCCATTGAACTATACAACCACACGAAAATGTTGTTGGAAATGGCAGAGTGGTGTTTGACAAACAATACTTTCATCTTTGACAGATTGCATTATAAACAGCTCCAGGGTTCGGCCATGGGAACTTGCTTCTCCCCCAGCTATGCGAATCTGCATATGGGCTGGTGGGAGGAGCAGGTACTTAAAGTTCAGCACTGTGATACCATGCAAAACAACATAGTGATGTACAAGAGGTACATCGATGACATTTTCATCCTTTGGCAGGGCAATGACAAAGATGCAGAAAGTTTTGCAGTAGCTCTGAATGAAAACATGCTTAATTTAAAATTTACTTGTACCACCAGTAATGTCAATATCCAATTTCTCGATCTTGAATTATATGTGCAAAACAACAAGATACAGACACGCACATACAGAAAACCCACTGCAGGGAACGCCCTTCTCCATGCACACAGTTTTCACCCCACACCATTAAAACAGTCAATCCCATTTGCAGAGTGCCTCAGAATGACACGGAACTGTAGCACCCCTGAAGGACTCACCAGTGCCAAACAAGAGCTATTCAATAGACTAAGAAAGAGGGGGTACACTGAGAACACATGCCAGAAGGCGGAGGCAAAATGTAGTGTCAAAAACAGGACAGAGTTAATTTTCCCCAAGAGTGTGGTAAAAGATCTAGATCAGGAGAAGAAAACTCCCCCGAGATTAATAACAGGGTATAACAGATACCACATGAATCTCCGCAGAATTCTGAGAAGACACTGGCCATTAGTCCGGGGTGATACCAGCATAGGGGAAACAGTGGGCAAGAATCCTTTGATCACATTCAGGAAAGCCAAATCTATGAGAAACGAACTTGTCTGCAATGCGCCAATACTTAAAAAGACGAAAAATTGGCTCAATTCTCAAAAAGGCTTCCAGAAATGCAGCAAGTGTAAAGCGTGCACACATGGCATTAACACAACCAGAGTACACGTCCCTTTCAGAAACAAACCATACTTGTTGAGGGATGCATTCTCATGCAAAACAGACTTTGCCATATATGTACTGGTGTGTTCCTGTGGCAAGATGTATGTGGGTTCTACAATCCATCCAGCACATGTGCGGATTCTACAGCACTTGCGAGCTATTTCAAACAATGATCCGGCATATCCGGTAGCCAGACACATTCACGAGGCGCATAATGGCAATGCGAACAATATCCAATACTTTGTGATTGACAGCATTCCAAGAAACATCAGAGGAGGGAACCGCCTATTGGCGTTGCGCCGCTTGGAATCAAGGTATATTATACTTTTGAATTCCAAGATCCCATTTGGATTAAATGCGGACGAAGCCTTAAGTGTCCACCTGTAATGTAATGCCTGCTTCGTTTGTGTTCCTCCCCTGTGACCATTCGTATAACATCTGCAGTTCACACACGACACTAATCACGGGATTCTACATGGGCACCTTAGAGCACACCATCAGACATATTCCTTGTCAGTATGGTACACCACTGAATTTCTTTAGCACTTCCCACCAACACAATAACACATGCCCATGACCTGCCCGTCATGCCATGACCCTACTGAGAGCTCTTTCACCCTGTGATTTGGTCCACTAATAGGTCCATCGGATTACCGCCTGATATCCCTTTTTTAAGTAGCCCCAAGATTCGGAGACCACTGTGTCACCCCGAATACATAGCCGTGAGTTTAGAAACCACATTCATGTGGTGCCTGTTTGTCGAATACCGCGTAGCATTAACTATTAGCTACACACTGTACCGCGGAAAGCCCAGTATGTTGTTAAGCAAATTCCCACAGAGGAAGCACTAAGCGAGACAGGCTGTTTGTTAAAATCATTTACCGACAGCCATGCACGGCAAGCCGCGGACACACTCACCCGCGAATGCCCGGTTCTAGCACTGACTCAGACAAGTTATTCGGTAAAAATCAAAAAGCATACCGATCCACCTTTCGGAGTCTGCCGTGTAATAACGCCACACATCTGGACACTTACCCTGATTCAGACGAGCATTGTCAGATTGATTCTGTACAAATACCCTCTCTTTCCCCGGGAAGCGGCTGAGGGAAACGTATCCCTGTGCATGCCCCAGCGTCCACATGGCGCGGCTGTTGTTACTGCAGACAGGCAAACCAGATGGGCTACTAGAACAGGGCCTATATACAGGAACATTCATGGCAGGGACTAGCATAATGTGTTAATTTAAATGTTGTCACTCACGTTATAATTTTCCTTTACTTGCTTTTGGTTTCTGTAAACCTTAAATTCAGCTATCACTGTGGCACATTGTTGAATGAGTAATAGGTTTCAGAAAAGCTAAAGACACTTTTTATTTTGTGATTTCTTTGAGACATTTATAAAATTGTTTCCAATACAATGCTTGTAATATATACAAAAAAAGTGTAAAAAGACTATCAAAGACAGGTACTGCCACTATGTAACCATGGCAACATCTGGTTTAAACCTGTCACACTAATTGATAGACACACCCATGTTCTTGTGTATATATACATGCCCCAAACATAACAGCAGATGTAGTGAACAAGGCGGTAACGCCGAAACGCGTCTAAGCAGCAACTGATCTTAAGAATAAACATTTGGATTCAGATTCACGGAGTCAGCGCCTTCTTTGAATTGTGAAGTATGGCTGGTGAGAATATATATATATATATATATATATTATATATATATATATATATATATATATATATATATATATATTTATTACACCAAGACAGTGTGAGGGAAAAGAGACATCAGTTCTGAAAAGGTTTCTTTCATTAGGATTTCCAGCCCTACCCTAATAGCGAGGCAGTGAGCGCGAGAGAACAAGACAGCGAGAACGAGGCAGCGAGAGAGAACGAGGCAGCGAGCGCGAGAGAGAACGAGGCAGCGAGCGCGAGAGAGAACGAGGCAGCGAGCGCGAGAGAGAACGAGGCAGCGAGCGCGAGAGAGAACGAGGCAGCGAGAGAGAACGAGGCAGCGAGAGAGAACGAGGCAGCGAGAGAGAACGAGGCAGCGAGAGAGAACGAGGCAGCGACGAGACAGCGAGCGCGAGAAACGAGGCAGCGAGCGCGAGAGTACGAGGCAGCGAGCGCGAGAGTACGAGGCAGCGAGCGAGAGAGAACGAGGCAGCGAGCGAGAGAGAACGAGGCAGCGAGCGAGAGAGAGAGAGAACGAGGCAGCGAGCTCGAGAGAGAGAGAGAACGAGGCAGCGAGCGAGAACGAGGCAGCGAGCTCGAGAGAGAACGAGGCAGCGAGCTCGAGAGAGAGAGAGAGAACGAGGCAGCGAGCGAGAACGAGGCAGCGAGCTCGAGAGAGAACGAGGCAGCGAGCTCGAGGGAGAGAACGAGGCAGCGAGCTCGAGGGAGAGAACGAGGCAGCGAGCTCGAGGGAGAGAACGAGGCAGCGAGCTCGAGGGAGAGAACGAGGCAGCGAGCTCGAGGGAGAGAACGAGGCAGCGAGCTCGAGGGAGAGAACGAGGCAGCGAGCTCGAGAGAGAGAACGAGGCAGCGAGCTCGAGAGAGAGAACGAGGCAGCGAGCTCGAGAGAGAGAGAACGAGGCAGCGAGCTCGAGAGAGAGAGAGAACGAGGCAGCGTGCTCGAGAGAGAACGAGGCAGCGTGCTCGAGAGAGAACGAGGCAGCGAGCGCGAGAGAGAACGAGGCAGCGAGCTCGAGAGAGAGAACGAGCCAGCGAGCTCGAGAGAGAAAACGAGGCAGCGAGCTCGAGAGAGAAAACGAGGCAGCGAGCTCGAGAGAGAAAACGAGGCAGCGAGCTCGAGAGAGAGAGAACGAGGCAGCGAGCTCGAGAGAGAGAGAACGAGGCAGCGAGCTCGAGAGAGAACGAGACAGCGTGCTCGAGAGAGAACGAGACAGCGTGCTCGAGAGAGAACGAGACAGCGTGCTCGAGAGAGAGAACGAGACAGCGTGCTCGAGAGAGAACGAGACAGCGTGCTCGAGAGAGAACGAGACAGCGTGCTCGAGAGAGAACGAGACAGCGTGCTCGAGAGAGAACGAGACAGCGTGCTCGAGAGAGAACGAGACAGCGTGCTCGAGAGAGAACGAGACAGCGTGCTCGAGAGAGAACGAGGCAGCGAGCTCGAGAGAGAACGAGGCAGCGAGCTCGAGAGAGAACGAGGCAGCGAGCTCGAGAGAGAGAACGAGGCAGCGAGCTCGAGAGAGAGAACGAGGCAGCGAGCTCGAGAGAGAGAACGAGGCAGCGAGCTCGAGAGAGAACGAGGCAGCGAGCTCGAGAGAGAACGAGGCAGCGAGCTCGAGAGAGAGAGAACGAGGCAGCGAGCTCGAGAGAGAACGAGGCAGCGTGCTCGAGAGAGAACGAGGCAGCGTGCTCGAGAGAGAACGAGGCAGCGAGCTCAAGAGAGAACGAGGCAGCGAGCTCAAGAGAGAACGAGGCAGCGAGCTCGAGAGAGAGAGAGAGAGAGAACGAGGCAGCGAGCGAGAACGAGGCAGCGAGCTCGAGGGAGAGAACGAGGCAGCGAGCTCGAGGGAGAGAACGAGGCAGCGAGCTCGAGGGAGAGAACGAGGCAGCGAGCTCGAGGGAGAGAGAGAACGAGGCAGCGAGCTCGAGGGAGAGAGAGAACGAGGCAGCGAGCTCGAGAGAGAGAGAGAACGAGGCAGCGAGCTCGAGAGAGAGAGAGAACGAGGCAGCGAGCTCGAGAGAGAGAGAGAGAACGAGGCAGCGAGAGAGAACGAGGCAGCGAGAGAGAACGAGGCAGCGAGAGAGAACGAGGCAGCGAGAGAGAACGAGGCAGCGAGAGAGAACGAGGCAGCGAGAGAGAACGAGGCAGCGAGAGAGAACGAGGCAGCGAGAGAGAACGAGGCAGCGAGAGAGAACGAGGCAGCGAGAGAGAACGAGGCAGCGAGAGAGAACGAGGCAGCGAGAGAGAACGAGGCAGCGAGAGAGAACGAGGCAGCGAGAGAGAACGAGGCAGCGAGAGAGAACGAGGCAGCGAGAGAGAACGAGGCAGCGAGAGAGAACGAGGCAGCGAGAGAGAACGAGGCAGCGAGAGAGAACGAGGCAGCAAGCGCGAGAGAGAACGAGGCAGCAAGCGCGAGAGAGAACGAGGCAGCAAGCGCGAGAGAGAACGAGGCAGCAAGCGCGAGAGAGAACGAGGCAGCAAGCGCGAGAGAGAACGAGGCAGCAAGCGCGAGAGAGAACGAGGCAGCGAGCTCGAGAGAGAACGAGGCAGCGTGCTCGAGAGAGAACGAGGCAGCGAGCTCGAGGGAGAGAACGAGGCAGCGAGCTCGAGGGAGAGAACGAGGCAGCGTGCTCGAGAGAGAACGAGGCAGCGAGCTCGAGAGAGAACGAGGCAGCGAGCTCGAGAGAGAACGAGGCAGCGAGCTCGAGAGAGAACGAGGCAGCGAGCTCGAGAGAGAGAAGGAGGCAGCGAGCTCGAGAGAGAGAACGAGGCAGCGAGCTCGAGAGAGAGAACGAGGCAGCGAGCTCGAGAGAGAGAACGAGGCAGCGAGCTCGAGAGAGAGAACGAGGCAGCGAGCTCGAGAGAGAGAACGAGGCAGCGAGCTCGAGAGAGAGAACGAGGCAGCGAGCTCGAGAGAGAGAGAACGAGGCAGCGAGCTCAAGAGAGAACGAGGCAGCGTGCTCGAGAGAGAACGAGGCAGCGAGCTCAAGAGAGAACGAGGCAGCGAGCTCAAGAGAGAACGAGGCAGCGAGCTCAAGAGAGAACGAGGCAGCGAGCTCAAGAGAGAACGAGGCAGCGAGCTCAAGAGAGAACGAGGCAGCGAGCTCAAGAGAGAACGAGGCAGCGAGCTCGAGAGAGAGAACGAGGCAGCGAGCTCGAGAGAGAACGAGGCAGCGAGCTCGAGAGAACGAGGCAGCGAGCTCGAGAACGAGGCAGCGAGCTCGAGAGAGAGAGAGAGAGAACGAGGCAGCGAGCGAGAACGAGGCAGCGAGCTCGAGGGAGAGAACGAGGCAGCGAGCTCGAGGGAGAGAACGAGGCAGCGAGCTCGAGGGAGAGAACGAGGCAGCGAGCTCGAGAGAGAGAGAGAGAGAGAGAACGAGGCAGCTCGAGAGAACGAGGCAGCTCGAGAGAACGAGGCAGCGAGAGAGAACGAGGCAGCGAGAGAGAACGAGGCAGCGAGAGAGAACGAGGCAGCGAGAGAGAACGAGGCAGCGAGAGAGAACGAGGCAGCGAGAGAGAACGAGGCCGCGAGAGAGAACGAGGCCGCGAGAGAGAACGAGGCCGCGAGAGAGAACGAGGCAGCAAGCGCGAGAGAGAACGAGGCAGCAAGCGCGAGAGAGAACGAGGCAGCAAGCGCGAGAGAGAACGAGGCAGCAAGCGCGAGAGAGAACGAGGCAGCAAGCGCGAGAGAGAACGAGGCAGCAAGCGCGAGAGAGAACGAGGCAGCAAGCGCGAGAGAGAACGAGCCAGCAAGCGCGAGAGAGAACGAGGCAGCAAGCGCGAGAGAGAACGAGGCAGCAAGCGCGAGAGAGAACGAGGCAGCAAGCGCGAGAGAGAACGAGGCAGCAAGCGCGAGAGAGAACGAGGCAGCAAGCGCAAGAGAGAACGAGGCAGCAAGCGCAAGAGAGAACGGGGCAGCAAGCGCAAGAGAGAACGGGGCAGCAAGCGCAAGAGAGAACGGGGCAGCAAGCGCAAGAGAGAACGGGGCAGCAAGCGCGAGAGAGAACGAGGCAGCAAGCGCGCAAGAAAACGAGGCAGTGAGCGCGAGAGAACGAGGCAGTGAGTGTGTGGTGACGGATGAAAGAGGCATGATGTGAAATCAATACTACGCAGCCTTGGTACGCGATATAACCCAATCTTTGATAGCGCTGGCCGCGGGCTTCTGCAAAAAAGACCTATTGATGGACAGAATGCAGAACAATGTCACACATTCACCCCAGTACAGAGATCTGGGCCTAAATCCATCGTGTTTTTGCTCACCATGCCATTCCAGTTTGGACCCAGCCATATGCAAATCAGCCTTGACCCTGCACCCAATGGGAACAGTCCAGTCCGAACTGCAAGGCCAGGTCCTCCCTGGACGTGAAATTAGCATCCTAGGACCGGTTTTGGGGTTTCACTCCTCTTCAGCCAGGATAGCTTGATTCCAGTGGCATGGAGAGCATGAGACTCACATCTGAGCACATTGTTGGACCCTTATTCTTTTACAAATTTAATACTTATAAGAATGTGAGACCTCAATCGAACTGCCAGAAAAAAAGCACACATAAATAAAGTTTGAGCCCTCCACCGCCCAAGGGAGCTGCGTCCATGCCTAGGACTCGCCGGCCCTTGTGCTGCAGGATATCAGAGTTTAGAACACCAGAACCTGCCCCGTCCAGCAGAGGGTGCTGTGATGAATCTGCCCAGCCTTGCCCCAAAAGGCCTCCCAGGGGTAGACTGTGGACCCCCTGACAACTTGCGCCCCCCGAAGGTCATGCGCTCAACTATAAGTCAGTCCAAAAAGATCCAGCAAGGCTCCCAGCGGCCCGAGTCATGGCCAGCGGTGGGTTGGCTAGGGTGGTCATGGCCACTACCGACTGGGCACCACCACCACCTGCAAGAGGAACCCCCCAACTTGGAGTCCCAGACTCCTGGAATGAGAGCACCGCCAAAGGTAGGTGCCTCGAGGTATGTCAAACGCTCCGTTTGACATACCTCGAGGCACCTACCTCCACAGCAGGGCCACAAGAGTGACACCCCAACCAACCTCGACCCCACACCAAGAAACCCACCTTCATAAGATGCTCAGTCTCTGCACCCCGCACACATGCCACAGTTACACTGCGAGGGGCAGTAAGAATGACCCCATTGCATGGGTGACCTCACCGCTGTCCGGCGCAGTGCTGTCTGTCACGACATGCAGGACACCCAAGAGGAGGAATCTAAAGGGCAGCTCCCAAATTCGTTTTCTGTTTTTTTTTTTAGTTTTCACCAAGGTACGCCCTTCTGTTTCTCTTATGTCCATGGTGAGTATGCTTCTCACGTGACCACAACAAACCATTCATGGGCCCTGGAGTTCTCTCCCCGCCTCCTCGTATGGGCCCAACAAGTGCCACAATTTTTATTTAAAATGTAAACGCTGCCCCCTCCTCCCTGTAAACGGAGAGGGTGTCCATGGGCAGGTTGAAGCCCTTTACCCTCAGGGGAGCAGCCCGGGGGGGGGGGGGGGGGGGAACATCCAACATCTGGACATGTCGTGAGTGAAACATATGCAGATGAGCAGAGAACACGGGTGAAGAGGCAGAAAAGTGCCAAGAAGCCAAGGCCTCCGAGGCGCCTGTGCTGAGGCCGAGGGCGCCGGGGCGGATTGGACACATTGTGCGGCCTCGCAGGACTGTCCGTGCCAGCCCTGGGCAGCAGTGCCAGGGTCAGCCCGTGCCAACCCTGGGCACTGGATACTTTGATGGTTACTGCAGGCGCCGGGCTCTGAACAGAGACATTATCTGTCGGAAACTATCTTCAGCTGCTGCAAAGGCCAGCCCTGGGGCCGAGGGATCACTCCTACAATCACTCCTACGATCACTCATGGCACCACTGACCCCTCACTGCCCTCCCACCAGCCCTGGGGTCCAGGGATCCCTCCTACAGCCTCTGGTGGTGGGGGGGGAACCTAGCCTCTGGTAGGGGGGTGGGGGAACCTAGCCTCTGGTAGAGGGGGGGGGGGACCTAGCCTCTGGTAGAGGGGGGGGGGGGGGGACCTAGCCTCTGGTAGAGAGGGGGGGGGGACCTAGCCTCTGGTAGAGGGGGGGGGGGGGGAACCTAGCCTCTGGTAGAGGGGGGGGGGGAACCTAGCCTCGGGTAGGGCAACCTAGCCTCGGGTAGAGGGGGGGGGCAACCTAGCCTCGGGTAGAGGGGGGGGGCAACCTAGCCTCGGGTAGAGGGGGGGGGGCAACCTAGCCTCGGGTAGAGGGGGGGGGGCAACCTAGCCTCGGGTAGAGGGGGGGGCAACCTAGCCTCGGGTAGAGGGGGGGGGCAACCTAGCCTCGGGTAGAGGGGGGGGGCAACCTAGCCTCGGGTAGAGGGGGGGGGCAACCTAGCCTCGGGTAGAGGGTGGGGGGCAACCTAGCCTCGGGTAGAGGGGGGGGGCAACCTAGCCTCGGGTAGAGGGGGGGGGCAACCTAGCCTCGGGTAGAGGGGGGGGGCAACCTAGCCTCGGGTAGAGGGGGGGGGCAACCTAGCCTCGGGTAGAGGGGGGGGCAACCTAGCCTCGGGTAGAGGGGGGGGCAACCTAGCCTCGGGTAGGGGGGGGGCAACCTAGCCTCGGGTAGGGGGGGGGGCAACCTAGCCTCGGGTAGGGGGGGGGGCAACCTAGCCTCGGGTAGGGGGGGGAACCTAGCCTCGGGTAGGGGGGGGAACCTAGCCTCGGGTAGGGGGGGGAACCTAGCCTCGGGTAGGGGGGGGAACCTAGCCTCGGGTAGGGGGGGGAACCTAGCCTCGGGTAGGGGGGGGAACCTAGCCTCGGGTAGGGGGGGGAACCTAGCCTCGGGTAGGGGGGGGAACCTAGCCTCGGGTAGGGGGGGGAACCTAGCCTCGGGTAGGGGGGGGAACCTAGCCTCGGGTAGGGGGGGGAACCTAGCCTCGGGTAGGGGGGGGAACCTAGCCTCGGGTAGGGGGGGGAACCTAGCCTCGGGTAGGGGGGGGAACCTAGCCTCGGGTAGGGGGGGGAACCTAGCCTCGGGTAGGGGGGGGAACCTAGCCTCGGGTAGGGGGGGGAACCTAGCCTCGGGTAGGGGGGGGAACCTAGCCTCGGGTAGGGGGGGGAACCTAGCCTCGGGTAGGGGGGGGAACCTAGCCTCGGGTAGGGGGGGGAACCTAGCCTCGGGTAGGGGGGGGAACCTAGCCTCGGGTAGGGGGGGGAACCTAGCCTCGGGTAGGGGGGGGAACCTAGCCTCGGGTAGGGGGGAACCTAGCCTCATGCCGAGATGTACCTAAGAAGCACTCTGTCCTTCACCAAGCCCCCGACCTCTCGCAGAAAAATAAAATCATAGGGTCACTGAGGCGGTTGCCCGTGCCCTGGGCTGTTTTAACACCTCTTAATGGACATCGGCTACTTACAGTCTCCGACAAAGAGCCCCCCCTGCGTGTGGAAGGCTACAGTGAGAGGCAGAGGGCGTTCAGCCGGCCTCTGGTACAGACTCCATCTCGGCGCACAGGACCCATAATCTGGGATCTAAGATACGGGGTGACCCAAGGCCTGGCACCGGAGTCTACCTTTCATGGGAGAGAACCGATGCCAGAGGCGCACCTCAGAGCAGGTGAACGTGCCGGGGCCAGGACGCACACCCAGGTGTGAGCCACGCCCAACCACCGAAGATGGTCCATAGCGGGTTAACGTCAGTATATCATTGGCGACGAGCCAACTCCCTGGCAGACCCACAGGTCACACACGGGGACAGCAACAGAAGTCAAACCTTTAGTATAAGTTGGCAGTGCCACCCAAGTGTGGTGTGCACAACACCACAATTCAGATTAACCCGGTGGCCTGGTCAACGGTGGCGAAGGCCACAGCACGGACACTCGGACCCCAGGCTCACAGTCCACTCCGAGCAACACCTTGGCTCACAACCCTGGCCAGGTGAACCCGACAGATGCCACGCCTGGGTGACGCACTGTGACTGGGTCCTTAAATAGGATGATCTTGCTGGCGCGTGCCAACACCTGACACAGGGCTGGGCACACATTACAACTAGCTGGGAATGTTGTGGATAAAGGAGAACAATAGATTTATTCAAGTTGAAATAGAAAGGAACTAACCTGAATTCTGCTTTAGGGGACGAATAATGTAAACTGGCCAACCCTACCTTCTAATTTTTTTAATAATTAGAGTAACGTTTATCCCCGCTCTGGCTCGCAGCCTTCCTGGGACATCAAGCTCCCCTCTGGAGGTAGCTCAAAAGGCACGGTTCACCTCTCGTTCATGCAGCAGGCCCAGGCTGGTTTACAGTTTTACCTTATTGAGCAATTTCTTGTAGCGAAGCTCACAGCTATAGGGCGAGACCCTCGAAGACGTCATTCATGGAGGGTAGGTTCTAAAGTCGACCTGCTATAGGGCGAGACCCTCGAAGACGTCATTCATGGAGGGGGCGAGACCCTCGAAGACGTCATTTATGGAGGGTAGGTTCTAAAGTCGACCTGCTATAGGGCGAGACCGGAGGGTAGGTTCTAAAGTCGACCTGCTATAGGGCGAGACCGGAGGGTAGGTTCTAAAGTCGACCTGCTATAGGGCGAGACCCTCGAAGACGTCATTCATGGAGGGTAGGTTCTAAAGTCGACCTGCTCTAGGGCGAGACCCTCGAAGATGTCATTCATGGAGGGTAGGTTCTAAAGTCGACCTGCTATAGGGCGAGACCGGAGGGTAGGTTCTAAAGTCGACCTGCTATAGGGCGAGACCGGAGGGTAGGTTCTAAAGTCGACCTGCTCTAGGGCGAGAACCTCGAAGACGTCATTCATGGAGGGTAGGTTCTAAAGTCGACCTGCTATAGAGCGGTCATTCATGGAGGGTCGGATTTAGGCTGCAACATCCAACTGCGGTGCTGCTAAAGGGCGAGACCCTTTAAAACATCATCGTTCAAGGTCGTCTTTAACATCTGTTGGACAGGGCCTCTCTTGACATGGTTAAGCCCACGTTTTGCCGGATGTGATTCCGAACTGTAAGTTCACTGGGTCCCTGCTAACCAGGTCCCTAGTGCCAGGTCTCTTTGCCAAAACTGTACCACAATTTGTACAACTCCAGTAATCCCCGCAAGTCCCTGGTAAATGGTACCCCTGGTACCCGGGGCATGGGTACTGAAGGCAGTCCACTAGAGCAGCAGTACACATTGTGCCACCCTAGGGACCCTTCACCAAGGCTATGCACTCAGCGACTGCAGGCTGCGTGTCTTGCTGCAGAGAAATCCACGGGTCAACATGGCACACAGCCCATGTGCCATGCCAACCGTACACTGCATGAGGGATAGGTAAGTCGTGCCCTACTGCAGGCCTTATAGCCCTAAGGCAGGGTGCACGTTATCCCATGTGTGGACATATCTGCATGAGCTGATATGACTCTACAATATCCATTCTTGGATATTGTAAGTGCCCAGGGAAGCCTCAGAGAGTACACAAGCCTGATACCCGTCATTGTCGGTTTCCTCGCTCCAGGATGGCTTCGCCTGGCGCTCGACCTCGGACCTGGGGATCTGGGTTCGAGTCTCGGTAACAACGCCAAAACCTCCTGTGATTCTGGGCAAATCACTTAATCTCCCCGTGCCTAAAATGAAAGTGTGTCCTCATGTAACGTAACTGGAAAATATGTAAAGCGCTCTGATACCTGATTCGGTTCGGGTACAGTTCGCGCTATATAAAACTCTGCAAAAAAAAAAAAGTCAACTACGTACAAAACAGCATTATGAAAAAGATAAACCAATAGGTTTTTTTGAAGAACCCTCACCCACCAACCTAGCTGGTGGCATGCGTCATCGTAGGGCATTCTAGGTGTGCTACGACGATCGATTACAGCGGAGCGAGTTTTTTTTTTAGGTCACAAATTGTGAGCTAGAAGTGAATTTAAAACAATCTCCGGAGAACCCCTCCTAAATAGACAGTGCACGGCAGGCCTGGTGTACTGCACAGTACATACAATGTGCATTGCACACTGCAGGCCTGGTGTACTGCACAGTACAGACAGGGTGCACTGCAGGCCTGGTGTACTTCACAGTAAAGACTGGGTGCACTGCGGGCCTGGTGTACTGCACAGTAAAGACTGGGTGCACTGCGGGCCTGGTGTACTGCACAGTACAGACAGGGTGCACTGCAGGCCTGGTGTACTGCACAGTACAGACAGGGTGCACTGCAGGCCTGGTGTACTGCACAGTACAGACAGGGTGCACTGCAGGCCTGGTGTACTGTCCAGTACCGACAGGGTGCACTGCAGGCCTGGTGTACTGTCCAGTACAGACAGGGTGCACTGCAGGCCTGGTGTACTGCACAGTTCAGACGGTGCACTGCAGGCCTGGTGTACTGCACAGTTCAGACGGTGCACTGCAGGCCTGGTGTACTGTCCAGTACAGACAGGGTGCACTGCAGGCCTGGTGTACTGCACAGTACAGACAGGGTGCACTGCAGGCCTGGTGTACTGCACAGTACAGACACGGTGCTCTGCACAATAAAGAGAAGGTGTGCAATACCGCACAGAACACTGCAAGTGCCTAGAGGGGGCGCTGAACAGTAGAAGGGCGCAGACCGCACTGCACGACGCTGCAGCAGCTTAGCTGGTGCTGTGATGGTACAAAGGGATCACTTGGCGCTTTATAAAACCACTAGCAGCCTGTCCCGACATTGTCCGGGTATGAAATAGAATGTGTGTAATGTGTGTATTTGGCAAGGGCAATTTATTTTAAAATCTCGCGGTAGACAACATTTTTTGTTTCATTAGAATAGGGACGGAGAAGGGCCAGCTGCAGCCCTGGTTGATGTTAGCAGGCGCGTGTAATTGGTGTAGTGATCCGCCGCCTGAGCCAGCCTACAGCCCTGGTTGATGTTAGCAGGCGCGTGTAATGTTGCTGAATGAGAGAGTTATCAGCCGCGGGTAAATCCGTTTAATGGGAGAGTTGAGTGACAGCGAGCAGGAGAGGCTGCAGTAATTGTCCCCGCAGACACGCTCATTTGCGTGTTCCCCCGCTTGAGGCCCAGCTGCAGCCCTGGTTGATGTTATCAGGCGCGTGTAATTGGTGTACGGATCTGCGGCCTGAGCCCTGCTAGAGCCCTGGTTGATGGTAGCAGGCGCGTGTAGTTTCGTTGAATGAGAGAGTTCAGTAAGAGCGCGCAGGAGAGGCTGCAGTAACGTTACTTACCAGGCCTCCAGGTGAACGCGTTTGTCACGCCCCCAGCACACGGCCACAGCAGACGATCTTCTGATTAATGCACGACCCACATGGCATGAAGGGTGGAACGTAGCACACGCCCCCAGCGTTTCTCACGCCCCCAGCATGCCCCTTGATGCGGCGCACTTGCGTTCACATGGCATGAAGGCCGGACGCACGCCCCCAGCGTTTCTCACGTCCCCAGCGTGCCCCTTGATGCTGCGCAGCAACATAATTGTCGCTTATATGTACGACTCACATGGCATGAAGAGCGGACATACGCCCCCAGCGTTTGTCACGCCCCCAGCACACGCCCGCAGCACAACGCAGACATGCCCACAAGGGACTACTTTGCTAGCACGGTTCCTTTACCTTTTAAATGTGTATGGTGTCCTACGGTACAATTGTATGTCTTGCACTGTATGATTGTGATGAACACCACTGTTTCTTGAAAAGTTAATAAAAACAATTTTTTTTTTAATGTATATCGTGCATAGCCCATGTCCTTCTGCTGCCCTTTCCAATGCTGTATTGGTTGTTGTGATTGGTGCTGTGGTTACTGAGATTACCCGCCTCAAAGGTTGGGGCACTGGGGAGGGGGGGCAGTTCAAGAAAAGCCATGTTTGGCTTTAAAAGCCGGGAGTGTCCCGCTAGAATCAGGACTGTTGGCGTGTGCAAAGCACTGAGAAGAAAGGAAGGGCGGGGAGACTTGCATGTGACATGGGGCATGTAAGACACCCTGCCTGTCTCGCCCGGGGCATTTTAAGGATTAGGGGGGCCCTGGGCCAAACATCTTTAGGGGGGCCTGTTTGGAACAGCTTTACATTTATGATCACATTTCAGCTTTTTCGCGCCCTCTTTGGCCTGGTGGCCTGCACTGCGCTGCGCGGCGCTGCACTGCACTGCGCTGCACGGCGCTGCACTGCGCTGCACTGACTGGTGCAGAGTCTAGATGTGTTTCCATCCAATATTCAGGGACAGTGGCGCGTGCTTTCAGTATTGGACCCCAGAAGCAGCTCACGAATATTACTGCGAACAATCTCTGCGTCCGAGGCCCTCCTTTGATCGAAAAAGAACATTTTTTATGGATGTTTAATGGTGTTGAAAAGCCATTTATCTGTAATAAACCCACACATCACTCGTATTAAAAAACACATTAAAGGAAAATGGCATTTAAAACAATAACGGTTAAGACTCATTCACGGTCACCAGGGCAGGACTGAGGAGCACAGGGCCAGGTCTCTCAGGGCCCCTGAAAGGCTGGTTCATTTTAGGCGCAAGGGTGCATTTTGCGCAAAGAAAATAAAGTTAGATGCAGGGTTACACGCCTTGTGCAATTCTGCGTAATCTCATGCAACTTTACTAAAATAAACTACTGTCAATTATGCCATGAGTAATGCCCACCCCAAACGCCAGGTATCTATATAGTCACATAATGAGAGCACTGCACCTCTCCAGCACATAGAGAGAGAGAGAAAAACATACCCTTCGAGTCACAGACTGAAAGCAATGCAGCCACGGGGTCGGGGGGGGGGGGGGGGGGGAGCTCCTCTTATCAGAGTGAAAGCAATGTACCCTTCTACGTCACAGCTAAAGCATAGGCCTCGAGTCTTCTTTAATCTATAAGCAATCAAAATGCTGCCCGCAGACCAGAGTGCCCCACCTGCACACCCCCCCGCCACCCCCCAAATAAATGCATCTCTATTCATGTCACAATGGTCAGGCTCAGACCGCTCCACGTCACCTTCCTTGGAAGCTCAAAGAGGTTTGCTTAAATACATTTCTTGCCACATAATATAAGACCCCTTAGACTCACAAACCGAAAGTAATGTACCCCACTATACGTCATGGGGTAAAAGCAATGTACTTCTATGTACGTCACAGAGTGAAGGCTATGTGCCCCTGAGAGAAGGGAAATACTGAAGGCCTGCACATCACAGGGCACATTTTCTACGCATGTGCAACAGAAGCGCCTTTTCTACGCGCGCGCGCCGGGAGCAGTCTATTCCAAACAAGTGAGCCAGTCCCGTGTCAGGCAAGGGCGCCTCCCTCACACCCCTCCGATACCGGGCGTTCACAATCCAAGCACAAACTGCCTCCAGGGGCCACAGAACCAACCTGCTGGGCACCCACACCAACCAGTCACCAGACGCACTTCAACACCATCTGAGGCTTTCCACGTGTTACCAAGTTCACAGAATCTCAGTCGGACAGACTGTCTGTGGGGCGCTCTGCGTGCATTTATAATTCTCAGCCGCCTACAAAATCAGGAAACAACTGAAAACCGTGAGCCAAACAAACCCTCTGCACTGAGCATAAAACTCACCTCACCCACTCTCCTGTTTCTGCTCAATGTGATACTCCCTGAAATGTGCTGAGTTCCCGGCCCCCTCTGCTTTCTAAGAAACCCTGTCTCAGACAGACACTGGGTGGAAACGTGCAGACAGCGCCGGGGATCCCAGACACCTCGGCAGTCCCACCGAGGACACACTGCCACAAGAGAGGAGCCAGCGAACACCACCAGGACAGCCACTGCCGTGAATCTGCCTTTCTGCATTCGATCCATGAAGGTTTCAGGCAGATTGGCTTAGTGGTGTCAAGGGTTACAGTGTTTTTTTCGAGGGTGAAGCAGAATCGTGTTAAGAGCGTGCTCTGCTCGGGCAGGGAGAAGGAAGAAAGGGAAACTGTTGCCATTACGCTACCTCCCGGTCTCTTTTTCTGATGGCCCGCCCCCTTTAGATAACAAAGTCCTTCACGACAGCCGTGAAGCGGACGACCCAGTCCGGATGGGCCGTCCAAAAGGGAGACAGGTTGGTAACTAAAAAGCATCATTTTCAATGGGTAGCCAGCCTCTGATATCCTTCGGGATTAAGTTTGCGCTAGATAAAACTTTATAAATAAATAAATTTAGCATAAACACTGACGCGACCCAATGAAAATGATGGGCGGGGCTTCAAGTCTCCTTCTGTAATCTCCTGATCACATTGGCTCTTGCAGAGCGAGCAGCGCATGCGCGCTGCAACGCTAGGCGAGACCTAATAAAAGGCTTCATTTGTGCTTTCCTAACAGCTGATATATTTGGAAATATTTGTACAATTCATTTAAAAGGTATGACATGGATGACCGATGCAAGCCCCCCATTAAAGGGCCCTTCCAGCAGTTTCTCAAAATTCATAGCCTGCCCTCTGACCTTGAAGCGCAGCAAATGTGACAGCCTCTGCACCAGCACATGACATGCACAGCACTCTCCCCAAGACACGCCAGCAAAGCACTCACAGGACACGCCATGCACAGCACTCTCACCATGACACGCCAATCACAGCTCTCACCAGGACACACCGAACACAGCACATGCCATGCACAGCACTCACCATGACACACCAATCACAGCTCTCACCAGGACACACCGAACACAGCACATGCCATGCACAGCACTCTCCCAAGACACACCAGCACAGCACTCACAGGACACACCAGGCACAGCACTCTCACCATGACACACCAATCACAGCTCTCACCAGGACACACCGAACACAGCACATGCCATGCACAGCACTCACCATGACACACCAATCACAGCTCTCACCAGGACACACCGAACACAGCACATGCCAAGCACTCTCCCAAGACACACCAGCACAGCACTCACAGGACACACCAGGCACAGCACTCACGTGACACACCAGGCACAGCACTCTCACCATGACACACCAATCACAGCTCTCACCAGGACACACCGAACACAGCACATGCCATGCACAGCACTCTCGCCAGCACATGCCATGCACAGCACTCTCACCAGGGCAAGTCAAGCACATGCCAAGCACAGCACTCACCAAGACATGCCAAGCACAGCACTCACCAAGACACGCCAAGCACAACACTCAGCAGGACAGGACACACCATGCAGAGAACTCTCACCATGTCATGCACAGCAATCACCAGGACATGCCAAGCACAGCACTCACCAGGACACGCCAAGCACAGCACACACTCGCAAAGCACACACTCTCCACTGGGACACGCACAGCAGGAACTCTCCACCAGGACACGCCGAGCACAGCACTCACTCACTCACTCTCCACAGGACACGATGAGGACAGCACTCACTCACTCTCCACCAGGGCATTCCGAGCACAGCAAACACTCTCCACGGGACACGCTGAGCACAGCACAAACTCCACTATGACATGCCGAGCACAGCAAACTCTCCATCACGACACGCCGAGCACAGCACTCACTCTCCAAGGGACACGCCAAGCACAGCACACACTCTCCACCAGGACATGCAGAGCACAGCACACACTCTCCACCGGGGCACGCAAAGCACAGCACACACTCTCCACCGGGACACGCTGCACACACTCTCCACCGGGACACGCCGAGCACAGCACACACTCGCACAGCACACACTCTCCACCAGGACATGCAGAGCACAGCACTCACTCTCCAAGGGACACGCCGAGCACAGCACACTCTCCACCGAGACACGCCGAGCACCGCACACAGTCTCCACCGGGATACGCCGAGCACAGCACACTGTCCACCAGGGCATGCTGAGCACAACACACTCTGCACCAGGACACGCCGAGCACAGCACACACTCCACCAGGGCATGCCGAGTGCAGCAAACACTCCACCAGGGCATGCCGAGCACAGCACACACTCTCCACTGGGACACGCCGGGCACAGCACTCAGTCTCCAAGGGACACGCCGATCAGAGCACTCACTCTCCAAAGGAACACGCCGAGCACAGCACTCACTCTCCAAGGGACATGCCGAGCACAACACACTCTCCACCAGGACACGCCGAGCACAACACACTCTCCACCAGGACACGCCGAGCACAAGACACTCTCCACCAGGACACGCCGAGCACAAGACACTCTCCACCAGGACACGCCGAGCACAGCACACACTCTCCACGGGACAAGCAGTGCACAGCACACACTCTCCACCAGGACAAGCCGAGCACAGCACACACTCTCCACCAGGCCAAGCCGAGCACAGCACACACTCTCCACGGGACAAGCAGTGCACAGCACACACTCTCCACGGGACAAGCAGTGCACAGCACACACTCTCCACCAGGACAAGCCGAGCACAGCACACACTCTCCACGGGACAAGCAGTGCACAGCACACACTCTCCACGGGACAAGCAGTGCACAGCACACACTCTCCACGGGACAAGCAGTGCACAGCACACACTCTCCACGGGACAAGCAGTGCACAGCACACACTCTCCACGGGACAAGCAGTGCACAGCACACACTCTCCACCAGGACACGCAGTGCACAGCACACACTCTCCACCGGGACAATCAGTGCACAGCACACACTCCCACCGGGACAAGCAGTGCACAGCACACACTCTCCACCAGGACACGCAGTGCACAGCACACACTCTCCACGGGACAAGCAGTGCACAGCACACACTCTCCACCGGGACAAGCAGTGCACAGCACACACTCTCCACGGGACAAGCAGTGCACAGCACACACTCTCCACCAGGACACGCAGTGCACAGCACACACTCTCCACCAGGACAAGCCGAGCACAGCACACACTCTCCACCAGGACACGCAGTGCACAGCACACACTCTCCACGGGACAAGCAGTGCACAGCACACACTCTCCACCAGGACAAGCCGAGCACAGCACACACTCTCCACGGGACAAGCAGTGCACAGCACACACTCTCCACGGGACAAGCAGTGCACAGCACACACTCTCCACCAGGACAAGCCGAGCACAGCACACACTCTCCACGGGACAAGCAGTGCACAGCACACACTCTCCACCATGACAAGCAGTGCACAGCACACACTCTCTACCAGGACAGGCAGTGCACAGCACACACTCTCCACGGGACAAGCAGTGCACAGCACACACTCTCCACCAGGACAAGCCGAGCACAGCACACACTCTCCACCAGGACAAGCCGAGCACAGCACACACTCTCCACCGGGACAAGCAGTGCACAGCACACACTCTCCACGGGACAAGCAGTGCACAGCACACACTCTCCACCGGGACAAGCAGTGCACAGCACACACTCTCCACCAGGACACGCAGTGCACAGCACACACTCTCCACCGGGACAAGCCGAGCACAGCACACACTCTCCACCGGGACAAGCAGTGCACAGCACACACTCTCCACGGGACAAGCAGTGCACAGCACACACTCTCCACCGGGACAAGCAGTGCACAGCACACACTCTCCACCAGGACACGCAGTGCACAGCACACACTCTCCACCAGGACACGCAGTGCACAGCACACACTCTCCACCATGACAGGCAGTGCACAGCACACACTCTCCACCGGGACAAGCAGTGCACAGCACACACTCTCCACCATGACAAGCAGTGCACAGCACACACTCTCCAGCAGGACAGGCAGTGCACAGCACACACTCTCCACGGGACAAGCCGAGCACAGCACACACTCTCCACGGGACAAGCAGTGCACAGCACACACTCTCTACCAGGACAGGCAGTGCACAGCACACACTCTCCACGGGACAAGCAGTGCACAGCACACACTCTCCACCAGGACAAGCCGAGCACAGCACACACTCTCCACCAGGACACGCAGTGCACAGCACACACTCTCCACCAGGACACGCAGTGCACAGCACACACTCTCCACCATGACAGGCAGTGCACAGCACACACTCTCCACCGGGACAAGCAGTGCACAGCACACACTCTCCACCATGACAAGCAGTGCACAGCACACACTCTCCAGCAGGACAGGCAGTGCACAGCACACACTCTCCACGGGACAAGCCGAGCACAGCACACACTCTCCACGGGACAAGCAGTGCACCGCATACTCTCCAGCAGGGATTCATAGCACGGTGCTTGGCACTGACAGGGAATGGTGCCTGGTATTTTTGATGGGAGGGAGCGTGGCATGGAGTGTCTCAGGGGCAGGGAGGGCAGTGCACGGTGCATGCACCACTGGGGGGGGGGGGGGCACTGCACTTGGCACAGACAGCACGGAGCTCTTACCTCGGGGCGTTGGCACGGTGCGGGGCACCAGGCTCCTGAAGAGGGCGCTGCCAGGGGGCACGCAGGAGGCCAGCAGGAACAGTGCCCAGACCCCCGGGGGGAGGGTCCGACCCCCAGGGCCGGTCCACATCCTCAGAGCGGGGGGGGGGGGTCCTGGGGTGCAGCAGGTGCGCCTGGGGGGGGTGAAGGGGGGGCCGGGCCTTTATGGGGGGTTAATGCCCGCTCAGCAGCCGCCGCAGCCCATGGCCGCTCCCTCCTCCGGCCCAGCAGTCTTTATCTTGGCATGCAGCAGTCTGTCCTCAGCAGCCCCTCCTTGTGTCAGCAGTCTCTGCCCAGCATTCTGTCCAGGTAGCAGCGGTCTGTCTGTCCTCAGCAGTCCCTCGCGGTCCCTGGCTTCTCCTCTTCTCTCAGAGGGGTCAGTCTCTTCCTCGGACAGTCGCGGGCCCCCGGGGGGGTCTGATCTCCCTGTGGTCTCTTCCTTCCAGTTCAGGCTGGGGTCTCCCTGGGATCAGAGCGGATGGGAGTCTCTCTCCAGATGTGTCTCGCTGCCCTTGGTTCTGCTCTGTCCCTCACAGCTGGAGGTCTCTCTCCTCCTCCTCGTGCCGCCGTCTGTCCTCTCTTCTGCTGCTTCTCTCCCGGAGGCCCCGCCCCCGGCCGCGCCCCTCCGCGCTCGGCCCCGCCCCCTGACGCGGCGCCGCACCTGCGGCCCGACGCTCTGTGACGTCACAACGCGCCCGAGGCCGCCCGGCCGACAGCTCTGACGTCACAGACTGATGTCACAATGCAGCCCCTCCAGTTCTCTCCCGGGGTAGGTCAGTCTGATGTGACGTCACAATGCAACTCGAACGTTACCGGGGTGACGTCACGCGCGGCAGGCGACCCCAGAACGTTGAGCACGCAACAGGTGGTGTCGCCCTATAACGTCACGGTGCCACGCCCCTTGCGACGCCGCGCATTGTGCGGGGCGTCGCCTCGCGCAGGTGCGCTCACCTCAAGGAGCCGAGGAGGCGGCGCTTCCGGCGCGCACCGGATGTGAGGTGTGTGTCATATCCTGAGGCGCACAGAGGGCCCCGCCTGCACCAATCAGGAGCCAGGGGCGGGGCTACGGCTATCATAACACCCAAGGGGGCCCCTCACCTGTGCTCAGGAGCCCCCAGGAGTGTCACTGATGAACCAGGGGCCCTCACCTGTGCACACCAGGAGCCACAGGCGCCCCCAATACTACCAAGGGCCCCTCACCTGTGCACATCAGGAGCCACAGGCACAGGCGCCCCCAATACTACCAGGGGCCCCTCACCTGTGCTCACCATGAACCACAGGGCCCCCCAGCACTACCAGGGGCCCCTCACCTGTGCTCACCATGAACCACAGGGGCCCCAGCACTGCCACTCAAGGGCCAGAGCCCCCTCACCTGTGCTCACCATGAACCACAGGGGCCCCAGCACTGCACTCACTGACCAGAGGCCCCTCACCTGTGCTCACTATGAACCACAGGGGCCCCAGCACTGCACTCACTGACCAGAGGCCCCTCACCTGTGCTCCCCATGAACCACAGGGGCCCCAGCACTGCACTCACTGACCAGAGGCCCCTCACCTGTGCTCCCCATGAACCACAGGGGCCCCAGCACTGCACTCACTGACCAGAGGCCCCTCACCTGTGCTCACCATGAACCACAGGCAGAGGGGCCCCAAGCAGTACCAGGGGCCCCTCACCTGTACTCACCAGGAGCCACAGGGAGAGGGGCCCCAGCACTACCAAAGACCCCTCACCTGTGCACATCAGGAGCCACAGGCAGAGGGGCCCCAGCACTACCAAGGACCCCTCACCTGTGCTAACCAGGAGCCACAGGGGCCCCCAGTACTACCAAGGACCCCTCACCTGTGCACACCAAGAGCCACAGGGAGAGGGGCCCCAGCACTACCAAGGACCCCTCACCTGTGCACATCAGGAGCCACTGGGGCCCCAAGCACTACCAGGGGCCCTCACCTGTGCACATCAGGAGCCACAGGCACAGGCGCCCCCAATACTACCAGGGGCCCCTCACCTGTGCTCACCATGAACCACAGGGGCCCCAGCACTGCCACTCACTGACCAAAGGCCCCTCACCTGTGCTCACTATGAACCACAGGGGGCCCCAGCACTGCACTCACTGACCAGAGGCCCCTCACCTGTGCTCCCCATGAACCACAGGGGCCCCCAGCACTGCACTCACTGACCAGAGACCCCTCACCTGTGCTCACCATGAACCACAGGGGCCCCCAGCACTGCCCCTCACGGACCAGAGACCCCTCACCTGTGCACACCATGAACCACAGGGGCCCCCAGCACTGCACTCACTGACCAGAGACCCCTCACCTGTGCTCACCATGAACCACAGGGGCCCCCAGCACTGCCACTCACTGACCAGAGGCCCCTCACCTGTGCTCCCCATGAACCACAGGGGCCCCAGCACTGCCACTCACTGACCAGAGGCCACTCACCTGTGCTCACCATGAACCACAGGGGCCCCAGCACTGCCACTCACTGACCAGAGGCCCCTCACCTGTGCTCACCATGAACCACAGGGGCCCCAGCACTGCCACTCACTGACCAGAGGCCACTCACCTGTGCTCCCCATGAACCACAGGGGCCCCCAGCACTGCACTCACTGACCAGAGGCCCCTCACCTGTGCTCACTATGAACCACAGGGGCCCCCAGCACTGCCACTCACTGACCAGAGGCCCCTCACCTGTGCTCACCATGAACCACAGGGGCCCCAGCACTGCCACTCACTGACCAGAGGCCCCTCACCTCTGCTCACCATGAACCACAGGGGCCCCCAGCACTGCCACTCACGGACCAGAGGCCCCTCACCTGTGCTCCCCATGAACCACAGGGGCCCCAGCACTGCACTCACTGACCAGAGGCCCCTCACCTGTGCTCACCATGAACCACAGGGGCCCCCAGCACTGCACTCACTGACCAGAGACCACTCACCTGTGCTCCCCATGAACCACAGGGGCCCCCAGCACTGCACTCACTGACCAGAGGCCCCTCACCTGTGCTCACTATGAACCACAGGGGCCCCCAGCACTGCCACTCACTGACCAGAGGCCCCTCACCTGTGCTCCCCATGAACCACAGGGGCCCCCAGCACTGCACTCACTGACCAGAGACCCCTCACCTGTGCTCACCATGAACCACAGGGGCCCCCAGCACTGCCACTCACGGACCAGAGGCCCCTCACCTGTGCTCCCCATGAACCACAGGGGCCCCAGCACTGCACTCACTGACCAGAGACCCCTCACCTGTGCTCACTATGAACCACAGGGGCCCCAGCACTACCAAAGACCCCTCACCTGTGCACATCAGGAGCCACAGGCAGAGGGGCCCCAGCACTACCAAGGACCCCTCACCTGTGCTAACCAGGAGCCACAGGGGCCCCCAGTACTACCAAGGACCCCTCACCTGTGCACACCAAGAGCCACAGGGAGAGGGGCCCCAGCACTACCAAGGACCCCTCACCTGTGCACATCAGGAGCCACTGGGGCCCCAAGCACTACCAGGGGCCCTCACCTGTGCACATCAGGAGCCACAGGCACAGGCGCCCCCAATACTACCAGGGGCCCCTCACCTGTGCTCACCATGAACCACAGGGGCCCCAGCACTGCCACTCACTGACCAAAGGCCCCTCACCTGTGCTCACTATGAACCACAGGGGGCCCCAGCACTGCACTCACTGACCAGAGGCCCCTCACCTGTGCTCCCCATGAACCACAGGGGCCCCCAGCACTGCACTCACTGACCAGAGACCCCTCACCTGTGCTCACCATGAACCACAGGGGCCCCCAGCACTGCCCCTCACGGACCAGAGACCCCTCACCTGTGCACACCATGAACCACAGGGGCCCCCAGCACTGCACTCACTGACCAGAGACCCCTCACCTGTGCTCACCATGAACCACAGGGGCCCCCAGCACTGCCACTCACTGACCAGAGGCCCCTCACCTGTGCTCCCCATGAACCACAGGGGCCCCAGCACTGCCACTCACTGACCAGAGGCCACTCACCTGTGCTCACCATGAACCACAGGGGCCCCAGCACTGCCACTCACTGACCAGAGGCCCCTCACCTGTGCTCACCATGAACCACAGGGGCCCCAGCACTGCCACTCACTGACCAGAGGCCACTCACCTGTGCTCCCCATGAACCACAGGGGCCCCCAGCACTGCACTCACTGACCAGAGGCCCCTCACCTGTGCTCACTATGAACCACAGGGGCCCCCAGCACTGCCACTCACTGACCAGAGGCCCCTCACCTGTGCTCACCATGAACCACAGGGGCCCCAGCACTGCCACTCACTGACCAGAGGCCCCTCACCTCTGCTCACCATGAACCACAGGGGCCCCCAGCACTGCCACTCACGGACCAGAGGCCCCTCACCTGTGCTCCCCATGAACCACAGGGGCCCCAGCACTGCACTCACTGACCAGAGGCCCCTCACCTGTGCTCACCATGAACCACAGGGGCCCCCAGCACTGCACTCACTGACCAGAGACCACTCACCTGTGCTCCCCATGAACCACAGGGGCCCCCAGCACTGCACTCACTGACCAGAGGCCCCTCACCTGTGCTCACTATGAACCACAGGGGCCCCCAGCACTGCCACTCACTGACCAGAGGCCCCTCACCTGTGCTCCCCATGAACCACAGGGGCCCCCAGCACTGCACTCACTGACCAGAGACCCCTCACCTGTGCTCACCATGAACCACAGGGGCCCCCAGCACTGCCACTCACGGACCAGAGGCCCCTCACCTGTGCTCCCCATGAACCACAGGGGCCCCAGCACTGCACTCACTGACCAGAGACCCCTCACCTGTGCTCACTATGAACCACAGGGGCCCCAGCACTGCACTCACTGACCAGAGTCCCCTCACCTGTGCTCACCATGAACCACAGGGCCCCCAGCACTGCACTCATGGGCCAGAGGCCCCTCACCTGTGCTCACCATGAACCACAGGGGCCCCAGCACTGCCACTCACTGACCAGAGGCCCCTCACCTGTGCTCACCATGAACCACAGGGGCCCCCAGCACTGCCACTCACTGACCAGAGGCCCCTCACCTGTGCTCACCATGAACCACAGGGGCCCCAGCACTGCCACTCACTGACCAGAGGCCCCTCACCTGTGCTCACCATGAACCACAGGGGCCCCCAGCACTGCACTCACTGACCAGAGACCCCTCACCTGTGCTCACTATGAACCACAGGGGCCCCCAGCACTGCCACTCACTGACCAGAGGCCCCTCACCTGAGCCCACCATGAACCACAGGGGCCCCAGCACTGCCACTCACTGACCAGAGGCCCCTCACCTGAGCCCACCATGAACCACAGGGGCCCCAGCACTGCCACTCACTGACCAGAGGCCCCTCACCTGTGCTCACCATGAACCACAGGGGCCCCAGCACTGCCACTCACTGACCAGAGGCCACTCACCTGTGCTCCCCATGAACCACAGGGGCCCCCAGCACTGCACTCACTGACCAGAGGCCCCTCACCTGTGCTCACTATGAACCACAGGGGCCCCCAGCACTGCCACTCACTGACCAGAGGCCCCTCACCTGTGCTCACCATGAACCACAGGGGCCCCAGCACTGCCACTCACTGACCAGAGGCCCCTCACCTGTGCTCACCATGAACCACAGGGGCCCCCAGCACTGCCACTCACTGACCAGAGGCCCCTCACCTGAGCTCACCATGAACCACAGGGGCCCCCAGCACTGCCACTCACGGACCAGAGGCCCCTCACCTGTGCTCCCCATGAACCACAGGGGCCCCAGCACTGCACTCACTGACCAGAGGCCCCTCACCTGTGCTCACCATGAACCACAGGGGCCCCCAGCACTGCCACTCACGGACCAGAGGCCCCTCACCTGAGCCCACCATGAACCACAGGGGCCCCCAGCACTGCCACTCACTGACCAGAGGCCTCTCACCTGTGCTCACCGTGAACCACAGGGGCCCCAGCACTGCCACTCACTGACCAGAGGCCCCTCACCTGTGCTCACTATGAACCACAGGGCCCCCAGCACTGCACTCACTGTCCAGAGGCCCCTCACCTGTGCTCACCATGAACCACAGGGGGCCCCAGCACTGCCACTCACTGACCAGAGGCCCCTCACCTGTGCTCACCATGAACCACAGGGGCCCCCAGCACTGCCACTCATGGGCCAGAGGCCCCTCACCTGTGCTCACCATGAACCACAGGGGCCCCAGCACTGCACTCACTGACCAGAGGCCCCTCACCTGTGCACACCATGAACCACAGGGGCCCCAGCACTGCACTCACTGTCCAGAGGCCCCTCACCTGTGCTCTCCATGAACCACAGGGGCCCCAGCACTGCCACTCACTGACCAGAGGCCTCTCACCTGTGCTCACCGTGAACCACAGGGGCCCCAGCACTGCCACTCACTGACCAGAGGCCCCTCACCTGTGCTCCCCATGAACCACAGGGGCCCCCAGCACTGCACTCACTGACCAGAGACCCCTCACCTGTGCTCACCATGAACCACAGGGGCCCCCAGCACTGCCACTCACGGACCAGAGGCCCCTCACCTGTGCACACCATGAACCACAGGGGCCCCAGCACTGCACTCACTGTCCAGAGGCCCCTCACCTGTGCTCCCCATGAACCACAGGGGCCCCAGCACTGCCACTCACTGACCAGAGGCCCCTCACCTGAGCCCACCATGAACCACAGGGGCCCCAGCACTGCACTCACTGACCAGAGGCCCCTCACCTGAGCCCACCATGAACCACAGGCAGAGGGGCCCCAAGCAGTACCATGGGCCCCTCACCCGTGCACAGCATGAGCCACAGGGCCCCCGGCACTGCACTCAGGGGCCAGAGGCCCCTCACCTGTGCTCACCAAGAACCACAGGGTCCCCAGCACTGCACTCACTGACCAGAGGCCCCTCACCTGTGCTCAGGGGCCACAAGCACAGGGGGCCCCAGCACTGCACTCACTGACCAGAGGCCCCTGTGCCTACGAGGGAGCAGGGCCACCAGTGACCAGGGCGTCACTTGTGCCAGTCACAAGCCCACCGTGTCCACTAGGGCGCCCCCCCCAGACACTCACACATGTGCCACGGGCGGTGATAGTAAGGGGGGGGGGGGTCTTATTGTTCCACTGATTAAAATCCGGCTTCTGTTCCAGCTCGGGGGGGGGGGGTCTCCTCCCCTGTAGTTGTTGCCTTTGCCCCCTCCTGTGTGCGGGCCTGGGCTGGTTAATAGGAGCAGCGCAGCCAGGCGGGGGGTGCCCCGGGTGGGCTCTGAGATTGCAGGGCTGCTCTGATGGTTAATGCCCCCAGGGCGCTGAGCCCCCTCCTCTGTGCGGACCTGGGCTCTGCCCCACCGCGGGTGATAAGAGCAGCTCCGGCAGGGGGTGCCCCAGGGAGGTACAGCGGGGTGGGGGGTCTCCACCCTTGCATTTGTTGCCCCAGCCCCCTCCTGTGTGCGGGCCTGGGCTCTGCCCCGGGGAGGGGTGGGTACATGGGGCCTGGGCTCTGCCCCCACCGCTGGTGGAGGGGGAGGTGCCCCGGGGAGGGGCAGGTAAAGCGGGCGGCAGAGGCGCAACTAGAGTCAAAATTCGGGGGGGGGGGGCTGAATCTTTAGGCAGTCGGCAGAGTGGAGCTGCAGGGGGGCTCTATGAAGGGGCGAAGCAACAGCAAAGCCCCATTCACATGCACATGGCCTTTAACGACCTGTGAAGTGCTCTGGTGCGGCTGACACACAGGGGGGGGCAATGGGCGTTGCGCGCCTGGCGGGTGGGGCTCTGATGGTTGATGCCCCCCGGGACACAGAGCCCCCCCCCCCCCCATCCCTCTCTGATGCTGTCATTATTGCCTCCAGGCCCCCGGTGTGTTTATTGAGCCCCTCAGGGCCCCCGGGACAATGAGCTCATCCTGTCCTATCAGATGAAATGACGTCACCAGTGCACCTCTCCCAAGACACCTCCCCCCCCCCCCGCGCGGCGCCCCCGCCCCAGATCAGCCACAGCTCCTCCTGCCACAAGCTCATGGTCCCTCGAAGCGCTATGAAAAGCCCCACAGCCGCCCCCAGACACCGCCCCATCCCAGGGCACGCCCCCCCTCCCTCCCCCCGCGCAGGGCAGCCTGGGAGGCGAGGAGTGAGTAAGGACTATCAGTAATGATGTCTTATCTCCCGGCTTCCTGTGCGCCCCTCCCCCCCCCCGGTGAGATCATTCAGACTGATCAATCATTCACTGGGGGCACTCAGCATCCTTCCGGGGGCCCCCACTGAAGCATCGACCCCGCCCCACACCCCCTGCACGGAGCCAGCCGCGGGCACCACTGGGTGAAGAGCACCGTGGACCAGCAGGTAGGGCTGGGGCAGTGCCTCTGAGGTAGGGCTGGTGTAGAGTCAGACACAAGGCAGGCTGGGGCAGTGCCTCTGAGGTAGGGCTGGTGTAGAGTCAGACATAGGGCAGGCTGGGGCAGTGCCTCTGAGGTAGGGCTGGTGTAGAGTCAGACACAGGGCAGGCTGGGGCAGTGCCTCTGAGGTAGGGCTGGTGTAGAGTCAGACACAGGGCAGGCTGGGGCAGTGCCTCTGAGGCAGGGCTGGTGTAGAGTCAGACATAGGGCAGGCTGGGGCAGTGCCTCTGAGGTAGGGCTGGTGTAGAGTCAGACACAGGGCAGGCTGGGGCAGTGCCTCTGAGGTAGGGCTGGTGTAGAGTCAGACACAGGGCAGGCTGGGCCGGTGCCTCTGAGGTAGGGCTGGTGTAGAGTCAGACACAGGGCAGGCTGGGGCAGTGCCTCTGAGGTAGGGCTGGTGTAGAGTCAGACACAGGGCAGGCTGGGGCAGTGCCTCTGAGGTAGGGCTGGTGTAGAGTCAGACATAGGGCAGGCTGGGGCAGTGCCTCTGAGGTAGGGCTGGTGTAGAGTCAGACACAGGGCAGGCTGGGCCGGTGCCTCTGAGGTAGGGCTGGTGTAGAGTCAGACACAGGGCAGGCTGGGCCGGTGCCTCTGAGGTAGGGCTGGTGTAGAGTCAGACACAAGGCAGGCTGGGGCAGTGCCTCTGAGGTAGGGCTGGTGTAGAGTCAGACATAGGGCAGGCTGGGGCAGTGCCTCTGAGGTAGGGCTGGTGTAGAGTCAGACACAGGGCAGGCTGGGGCAGTGCCTCTGAGGTAGGGCTGGTGTAGAGTCAGACACAGGGCAGGCTGGGGCAGTGCCTCTGAGGCAGGGCTGGTGTAGAGTCAGACATAGGGCAGGCTGGGGCAGTGCCTCTGAGGTAGGGCTGGTGTAGAGTCAGACACAGGGCAGGCTGGGGCAGTGCCTCTGAGGTAGGGCTGGTGTAGAGTCAGACACAGGGCAGGCTGGGCCGGTGCCTCTGAGGTAGGGCTGGTGTAGAGTCAGACACAGGGCAGGCTGGGGCAGTGCCTCTGAGGTAGGGCTGGTGTAGAGTCAGACACAGGGCAGGCTGGGGCAGTGCCTCTGAGGTAGGGCTGGTGTAGAGTCAGACATAGGGCAGGCTGGGGCAGTGCCTCTGAGGTAGGGCTGGTGTAGAGTCAGACACAGGGCAGGCTGGGCCGGTGCCTCTGAGGTAGGGCTGGTGTAGAGTCAGACACAGGGCAGGCTGGGCCGGTGCCTCTGAGGTAGGGCTGGTGTAGAGTCAGACACAAGGCAGGCTGGGGCAGTGCCTCTGAGGGAGGGCTGGTGTAGAGTCAGACACAGGGCAGGCTGGGGCAGTGCCTCTGAGGGAGGGCTGGTGTAGAGTCAGACACAGGGCAGGCTGGGCCGGTGCCTCTGAGGTAGGGCTGGTGTAGAGTCAGACACAGGGCAGGCTGGGCCGGTGCCTCTGAGGTAGGGCTGGTGTAGAGTCAGACACAGGGCAGGCTGGGACGGTGCCTCTGAGGTAGGGCTGGTGTAGAGTCAGACATAGGGCAGGCTGGGGCAGTGCCTCTGAGGTAGGGCTGGTGTAGAGTCAGACATAGGGCAGGCTGGGGCAGTGCCTCTGAGGTAGGGCTGGTGTAGAGTCAGACACAGGGCAGGCTGGGACGGTGCCTCTGAGGTAGGGCTGGTGTAGAGTCAGACATAGGGCAGGCTGGGGCAGTGCCTCTGAGGTAGGGCTGGTGTAGAGTCAGACACAGGGCAGGCTGGGGCTGTGCCTCTGAGGTAGGGCTGGTGTAGAGTCAGACACAGGGCAGGCTGGGGCAGTGCCTCTGAGGTAGGGCTGGTGTAGAGTCAGACATAGGGCAGGCTGGGGCAGTGCCTCTGAGGTAGGGCTGGTGTAGAGTCAGACACAGGGCAGGCTGGGGCAGTGCCTCTGAGGTAGGGCTGGTGTAGAGTCAGACACAGGGCAGGCTGGGGCAGTGCCTCTGAGGTAGGGCTGGTGTAGAGTCAGACACAGGGCAGGCTGGGGCAGTGCCTCTGAGGTAGGGCTGGTGTAGAGTCAGACACAGGGCAGGCTGGGCCGGTGCCTCTGAGGTAGGGCTGGTGTAGAGTCAGACACAGGGCAGGCTGGGGCAGTGCCTCTGAGGTAGGGCTGGTGTAGAGTCAGACACAGGGCAGGCTGGGCCGGTGCCTCTGAGGTAGGGCTGGTGTAGAGTCAGACACAGGGCAGGCTGGGGCAGTGCCTCTGAGGTAGGGCTGGTGTAGAGTCAGACACAGGGCAGGCTGGGGCAGTGCCTCTGAGGTAGGGCTGGTGTAGAGTCAGACATAGGGCAGGCTGGGGCAGTGCCTCTGAGGTAGGGCTGGTGTAGAGTCAGACACAGGGCAGGCTGGGCCGGTGCCTCTGAGGTAGGGCTGGTGTAGAGTCAGACACAGGGCAGGCTGGGCCGGTGCCTCTGAGGTAGGGCTGGTGTAGAGTCAGACACAAGGCAGGCTGGGGCAGTGCCTCTGAGGGAGGGCTGGTGTAGAGTCAGACACAGGGCAGGCTGGGGCAGTGCCTCTGAGGGAGGGCTGGTGTAGAGTCAGACACAGGGCAGGCTGGGCCGGTGCCTCTGAGGTAGGGCTGGTGTAGAGTCAGACACAGGGCAGGCTGGGCCGGTGCCTCTGAGGTAGGGCTGGTGTAGAGTCAGACACAGGGCAGGCTGGGACGGTGCCTCTGAGGTAGGGCTGGTGTAGAGTCAGACATAGGGCAGGCTGGGGCAGTGCCTCTGAGGTAGGGCTGGTGTAGAGTCAGACATAGGGCAGGCTGGGGCAGTGCCTCTGAGGTAGGGCTGGTGTAGAGTCAGACACAGGGCAGGCTGGGACGGTGCCTCTGAGGTAGGGCTGGTGTAGAGTCAGACATAGGGCAGGCTGGGGCAGTGCCTCTGAGGTAGGGCTGGTGTAGAGTCAGACACAGGGCAGGGGGGCTGTGCCTCTGAGGTAGGGCTGGTGTAGAGTCAGACACAGGGCAGGCTGGGGCAGTGCCTCTGAGGTAGGGCTGGTGTAGAGTCAGACATAGGGCAGGCTGGGGCAGTGCCTCTGAGGTAGGGCTGGTGTAGAGTCAGACACAGGGCAGGCTGGGGCAGTGCCTCTGAGGTAGGGCTGGTGTAGAGTCAGACACAGGGCAGGCTGGGCCGGTGCCTCTGAGGTAGGGCTGGTGTAGAGTCAGACACAGGGCAGGCTGGGGCAGTGCCTCTGAGGTAGGGCTGGTGTAGAGTCAGACACAGGGCAGGCTGGGCCGGTGCCTCTGAGGTAGGGCTGGTGTAGAGTCAGACACAGGGCAGGCTGGGACGGTGCCTCTGAGGTAGGGCTGGTGTAGAGTCAGACATAGGGCAGGCTGGGGCAGTGCCTCTGAGGTAGGGCTGGTGTAGAGTCAGACACAGGGCAGGCTGGGGCTGTGCCTCTGAGGTAGGGCTGGTGTAGAGTCAGACACAGGGCAGGCTGGGGCAGTGCCTCTGAGGTAGGGCTGGTGTAGAGTCAGACATAGGGCAGGCTGGGGCAGTGCCTCTGAGGTAGGGCTGGTGTAGAGTCAGACACAGGGCAGGCTGGGGCAGTGCCTCTGAGGTAGGGCTGGTGTAGAGTCAGACACAGGGCAGGCTGGGCCGGTGCCTCTGAGGTAGGGCTGGTGTAGAGTCAGACACAGGGCAGGCTGGGCCGGTGCCTCTGAGGTAGGGCTGGTGTAGAGTCAGACACAGGGCAGGCTGGGGCAGTGCCTCTGAGGAAGGGCTGGTGTAGAGTCAGACACAGGGCAGGCTGGGGCAGTGCCTCTGAGGAAGGGCTGGTGTAGAGTCAGACACAGGGCAGGCTGCATCGGTGCCTCTGAGGTAGGGCTGGTGTAGAGTCAGACACAGGGCAGGCTGGGGCAGTGCCTCTGAGGAAGGGCTGGTGTAGAGTCAGACACAGGGCAGGCTGGGCCGCTGCCTCTGAGGTAGGGCTGGTGTAGAGTTAGACACAGGGCAGGCTGGGGCAGTGCCTCTGAGGGAGGGCTGGTGTAGAGTCAGACACAGGGCAGGCTGGGGCAGTGCCTCTGAGGTAGGGCTGGTGTAGAGTCAGACACAGGGCAGGCTGGGCCGGTGCCTCTGAGGAAGGGCTGGTGTAGAGTCAGACATAGGGCAGGCTGGGGCAGTGCCTCTGAGGGAGGGCTGGTGTAGAGTCAGACACAGGGCAGGCTGGGCCGGTGCCTCTGAGGTAGGGCTGGTGTAGAGTCAGACACAGGGCAGGCTGGGCCGGTGCCTCTGAGGGAGGGCTGGTGTAGAGTCAGACACAGGGCAGGCTGGGACGGTGCCTCCGAGGTGGGTCTGGTGTAGAGTCAGACACAGGGCAGGCTGGGCCGGTGCCTCTGAGGTAGGGCTGGTGTAGAGTCAGACACAGGGCAGGCTGGGACGGTGCCTCTGAGGTAGGGCTGGTGTAGAGTCAGACATAGGGCAGGCTGGGCCGGTGCCTCTGAGGAAGGGCTGGTGTAGAGTCAGACATAGGGCAGGCTGGGCCGGTGCCTCTGAGGTAGGGCTGGTGTAGAGTCAGACACAGGGCAGGCTGGGCCGGTGCCTCTGAGGAAGGGCTGGTGTAGAGTCAGACATAGGGCAGGCTGGGGCAGTGCCTCTGAGGGAGGGCTGGTGTAGAGTCAGACACAGGGCAGGCTGGGCCGGTGCCTCTGAGGCAGGGCTGGTGTAGAGTCAGACACAGGGCAGGCTGGGACGGTGCCTCTGAGGCAGGGCTGGTGTAGAGTCAGACACAGGGCAGGCTGGGACGGTGCCTCTGAGGTAGGGCTGGTGTAGAGTCAGACACAGGGCAGGTTGGGCCAGTGCCTCTGAGGTAGGGCTGGTGTAGAGTCAGACACAGGGCAGGTTGGGCCAGTGCCTCTGAGGTAGGGCTGGTGTAGAGTCAGACACAGGGCAGGCTGGGCCGGTGCCTCTGAGGTAGGGCTGGTGTAGAGTCAGACACAGGGCAGGCTGGGCCGGTACCTCTGAGGTAGGGCTGGTGTAGAGTCAGACACAGGGCAGGCTGGGCCGGTGCCTCTGAGGTAGGGCTGGTGTAGAGTCAGACACAGGGCAGGCTGGGCCGGTGCCTCTGAGGTAGGGCTGGTGTAGAGTCAGACACAGGGCAGGCTGGGGCAGTGCCTCTGAGGAAGGGCTGGTGTAGATTCAGACACAGGGCAGGCTGGGCCGGTGCCTCTGAGGGAGGGCTGGTGTAGAGTCAGACACAGGGCAGGCTGGGGCAGTGCCTCTGAGGAAGGGCTGGTGTAGAGTCAGACACAGGGCAGGCTGGGCCGGTGCCTCTGAGGTAGGGCTGGTGTAGAGTCAGACACAGGGCAGGCTGGTCCGGTACCTCTGAGGGAGGGCTGGTGTAGAGTCAGACACAGGGCAGGCTGGGGCAGTGCCTCTGAGGAAGGGCTGGTGTAGAGTCAGACACAGGGCAGGCTGGGCCGGTGCCTCTGAGGTAGGGCTGGTGTAGAGTCAGACACAGGGCAGGCTGGGCCGCTGCCTCTGAGGTAGGGCTGGTGTAGAATCAGACACAGGGCAGGCTGGGGCAGTGCCTCTGAGGGAGGGCTGGTGTAGAGTCAGACACAGCGCAGGCTGGGACGGTGCCTCTGAGGTATGGATGTTGTAGAGTCAGACATAGGGCAGGCTGGGGCAGTGCCTCTGAGGTAGGGCTGGTGTAGAGTCAGACACAGGGCAGGCTGGGGCAGTGCCTCTGAGGGAGGGCTGGTGTAGAGTCAGACACAGGGCAGGCTGGGCCGGTGCCTCTGAGGTAGGGCTGGTGTAGAGTCAGACACAGGGCAGGCTGGGACGGTGCCTCTGAGGTAGGGCTGGTGTAGAGTCAGACACAGGGCAGGCTGGACCGGTGCCTCTGAGGTACGGCTGGTGTAGAGTCAGACACAGGGCAGGCTGGGACGGTGCCTCTGAGGCAGGGCTGGTGTAGAGTCAGACACAGGGCAGGCTGGGGCAGTGCCTCTGAGGTAGGGCTGGTGTAGAGTCAGACACAGGGCAGGCTGGGCCGGTGCCTCTGAGGTAGGGCTGGTGTAGAGTCAGACACAGGGCAGGCTGGGCCGGTGCCTCTGAGGTAGGGCTGGTGTAGAGTCAGACACAGGGCAGGCTGGGCCGGTGCCTCTGAGGTAGGGCTGGTGTAGAGTCAGACACAGGGCAGGCTGGGGCAGTGCCTCTGAGGCAGGGCTGGTGTAGAGTCAGACACAGGGCAGGCTGAGGCAGTGCCTCTGAGGTAGGGCTGCTGTAGAATCAGACACAGGGCAGGCTGGGCCGGTGCCTCTGAGGTAGGGCTGGTGTAGAGTCAGACACAGGGCAGGCTGGGCCGGTGCCTCTGAGGTAGGGCTGGTGTAGAGTCAGACACGGGGCAGGCTGGGGCAGTGCCTCTGAGGCAGGGCTGGTGTAGAGTCAGACACAGGGCAGGCTGGGCCGGTGCCTCTGAGGTGGGTCTGGTGTAGAGTCAGACATAGGGCAGGCTGGGGCAGTGCCTCCGAGGTAGGGCTGGTGTAGAGTCAGACACAAGGCAGGCTGGGCCGGTGCCTCTGAGGTGGGTCTGGTGTAGAGTCAGACACAGGCCAGGCTGGGCCGGTGCCTCTGAGGTAGGGCTGGTGTAGAGTCAGACACAGGGCAGGCTGGGACGGTGCCTCTGAGGTAGGGCTGGTGTAGAGTCAGACATAGGGCAGGCTGGGGCAGTGCCTCTGAGGTAGGGCTGGTGTAGAGTCAGACATAGGGCAGGCTGGGGCAGTGCCTCTGAGGTAGGGCTGGTGTAGAGTCAGACACAGGGCAGGCTGGGACGGTGCCTCTGAGGTAGGGCTGGTGTAGAGTCAGACATAGGGCAGGCTGGGGCAGTGCCTCTGAGGTAGGGCTGGTGTAGAGTCAGACACAGGGCAGGCTGGGGCTGTGCCTCTGAGGTAGGGCTGGTGTAGAGTCAGACACAGGGCAGGCTGGGGCAGTGCCTCTGAGGTAGGGCTGGTGTAGAGTCAGACATAGGGCAGGCTGGGGCAGTGCCTCTGAGGTAGGGCTGGTGTAGAGTCAGACACAGGGCAGGCTGGGGCAGTGCCTCTGAGGTAGGGCTGGTGTAGAGTCAGACACAGGGCAGGCTGGGGCAGTGCCTCTGAGGTAGGGCTGGTGTAGAGTCAGACACAGGGCAGGCTGGGGCAGTGCCTCTGAGGTAGGGCTGGTGTAGAGTCAGACACAGGGCAGGCTGGGCCGGTGCCTCTGAGGTAGGGCTGGTGTAGAGTCAGACACAGGGCAGGCTGGGGCAGTGCCTCTGAGGTAGGGCTGGTGTAGAGTCAGACACAGGGCAGGCTGGGCCGGTGCCTCTGAGGTAGGGCTGGTGTAGAGTCAGACACAGGGCAGGCTGGGGCAGTGCCTCTGAGGTAGGGCTGGTGTAGAGTCAGACACAGGGCAGGCTGGGGCAGTGCCTCTGAGGTAGGGCTGGTGTAGAGTCAGACATAGGGCAGGCTGGGGCAGTGCCTCTGAGGTAGGGCTGGTGTAGAGTCAGACACAGGGCAGGCTGGGCCGGTGCCTCTGAGGTAGGGCTGGTGTAGAGTCAGACACAGGGCAGGCTGGGCCGGTGCCTCTGAGGTAGGGCTGGTGTAGAGTCAGACACAAGGCAGGCTGGGGCAGTGCCTCTGAGGGAGGGCTGGTGTAGAGTCAGACACAGGGCAGGCTGGGGCAGTGCCTCTGAGGGAGGGCTGGTGTAGAGTCAGACACAGGGCAGGCTGGGCCGGTGCCTCTGAGGTAGGGCTGGTGTAGAGTCAGACACAGGGCAGGCTGGGCCGGTGCCTCTGAGGTAGGGCTGGTGTAGAGTCAGACACAGGGCAGGCTGGGACGGTGCCTCTGAGGTAGGGCTGGTGTAGAGTCAGACATAGGGCAGGCTGGGGCAGTGCCTCTGAGGTAGGGCTGGTGTAGAGTCAGACATAGGGCAGGCTGGGGCAGTGCCTCTGAGGTAGGGCTGGTGTAGAGTCAGACACAGGGCAGGCTGGGACGGTGCCTCTGAGGTAGGGCTGGTGTAGAGTCAGACATAGGGCAGGCTGGGGCAGTGCCTCTGAGGTAGGGCTGGTGTAGAGTCAGACACAGGGCAGGCTGGGGCTGTGCCTCTGAGGTAGGGCTGGTGTAGAGTCAGACACAGGGCAGGCTGGGGCAGTGCCTCTGAGGTAGGGCTGGTGTAGAGTCAGACATAGGGCAGGCTGGGGCAGTGCCTCTGAGGTAGGGCTGGTGTAGAGTCAGACACAGGGCAGGCTGGGGCAGTGCCTCTGAGGTAGGGCTGGTGTAGAGTCAGACACAGGGCAGGCTGGGCCGGTGCCTCTGAGGTAGGGCTGGTGTAGAGTCAGACACAGGGCAGGCTGGGGCAGTGCCTCTGAGGTAGGGCTGGTGTAGAGTCAGACACAGGGCAGGCTGGGCCGGTGCCTCTGAGGTAGGGCTGGTGTAGAGTCAGACACAGGGCAGGCTGGGACGGTGCCTCTGAGGTAGGGCTGGTGTAGAGTCAGACATAGGGCAGGCTGGGGCAGTGCCTCTGAGGTAGGGCTGGTGTAGAGTCAGACACAGGGCAGGCTGGGGCTGTGCCTCTGAGGTAGGGCTGGTGTAGAGTCAGACACAGGGCAGGCTGGGGCAGTGCCTCTGAGGTAGGGCTGGTGTAGAGTCAGACATAGGGCAGGCTGGGGCAGTGCCTCTGAGGTAGGGCTGGTGTAGAGTCAGACACAGGGCAGGCTGGGGCAGTGCCTCTGAGGTAGGGCTGGTGTAGAGTCAGACACAGGGCAGGCTGGGCCGGTGCCTCTGAGGTAGGGCTGGTGTAGAGTCAGACACAGGGCAGGCTGGGCCGGTGCCTCTGAGGTAGGGCTGGTGTAGAGTCAGACACAGGGCAGGCTGGGGCAGTGCCTCTGAGGAAGGGCTGGTGTAGAGTCAGACACAGGGCAGGCTGGGGCAGTGCCTCTGAGGAAGGGCTGGTGTAGAGTCAGACACAGGGCAGGCTGCATCGGTGCCTCTGAGGTAGGGCTGGTGTAGAGTCAGACACAGGGCAGGCTGGGGCAGTGCCTCTGAGGAAGGGCTGGTGTAGAGTCAGACACAGGGCAGGCTGGGCCGCTGCCTCTGAGGTAGGGCTGGTGTAGAGTTAGACACAGGGCAGGCTGGGGCAGTGCCTCTGAGGGAGGGCTGGTGTAGAGTCAGACACAGGGCAGGCTGGGGCAGTGCCTCTGAGGTAGGGCTGGTGTAGAGTCAGACACAGGGCAGGCTGGGCCGGTGCCTCTGAGGAAGGGCTGGTGTAGAGTCAGACATAGGGCAGGCTGGGGCAGTGCCTCTGAGGGAGGGCTGGTGTAGAGTCAGACACAGGGCAGGCTGGGCCGGTGCCTCTGAGGTAGGGCTGGTGTAGAGTCAGACACAGGGCAGGCTGGGCCGGTGCCTCTGAGGGAGGGCTGGTGTAGAGTCAGACACAGGGCAGGCTGGGACGGTGCCTCCGAGGTGGGTCTGGTGTAGAGTCAGACACAGGGCAGGCTGGGCCGGTGCCTCTGAGGTAGGGCTGGTGTAGAGTCAGACACAGGGCAGGCTGGGACGGTGCCTCTGAGGTAGGGCTGGTGTAGAGTCAGACATAGGGCAGGCTGGGCCGGTGCCTCTGAGGAAGGGCTGGTGTAGAGTCAGACATAGGGCAGGCTGGGCCGGTGCCTCTGAGGTAGGGCTGGTGTAGAGTCAGACACAGGGCAGGCTGGGCCGGTGCCTCTGAGGAAGGGCTGGTGTAGAGTCAGACATAGGGCAGGCTGGGGCAGTGCCTCTGAGGGAGGGCTGGTGTAGAGTCAGACACAGGGCAGGCTGGGCCGGTGCCTCTGAGGCAGGGCTGGTGTAGAGTCAGACACAGGGCAGGCTGGGACGGTGCCTCTGAGGCAGGGCTGGTGTAGAGTCAGACACAGGGCAGGCTGGGACGGTGCCTCTGAGGTAGGGCTGGTGTAGAGTCAGACACAGGGCAGGTTGGGCCAGTGCCTCTGAGGTAGGGCTGGTGTAGAGTCAGACACAGGGCAGGTTGGGCCAGTGCCTCTGAGGTAGGGCTGGTGTAGAGTCAGACACAGGGCAGGCTGGGCCGGTGCCTCTGAGGTAGGGCTGGTGTAGAGTCAGACACAGGGCAGGCTGGGCCGGTACCTCTGAGGTAGGGCTGGTGTAGAGTCAGACACAGGGCAGGCTGGGCCGGTGCCTCTGAGGTAGGGCTGGTGTAGAGTCAGACACAGGGCAGGCTGGGCCGGTGCCTCTGAGGTAGGGCTGGTGTAGAGTCAGACACAGGGCAGGCTGGGGCAGTGCCTCTGAGGAAGGGCTGGTGTAGATTCAGACACAGGGCAGGCTGGGCCGGTGCCTCTGAGGGAGGGCTGGTGTAGAGTCAGACACAGGGCAGGCTGGGGCAGTGCCTCTGAGGAAGGGCTGGTGTAGAGTCAGACACAGGGCAGGCTGGGCCGGTGCCTCTGAGGTAGGGCTGGTGTAGAGTCAGACACAGGGCAGGCTGGTCCGGTACCTCTGAGGGAGGGCTGGTGTAGAGTCAGACACAGGGCAGGCTGGGGCAGTGCCTCTGAGGAAGGGCTGGTGTAGAGTCAGACACAGGGCAGGCTGGGCCGGTGCCTCTGAGGTAGGGCTGGTGTAGAGTCAGACACAGGGCAGGCTGGGCCGCTGCCTCTGAGGTAGGGCTGGTGTAGAATCAGACACAGGGCAGGCTGGGGCAGTGCCTCTGAGGGAGGGCTGGTGTAGAGTCAGACACAGCGCAGGCTGGGACGGTGCCTCTGAGGTATGGATGTTGTAGAGTCAGACATAGGGCAGGCTGGGGCAGTGCCTCTGAGGTAGGGCTGGTGTAGAGTCAGACACAGGGCAGGCTGGGGCAGTGCCTCTGAGGGAGGGCTGGTGTAGAGTCAGACACAGGGCAGGCTGGGCCGGTGCCTCTGAGGTAGGGCTGGTGTAGAGTCAGACACAGGGCAGGCTGGGACGGTGCCTCTGAGGTAGGGCTGGTGTAGAGTCAGACACAGGGCAGGCTGGACCGGTGCCTCTGAGGTACGGCTGGTGTAGAGTCAGACACAGGGCAGGCTGGGACGGTGCCTCTGAGGCAGGGCTGGTGTAGAGTCAGACACAGGGCAGGCTGGGGCAGTGCCTCTGAGGTAGGGCTGGTGTAGAGTCAGACACAGGGCAGGCTGGGCCGGTGCCTCTGAGGTAGGGCTGGTGTAGAGTCAGACACAGGGCAGGCTGGGCCGGTGCCTCTGAGGTAGGGCTGGTGTAGAGTCAGACACAGGGCAGGCTGGGCCGGTGCCTCTGAGGTAGGGCTGGTGTAGAGTCAGACACAGGGCAGGCTGGGGCAGTGCCTCTGAGGCAGGGCTGGTGTAGAGTCAGACACAGGGCAGGCTGAGGCAGTGCCTCTGAGGTAGGGCTGCTGTAGAATCAGACACAGGGCAGGCTGGGCCGGTGCCTCTGAGGTAGGGCTGGTGTAGAGTCAGACACAGGGCAGGCTGGGCCGGTGCCTCTGAGGTAGGGCTGGTGTAGAGTCAGACACGGGGCAGGCTGGGGCAGTGCCTCTGAGGCAGGGCTGGTGTAGAGTCAGACACAGGGCAGGCTGGGCCGGTGCCTCTGAGGTGGGTCTGGTGTAGAGTCAGACATAGGGCAGGCTGGGGCAGTGCCTCCGAGGTAGGGCTGGTGTAGAGTCAGACACAAGGCAGGCTGGGCCGGTGCCTCTGAGGTGGGTCTGGTGTAGAGTCAGACACAGGCCAGGCTGGGCCGGTGCCTCTGAGGTAGGGCTGGTGTAGAGTCAGACACAGGGCAGGTTGGGCCGCTGCCTCTGAGGTAGGGCTGGTGTAGAGTCAGACACAAGGCAGGCTGGGCCGGTGCCTCTGAGGTAGGGCTGGTGTAGAGTCAGACACAGGGCAGCCTGGGCCGGTGCCTCTGAGGTAGGGCTGGTGTAGAGTCAGACACAGGGCAGGCTGGGCCGGTGCCTCTGAGGTAGGGCTGGTGTAGAGTCAGACACAGGGCAGGCTGGGCCGGTGCCTCTGAGGTAGGGCTGGTGTAGAGTCAGACACAGGGCAGGCTGGACCGGTGCCTCTGAGGTAGGGCTGGTGTAGAGTCAGACACAAGGCAGGCTGGGCCGGTGCCTCTGAGGTAGGGCTGGTGTAGAGTCAGACACAGGGCAGGCTGGGCCGGTGCCTCTGAGGGAGGGCTGGTGTAGAGTCAGACACAGGGCAGGCTGGGCCGGTGCCTCTGAGGGAGGGCTGGTGTAGAGTCAGACACAGGGCAGGCTGGGCCGGTGCCTCTGAGGGAGGGCTGGTGTAGAGTCAGACACAGGGCAGGCTGGGCCGGTGCCTCTGAGGGAGGGCTGGTGTAGAGTCAGACATAGGGCAGGCTGGGCCGGTGCCTCTGAGGTAGGGCTGGTGTAGAGTCAGACATAGGGCAGGCTGGGGCAGTGCCTCTGAGGTAGGGCTGGTGTAGAGTCAGACATAGGGCAGGCTGGGCCGCTGCCTCTGAGGTAGGGCTGGTGTAGAGTCAGACACAGGGCAGGCTGGGCCGGTGCCTCTGAGGGAGGGCTGGTGTAGAGTCAGACATAGGGCAGGCTGGGCCGGTGCCTCTGAGGTGGGTCTGGTGTAGAGTCAGACACAGGGCAGGCTGGGCCGGTGCCTCTGAGGTAGGGCTGGTGTAGAGTCAGACACAGGGCAGGCTGGGCCGGTGCCTCTGAGGTAGGGCTGGTGTAGAGTCAGACACAGGGCAGGCTGGGCCGGTGCCTCTGAGGTGGGTCTGGTGTAGAGTCAGACACAGGGCAGGCTGGGGCAGTGCCTCTGAGGAAGGGCTGGTGTAGAGTCAGACACAGGGCAGGCTGGGGCAGTGCCTCTGAGGTAGGGCTGGTGTAGAGTCAGACAAAGGGCAGGCTGGGCCGGTGCCTCTGAGGGAGGGCTGGTGTAGAGTCAGACATAGGGCAGGCTGGGCCGGTGCCTCTGAGGTAGGGCTGGTGTAGAATCAGACACAGGGCAGGCTGGGGCAGTGCCTCTGAGGTGGGTCTGGTGTAGAGTCAGACACAGGGCAGGCTGGGCCGGTGCCTCTGAGGTGGGTCTGGTGTAGAGTCAGACACAGGGCAGGCTGGGGCAGTGCCTCTGAGGAAGGGCTGGTGTAGAATCAGACACAGGGCAGGCTGGGCCGGTGCCTCTGAGGTAGGGCTGGTGTAGAGTCAGACACAAGGCAGGCTGGGCCGCTGCCTCTGAGGTAGGGCTGGTGTAGAGTCAGACACAAGGCAGGCTGGGCCGGTGCCTCTGAGGTAGGGCTGGTGTAGAGTCAGACACAAGGCAGGCTGGGCCGGTGCCTCTGAGGTAGGGCTGGTGTAGAATCAGACACAGGGCAGGCTGGGGCAGTGCCTCTGAGGTGGGTCTGGTGTAGAGTCAGACACAGGGCAGGCTGGGCCGGTGCCTCTGAGGTGGGTCTGGTGTAGAGTCAGACACAGGGCAGGCTGGGGCAGTGCCTCTGAGGAAGGGCTGGTGTAGAGTCAGACACAGGGCAGGCTGGGGCAGTGCCTCTGAGGTAGGGCTGGTGTAGAGTCAGACACAAGGCAGGCTGGGCCGGTGCCTCTGAGGTAGGGCTGGTGTAGAGTCAGACACAGGGCAGGCTGGGCCGGTGCCTCTGAGGTAGGGCTGGTGTAGAGTCAGACACAGGGCAGGCTGGGCCGGTGCCTCTGAGGTAGGGCTGGTGTAGAGTCAGACACAGGGCAGGCTTGGGCAGTGCCTCTGAGGTGGGTCTGGTGTAGAGTCAGACACAGGGCAGGCTGGGGCAGTGCCTCTGAGGAAGGGCTGGTGTAGAGTCAGACACAGGGCAGGCTGGGCCGGTGCCTCTGAGGTGGGTCTGGTGTAGAGTCAGACACAGGGCAGGCTGGGGCAGTGCCTCTGAGGAAGGGCTGGTGTAGAGTCAGACACAGGGCAGGCTGGGGCAGTGCCTCTGAGGTAGGGCTGGTGTAGAGTCAGACAAAGGGCAGGCTGGGCCGGTGCCTCTGAGGGAGGGCTGGTGTAGAGTCAGACACAGGGCAGGCTGGGGCAGTGCCTCTGAGGTGGGTCTGGTGTAGAGTCAGACACAGGGCAGGCTGGGCCGGTGCCTCTGAGGTAGGGCTGGTGTAGAGTCAGACACAGGGCAGGCTGGGCCGGTGCCTCTGAGGTAGGGCTGGTGTAGAATCAGACACAGGGCAGGCTGGGGCAGTGCCTCTGAGGTGGGTCTGGTGTAGAGTCAGACACAGGGCAGGCTGGGCCGGTGCCTCTGAGGTGGGTCTGGTGTAGAGTCAGACACAGGGCAGGCTGGGGCAGTGCCTCTGAGGAAGGGCTGGTGTAGAGTCAGACACAGGGCAGGCTGGGGCAGTGCCTCTGAGGTAGGGCTGGTGTAGAGTCAGACAAAGGGCAGGCTGGGCCGGTGCCTCTGAGGGAGGGCTGGTGTAGAGTCAGACACAGGGCAGGCTGGGGCAGTGCCTCTGAGGAAGGGCTGGTGTAGAGTCAGACACAGGGCAGGCTGGGCCGGTGCCTCTGAGGTAGGGCTGGTGTAGAGTCAGACACAGGGCAGGCTGGGCCGGTGCCTCTGAGGGAGGGCTGGTGTAGAGTCAGACACAGGGCAGGCTGGGCCGGTACCTCTGAGGTAGGGCTGGTGTAGAGTCAGACACAGGGCAGGCTGGACCGGTGCCTCTGAGGTAGGGCTGGTGTAGAGTCAGACACAGGGCAGGCTGGGCCGGTGCCTCTGAGGGAGGGCTGGTGTAGAGTCAGACACAGGGCAGGCTGGGGCAGTGCCTCTGAGGTAGGGCTGGTGTAGAGTCAGACACAGGGCAGGCTGGGCCGATGCCTCTGAGGTAGGGCTGGTGTAGAGTCAGACACAGGGCAGGCTGGGGCAGTGCCTCTGAGGGAGGGCTGGTGTAGAGTCAGACACAGGGCAGGCTGGGCCGGTGCCTCTGAGGTAGGGCTGGTGTAGAGTCAGACACAAGGCAGGCTGGGGCAGTGCCTCTGAGGTAGGGCTGGTGTAGAGTCAGACACAGGGCAGGCTGGGCCGGTGCCTCTGAGGTAGGGCTGGTGTAGAGTCAGACACAGGGCAGGCTGGGGCAGTGCCTCTGAGGTAGGGCTGGTGTAGAGTCAGACATAGGGCAGGCTGGGGCAGTGCCTCTGAGGTAGGGCTGGTGTAGAGTCAGACACAGGGCAGGCTGGGCCGGTGCCTCTGAGGTAGGGCTGGTGTAGAGTCAGACACAAGGCAGGCTGGGGCAGTGCCTCTGAGGTAGGGCTGGTGTAGAGTCAGACACAGGGCAGGCTGGGCCGGTGCCTCTGAGGTAGGGCTGGTGTAGAGTCAGACACAGGGCAGGCTGGGACGGTGCCTCTGAGGTGGGTCTGGTGTAGAGTCAGACACAGGGCAGGCTGGGCCGGTGCCTCTGAGGTAGGGCTGGTGTAGAGTCAGACACAGGGCAGGCTGGGACGGTGCCTCTGAGGTAGGGCTGGTGTAGAGTCAGACATAGGGCAGGCTGGGGCAGTGCCTCTGAGGTAGGGCTGGTGTAGAGTCAGACACAGGGCAGGCTGGGACGGTGCCTCTGAGGTAGGGCTGGTGTAGAGTCAGACATAGGGCAGGCTGGGGCAGTGCCTCTGAGGTAGGGCTGGTGTAGAGTCAGACACAGGGCAGGCTGGGGCTGTGCCTCTGAGGTAGGGCTGGTGTAGAGTCAGACACAGGGCAGGCTGGGGCAGTGCCTCTGAGGTAGGGCTGGTGTAGAGTCAGACATAGGGCAGGCTGGGGCAGTGCCTCTGAGGTAGGGCTGGTGTAGAGTCAGACACAGGGCAGGCTGGGCCGGTGCCTCTGAGGTAGGGCTGGTGTAGAGTCAGACACAGGGCAGGCTGGGACGGTGCCTCCGAGGTGGGTCTGGTGTAGAGTCAGACACAGGGCAGGCTGGGCCGGTGCCTCTGAGGTAGGGCTGGTGTAGAGTCAGACACAGGGCAGGCTGGGACGGTGCCTCTGAGGTAGGGCTGGTGTAGAGTCAGACATAGGGCAGGCTGGGGCAGTGCCTCTGAGGTAGGGCTGATGTAGAGTCAGACACAGGGCAGGCTGGGACGGTGCCTCTGAGGTAGGGCTGGTGTAGAGTCAGACATAGGGCAGGCTGGGGCAGTGCCTCTGAGGTAGGGCTGGTGTAGAGTCAGACACAGGGCAGGCTGGGGCTGTGCCTCTGAGGTAGGGCTGGTGTAGAGTCAGACACAGGGCAGGCTGGGGCAGTGCCTCTGAGGTAGGGCTGGTGTAGAGTCAGACATAGGGCAGGCTGGGGCAGTGCCTCTGAGGTAGGGCTGGTGTAGAGTCAGACACAGGGCAGGCTGGGGCAGTGCCTCTGAGGTAGGGCTGGTGTAGAGTCAGACACAGGGCAGGCTGGGCCGGTGCCTCTGAGGTAGGGCTGGTGTAGAGTCAGACACAGGGCAGGCTGGGCCGGTGCCTCTGAGGTAGGGCTGGTGTAGAGTCAGACACAGGGCAGGCTGGGCCAGTGCCTCTGAGGTGGGTCTGGTGTAGAGTCAGACACAGGGCAGGCTGGGACGGTGCCTCTGAGGTAGGGCTGGTGTAGAGTCAGACACAGGGCAGGCAGGGCCGGTGCCTCTGAGGGAGGGCTGGTGTAGAGTCAGACACAGGGCAGGCTGGGCCGGTGCCTCTGAGGTGGGTCTGGTGTAGAGTCAGACACAGGGCAGGCTGGGCCGGTGCCTCTGAGGTAGGGCTGGTGTAGAGTCAGACACAGGGCAGGCTGGGCCGGTGCCTCTGAGGTAGGGCTGGTGTAGAGTCAGACACAGGGCAGGCTGGGCCGGTGCCTCTGAGGGAGGGCTGGTGTAGATTCAGACACAGGGCAGGCTGGGCCGGTGCCTCTGAGGTAGGGCTGGTGTAGAGTCAGACACAGGGCAGGCTCGGCCGGTGCCTCTGAGGTAGGGCTGGTGTAGAGTCAGACACAGGGCAGGCTGGTCCGGTACCTCTGAGGGAGGGCTGGTGTAGAGTCAGACACAGGGCAGGCTGGGGCAGTGCCTCTGAGGAAGGGCTGGTGTAGATTCAGACAGAGGGCAGGCTGGACCGGTGCCTCTGAGGTAGGGCTGGTGTAGAGTCAGACAAAGGGCAGGCTGGGCCGGTGCCTCTGAGGTAGGGCTGGTGTAGAGTCAGACACGGGGCAGGCTGGGGCAGTTCCTCTGAGGTAGGGCTGGTGTAGATTCAGACACAGGGCAGGCTGGGCCAGTGCCTCTGAGGTAGGGCTGGTGTAGAGTCAGACATAGGGCAGGCTGGGGCAGTGCCTCTGAGGTAGGGCTGGTGTAGAGTCAGACAAAGGGCAGGCTGGGCCGGTGCCTCTGAGGGAGGGCTGGTGTAGAGTCAGACACAGGGCAGGCTGGGGCAGTGCCTCTGAGGTAGGGCTGGTGTAGAGTCAGACACAGGGCAGGCTGGACCGGTGCCTCTGAGGTAGGGCTGGTGTAGAGTCAGACACAGGGCAGGCTGGGCCGGTGCCTCTGAGGGAGGGCTGGTGTAGAGTCAGACACAGGGCAGGCTGGGGCAGTGCCTCTGAGGTAGGGCTGGTGTAGAGTCAGACACAGGGCAGGCTGGGCCGATGCCTCTGAGGTAGGGCTGGTGTAGAGTCAGACACAGGGCAGGCTGGGGCAGTGCCTCTGAGGGAGGGCTGGTGTAGAGTCAGACACAGGGCAGGCTGGGCCGGTGCCTCTGAGGTAGGGCTGGTGTAGAGTCAGACACAAGGCAGGCTGGGGCAGTGCCTCTGAGGTAGGGCTGGTGTAGAGTCAGACACAGGGCAGGCTGGGCCGGTGCCTCTGAGGTAGGGCTGGTGTAGAGTCAGACACAGGGCAGGCTGGGGCAGTGCCTCTGAGGTAGGGCTGGTGTAGAGTCAGACATAGGGCAGGCTGGGGCAGTGCCTCTGAGGTAGGGCTGGTGTAGAGTCAGACACAGGGCAGGCTGGGCCGGTGCCTCTGAGGTAGGGCTGGTGTAGAGTCAGACACAAGGCAGGCTGGGGCAGTGCCTCTGAGGTAGGGCTGGTGTAGAGTCAGACACAGGGCAGGCTGGGCCGGTGCCTCTGAGGTAGGGCTGGTGTAGAGTCAGACACAGGGCAGGCTGGGACGGTGCCTCTGAGGTGGGTCTGGTGTAGAGTCAGACACAGGGCAGGCTGGGCCGGTGCCTCTTGAGGTAGGGCTGGTGTAGAGTCAGACACAGGGCAGGCTGGGACGGTGCCTCTGAGGTAGGGCTGGTGTAGAGTCAGACATAGGGCAGGCTGGGGCAGTGCCTCTGAGGTAGGGCTGGTGTAGAGTCAGACACAGGGCAGGCTGGGACGGTGCCTCTGAGGTAGGGCTGGTGTAGAGTCAGACATAGGGCAGGCTGGGGCAGTGCCTCTGAGGTAGGGCTGGTGTAGAGTCAGACACAGGGCAGGCTGGGGCTGTGCCTCTGAGGTAGGGCTGGTGTAGAGTCAGACACAGGGCAGGCTGGGGCAGTGCCTCTGAGGTAGGGCTGGTGTAGAGTCAGACATAGGGCAGGCTGGGGCAGTGCCTCTGAGGTAGGGCTGGTGTAGAGTCAGACACAGGGCAGGCTGGGCCGGTGCCTCTGAGGTAGGGCTGGTGTAGAGTCAGACACAGGGCAGGCTGGGACGGTGCCTCCGAGGTGGGTCTGGTGTAGAGTCAGACACAGGGCAGGCTGGGCCGGTGCCTCTGAGGTAGGGCTGGTGTAGAGTCAGACACAGGGCAGGCTGGGACGGTGCCTCTGAGGTAGGGCTGGTGTAGAGTCAGACATAGGGCAGGCTGGGGCAGTGCCTCTGAGGTAGGGCTGGTGTAGAGTCAGACACAGGGCAGGCTGGGACGGTGCCTCTGAGGTAGGGCTGGTGTAGAGTCAGACATAGGGCAGGCTGGGGCAGTGCCTCTGAGGTAGGGCTGGTGTAGAGTCAGACACAGGGCAGGCTGGGGCTGTGCCTCTGAGGTAGGGCTGGTGTAGAGTCAGACACAGGGCAGGCTGGGGCAGTGCCTCTGAGGTAGGGCTGGTGTAGAGTCAGACATAGGGCAGGCTGGGGCAGTGCCTCTGAGGTAGGGCTGGTGTAGAGTCAGACACAGGGCAGGCTGGGGCAGTGCCTCTGAGGTAGGGCTGGTGTAGAGTCAGACACAGGGCAGGCTGGGCCGGTGCCTCTGAGGTAGGGCTGGTGTAGAGTCAGACACAGGGCAGGCTGGGCCGGTGCCTCTGAGGTAGGGCTGGTGTAGAGTCAGACACAGGGCAGGCTGGGCCGGTGCCTCTGAGGTGGGTCTGGTGTAGAGTCAGACACAGGGCAGGCTGGGACGGTGCCTCTGAGGTAGGGCTGGTGTAGAGTCAGACACAGGGCAGGCAGGGCCGGTGCCTCTGAGGGAGGGCTGGTGTAGAGTCAGACACAGGGCAGGCTGGGCCGGTGCCTCTGAGGTGGGTCTGGTGTAGAGTCAGACACAGGGCAGGCTGGGCCGGTGCCTCTGAGGTAGGGCTGGTGTAGAGTCAGACACAGGGCAGGCTGGGCCGGTGCCTCTGAGGTAGGGCTGGTGTAGAGTCAGACACAGGGCAGGCTGGGCCGGTGCCTCTGAGGGAGGGCTGGTGTAGATTCAGACACAGGGCAGGCTGGGCCGGTGCCTCTGAGGTAGGGCTGGTGTAGAGTCAGACACAGGGCAGGCTCGGCCGGTGCCTCTGAGGTAGGGCTGGTGTAGAGTCAGACACAGGGCAGGCTGGTCCGGTACCTCTGAGGGAGGGCTGGTGTAGAGTCAGACACAGGGCAGGCTGGGGCAGTGCCTCTGAGGAAGGGCTGGTGTAAATTCAGACAGAGGGCAGGCTGGACCGGTGCCTCTGAGGTAGGGCTGGTGTAGAGTCAGACAAAGGGCAGGCTGGGCCGGTGCCTCTGAGGTAGGGCTGGTGTAGAGTCAGACACGGGGCAGGCTGGGGCAGTTCCTCTGAGGTAGGGCTGGTGTAGATTCAGACACAGGGCAGGCTGGGCCAGTGCCTCTGAGGTAGGGCTGGTGTAGAGTCAGACACAGGGCAGGCTGCATCGGTGCCTCTGAGGGAGGGCTGGTGTAGAGTCAGACACAGGGCAGGCTGAGACGGAGCCTCTGAGGTAGGGCTGGTGTAGAGTCAGACATAGGGCAGGCTGAGACGGAGCCTCTGAGGTAGGGCTGGTGTATAGTCAGACATAGGGCAGGCTGGGCCGGTGCCTCTGAGGTGGGTCTGGTGTAGAGTCAGACACAGGGCAGGCTGGGACGGTGCCTCTGAGGTAGGGCTGGTGTAGAGTCAGACATAGGACATGCTGTATCGGTGCCTCTGAGGTAGGGCTGGTGTAGAGTCAGACACAGGGCAGGCTGGGCCGGTGCCTCTGAGGTAGGGCTGGTGTAGAGTCAGACACAGGGCAGGCTGGGGCAGTGCCTCTGAGGTAGGGCTGGTGTAGAGTCAGACACAGGGCAGGCTGGGGCAGTGCCTCTGAGGTAGGGCTGGTGTAGAGTCAGACACAGGGCAGGTTGGGCCAGTGCCTCTGAGGTAGGGCTGGTGTAGAGTCAAACACAGGGCGGGCTGCATCGGTGCCTCTGAGGGAGGGCTGGTGTAGAGTCAGACACAGGGCAGGCTGGGGCAGTGCCTCTGAGGTAGGGCTGGTGTAGAGTCAGACACAGGGCAGGCTGGGCCGGTGCCTCTGAGGTAGGGCTGGTGTAGAGTCAGACACAGGGCAGGCTGGGCCGGTGCCTCTGAGGTAGGGCTGGTGTAGAGTCAGACACAGGGCAGGCTGGGCCGGTGCCTCTGAGGTGGGTCTGGTGTAGAGTCAGACACAGGGCAGGCTGGGACGGTGCCTCTGAGGTAGGGCTGGTGTAGAGTCAGACACAGGGCAGGCAGGGCCGGTGCCTCTGAGGGAGGGCTGGTGTAGAGTCAGACACAGGGCAGGCTGGGGCTGTGCCTCTGAGGTAGGGCTGGTGTAGAGTCAGACACAGGGCAGGCTGGGGCAGTGCCTCTGAGGTAGGGCTGGTGTAGAGTCAGACACAGGGCAGGCTGGGGCAGTGCCTCTGAGGTAGGGCTGGTGTAGAGTCAGACATAGGGCAGGCTGGGGCAGTGCCTCTGAGGTAGGGCTGGTGTAGAGTCAGACACAGGGCAGGCTGGGGCAGTGCCTCTGAGGTAGGGCTGGTGTAGAGTCAGACACAGGGCAGGCTGGGCCGGTGCCTCTGAGGTAGGGCTGGTGTAGAGTCAGACACAGGGCAGGCTGGGCCGGTGCCTCTGAGGTGGGTCTGGTGTAGAGTCAGACACAGGGCAGGCTGGGACGGTGCCTCTGAGGTAGGGCTGGTGTAGAGTCAGACACAGGGCAGGCAGGGCCGGTGCCTCTGAGGGGATGTATGACGTTACAACGCATACTTTTACCACGCATACCATTACAACGCGGTTTTTACCACGCATACCATTACAACGCATAGCGCTTTGGGGTGCTGGATAGTGAATAGTTTAATTTACTATTCCAACTCCAGTCCCCGTGAACACTAGGGAAGGTTATTGGATAGTAAATTAACCTATTCCCTATCCTAGAGCGCCCCCCAGCGCAATGCGTTGTAATGGTATGCGTGGTCAAAACCGCGTTGTAATGGTAGTGCGTGGTAAAAAATGCGTGGTAAAGGTTGTATACCCTCTGAGGGAGGGCTGGTGTAGAGTCAGACACAGGGCAGGCTGGGCCGGTGCCTCTGAGGTAGGGCAGGTGTAGAGTCAGACACAGGGCAGGCTGGGCCGGTGCCTCTGAGGTAGGGCTGGTGTAGAGTCAGACACAGGGCAGGCTGGGCCGGTGCCTCTGAGGTAGGGCTGGTGTAGAGTCAGACACAGGGCAGGCTGGGCCGGTGCCTCTGAGGGAGGGCTGGTGTAGATTCAGACACAGGGCAGGCTGGGCCGGTGCCTCTGAGGTAGGGCTGGTGTAGAGTCAGACACAGGGCAGGCTCGGCCGGTGCCTCTGAGGTAGGGCTGGTGTAGAGTCAGACACAGGGCAGGCTGGTCCGGTACCTCTGAGGGAGGGCTGGTGTAGAGTCAGACACAGGGCAGGCTGGGGCAGTGCCTCTGAGGAAGGGCTGGTGTAGATTCAGACACAGGGCAGGCTGGGCCGGTGCCTCTGAGGGAGGGCTGGTGTAGAGTCAGACACAGGGCAGGCTGGTCCGGTACCTCTGAGGGAGGGCTGGTGTAGAGTCAGACACAGGGCAGGCTGGGGCAGTGCCTCTGAGGAAGGGCTGGTGTAGATTCAGACACAGGGCAGGCTGGGCCGGTGCCTCTGAGGGAGGGCTGGTGTAGAGTCAGACACAGGGCAGGCTGGTCCGGTACCTCTGAGGGAGGGCTGGTGTAGATTCAGACACAGGGCAGGCTGGGGCAGTGCCTCTGAGGTAGGGCTGGTGTAGAGTCAGACACAGGGCAGGTTGGGCCAGTGCCTCTGAGGTAGGGCTGGTGTAGAGTCAGACACAGGGCAGGCTGCATCGGTGCCTCTGAGGTAGGGCTGGTGTAGAGTCAGACACAGGGCAGGCTGCATCGGTGCCTCTGAGGGAGGGCTGGTGTAGAGTCAGACACAGGGCAGGCTGAGACGGAGCCTCTGAGGTAGGGCTGGTGTAGAGTCAGACATAGGGCAGGCTGGGCCGGTGCCTCTGAGGTGGGTCTGGTGTAGAGTCAGACACAGGGCAGGCTGGGACGGTGCCTCTGAGGTATGGATGTTGTAGAGTCAGACACAGGGCAGGCTGGGGTTTGGTGCCTCTGAGGTGGGTCTGGTGTAGAGTCAGACACAGGGCAGGCTGGGCCGGTGCCTCTGAGGGAGGGCTGGTGTAGAGTCAGACACAGGGCAGGCTGGGGTTTGGTGCCTCTGAGGTAGGGCTGGTGTAGAGTCAGACACAGGGCAGGCTGGGCCGGTGCCTCTGAGGTAGGGCTGGTGTAGAGTCAGACACAGGGCAGGCTGGGCCGGTGCCTCTGAGGTAGGGCTGGTGTAGAGTCAGACACAGGGCAGGCTGGGCCGGTGCCTCTGAGGTGGGTCTGGTGTAGAGTCAGACACAGGGCAGGCTGGGACGGTGCCTCTGAGGTAGGGCTGGTGTAGAGTCAGACACAGGGCAGGCAGGGCCGGTGCCTCTGAGGGAGGGCTGGTGTAGAGTCAGACACAGGGCAGGCTGGGCCGGTGCCTCTGAGGTGGGTCTGGTGTAGAGTCAGACACAGGGCAGGCTGGGCCGGTGCCTCTGAGGTAGGGCTGGTGTAGAGTCAGACACAGGGCAGGCTGGGCCGGTGCCTCTGAGGTAGGGCTGGTGTAGAGTCAGACACAGGGCAGGCTGGGCCGGTGCCTCTGAGGGAGGGCTGGTGTAGATTCAGACACAGGGCAGGCTGGGCCGGTGCCTCTGAGGTAGGGCTGGTGTAGAGTCAGACACAGGGCAGGCTCGGCCGGTGCCTCTGAGGTAGGGCTGGTGTAGAGTCAGACACAGGGCAGGCTGGTCCGGTACCTCTGAGGGAGGGCTGGTGTAGAGTCAGACACAGGGCAGGCTGGGGCAGTGCCTCTGAGGAAGGGCTGGTGTAGATTCAGACAGAGGGCAGGCTGGACCGGTGCCTCTGAGGTAGGGCTGGTGTAGAGTCAGACATAGGGCAGGCTGGGGCAGTGCCTCTGAGGTAGGGCTGGTGTAGAGTCAGACACAGGGCAGGCTGGGACGGTGCCTCTGAGGTAGGGCTGGTGTAGAGTCAGACATAGGGCAGGCTGGGGCAGTGCCTCTGAGGTAGGGCTGGTGTAGAGTCAGACACAGGGCAGGCTGGGGCTGTGCCTCTGAGGTAGGGCTGGTGTAGAGTCAGACACAGGGCAGGCTGGGGCAGTGCCTCTGAGGTAGGGCTGGTGTAGAGTCAGACATAGGGCAGGCTGGGGCAGTGCCTCTGAGGTAGGGCTGGTGTAGAGTCAGACACAGGGCAGGCTGGGACGGTGCCTCTGAGGTAGGGCTGGTGTAGAGTCAGACATAGGGCAGGCTGGGGCAGTGCCTCTGAGGTAGGGCTGGTGTAGAGTCAGACACAGGGCAGGCTGGGGCTGTGCCTCTGAGGTAGGGCTGGTGTAGAGTCAGACACAGGGCAGGCTGGGGCAGTGCCTCTGAGGTAGGGCTGGTGTAGAGTCAGACATAGGGCAGGCTGGGGCAGTGCCTCTGAGGTAGGGCTGGTGTAGAGTCAGACACAGGGCAGGCTGGGGCAGTGCCTCTGAGGTAGGGCTGGTGTAGAGTCAGACACAGGGCAGGCTGGGCCGGTGCCTCTGAGGTAGGGCTGGTGTAGAGTCAGACACAGGGCAGGCTGGGCCGGTGCCTCTGAGGTAGGGCTGGTGTAGAGTCAGACACAGGGCAGGCTGGGCCGGTGCCTCTGAGGTGGGTCTGGTGTAGAGTCAGACACAGGGCAGGCTGGGACGGTGCCTCTGAGGTAGGGCTGGTGTAGAGTCAGACACAGGGCAGGCAGGGCCGGTGCCTCTGAGGGAGGGCTGGTGTAGAGTCAGACACAGGGCAGGCTGGGCCGGTGCCTCTGAGGTGGGTCTGGTGTAGAGTCAGACACAGGGCAGGCTGGGCCGGTGCCTCTGAGGTAGGGCTGGTGTAGAGTCAGACACAGGGCAGGCTGGGCCGGTGCCTCTGAGGTAGGGCTGGTGTAGAGTCAGACACAGGGCAGGCTGGGCCGGTGCCTCTGAGGGAGGGCTGGTGTAGATTCAGACACAGGGCAGGCTGGGCCGGTGCCTCTGAGGTAGGGCTGGTGTAGAGTCAGACACAGGGCAGGCTCGGCCGGTGCCTCTGAGGTAGGGCTGGTGTAGAGTCAGACACAGGGCAGGCTGGTCCGGTACCTCTGAGGGAGGGCTGGTGTAGAGTCAGACACAGGGCAGGCTGGGGCAGTGCCTCTGAGGAAGGGCTGGTGTAAATTCAGACAGAGGGCAGGCTGGACCGGTGCCTCTGAGGTAGGGCTGGTGTAGAGTCAGACAAAGGGCAGGCTGGGCCGGTGCCTCTGAGGTAGGGCTGGTGTAGAGTCAGACACGGGGCAGGCTGGGGCAGTTCCTCTGAGGTAGGGCTGGTGTAGATTCAGACACAGGGCAGGCTGGGCCAGTGCCTCTGAGGTAGGGCTGGTGTAGAGTCAGACACAGGGCAGGCTGCATCGGTGCCTCTGAGGGAGGGCTGGTGTAGAGTCAGACACAGGGCAGGCTGAGACGGAGCCTCTGAGGTAGGGCTGGTGTAGAGTCAGACATAGGGCAGGCTGAGACGGAGCCTCTGAGGTAGGGCTGGTGTATAGTCAGACATAGGGCAGGCTGGGCCGGTGCCTCTGAGGTGGGTCTGGTGTAGAGTCAGACACAGGGCAGGCTGGGACGGTGCCTCTGAGGTAGGGCTGGTGTAGAGTCAGACATAGGACATGCTGTATCGGTGCCTCTGAGGTAGGGCTGGTGTAGAGTCAGACACAGGGCAGGCTGGGCCGGTGCCTCTGAGGTAGGGCTGGTGTAGAGTCAGACACAGGGCAGGCTGGGGCAGTGCCTCTGAGGTAGGGCTGGTGTAGAGTCAGACACAGGGCAGGCTGGGGCAGTGCCTCTGAGGTAGGGCTGGTGTAGAGTCAGACACAGGGCAGGTTGGGCCAGTGCCTCTGAGGTAGGGCTGGTGTAGAGTCAGACACAGGGCAGGCTGCATCGGTGCCTCTGAGGGAGGGCTGGTGTAGAGTCAGACACAGGGCAGGCTGGGGCAGTGCCTCTGAGGTAGGGCTGGTGTAGAGTCAGACACAGGGCAGGCTGGGCCGGTGCCTCTGAGGTAGGGCTGGTGTAGAGTCAGACACAGGGCAGGCTGGGCCGGTGCCTCTGAGGTAGGGCTGGTGTAGAGTCAGACACAGGGCAGGCTGGGC